>NC_053171.1:7310906-7910906 GCF_016835505.1 Polypterus senegalus
GGTACCAGCATTTCGATACCCGAAGTAAATGTTACTTTTTAACCATCGCGCCCTCAACATGTGATACATTACATGGGGGAAAAATAATGTGCTTCAGTGTGCTTAATTGTTAGCATCTAATATTTAAACTGTGTGTGTGTGTGTGTGTTTATACTTATAATATTATACAAATTTACTATATATAATGTTACATAAAATGTGTGTGCTTAAGGCCACCCCCCTATTCCCCCCCTTAACTTTGATGTTCTTAAGACTTCAAAGCGGATCCCACCTTTCCTAAATGTGATCGAGACTTAATGAGGGACTGCTATAACACATTCAAGACTTAACAGGGATCATCCATACACTGATGAGGGAAGCAGAACAGAGTGCGGCATGATGGTGTGGCACACCAGGAAGGTGCACAGTTATGGAGTGCACCAGGGAGGTGGGAATTAACCAAAGTCAACATTTTAGTACCAGTCCAACCTCCCATTATCATCGTCAGGGCTGAGACACTTTAGTCCAAAGCACGTCTGCACCCAAAGCCGGTAAGCAACACACTCCTGTTCTGTGGAGTACCACCTGACAGCCTGACAAAATGCATACCTCATCAGTGGCTCACACACTTCCCATGCATTACAATATTGTTAATAATGTAAAATATATTTATATTTATACTCTATGTGCGTGTATGCTTATAATATTATAGAAATATACTCTAATATATAATATATAAAAATGTGCATGTATTTACATTTACATGTATATCATGTCAAGTGAAGTGGGCTTTATTTTCATACCATACTTTGGTACATCATACAGAGGTATGAAATTACATTTTCCTGGGCCACAGTGCAGTATTTACATGAGAAAGATAAAATTACAGAGGGATGGGTAATTTCACATAAGAGAATGCAGAACAAGGAACAACATTTGACAAATGGACATCATATTGACAAACAGCAATCAGTGGTGATGCAAAGAGGTACAGTGGACAGGGAGTGCAGAACAGTAATTAGATAGGAGCTATGATAAGGGGGCACAGGCTAGGACTGACATTGCAATCAGGAACCTAACTGTCTGTTGTTCAGTTGGGCAGTTTTGGTCTGTTGCCTCAGATACCTTCTACCTGATGGAACCCAGAGATAATGAGATTGTGGGAGGAATAGGAAGGATCCTTTACAATGCTGGAAGTCTTCATAAGAAAGCTCTTTTTGAACATGTCCATGATGGAAGGGAGGAAAGTCCCAGTGATGGTCTCCGCAGTGTGTCCTATCTGTTGTTTGGATGTGTGATTAAACGCATTGCAGTTCCCATTCCAGACCGTGGTGTAACTGATTTTGCTGTTTGCCGTTGGGCAAATAAGAATGGAGAAAAATGGCAAAGCTGATAGAGAGAGACCTGTGCACACAGACTGAAGGCTGTCATGGCTGCTTCTGTTAAACACTGGCTTGAAGGGGATGAACACTTAAGAAATCAAATAGTTTGTATTGTATGCTTGTGATTAATTTGGACTACTTTGCATTGATCAAGAAAAAAAGAGTCTTTAATGTCAGTGTCATAAAAGCCAAATGAAGTCCATTGTCAATCAATGTCAATAAAATGTGAAACCTAAAGGATGAAGACTTTTTTCTATAGGCCTGCATATAAAAGTCCATTAACCTTCCATTTTCCTCAATACGACTTCCTACTATTCTACTAATTGTCCCACCTTTTTACCCTAATGTTAAATCCAGATTCATATGTTTCAGATACTCCACTTCCACCCAAGGATTTGCCATTGATATAAAAAATATGGAGGACCATTCTCAAAACAATAATGTAACTAAATCAAATTTATTTTATCATACTTATAACACCAATAATGTACAGACATTTAGCCCCATTCTATAACACTCAGTCTCCAATAATTACTGATAACATTTCCCAGTTACCTTATTCGATTTCGTTCTTTTCCACACACTTTAACTGAGGCTGATGTCTCTGCTGCACATGTGTGCTAAAGGCAGCTCATTACAACATTTTCAGAACAACACCATGCAAACAGGTGTAGCAGAAATACCCTCAAAAAATACAAAGATGTGCACTTACAGTGAAGTACGAGTTAAACATAACATTATAGTACCACTTCTGGAAATAATTATTAAAATTAGAAAGCACTGTATACTGAAATGATAATTACAACTTTAACATACTCATAATGGGATTTCAGTTCACAATGACCAAGTGTCCTTTCACAATGGCGTGAGGTTGAATATTCAGCATTTAAAGTCAAACAACTTCAATGTGAAGCCTCTGTAATGAACGCAGTTTGATTTTTGATTCACAACAATTTTTGTTTTGGCTTTTTGTATTCACCTTGTGTCTGGATTTTGGCGTCCACTCGCCCTCAGGTTTTCGACTTCTGTCAGTTCTCATTTCAGCGTTGCTCTCCGTTTTACAGTTTGGTTTTGGCTATTGGTTCTCTGGTTTGAGGATTCAGCACTTGAACAGTTTCATAGCCATTCCCCTTTCAGCTTTGTTAATGGTTCTACACCTGGTTTTGGTGACTGTATAGTCTTTTGGTTTTTGAGTCTTGCCGGTCATAAATAAGTTTTGCTTTCAAGGTTTTGAGGCAGTAATTGACTTCTGGCTGCTCATCTTTTGGCTACATTCATGGTTTACCTGAATGGAATTTCTAAAATAAACACGTAGCTCCCGGTCCAGCTATCCCTCTTCTGCTTCTTGCTAGTGGGCAATATAGGGGTTGAGCTGGAAATAATAAAGCAGATGGGCATTGCCTATGCTGCAGACAAAGAGACTACCCCAAATAAAACAACTGGCACAACACTCCAAGTATGTTTGCTGGCATAAATGAGCTAAAGTGGCCACTTGCCCCGCATCAGTCCCACACTTTCACATGGATTGTGTTACAGCAATAATAAGAAAACACCAAGCTATTATTGATGTGGGAAAAAGTTAGTATGTTATTGTAGCATTTATCACCGGTACACTGGAGACGCACGTCATAGTTTGTTTTGTCATTTCCATGGAAATAATGGAAGTGCAGAAACAATGCACAATAGTGCTACTTGCATGACAAAATGTGTTTCTTCAGCATTCCTACAGATGGTGCCTCAGTTAATGTTAGCAGCTCTGCAGAGTCCGTTATAGCCTGCTCTGTCCATGTTAATGTCCCTGGTGATTTTTTTTTTCTCACTGGTGTGGATCAATCAAGACTCGTTCCCTGGCTTTAGTTTCTTTTCATTCTATATATCGTTATTATTTTATGAAACCGTTATTGAATATATTTTTCCTTCTTTTTGCTTTTTATGATTCTGTTTTACTATTGTATTAATTATTTACCTTTTCATATTTGAAACTCATTCTGTTAGTGATATTCCTTGTCTTTTATGTGTTGAGCACATGTTGCTGCCCTCATCCTGTAGGAAGCCTGTCAAAGTCTCAGTTCAGGACTGAGACACTAGCTTACCTGCTTGTGTTTCTTTGGTTCATCTTCTCTGTTTCCCTTTACACTTTTTAAATTCTGATTATGATTTTTTAATTTTGGACTTTCTACTTTGAGATTTCATTCTTTTGAATTAGAATATGTGTTGCATTGCCTTGTTATAGCCGATTTTCTGTGTTTTGACAATGTTTTATTTTTTGTGAATAGAGTTTATGATTATACAGTAGTCAGATTCATTGTTTATGCTGGTGGCTCAGGGGTTTTAATGGTTCCCCTCTCCTTTTTCTACTTTGTGCCCTTTTTAGTATGTGGGCCACAAGCCTATTCCTTGAGTTTGGAGGTCAGGCTTACTTTGCATTTCTAGGCCTCACTGGAGTTTTAAGGGTTTAGTTCTTGGGGTAAAGCTGTTTTTTGAGTTTCGTGGAGCCCTGCAAGTCCTAACACCCACCATCTGTGAGAGTTTAGAAGCAGAATATTTGGTGATGCTTGCAAAACAAGAAGCTCTGCTTCTAAATTTCCCCAGATGGTGTGTTTTTAATGTTAGCTGTAGAGATCCTGATACTGTTGTGAATGTCACTATTATTAAAATTACGTCCTATATTTCCCTGAGTCTTATTTGCATTTTTGCTTGTGGGAATGTTACTTTTCTCAGCGAAGTACATTAGGTCTGAGGTTCTCTTATTTTAAATATCTCTAAGAAATGTTTCTTTTTCTGTTATTTTTCTGGATTTGTGTTTGTGTTTTGGTTTTGACGTCTTGTTTTTGGTTCTTTATAATTTTTAATCTTGCAAGGTCTTTTCACAGCATTTCATCCATAATCTTAAAAATCACATCGAGCTTTAGGTAGCTGTAACTCACACCCGTTATCATCGGTTGTATAGTTAGACATAGTGATGGCTGAATCATACAAGAATGGTTCTTTTTGAACCTGTCCCTTCTCTGTGTCATGGTTGCATGGTTTGAGCGAATTCCTTCAGTGGAACACATCAGCAGACGACTGCTAGGGTGAGTTTGTGATGTCGGCGTCACTTTTTGCGTTGCGGATGTTTAAAGCGCATATGCAAGTTTGGTCCATCGCATCGCTCGCAGCATCTTTATAATGAATGTATTGCGGTAACTGGGGTTTTATAACATTAATTTCGATGAGGCTTTTGTAAATAAGCAACAGAGTAAATGCAAGTGGGTTTCAGGTTCTTGTGTTCATTTAACAAATACAACTACAGGCACACAAAACTGAAACTTAACAAAAAGTCATTCTTATTTCTAGCAGTTACTTGTTGTTCTTAACTTTAGTTCAATTTAGTTTAGTTTATTTGTGTATGGGACCCCTTGCTGAGGGCAGTAACAAGTTTATGGGTAAAATGCAGTTACAAATTACTATTTACATAAAGATAGGGATTTATTTAAACACACAATAACACGACACAGTTTCAGACTAATTAACATGAATGTAACCTTCATTCAATAATGACGTCTGCGCTGAGTCACCTAATCTACCACTGTGATTCTAACAGATTCCTGCTGGGAAGCAGCATGGACTCCACCTGCCCTGGTATGTAAAACTACATCACTGATGAAGTCGGCCAGAAACTCACAACCAGCCCTGTGGTCCTGACTTCACTGCCATCAAACACCAACACCCCACTTGGCACCCGCAAGGATTCCAGTGCCCTCAAGATCTTTACTACCTTTACATCTACCATAAAGTCCTTCCAGGTACCTGCTTCTTCCCATTTCTTCCTGACTGACTGGTGTAAAACGTGCCAGTAAGAACCACATTTGGCAACCACTGCCTAGCAGCATTGACTGCACTTGCCACTGGCTTTCTCACCACTTGATATCAACCATGAAGTCCTTTCTGCTATTGTTGCCCTGATGTAGTGGTGGAGAGCCCAGTGGGTATGCACTCCACCTGCCTTGGAATACAAAACTCTTGACATCACTAATGAAGTCCTGCTAGGCTATCACAGCCAGAACCTGTGATTCTGACTGGCATCAAACACGAGAACCTGCCTTGGCTTTCCTCCCTAGGATCTCTAACATCAGTCCTTCCAGGCACTTGCTTCCATCCTTCTGGGTGGAAAATACGCAACCACATTTTGCATCTGTAGCTTAGCATCATTGATTTCACCTGCCCCTGTTATCTTCACCACCTGACATCAACCCTGAAGTCCTGCTGCTGACTGGATGACATAAAACAGAAGAATTCCCCTGCAGTTGTCACCTGCTGCTGGGCACCATTAACTACACTAATCCATGGAGCGTCCCACCACACAACATCCCAATTCTGACCTTGTAATTCTAACAGACATTTATAATACACAAGGGGCACGTTTAGCACCCACTATTAAGCGGCATCGATTTCACTTGTCAGGTGGTGAAGAAACCAGGGACATCACTCATGAAGCCCTTCCAGCCCTTGAGATCATGGTACAGAACACAAAAATGACATCTGGCATCTGCTACTTAGTGGCATGGGCTCAACTCACCTACCATAAAGTCCTTCCTGATGCCAGCTCCAACCCACGTGATCCTGACTGATTGGCATAAACCATGTGTTGTGCTTAAACGAGGTAAAAGGCACAAGAGAAGGGGTAACTGACCCAAAGTCAAGACATCCTCAGAAGAAAAGTAAAGATAAAAACCAGGAGAAGCAGTGACATTGTCATCAAAACCAATCTGAAACTACAGTTCAAGGATCACAAAATCGTAGCCTGGACTTCTTTAACCAGAGAGCAAACGCAAGCCAAGTCTTTAGTAGAGCCACAGTCTTGGAATCTAAGGGTGACATCACACTCTAGCACAACTGGATTATTACCAACACAACTAATTTAAAATAAACATGGCATTAAAAAGGTACAAATTAATTTAAGTTATTCATGTAATTGTCAGTTATTATAAACTATTAAGAAAAAATGTCCCCACTATTCAAAACCCCAGTTAGATGCAAAAAATTGTGGTAAATATGGCAACATTTCCATAGTAATTGAGAAGTCAAGCAAAATGACACCCTAACCCTAATCCTTGAAAGCTTGCATATTGTAGAGTTTTTAGTTCGCCAATAAAAGGTGTCATTTTTCTTGACTTCTCACTACTTCCATAATGGCTAACAGGGTACAACACTCTAATACTGCATAGTAATTAATAATGACAAATAAAATTCACAACACCATGTCCACCACAGCAGGCACCTACAATCCTCCACCATCAGACACCTGCTGCTGCCACTGTGATCCTGACTTAGTGTACTGGTACAGAACCCAACAGCCATACTTGGCACCTCATCATTGACTTCACCTGACATCAGCCATCAAGTCCCACCCACTTGCAGCTGCTGACTGACTCCCATTTCACAATAGAACTGCACTTGCCACCTTTGCCCTCCAGTGACCTTCACCACCTGATTTCACCCACAAAGCTTTCTCATGATCCTTAGCAACCCCCGTGAGCTGTGAGTGCCTGCCTATCTGCAACTGGCGTAAACTTGTCGGCTCGATTTTAAAAGTGAAGTTGTTGAGTTTTTTTTTCCTTTAACTTTTCCTTGGTTATTTTTTTTAATAAACAATTGGTTAAAAAAACAAATGTATTGATGTCAGCCCTCAGAAGATTCCAGATTGATGGTAAACAAGCTTTAATTTCTCCAAGAGCTACTTTCAGGAAAATCCATCACACAGGTGCTTTGCATCTTGAAACATTTGAAAGTTGTATTCTGTCTAAATTAGCTGTCACCTTTTTCAGTCTTATAATGCAACGATGAGGCGTCATTTGCATAATCCTCTTAAGAAGTCAAATTATACTGTCATGTCGCAGATTTAACACGCTAGCTTGGATTTCCTTGCTTTGCAGCTAATTAGTATGTACATTACAGGACAGTTAAATTGAACTGTTTTACCTTTCTTTCATACAGCTCAGCGCTTCTATATCCATTTTATTCCTGAAATAGATTTGTCGACATAAAGGACTGTGCATGCGTAGAAATAACTTCCATCGCTGAGGAATTTTTTTTGATGCTGAGTGACAGCATTTGGGCTCAGTGAGGATTCAAATGCACAGCCATGGCATGGTTCCTCAGGTCAAAGTGGCTGAGGTGGATGCCATTGAGGATGATGTTGTGCCTGACAGGTGACTTCCGGGTCCCACCATGCGCATCCTAAAAGAGTGTGATCAGAGTATGCCTTCCTTGTGTAATTCAGTGGGAGGTTACACTTAAGGTTTTGAGACCAGTGGAAAGGAAGCAGTCGGGTGTGGGAAGAAATAATGACAGCGTGACTACCGTAGCACGCAAAAACAACACGAATAATGCACAGTATTTCATGTAGTTAAATCAGGCCCGTGTTGTATCACAGTCAGACCTCATTCATCCCGCTCTCGAGTTCACTTGATGCTGCACCGAGACCCCTCTTTGTATACGGCCTCAGCACGGTAATTTTGGTCTGCAGCAGAGTGTGATTGGCGTGTTCACATCTGCCTAAACGAGATGTGAAAACATCTTAAAAGGTCAGAGCATATTTTAAGACAACTTTATGCACAAAAGTGGTTATTTACAAAGGGATAATGTGCTTTTTTCTGGCCACTGTAGATATATTCTTGTGTGGCATGTTTGACCTTTGCAGTAAGATATTTTAACTTACTCCAGCTATTCATTTAGATGTTGTGGATGGTAGGGGGCATCACCAAGCCCCCAACCCTGGACCCACCTGACACGAACACAGTCAAGGACTCCACTATAGTGGTTTCTCCCAAGTACCTTTACAGGACCTTTAAAAATGTTTCCCACAGAATAATAAACCTAGGCAAGGTGAATCCTTCCTCTTTCTCTTCCTCCTACCTGCTCCCCCTCCACCCGAGTGTTGTCATCTGCCTCATGACTCCAAATCCCAGGAGGAAGCTTAGCTGCTTTCTTTATACTGGATCCGGAAGTGCTTCCGGTGCTATCACATTTCATCTTGGAAACACTTCCGGGTCAGGCAGAACCTCCCCGTGGGAAGAGAGTTTGCCTCCAGCAATCCCCCCCTAGCGGCACCCAAGGACCTCAACAGGGCAGCCCACCAAAGCTTCAACTCCCATGCTGCCCTATGGGTATCCAAACAGGAAGTACGCCAAAGGGATGTCACCACCCAGTGTACTGAGGAAGCATATGGCCCTCTGAAGCTGTCTCCCCCTTTCTAAACATTAAAATGACCTCATGAGCGGGAAGGGTAACACTAACCAGCCCGGTCAGGATGCCCTTCCACTCCCACCCTTCCATTGAAAAGGCCTCCCGGCCAGGTGAGGAATCATCCCTTACTGTCAAGGATGCCAACCAACCTTTGTCATCTTTTACAACATGTAGTCAGAACTTGGTTGGCATGCTGCCTTATATGTGGTTCTTCTGGGCTGGTGTCAGAGTTGTTGGGCACACTTTATTACATAAATGTGCATCTCCTGTGTGATCATCTCCTTTATAGCCCTCTGTTTAGCTTGAATGCTCCAAGACAACATTTTGAGGGTTTGGGAGTCTGTATACTAACTTTAGTAATGTTTTTAAAATGTTAAGAATTAAGTACTTTCTTCCACAGTGCCATTTTATACTTTGTTTGGCTTGGTTATCAAGGTTTTGCAAGGTACAGTCAAGAGGAAGTGTGTCATGTGTGACATCACCACCTCCTCGGTATACATAAATGCCAGTTTCATTCACTTCATGATTGTCCATATAATGCCAGTGATCTGAGGAAATGCTTTTTTGAAAGAGTTGTGAATAAAGAAATAGTCTTTCCTGTCTATCTCTCATATAGTGTCTTGACCCTGCTGCTCATTGCACACTCCAAAGCTTCATGTTCACATGTTACAAAGGTGTGTTTGCGTATTTATATACTGAGTCGGGAGAAACAGAAGCATGGGCTTCTTTGGAACTGTTGAAAGCAAGATCAAAGCTATAGAAAGAACTTGGCAGACCCCTGAGGATTTGGATCCTCAGTCAAGAACCACTGTTGATCCACAGCAGATGGAATCCCATCTACTGTACATTGGATCTATTTGTCCTAGCACATATAGTGATAACCTGCTGTATTATCTCTTAGACACCAGTGCCATCCAAGAGTAGCGTATCAAGTCTTTCAGTTTAAGCTTATTTTCCTTACAGTAGTTATTTAATTGTATTTGGCGATTCAGCTGAGAAAGTCAAGTTAAGGCTGTGTGGAGTGAAAAGGAGCCAGTGTTCAGGATGGAAAGACAATTAAAGCTGGCAGAGGAAGACTGTTAGTCTGCCATGACTGCCTGTCTGTTCAGCTCCCAGGTTGGAAGGAATCTTTGCATCCTGATTGGTTGGTCCTTCAGGATGCACCCGCTCTCTCGAGTCACACCTTTGGCATCTGTACTTGCAGGGCACCTTTATCGGAGTGGTCTTCTCTGCTTTATTTGCCATTGGATGATTTTTAAAAATTTTGCTCCTCCTTATTTAGTGGTAGATGACGCAGTTGGTTTTTGCCACTATCTCACAGATCTAGCGTCCTGGATTTTGATCTCAGTCCCAGTGGCTGTCTGTGAGGATTTGCATGTTCTCCCCATATCTGCATGGGTTTTCCTCAAAAATTGTAAATTGGGTTAATTGCCATCCCCAAAATGTCCCTGTAAGCATGTGTGTGTGGCTCTTTTCTGCCTTATTCACTATTCTGCTGCCCTGAGCTCCAGCTCCTGAAGCCCTGAACTGGGTTAAGGGTGTTTGAGGACTGTACATGTAATCCAGTAAGTCCAGGCTTGAGGCACAGTGCAAGTTGTAGGGGGTGCCATTTGACAGGTGAGCCATGAGCTAGCCTGCACCGTGCCCTAAGCTGACCTTTAAGCATTCACTTTCATGTAGCACACGGGTGCCTTGTTGTCAAGCTCTGGTGTGTTCATTCCTCCCGCTGCTCGTTCGTTCGTTGGCTTGCTGTCTCTTGTTATCGGCCTCCATCTCTCTTTCTCCAGGCAGCAGTAGCTAACTTCATTAAAAGAAAGTCTCTCAAGAATTTCCTGCTGCCAGATTAAATAGCACATGTAAGGGATGGCGCTCACTGGTACCTTCTAGAACTTGCCGGCTTTCCACTTTGAAGATCTCTGATAATGAAGCTTTATGATTTTAGTTCACGGCATAATGTCGGATACATTTGCTCTTTTACGTCTGTAGGCCTTAAACAAAACTTCATAGGAGAGGCTGATCAGAGTGAGGCGACTGGCGTCAAGTGCGAGAGACACCCGGAGGGCTTTACATTAGTAGCAAAAATAGGTACTGACACAAGTGGGCGCACGCCAGTATACGTGGCATGGACCTGCAGACTGGAAAATACCAGTGCGGGTTTGTGGGTAGAGAGTGGAGGTGGATGGATTCTAACCTGTTAATCATGGTTAGCAGTGGGATATTATAGGGGACCCCTGAAGACGTGTGATCTCATGAGGCTGTTAGGTGTGTGCGTGTGTGCCACTCAAACCTATGTTCTGTTGTCCATCCATCTCCTTTATAAGCCACTTAATATCTATCTATCTATCTATCTATCTATCTATCTATCTATCTATCTATCTATCTATCTATCTATCTATCTATCTATCTATCTATCTATCTATCTATCTATCTATCTATCCATCCAGAGGCCAAATACTGTAGACTAACTCTGGGTTTTTTTTGTGCTTTGTGCTACTTTATAGTGTCACTGAATGCCGCCAATTGGCTAAATGTGACAGAATACATTTGTACTAATAGTGCTAATCACCTAATGAGGCCAACCACAAGATGGCATCTCCAAAGTAGGGCTGTTCCCTCAGTGAAAACACAATAAGACTTGGAGGCCTTTTAAATAACTGTGGCTCCATAGACCAACAGTTGGCTGTTTCCGTTTCCCTACTAACATTATTAGTAATGCCACTGAACACCAGCAGGTGTCCTCTCGTGACCTTACAAGGCATTGGCAAAAATAGAACTTTGACAGTAGTATAAACTCTATGAAAATCACTTTAGAGCATAAACATGAGGTTTTTTTTTTTTTGCTCTCTGTAGTTAGTGATAGTAATATGCCACAAGAGTGCAGCTTGAAAAGGAATCACCTCATCGACAGCTCTCTGTCTCTTTCCATGCTGTGAGGGCAGCGAGCATGTGGTACCCCATGAAGCACAGAAGACAAGATATTCCATTTAAAGAGTGCAGATCAGAGTCTGTAATTCAAAAGAATAGGTGAGAAAAACAGGCAGGCCAAAGGGCACAAGTACAAGCAAAACTCATCCAGGAGGCACAAAACAAAAATCCAAAAGTGGGCAAAGTGTCAAACATTTTTAATCCAGTATAAGAGCGGAACACTACACATGTCATCATTTTACAACGCAGAAGGCACTGAAATCCATGAGTGCCTCTAGCAGCGGTTTTTGCAAAGGTACAAATGCCACAGAGCTAGAGTTACACCACAGTCTGAGTCCACATTTCATTTCCACTGTCCTTCATAATTAGAGTAGCCTAGCAGCAGGCCAAGGAGGGAGGGGCTAAGAGCATAAAACATACAAAAGAAATGGCTAAGGGAGGAGTCTCATACTAGTAGGAGGGGCAATGCAAATGTTAGGGAATAAAAACTAGGGGTGGAGCCACAGATACAGCTAGGAGGCATGGGGTAAATATCAAGCAAGAATTAAGGCTGGGACAGAACTTCAGAAACTGCTAGGAAGGGCTGGGGCAAATATCAGGAGAGAGTAAAAGCTGAAGTTTGTGATATACAGTGGTACCTCGGTATACGTTCTTAATTCGTTCCAGATCCTTGGACTTATACCAAACAGGACGTATACCAAATGAGTTTTCCCCTTAAGAAATAAAGGGAAAATGATTAATCCGTTCCCATGAAAAAAAATTCTATTGTTATTGGCATATTATACATTGATGGGGTTGTATAAAATAATTTAAACACTGCTTAATACTAAAATACATAAATACAAAAGCAATTAGATTAAATAAATGAAAATTTAACTTCACTTTACCTTGCTGAAAAGAGTCGAGTGCCGTTAGCTGATTAAATAACGTCTTTGTTTTTCACAATCGTATATACCGTCGTTCTTGGCATATGGTATACAGCAGCCAAGTCCCGGATACGCATGCCACCTTCATACTTTTCAACAATCTTTTTTTTCACCTCCATGGTGATCCCAACCATTTTCTTCGTTGCTTGGCTCATTAACTTTCTTAGAACTCATGGTTAATGAATTTACTATAATTTACGCGAAAAACTCAAAATCATGTGAAAATTCACAGAGATTTATAGCGCGGGTTGTTCACTGAATGGTAGCAACTGGCGTACTGATGCTTTTGGGCAGTCGTGGCTTTGTCTCAAGAGAGGTAAACAAAGGGTAGCACGCGGTGTCATGACTCATTTTGACCCATACAAGTTCTAGCACGTGAGTCGTATTCCAAGCAAAATTTTTTCATCCAAACAGGACGTATACCAAGTTGGACTTATTCCAAAGCAGACGTATACCAAAGTACCACTTTAGTTAGAATGGGCCAGTGCAAATAGCAGAAGAGCATAAAACCTAGGGGTGGAGCCTGTGATACAAGTAGGAGGGGCCAAGGCAAATAGAAGAGAATAAACACTATAGGCTGAGCCTCAGGTACAGTTAGGAGGGGTGAGACCAGTAGCAGGTGAGAATTAAGGTTGGGTTAGGGCTTCAGAAAGAGCTAGAAGAGTCCAAGGCAAATATCAAGAGAGAATGAAACCTGGGACAGAGCCTCAGATTTCATTCTGGAAAACAAATCGTTGGGGAGAATAAACGCTCCGCTAGCTCCTGCCAATCAGGTGCTCATTTTGGGCATAGCTCAGACATTAGTTTATGCAGCATCGTTGGGTTTGTGAATCCGAAGGCTTTATCTGGCAAGTAGTCGGTTATGGTGCCCTCTGCCATTTCATCTTTTTTACTATGCCCCTTGAGTATGACTTACTGTAAAGCAGATTTCACTTGTCTTTGAGGTGTGTATCTACATATATGCAAATATTCTAACACCTATGTAACCCAGCTGAGGGTCTCAGAGGGCCAGGTCTTATTCTGTTGGCATCTGGTGCAAGGCAGGGAGCAGCATAAGATGAGTTGCCCGTTTATCATGCACACTGGGATCAGTATATGGTTGCCAGTTAACCTGTCCTTGATCTCTTTAGTGGTGTGAAAGGAAAACTCCCACAGAAATGAAGATTTACGAATAATGACCTGGATTCAAGCCCAGCACTAATCACTGGGCCACATAAACCTTTTTTCTAAATGCCTTATACACGATAAAAGTATAAAAGGCAACTTTCAGACTCAAACTTGTGCCCAGTCTAGGTTGCAGAGGTGCCCACTACCAGCTTTAGAGGAGGAGAAGCAGCATGGATAACCAATATCATCCAGCTGGATGCCAGCACTCGCCATACTGAGACACAGCTTTGCTTCTGCTTTACGTATGCCAGCGTCTCCCCAAGCCAAGCCGTCATTAGTTTACAAGCTGTGCCAGAGTTTTAAATGGCAGAAAATTGCACCGTTTACCACATAGAGAGTGCACTTTTGTGAAAATAACACATTGTGCCTTATTGTGATTGCCAGCACTGAGACTTTATTTGACTCTTGAGTAGGGAGCTTCTGAATCGCATTATTATGTGACTTACTGTGAAACAAAAGAGGAAAAGAAAAGGCAAAATGATCAGAATGTGGTACAAGTTGAGCAAAAAATGTGCCACACCATACTTCTGACCAGGAGTGGCTCCTGCCTGGTGTCCAATGTTACCAGGAGTGATTCTGAGGTGCTGCATGGTCAGAACTACTTTAAGCAGATTCAGCAAGGAATGAAGGGATGAAAAGACAGCAGGGAGCAAGGAAATGACTGGGTGCAAATGTGAAGAAATTGGGAATGACTTGACTTTATTGATAAATCGACTAAAGGTGTTGAGTTTGAAATTGAAATGAACTTAATGAAAATCACTTTGCAATGCTGAGGAATATAAGCCCACAGCCAGAAAATTGTCATCATCTGATGAAGGACTTTAGTCCAAATGGAGTGCATAGCATTGAAGTGCTGACATTTACTGGGTCAATGCGGGTCCTGTGGTGTAGAGCATGGTATTATTTGTGTGTTGTATCAATCTGAGTTTTCAAATGCGCTCTTTTATGGGCATATTGGGGCTGTGGAGTGAAAATAGAAGATGCCACCGCACTTGATCGGTTAAGCATGAAGGCTGGTCTAGTTTTGGGCACTCGTCTGGTTTATCTGGAGGCCGGAGCACAGAGAGTGGTTCAGAATAGTCTGAGTGGCTGTTTGTCATGAACAACTGCCTGACACCCTGTTGTCCCGACAGAGCTCCTTCAGCACAATGCATGATCTTCCATGGAGCTGTAGGGGCCGCCATTTATGCCAGCTGCTATAAAAGGGAACAACAGCCCGGTGAAGTAAAATAAATGTGGAGATCATTCCTTCACCATCTTTAGAATATCCTTAATGAACACTCGATTCTAGTGGTTTCAAAGTTTTTATATGACCAACCCAGAAGAACTGGGTGTGGGTGGTAGAAACAGAGGTTGAGTCATTCATCATCAGGCTGGAGAGAATCTGATCTGTGAATGAAAAACAAGGCAGAATTAGTGATGGTGGCCCCTCTGTACTCAGCGTAGTATTGCCTACCTTTACAGAGCATTCAAATGGTTCCCTAAGCCCTCATGCTTGACAATCTACTTTATAATGCCTTTCCTATCCATCTGTCTGTCTATCATTTAGCACATTTCTCACCTATCCATCAATCTATTATATAATGGTTTTCCTATCTATCAGGCTCTCGTTTAGCACTTTTCATTTCTATATGTCACGTAGCCCCTTCTATTTATCTATTATATTGGACCTTTTCTATTATAAAGTATCTTTCATATATAATATCTATCAATTACATGCTGCTTTCCTATCACTTTATTATATAGCACCTTTTCTATTGGTCTGTGTGTTATATAGTGTCTTTCATATCCTATGTAGATATCAAATAGTGCATTTCCAAACTTTTATATATGGTGTTTTTAATACTATTAATTATATAGTGCATTTCATATCTATCTATCTATCTATCTATCATATAGTGCCAATATCCATCCATCCATTTTCCAACCCGCTGAATCCAAACACTAGGTCACGGGGGTCTGCTGGAGCCAATCCCAGCCAACACAGGGCACAAGGCAGGAACAAATCCTGGGCAGGGTGCCAGCCCAACACAAGGCCACACACAAACACACCCACACACCAAGCACACACTAGGGCCAATTTAGAATCGCCAATCCAACTAACCTGCATGTCTTTGGATTGTGGGAGGAAACTGGAGCGCCCGGAGGAAACCCACGCAGACACGGGGAGAACATGCAAACTCCACGCAGGGAGGACCCGGGAAGCGATAGTGCCAATATGACTGTTTCATATCTAATACATACTGCCTTTCATATCTATCTGTCAAGCATATAGTACCTTTGCTATCTACTTATCTATTTGTTATATAGTGCCTTACATATCTTAGATAACTTATAGTGAATTTCCAATTTATCTTATGTGACTTTTTTATATCTATTATATAGTGCCATCTATCTGCCTGTCTGTCTACCTCTCATATAGTTCCTTTCATGTTTTAATATCTGTCCATTTTTTACATAGTGCCTTTCATATCTTAGCTATCATATACTTCATTTGCAATGCATCTTATTTGACTTTTTCATATCTATTACTTAGTGCCTTGCATACCTATTATATAGTGTTTATCTATCTATCTATCTATCTATCATCACAAACTCGACTCAGAGCCCTGAAAAGGTTTGGGGCAGCCACCCGTATAATTGATTCCTGACTGCAAAATTGTTAAGTAGATACAACACTGATGTGCACAAAACCGAGTCCAAAACAGAACTGAGGGAATAGGAAAAATGTGGAGGATTTTAAAGGAGAAGACAGGAAGTGAGATCAAAGGGGTTGGGCTTATGAAGGTCTCCTTCCATATGCTCGATGCCAGAAGTGACGTCAAGAGGGCCCGGTGGAATCTCCTGTGAATGGTCTACAGGAAAGGGAGAAAAAGAGTCAGTGCACTCTGCCACATCCCGGTATGACCTTTAGCTGCCTCCCATGCGCATGTGTGTGACACTATCTATCTATATATCTATCATACAGTGACTTTCTTGTCTGTCTAAAAACACTATATAAATAAAAATAATTATTATTATTACTGTATCTGATTTTAGTTGTCTTATCCAGGGAGTTTGACGTCTCTAGTAATAATTAAGCTCACCCCCTGTCACATTTGAGCTGTTGTGTAAGCTGACATGAGCCCGGGGAGATCAGGACAGCTGCACTCAGATGTAGACGGATACTTTCCAGCTCATCTTCAGCTGATTTGTTTCAAGTCATGAGGCATCAGAATTTGACAAATCTCAACCCCCCCCCACCTCGCATTAGGCCTCGTCTTTTAACCAAGCATAATGTAACGTGATGGGAAATCAAAGGAATTGCGATATCATTAATTAATAGGGCTTGCAGTAAATGAGGCCGGCTTCACTCCTGCCTACAACACGATCACAATGAAGCCCCAGAGTCTTGCTGTAATTTTCTTGCAAAATTCTTTTTTTTTCCTTCTCCAATTGTTCGTGTCCATGGGCTATAATCAGGCACAGTTTGTTGAGCGCACAGTAATGGTGGTTTGAACAAGAGTGTGCGCGTGTGCATTTAGAACATAAAACGCATGGAAAGTGCGAGTCTCCACTGAATATGTGTTAGCATGTTTTATTAAAAGGTTGTCAACAAAATGAGCGGGGAGACTTGTTCGGGACCTCTAGGCGAGTTGTATTCTGCTGAGCCAGATACAGTAGAGTAAAAAAAAAATAAAAAATTAATAAAATAAGAAACAAAATATTGCAGTTGCCTGTAAAACTGAGGCTTGCTGTCAGCATTTTCAGGGAATCTGCCGTTCTGATCCTGCATGATGTTGGATCTGCCCATCTGCCATGCTAGAATAATTAGCAATGTGTTAAGGACAACTTATTTTATTGATTGTTTTTTTTTTAACCCAACCAGCTGGATTTTGGTGAACTCCAATCGGCTTATCCATTCCCCTAGTTGCGTTGCATAACCTGACAAGTAGCGCGGACTGCAAACATTTTGTGAATAAGAACGATTCACGTGCGCTGCTAATTATTGCCTTCCCTTTGCTTGAGACTGATAAAACAGTCCTCTGGTTTCAGGTTGAAATGTCAGGATTCTCTTCTGTAATTGAAGACATCATTAGGTGTTTAAAGATAAATTCAGTTCACTTTTTATTGCTCTGCGGCTACGTGATCAAAGTTTCTTCTTCATTTGCCTCAGCGGTGCTGTGATCATTGGAATACTTGTAACTTAATCATGGAGTAGTGCGTTGGTTGGAAGAAAAGAAAAAGCTTTTGGATTTAACGTGGCTCCCTGGAGTTAGCAGCTTTGATTTAGAGAAGTAAGTGAAGGCCACTGCTAGGATGTGCCGTTTAGGACTTAAATAATTTCTTAACAAAAATTATACTGAAGGTGTCCTCCGGTATCGTGACATGCGTGTGCAGTAAGCATTCATTGCCGCGTCCATGTGACAATACCTTGTAGTCATTAAACAAGTTTTAAACTCAAGTCTGCAGTGATTTATCCAGCTATGTGGAGCACGAGGCCATGTCCTAGTATACGGTGCACGTATATCTGTATATGAGCCCATTCACTTGTGAGCTCTAGAAATGTCCAGCGTTTGTTTGGTGTTGTCTACACTAATGTGTGTGTGTTTGAGTAATCACAGGAACTGCCACTTAAAGTATTTGGAAATAAGAAAGATACTAAAGAGAGGGACAAGGAGCTTAATACTAAATTGTAAAAACAAACATCAAAAAATTACATTAGCAATTATATAAACCAACAAATAAACAGGCTGTCATATTAGAGAACAGTTCATTGGGCTTATATGGCAAACCATACCATGTCTTTGTTTTAATTACTAGGAAGAGAACTGAAGGTAATTCATATATTCCAAAAAGTCTGAAACTGCTGAGGCATTTCATGGTCTTCTGAGTGGCCATTCCTGCTTGCTCAGGATCAATCAGCTCTGGACAAACTACTATAATAAGGTGGACTTCTCTGGTTCACCTCCTCTGTTAAAAAAAAGACATGGGACTGTTTGTAATTTAAGTCCATCAAGCTGCTCTCTCTTGTTTATTTGTTGGTTTATATAATTGTAAAATATTTTTGTATACTCTTTGGAATTTTTTGTGTTTTGCTTTTATAATTTAGTACAAAGCTCATTGTCTGTTTTTGGTATTTTCCAGTGTGTTTTGAGTATTCAAGGGATGAAACAAAAAGTATACAGTACACTACATACATCACATCACATGGGATGTGCTTTTCAGTGTACAGCGTTAAGAGTTTCACAACATACTGGGTTGAAATAAACTGGTCACTGAGGAAGTGTTGGGGGTGCTGACTGGGTCGCCCTTATGGCGCGTTCAATAAAACAAAATGAAAATGCAGGTTAACTAAAAACCGAACAACAGGCCTCTTCAGTCTTCTCACAGGTGTCTTAATTTCAGATAAGAGCTCATCGGTCTGCTCTCTCCTGAGTTAGACACGCCATGCCCGGAGTGTCTTGCTTTTATAATGGTGGGACCGCAGTGGGCGGAGACAGTTTCCTTATATGTGAGAAAAGGGAGATGTTACCATCAGCAACCGGACCCCTCGTGTCTCAGAGTGGTAGTGCTAACCCTGGACAAGCCCGGAAGACTCCGACATACATGTGTGACAACTGTTACAAAACTTTGATGACATATAACAAGAACTTCCTCGATATCATGTTTGCGTAATTTAATTATGTACTGCTTATATTGTGAGCTATGTACAGTACATCTCGATATTCATGCTTGCACTGTATTGTGAAGTGGACTTGTTTCAGTGTAGTGTACTGTATATGCTTTTCAGTACAACATGGATTTGTTTCAGTATATTGTGTAAGTTTCAGTACACAATTCATAAGAAAACATTCTTTGATTGCTTGGTGTAGTTTCTTCAGCCTGTATTGTTTCAGTTAATAATCTATGAGACAGCAATCTCAGTTTACAATATTTTCTTTTCAGTATACGTCAGAAAAAATTCCAGTAGATAATGCATACACTTTGGTAGATAGTGTACAGTATACAAAAATACAGATACCGTATATACTCGTGTATAAGTCGGGTCTTTAAACCTGAAAAATCAATCATAAAATCAGATCCCGACTTATATGCCTGTTCAAAAATGAGACACTTTTTTTTTTTTTTTTACATCTTCTTGCCTCCTCCAATCTCTCACCAGTTTCTCAGACACATCGAATTTTGTTGCAGCAGTGCAGTTACCAATTTCTTTTGTCACTTCAACGATTTTTAATTTAAAACCAGCTTCATATTTTCTTCTGATCGAATACTCCATCGTAGATAAGGGATGCTCTTACGATAAAGGTGTATGAAGGTGTGAGATACAAAAATCACAAATCAGTGCAAATGTCACTTCGGAATAGTTTGGGTATTACTGTATGGTCATGCAGGCACAATACATAGAAAACATAAAGTCTGTGTGTTCTGTGGTTAGTCTCTCAGGTGGGCATTAGCAGATCATAATCCCTTGGACCAATAGCGTGAGTTTTCCGCATTCAACTTATACCACTGACATTATAAAATACCAGAAATTATACAGTAAAATCAAGCCCTGACTTGTCCGTGGAATAATTTAAACGCAAGTATATATGGTAATTAATTTCATGTACTGCTTATCTAGACACTCCATGCACCTTACTTAGACAGTGGGCAAACACTTCAGCCACCACCAATGTACAGCTTCCACCTGGATAATGTGACAGCAGCCAATATGCACAACACACATTGGCTATTAGATGGTGAAGAGGTGTGAGCAGTGGTAGTTAACGAGGGATGGGGATAATTCGGAGACCAGAATGACCTTGCCATAGTGGACAGTTTATGTGTATATATACTGTATGTATATGGACTGAGCTTTTCTGTAGCATTAACATCTAGACTTTATTAGTAAATGTGTGCAGTAACGTATTTCCAGTCTGTCTTACAGTGTTGAGTGTACTGTGTGTAGATTGGTGAGTCGGCCAATTCAACACAGCAATTTCAACTTGATATCAACAAAGTATCTACTATATTTAGTGCAGCACTTTTTTTACCTCTCTTTATCCATATAGTGACTTTCATGTTCATCTACCTATCAACTACAAAGTGCCTTATCTATGATATAGTGCCCCTCTATCTATTATACAGTACAGTGGCTTTCATATCTATCTATACACTCAACTCAGTCAGCAGCCATTCCACCTGCACTTCAGAACAGGTCATCCACCTGAAGCTTTGCATGTTTGGGCCCAGCCAGGACTTGGATGAGAGATCATCTAGAAAAAGCTTGGGTTGCTGCCTGGAAGAGGTACAAAGGAAACTAGCAGGGGCACTTGCCCTGTGGACCCCAATACTCAAGTGCTGTGACAGGAACACTATGCTGTGAAAATTGTGTGAGACATAAAACCGAGGTCCTGACTCTCTTTGGTCATAAAAGATCTGTGGATGTATATATACACACACATATATATATATATATACTGTATATATATGTATGTATATATATATGTATGTGTGTATATATGTAGATATGTATGTATATATGTATATGTATATGTGTATATACAGTATAGTATGTGTGTATATATGTAGATATGTATATATTTGGCCGGGCCCAAACATGCAAAGCTTCGGGTGAATGACCTGTTCTGAAGTGCAGGTGGAATGGCTGACGACTGAGTTGAGTGTATAGTGCCTGCATTGTGGTTTACAATGTTTGACACAACGTCTCAATAAACAGTGTATTTATTTCATTCTGGGGTGAATATGCTGTGGTGCACAGACTGAATCAAAAAGCACTGAACACTCAGAGAAACATCTTACTCGACCAGTCAGTGTCCACGGGTGTGTAGTCTGAAACAACCTGTAGAGGCTCAATATGCACCCCTCAAGTCACGTGTTGGCTCTGTCGGCCCTTTGTAGCACTCTGCTGTCCATGGTTGACATAGCAGTCATGATGTGTTTCTTCATTTCCGCACATGCCAAAATCTGGGGGAAAAAAATGAAGGGCAGCCAACAATTTGGTGCTCCATACAACCTGCTCCTGTGAGACTTGTTTTCCAAATAGTATTTTTACTATTTTTGAGAGCAATCAGTTACTATGGAATCACATTGTGTAAGAGTTTCACTTTATAGTGTGTGTTTCTTATATATCCGAAGAGTTCCAGTGTACAACTCATGAGACAAAATCTTTGTGTAGAGTGCATGCCTTTTAGCTGATAGTGCATATGTGTAGGTATACAGTGCACCTGTTAAAGTATAAGGTGTGTACATTTCACTTTAAAGTGCATTTATTTCAGTATGCAACATAACTGCTTTAGTATCAGGTATACACATTTCTCTCTATAGTGTGAGTTTATAGTGTACACCATAAGAGTTTGACTATATACTCTATATTTTTAATTTTACAGCATTAGAGAAAATATTAATGCAGTGTGCCTGTTTCAGTATACAATATACAAGAGTTTGAACATCTAGTGCAGGCATTTTTAGTATACACTGAATGAGACAAAGTCACAGTGAGCAGCCTTTGATCCTGAGTGTGTTGCAGTTGTATGTGTTTTGCTGTATAAGAGCTTTGGTGCATAGTTTTTGTTTTGGTATACAATTCTTGAGGCAAGATCTCAGTGTACAGTGTGTGTGTGTGTGTTTGGGTGTACAGTGTACCTGTTTCAGTATGACTAGTATACATTTCACAGTATAGCGTATGTGCCTCAGTATACATTGCAAATGTTTCTTAATAAGGTGGACATATTTAGTGTAAGTGTTTGACTATATAGTTTATATTTTCTATGACATATGAGACAGAATATTCATACAGTGTGTATGTTTCGGCATACAGTCTGAGAGTTGGAGCATTTAGAGAATGCATTTTAGTGTAACATTTACGAGACAAAACCTCACTGAGCAGCTTGTGATAGTGAATGTGTTGCAGTGTATAGCGTAAGAGATTCACTGTATAGTGCAGACATATTGCACTGTGTAGTGTGTGCTTCAGGGTACCGTGGAAGAGTTTGAGAATATTCTTTATCCTTTCAATCCACAGAATACAAGGCAAAGTACTCTACAGTGTGTGTGTTTCAGTATACAGTGCAGTACAAGAGTCTGAGTATGTAATGTATACATTCTAGTGTACAATGCGTGAGACGAAATGTCAGTGCCCAGTGTATGCATTTTATTATATAGTGAATGTATTACAGTGTATACATTTGATTCTGTAGTATATGAATCAGTATAGTGTACATTGCAGCTGCTACGGTATACTGTGTAAGAGTCTTGAGTGTATGGTTTGTTTTGTCAGTATGCAATGTGGGAGTCAAAATATCAGCGTGTATGCAATGCAGTGCATGTACAGCTAAGAATGATTGATGTCAGAAATAGCACCTCGGAATACTTGTCTTGAAATTGTGCTTCCACTACTTACACTGAAGATGAGCAACATTAAGGCTGAATGAATATGCGCAGAAGACACTTCAATGCTTCCATGTATGTCTTTCAGAATAGACTGTGTATTCATTCTTTAAAGAATGAATTGTGACTTAGTTTGTACCCCAAATCCCACAGTGTCTCCCTGGCTTCTCCTTCAGCATCTTCACTGGCACATTGCGTGTTCCTCTGAATGAAAGTACCATAGGAAGGAGGTGTGTTCTATACCTGGTGAATGTACAATAAGGGCTGTACAGTAAATGGAAGGATCTGGAGGCAACAGTGATGGATCAACTCTGGGATTGCACTGAAGGACCATCAAAAAGTATAGTTCATATGGCACCCAGAAATCAAGGTGCACAAGACTGATAACAGATATACGCTAAATAATGTTCCATTGTTAAGCATCTTGAAGGTATATACTGTGGGATGGACCCGTGCTACATGACACTTGGTATACAATATGAGCAACTATAGAGTGTCCAGAAGGAGTACATAGTGGAAGGACATTGAAACTAATGGAGCATCGTTGTGTGTACGTTATGACCAGTCAAAGTGCCCTGAAGGTGTACATCTTAGAAAGAAGACACAACATGGACCATTATATCATAGGAAAGGCCTGAACACCAAGGAACACTGGATTATCACCTTGTACACACAGTTGCTTGCCAAAACGCATCCTGAAGATGTAGATTGTGTCAGGGCCAGGAAACTGAGGTGTGCCAGGATGACCCCTGATATTGACCACAGGCCATCAGATGGTGCTCATGGAAATGAATGTGCAGTATGAACTGTTGGAAAGTGTCCTGATGCTGTCCTGACCTGGAAGCTAGCATGTGTTGAACTGGCATGAGGTACACATTGTGGACGGCTGAAAGGTGTGCTGAAGGTTGTACAACCAGGAAGGGCCTGCAGAAGAAGTTGTATTACACCAATACCATGGATTGTTCTTAAGTGGAAGGAGATGTACTGGAGCAACACTGGATATACTGTATATCCTATAACCCATATGTGTGCCCATAAGTTGTATATTGCAGACCTGGAAACTTGGTACGCACTACAGTCCATCTGTAAATGTCCTTATATTGAACATTGTGGGATTGTGAGAAAACCCTGGCAACTGATGTAAGCTGCAGGTATAGACTGGGCCACTGAAGAAATGTACATCATGGAAGGGCCTGGAAAGCAGATGTGTTGGACCAACATAAGTTGCCCACTTACAGATTTGGTAGACATCCTGAGGGTGCATGTCATAGTACATCATCTGGAAACAGAGGTGCACTGGATTGGGCACTAGGTGTTCCCTTCGGACAATCAGGCTGGCATGTGCTGAAGTCTCAGAGAAGATGGTGGGTCTCCTCTCCAAATCTAACCGGTGAACAGTCATTCAGCGTGGCTTGAGGAACACAGAGGGAGATGCATGTAAGCCATTTGCTCACTGCAAGGGTGTACCTGTCTCCATTCTGTGTTGCTTTTATTGTTTCTTAACACCTGAGTAGGGTGGCCATTGCCCTCTGCTGTCAGCAAGGCAGGTGCTGTTCTCTCATGCTGAGTGGTCATCACTTCTTCTGCCCTGTTTGGTGGCATAGAGCCACATGTGTTATTAAGGATGCCAGTCTGTTTGTAAAGCATGCTTTCAAAATACAGTCCCATTAATGCAATGTGGGGCGCACCGATTGTCTGTCCTCTGTGTCACAGGATTGCCTAAATGTCAAAGAACAATCCTTATGTTAAAAAATGGAGGACTCTGCAAATGAAGCAGAATGAAAATTTGCCCGCCACTCTTCAACAGTCTTCATCTGACATTATCGATTGGCAATCTTTAGGTTCTGACCTTTTCAATAAATCCACCAAGCAGTCGACTTTTAAGAAGTGTGCATTTCTTCACAGTTCTTTCCTTTATTTTTAATATAGCACCCTTTGCCATTGAACGCCATTCTATGACCCTCTGCTGCTGTGTTGTGACAGTCTTGTGCTTTACAGTCTTAACCACAAGAAGGTGCCACTGCCTGACCATTTGAAAGATTTGTTGTGTGTCGGAGTCTTGGTGCCGCGGGTAGCCTGCCAGTTCCTTTAACCTGCAGGGCACTCGGGCTGTCTTCTGAGTAGTCGGACTGTGGGACACATTACACATGGCAGGACACAGAGTTCTTCAAAGGAAAGGAAAAGATGGGCAAAGGCGGGTAAACGGGATTCCAGTGGAGAGCCGCGTGTGGTCTGTGTTTTTGCGGACGTGAGGCGCATGTAATTGCTGGAAATGAATTCCCTCAGCTGCTGGCAGGCGGCATGTACTTGTTAATTATTCAGGTGGATGACAAATGCAGAGCAGAGGTTCTCGCAAAGACAAAGTTTGCCTGATGCGTGTTTAGTAACTGATAGGCTTGACATTCGCCGGTGTCTTATTCACAGCTAATCCTCAGACTCTGCTGGATGAGACGAGCGTGCCGAGTGTCAGCTTTTGTGCGAGAAGGAGAGGAAAAATAAAGAAATCTCTCAAATTGGAACAGGGCTGCTGAAGGGTTTATGCTGGCACATGCAACTTTGTCTTAACTCTTGTGTGAGTGTGCACAGGGGGAGCGTGGCACCTGCACCTGGGTACCTGGCATTTGCAATCTGGTCAGTTAAATGAAGAAGGGAAAACAGGTGACACTAAAAGGCCAAAGTAAAAGCCTCATTGTATCTGCATAGTGTTGTGCCTAACCTGATGAGTCAGCCATGCAAATCTCGGCAGCACCGGGCACAAGGCAGGGGATGAGTTTGAGAATATTGGAGACGACACTGTGTGATAGGCATGTACATAAATGTGAGAGGCACTACATGATAGGCGTATGAACATGAAAGGCACTTTATCATAGCTGTTTACATCAACATGAAAGACACTACAGTATATGATAGGTAGATTTTTTTGTTCTTTATTTCACCTTATACAATTTCTTATATTAGGAATTTTAGTTTTTGCATACCCCTTGAGGGTGCAGGGTCATCCACTGCACAGCACCCCTGGACCAATTGCAGGTTAAGGGCCTTGCTCAAGGGCTGAGCAGAGTAGGATGATTGGCAGACATAGGCATGAGAGGCACCTTATGGATACGTATTTGTATAGGCATGAAAGGCACTATATGATAGGCAGGTACATAGGTAGATAAACATGAAAGACATTGTGCAATAGATACCTGGATAGGCATAAAAGGCACTACTGTATACTGTATATAGACAGCTAGATTGACATAAAAGTCATTATAAGATAGGTAGATAGACATGAATGGCACTACATAACTAAAAATTAGATAATCCAGTAAGGAACTATACGATAGCTAGACAGACATGAAAGCCAGTATATGATTGCTAGATATAAATGAAAGGCACTATATAATTGATAGCTAGATAGACATAAATAGCTCTATATGATACCTAGATATATCTCAGACACTCTGTTATACTGTAGGTAGCTAGATAGGTATGAAGATTCATCCAGCCAGGCTGCTGAGTCCATGCAGCTCCCCCTAGTGGCCATCCGAGCCCCCAACCAGGCCGTGCAGGACTCCATCTCCCATGGAGCCCTGTGGGTGGTTGAGGAATCACCGTTAGCCAGGGAGGCTGCCACCAAGCATCCCGGGGGAGGTATTGGACTGCCCATGATGGCTCCCCCGGAATATAAGCAGCAGGGGTGTCCCTGCCGGGCATGGGACCCGGCTGTCCTTCACAATATATATATACACACACACACACACATACATATATATAAACATATATATATATACATATACATATATACATACATATCTACATATACACACACATATATATACACATACATATATACATACAGTATATACACATACATTCACATATATATGTATATATATACAGTGTATATATATATATATATATATATATATACATCCACAGATCTTTTATGACCAAAGAGAGTCAGGACCTCGGTTTTATGTCTCACACAATTTTCACAGCATAGTGTCCCTGTCACAGCACTTGAGTATTGGGGTCCACAGGGCAAGTGCCCCTGCTAGTTTCCTTTGTACCTCTTCCAGGCAGCAACCCAAGCTTTTTCTAGATGATCTCTCATCCAAGTCCTGGCTGGGCCCAAACATGCAAAGCTTCAGGTGGATGACCTGTTCTGAAGTGCAGGTGGAATGGCTGCTGACTGAGTTGAGTGTATAGATAGATATGAAAGCCACTGTACTGTATAATAGATAGAGGGGCACTATATCATAGATAAGGCACTTTGTAGTTGATAGGTAGATGAACATGAAAGTCACTATATGGATAAAGAGAGGTAAAAAAAGTGCTGCACTAAATATAGTAGATACTTTGTTGATATCAAGTTGAAATTGCTGTGTTGAACTGGCCGACTCACCAATCTACACACAGTACACTCAACACTGTAAGACAGACTGGAAATACGTTACTGCACACATTTACTAATAAAGTCTAGATGTTAATGCTACAGAAAAGCTCAGTCCAGAGCTTCTGCTGGTTGTGCTCCTGCTGGTTGTAGTGCCCCTGGTAGAATTGGCATTGACTCTACAGGATGACCAGATGTCACACAGAGGATGTCAGATGTTGTTCCCGACACCAGCTGAGACACCTGATCGATCAGTTTTCTATTTAATCATTAAATTAGTCCATCCATTTTCTTGTCCTTGCCTTATCCTTTTTTTCTGACAGTTGGTCAGTCCGTCATTCCATTAGTTGATCAGCCACACAGTTGATTGGTCACTTCATTTGATGTGTTTATCTTCTAAACATGTATTATTCATTTTGTTGAATTTGTCAGTCAGATTCTGTTGGTTATTGACCATTCAGTCTGGTAGTCCGCGAATCAGTCAAACTCTCTTCTCCTGTTCATTCACCATTCAGTAAATCAGTCAGTCCTATTTATTTATTGATTCATCATTCAGTTGTCCAATCAATTATTTGGTCAGTCAGTCAAGTACTCAGACCATCTGCCTACACAAATAGTCAGACAGTTAGTAAAACAGACTGTTTAGTCATCTGTCCATCCATCATTCAGTTAACTTGTCAGCCACTGGTCACACGTTAGGCAGTCATCATTTAGTTAGTCCAGTATTCATGTGGTTAGTTTGCTTTCTCCATCTGTATATCCACCATTTAGTCAATCCCATTTTTTTACCCATTTGTCATTCAGTTAGTCAATCAAAGATTTGGTCACTCAAGTGTATTCAGTCCATTGGTCATTCAGATAGTCAGTATATTATATTAGTGGTTCATTTTAGGGCATTTTCTTTCAAAAATCTCGATGTTGCAATGTGTTATAATATCATTAAGGTGGTGGTGGTGGAATTCTGGGCCGAACTGTCAAGTTGTGCTGTTGATGTGGAAGATGAAACATTGGAGCAACTTAGATATCCACTATTACTGGGGAGACCGACTGTTCTTTTCATGGCTGACAGATTTCTTATTTTCCTAATTAAGAGACTGTCGCGTTCTTGAGGACATCCAATGGCAACTAAGGGTAATGCATTTAAGACAAAATTCCAGAAGTGCTTCTTCAGACGGTCGTTGGAATGAATCATCAGCTTCAGAGTTGTGTTGTTAAAACAGAAAATCTGATCTTTAAAAAGTACCCGGAGATGAGAGTGGGACAAGTCAGCTTGTGGCTAACCAGATCAGCTGGAAGAACTGCCCTGTCTCCTCTCATTTGTCAACCTTCTAATGTTATTTTAAATAGTGTGGCCACTAGGGAGCGCTCCAGCTGCCCTAATGCCAGACTTTAGACAGGCTTGTACACAAGTGTAAAGCACCAAAAGGTTTTATTTGTGGGAAACTCTTCTCTGCAATTTTTTCCCACGCTGCAACCACCATACAGCACAGGGCACAGTAACAATGAAGCACTTTCTATCTTCTTCTCTCTGTCACTGCCTTCTCTGCTTCTCCAGCAAGCTTTGTCTTCCTCCTCTCAACTCTGGTTTGCCAAGCTATGACATCCAGCTCCTTTTATATTATCCCCAGAAGTACTTCCGGTGTTCCCAAGGCTTGGCGCCGGGAGCACTCTCGGGTAAGGCTGGAGCCCCACAATGTAGTGCTCTCCAGTCCCCAGAGCACCCCCTGGCAGCACCCACGGAACCCAACGGGGCTGAGCTGAGAAACTGTCAAGTCCTGTGATGCCCTGTTATAATCTGTGGCGATGTCATCTGTTTTCTCCCCTTGCCCTTCTACGCTGTCGGTGTCTCAGCCGGGTAAGGTTCCTGGGTGGTGCCCTTCACAAAGCCACGCTCTCAGCTGAAACTTGTAGGGTGAGACGTCCCATCTCGCGAAGGCTGTCCTTCACCAAGGGGGGGTGTTGTCACTGACCAATCCATGGCTTCATCCTGGAATATTTAAACAGCCTGATGACGGTGAGGAACTGTGCCCACTCCAACAATTTCCTGACTGGCTGCACTTACAGCAGGAGATATTGGGACAGCTAGTTTTTAGCTTGATGCACTAAGTGGTCTGCACACATTTGTCAGCCTTATTATGCACTACAATTTCTTAATTAGGTGGGCCAGGGTGGCCAGTCAGCTCCAGGTTGCCCCTGCTGCCTCGGCTTCCCATGTTTCAGGCTTCCTTCATCATTCATTTTTAGTTTGTGTAATTGCAGGTTAGGGATGTTCCCAGGCAGCAGAATGGCAGTGAGGGACAACTTAGAACCCTTTAAATGCTACCCACTACTTTAACAGTTACTGTAGATGGTGCAGGAGCACCTTGTATCCTCCAGAGGGAGCTCTAGCTATAAATGGCTAATACATGGCAAAGTTGACCCTGTTTGAGGACATTATTACATTATCTTTTTGGACTCGTGTTGGTTGTTCAGTCATTAAAGTGCCTAGTTATTAACCATCTTGTGATGATCTTGATGTTGTAATGGAAAGTGAGTCATTAAATGTTAGATGATGCAAGAGCACCTTGGAGCCTCCAAAGGGAGCCCAATCCATAAGGCCCTAAGCCTTCTGTGTGGCATATTTGGCCCAGCAGGTGGTTCCTGTGGTTGCACACCCTCTCTGAGACGTCTGGTGAAGGATGGGTGCTGGCAAAGGGTTCAAGTTGCCATAGGTAGTGTGGTCTGACTGGAAGGAGAGGGCACTGAGCACTCCATGTTTAGTTAGGCTTTATTGTTTTTCTATATTGTTGCCTTCCCTTTTGCAGTAAACTTCATTTGTTTTGTTGATACTTTTGTCCTCTTTGGTTCTTATTTGGGTTCAGGCCACACCCCCGGCTTCCTTCTGTATAGTGCCTTTCCACGAACAGCAGCATCTTCTTTATCTTTTTATTTCTTTTTCTAGACCCGACTGTGGACGCTCTGTGGATTAGTCTTTTCATGCTGTGCCTTTTTCTCCCCTTCTTCATTGTGCTGTAACTGCTTAACAATGCAATGGGAGCGCAGAACTAGAAAGAAGCTGAGATTTAACCTTCCTGTCAGCAAACACCTTGGTGTTAATTTGACACTGTTTGTGCGACCTTTGTTCAGTGCATTTGTGATTTTTCTGTTTTTTTTTCCTCTCCCATAAATCTGCCTATACACCAGGACTTTTATCAAGTAAAGCCCTAGTATTACCTTGTGACAGCTCTTTACTCTTATGAAAGCTTTTATTCTAAGTGGAGGCCCCCTTCGTCTCACAAATAACAGGCCGCCTCCAGCATCCACCTCAGTGACCAATGGAATGGCATTCATTTATTCTAGCCAGCTTTTTTTTTTTTCTCTTCTCTTTTTTGATTCGCTGCTTGTTTTACCAGTAAGCGTAGATGGAAGCACTTTGCGTTATCTAAATGGACTCGCTGCTTAGTGAAAATACCTGTAAATGCCACTCGCCTGGGAACAACTGCTGTTGACACAGATAAAAACGCCTCTAAATCAGCAGCCATTCGCCCCCTTGAAGTCGGCCGAAACTTACAATAAACATGTCAGCTTCTGTTTCTTGTGCTTGATGTGGTTGCGTGTTAAGAGGTTCCTACACGGCAGTGGCAATTGTGGCGGCAACGGCAGCAAACTGATTAATCAGCAGCTCACGGGCCTCAAAGTGACTGCTTAGCTTGCCTTTAATTGCCAATCCACCTCAAGGAGAGCATCGTGGCACATGAAAGCTGCTGGATTTGGGCTCAGATAGATAGACAGATAGGAAAGACACTGTATGAGAGGCAAGTAGTATGCAAGGCACCAAGTGGTAGTGGTAAGAAACACACAAAATAAGAGGCAGATGGATAGGCAAATGTGAAATGTGCTATATGGTAGATGGATATTAGAGACACTGTATATTAGAAGGATAAATAAATATAGGAAATTTGCTATATGATAGACATAACAGATGGGTAGACATCTATACTATAAACATAAAGGCACCACATAATAGATAGGTAGATAAATGTGAAATGAGCTATATGGTAGGCATGAAAGGCACTATATAATAGATAAAGGTGAAATGTGCTATATGATAGTTAGGATAGATGCTCTCCATTGCTATATAGTAAGCTTAGTCAAGCAAAGGGTCTGCCAGTGACAGCACAAATGGTATAGCAACAACATATTGACTGTGCCATCCTATCCCACTTGGGCCCTCCTCTGGTATACATTATCGAGTTCCAGTTGTACCCAAAATTTGCATTGCACAGTATGTGCCCATTTGGACGCAATGTACAGTTATTCACAACAGTTTTTCCTTGTAACCCATGAGACTTCCATCAAATGGAAGTGTCATGATTGGGAAACATACACCTTCTGCATATTTTTCATGATCACCTGATGAACATCCCACAGTTTGTACAGTTTCGGTGCTGGGTGATTAGCTTCATCATAGTCATTGCTATTACTGAAATGCAGGTGTTTAGTAAGGATTATAGAACAACACTCACTCATAGCTTGGCAGAAAATGGGCGACCGCAACAACTAGTTTGTGGACCCGTACCATCTCTGCACAAGTTTACCCACAATGCCTTGCAGTAGCAGGAGACTTATACAAACAAATGATTTACTGTGACTTTTCTGACACAATGAGGGGGTACAGCAGTAGGCCTCAAACATCAACATTTCTGAAACTTGGCAGGTTGGAATTTTTGTACAGCTGTCAATTTCACTGTCCGTGTCAATGTACGTTGACCAACTCACATTGCTCGATTCGTGTAATGGCTCAATTTGATGTAAAACTGACTTTACAGCTTTTCTTTTGCCATTGTTTCTTTTTTGAAGGCTCTGCCCCACTCATGAATATTGGTGAGTTACAATAAAGTGGCAGAATGCATATAAATATTAATTCTTTTTTGCATTATGGTGTTATTTTATCCATCAAGTGGCATTAAAATATTGTTCCGAAAGTTATTTAGGCTTATCACTATAAAGCAGATTGATTACATGTCACCCGAGTCTGACTCGGAATTTACCCTAATTTAAATAGAATTTTGAGCCCAAGTCATGCTGAGGGTTAATACCAAGAAGGTTAAATGAGCAAACGCTGCTGGACTTTGTGTACAACTTCTGTGGCTTGTACTGCATGGCTTTGGCTGCTCGAACTAGAAGTGTCAATGTAGCACTTCTGAATAAACCTCATTACTGTTTTCTCATCAGTAACTTTATCAGAAACAAACTGCATTAAACAACAATACATAACGAGAGAGATTAAATCCCATTCAGAAAGCATTTTCTTTTACTTCAGCCTATTTAAATATAAAAACAAAATAATCTTTTAACATCAAATTCAGTTATTTTTGCTTACCTGCATTGTCCCTCATTTGTTTCCTTTTAACATTTCAGTCCACTTATTACTTCTGTTATTATTCACACATGTTGCTTATTCATTTTAAAATGTCATCAATAACCTAAATAATTTATAATACATCCCAATAAATTAACCGTAAACCTTAATTTTCTTTCAGAATCAAAAACTTTACAGATGTGTTGTGTGCTTAAGGATGTGGACTTTGCGTTCTTCTTTTCACTTGTTGCTTCTGCTGGAACAGACTACACTTTTAAATGTTGATTTTATACAGACCTTCAACATGAATAGTTGTACAAAACTTCCAAAAACTTCACAACAATATTACTGAGAGCATAATGTACAAGCAATATAAAAGTTTGAACTGTCCTCTCATTCTTTTTGCCTGAAAGGGAGACACTGAAAATCGATGTGTGCCTGTTTTCTTATTACTTTATGCTGAAGGGGGCACACGACAATGATGGACGCAAATTGTTTAAGGGTTAGGGCTCACACTGTTAGGACTGTGGCGTATGCATGGTGTCATCAGCGTGTTTCGTTTTGTAGGTAGGTGCATGAGCAAGTACCGCTGGTCTCAGTCTGATTCACTTATGTATGGAGTGCTTGTTCCCAGCGAACGAAAACTCATTCACAGATGGTTTTCTCAATCATCATACAATTACAATACGGTAGCAACACACCAATAGTGAGTATGTGCATAGTAAAGTGTAGCAATTCGTTTTTGTACAATTCATTAACAGAATTGTTTTAAATAGAGTATATAAACATAAAATTATCTCCCCCTATACATTCAACTAATTAAATCACTGTGACACAAAAGTGAACCTTATGAAAATATGTTAGTTTCTAACGATCATTTGTCATCAACTTTACATTACTCATATGGACTCCCATCACAGATGTCTTACAACTCTTTGACTATACCCGGCTGATACTGTTCACTGGTTCTTATTTATATATATATAAATATATATTTATAATAATATTTATATATTTATATTTATTTATATATATAAAAATATGCTAGCTGTCCCCCGTGGCTCCACCCATGTACTGGTGAAACAGGACAGTGAGAAGGGCTCTGCCCGGCTCCCTACTCCTGACGTCACTCTTCCCCATCCCCTTGGCCTTAGTCTCAGATTAGCGTGAATGTATAACTCCTGCAGGCAAACTATGATTCTTAGTGCAATGAAAGCTGTCACTAAAGCAACCAGAATGTTCAAGTTAATTATTGAAAAAATACGCAATCTAAATCAGTGAAGTAGTTCTCTCGTGAAAAGCAGACAGACAGACAGATGTTGGATTTTACATTTAAAGAGGTATATAATTTTTATTGAATGCTTTCCTCATTCAAAGAATACTCTATCTATCTATCTATCTATCTATCTATCTATCTATCTATCTATCTATCTATCTATCTATCTATCTATCTATCTATCTATCTATCTATCTATAAAATATGTATGTATGTCTATATATGTATGTAGAATGACCTGCAGTGAGTGTCACAGCCGCACAACCACAAAGACTCAAGTCCCGGGTTCAATTGCAAGATTTTTAATACAATTAACTACTTCACTAGTTGCACAAGCACAGCCCAATATAACACAATTCTCTTTATTCCTCCTCTACATATCCAGACTCCTTTTATCTAAGACCCAGAAGTACTTCCAGTGCTGGGAATTACTTTCGTGTCAGGCAGAAGTAATATGAAGTAGTAGTTGTAGCTCCCTTCTGCGCCCTCCAGTGGCACCTCTGAAACCCAACAGGGCTGCTCCCCAGGAGTCCAGTTCCCAGCATGCCTTGTGAGTATCCATATAGGTAGCACAGTCTAGGGATGCTGCCATCTAGTATGTTGGGGAAGAAAGTATTCAAAATCTGATGTCTTCCCGAGTTCTTCCATTGCACTGGCCAGTCCCTGTTCCATCTTGGCCAGGATTCCAGACCATGCATGCTGTCTATTGCTATATATTTGTGCATTTAAATTATTTTTTTATTCATAAAACATATCAAGTCTAAAGATATTATGATTTTTTAATATGCAAAACAAAGAAAAAAATGTCAGAGTATCAAATATTTTAAATAAATCTGAAAAGTGTTTAACAAAGCAGTTGCCTAATTTGATGTTTTGTTAAGGTCACAGACTTATTAATTGAGTTGTATGATTTAATAAATCAATAAATACAAGTGACAGGAATGTTGGTGTCCCCCTCTCAATTTTTGTTTATTTGAGTCTCGTGCCTTTCTGCAGACTACATAGTACATCCTAAAACCAAACCGATATTGTTGGTCAGGGAATTTGTTCTGCATAATAAGACTGAAAAGCCACCAAGTTGGATTGTAAAGTTGACTCATTTTATTTTAATTATGCATGTTCTGTTAGTCACTTCCATTTCAATATATTGTAACAAAAACCAAGATGGAGAGACTGAAGCACACACTGACTAACGGTCAAACCCAAGAACAGGCACATTTATTTAACCATAAATGATCGTACCCCATGCTTTCAGAAATCGCAACTTCCCGTTGCTGTGGCCACAGAGAATGATCCATAAAGTAACAAAGACCACCTGGAAACCAGCCATGACTATTCTTGCATTGCTCCTTCTCCATGTTAAAATGTTTACTGTCAAAATAAATAAAAGTATTGTGAAATGTGACAATAAATAAATAACAAAATGAATTTGAATATATATTTAATTAATACATTTTTAATTTATTTTTAAATATATTTAATAATATATTTTTGTTGCTTATTTTTATGCATTTTTTTCTTATTTTTTAACCTTTTTTTTGCAAAATGCATTAAATGAAATGAATGCTGTCACTTTCAGTCGTAAAAGCTGAGAGGGCAGATTCTGGGGAGTCCTATTTTTGGGTTGGTGAATCGTTTGTAGAATGGACGTGAACTTTTTCTCATTAAGCACCATTGTTTATACTGTATCTGACACCAGATGCCAACTCCAAATTGTGAATTCAGATTTTCTTGAATTAAAATAGCTGCTTCGTCCACATTAATTTCCGGACAACTTCTTATTGTCCTCGTGTCCAACACACAGTTACAACTTTTAACAATCAAGTAAAGCACTTACAGTCATCCACTCTGTGCACAATTCACCCATCAGAAAACAGCATTTGCTAGAGCTCACCGTCTCAAGTGTGACGACTGAAAGTGTCAGTTTTCATTTCAGGGTTTCATTTCATGTTGTGTGAGGTGAAATGAAGAAATAATTAAATAAAACTGCAAATGCTAGAATCAAGTTAAGATAAAGAGTTGGGGCACCAATGGTGAATCCCATATACGTACGTGAAAGAAGATGTTTGCAAAGTCCAAGTCAGCAGAGCCAAAAGTGATGTCACCGATTCCTTACACTGATGAGCCTCAGTCCTGGTGGCTAAGAGACAGGAGAAGGCAGTAAGTGACGGTGCCAACCCATGGCCTGGGGTGGAATTACCAACACCGAACTTGTGTCCCATTCACATGTGTGTGAAAGGACGTGAAGAAATATGCAAGAAAAATATATATTTTGTAACACATTTAATTATTTATACCCACAGTTTGCATTATTTATTGTCACATTTCACAATAGTTTTATTTGTGTATTTATTTATTTAATTTTATCTGAAATATTCCTTCATAGTTCACTATCCCTGATTGTCTCCCTCTGTTGTATGCTAAGTCTCTTTCTGCAATTCACTGAGGACCACTTATCATCTGTAAGGCTTCTGTTTATTTTCTGCTCTGAAACTGCATTCTCGAACCTTGTTGAGCTTGTAGGATGTTGCATGAATATTCCAGTAGTTTATGAAATTCTCCCCTCTTTGTCCAGATAATGGAGTGCTGTCATTTAAAGTGTTCAGCCCCAGCCCTCTGTAGGTCCATCTGTTCATTGCATCACTATAATATATAATTATTGTATATTTGGGTACCACCTGAGGGGGACCCCAGAGAGTTAGAATCAAAGAAATGGATTCAGGCAGTGCAAAAGAACAACTCCAGTCACTAACACACAGTGTGAAATTCTCAAACCAGAAGGGTCCTGCTGCAGGGGTCTACTGAACAGCCCATCAGAACGAACATTTACGTCACATGATTTAGAGCACAAACTACATCTAGAAGTTACAGCGTTGTGGTGGTATGCGTTTATGTCATGTAAATTGAACTTTGTAAAAGTACACGGAAGGACAGAAGAAATAATTAAGAGATATGCAGTGAAGTGTCTTTTCAAAGTGTGTAAAACTCACGATTTTAGTTCACCAAAACCTCAACTACTGTACTTTTTTAGGTATTATTTTTAATGAAATGACAGCTTTTTAAATGTTTACCATCTTACAACAATAACATTATACATACAGTTTTTTAAAAAAACATGCAAGTAATACATTAAAAGCAGTACAGCACAATACAGAGAAACTAAAGAGTACAAAAAGGAAAGTAATAACATTCTCACCTAGCACTGAAATCGTGAAGTAACAGATTGGAAGGCTTTAACCAACTTAAGGGCTTTGTGACTCTTTATTAACTCAAGAATCTTAATAATAGGAAAAGTCCGAAATGAAAAGGTTAAATAATGGGCTACATCTGAAACATTTACATTTATGAAGGAAAGATTTACCAAATAATATTAAAAAGTTAATCAGAAATAAAGTAGCATAATTAACAGATTTGTTCTCAGAAAAGAAAATAATATCCTTTAATTCAAAAAAGATTAAATAACTTTCTTCATTTTCCATGTTATCTTTTCTTTCCATAGGGTCCTAACAAAGGCAGCTAAACGTTATTGCAGGTGTGCATTTGATTGGCTCGTCGACAGAACCGAGGGCCAGCATGAACTATCGATCTCCTCTCATAGATTCAGCGTAAAGATGTAAAAGCCAGTCAGAAAATGCTTTACAATACCAGGCTTCCAGCAATTTTTGAAAAAATTAAACTGATTTTAGCTTTTTTAATTCACAATGGCTGAAGTATGAAAAGCATAAATTATTATGTAAACATTTCATAAATTATTTAAACATCTAAATAGATTACAACTATTTTACATAAATTCCAGCCCTGTAATACTAATGTGCAATTAAAAAAAATGATGAATAATGGACACTCACCCTCAAGCCCCACCACTGAACTGGACTGTTCAGGTTGCACAAGTGCACACACAGCCAAAGGTGCAGAGGACACTGCAGGGCCAACTGGTCCACCCCTTAGGTCCCAAATAAGGGTCTGTCAACTTCAAGTCTAGTTGTGCTAGGGCCAAAAGAGCAGGAAGCAGGCAGCAGGCTGGCCACATCAAGACATCTTTCACGGACTACAAAAATGGAAGAAGACACGACATGTAGCATATGATGGAAAACTAGACAAAAATTGCTGAGGTAAACAAGGCTGAGGGTTCTTATAAACATTTTAATAAGAAGTGTAATGACTGAGGTAAACTTATGACTTCACACCACATTAGGTGGGCTTTGTCATACAGGCCTTTAATTCACTCTTCTTAATGATTGTTTCTGGTACAGCATGGGTTAACAGATTGAAATAGTGTATGCTCTGCTTTTACAAGATGCTCTATAAAATACTGAACCATCTTTTTTTTGTTTTCTTTTAAACGTCATCATCTTCTGATATCCGACCCAGGAGGTCTTAAGTCTCCTCAGGATTCTCATGAGGACTTCAGTTCAAGTTCACAGCCATATGCACACAGCACAGTGAGATTCCTACCTCCATTCTCCCACCCCTCCAGTTCAGTACATTCAGAAAGTGTTCAGACCCTTCACTCTCATCACATTTTTGTTATGTTGCAGGCTTGCGCTAAAATCATTTAAATTTTATTTTTTCTCCCCACATCAAGAAACACTCAAAAACACAGAATGACAAAAAAAGAGAAAATTAGAAATTTTTTTAAAAGTTACTAAAATAAAAAAACTGATCTTTCACATTGACACAAGTGTGTCAACTCTTTACTCAGAACTTAGTTGATTCTAGCTGGGAGTCTTATTGGGTCTGACATGACAAGCTTTGCACTCCTGAATTTGGGGATTTTCCATCGTTCTTCTCTGCAGAGTCTCTCAAGCTCGGTCATGCTGGATGGAGGCCATAGGTGGACAGCTACAGTATGTTCACGTCTCTCCAGAGATGTTCGTTCGAGTTCGCGTCTGGGCTCTGGCTGAGCATCTCAAGAACATTCAGAGTCGTCTGTATGCCAATCCTGTGTTGTTGTTACCTTGTGAACCTCTGGCCCTGTCTGAGGTGTAGAGCACTCTAAGCCGGATTTCATTAAGAATATCTTGGTACTTCATTCAGCTTTTTCGCTCAACCCTTTCTAGTCTCCCAGTCCTTGATGCAGCCACCACTATGCTTCTGTATGATATTGCATACAGTAGGTAATGAGTGGTGCCCAATTTCCTCTAGACATTACACTAATTTTGGTTTCCTCAGACCAGAGAGTCTTGTTTCTCACAGTTTGAGAGTCCTTTAGATGCCATATTTGCAAATTCCACATGGTTTTCCATGTGTCTTTTACCGAGAAGGTGCTACTGTTTGTCATAAAGCCAAGATCAGTGGAATATTGGAGTGATTGTTGTCCTCCTAAAAGTTTCTTCAATCTTCACACAGGATTTGTGGAACTCAGCCAGAGTGACCGTCAGCCTCTTGGTCACCTCTCTTACCAAGGCCCTTCTCTCCCGATTGCTCAGCTTTAGGAAGAGTCATGGTTGTTTCAGACTTCTTCATTTAAGAATGGTGGATGCCATGGTGCTCTTGGGAGCTTTCAGTGCTGCAGAAATGTTTTTGTATCTTTCCCCAGTTCTGTGCCTTGACACAACTCTGTCTTTAAGCTGTGTAGGCAATTCCTTCAACCTCATTGCTAGGTTTTTGCCCAAATATGGAATCTTCTGTAGACTGGTATGTGACTTTACTAATCATGTCCAGTCAATTGAATTAACTACAGGTGGATCCAAACATCTCAATGATGACCAATAGAATGGGGTGCATCTGAAGGCCCATTTATACTTGACGCCTGTGCATTGCAGCAAGATTTTGCTAGGATGCACATAAATGTCACTGTCACTCTTGGCCCATGGACTTTCGCATAGACAACCATGTGCTTCCAGAATTTTGCAACCACGTGTCCCTGAATGTGTCAAATGCTTATGTGCTAGATAAGAAAACATTGGAGTCATTGGAGGAACACTTGTCACTACCCACACCTACACAATCCAACATTAAAAGCACCCAGCATTAGCCAAATGTCTACAGGTTGATGGAGAGCAATCACCCAGACTCTGGGCAAAGATGAAAGTTTGTAAGGGCAGAAATGGGAATATCTGCGAGATTGAGATGTAAAGGCAGAGAAAAGACTTTGGGGAGGGGGGAGCTGGGGGATTCTGCAACCGCGCAGTGTCACACACCAAATCCTTGAGCTATTAACTGACCAGGGTGTGCATCCTCTGTGCATGACTGCAGCTGCCTGCGCCAGAGAATAAGTGGGCCTGGAGTGTGACATACATAGACTGTGAATACTTGAGTCAATGTGATTGATTTTACAGTTTTTAATTTTGAAAAATTCCTAAAATCTTGCATTCACTTTGTCATTCTGGGCTACTGGGTCTAGTTTGATGATTAAAAAAATGAATTTACATAATTTTTAATTGAGGCGGAAACATAAATTATGAAAAAAGTGAAGGGGTCTCAATACTTTGTGAGTACACTGTAATATATCAAGCATTCCATGATCCCCCACCCCACCCCAGGTCTCTCATGGCTTGTCATACCACATTGTATTGCCCCCCACCACATGTATTGCACCCTGACATGTGATGCCACAGTAAGGTGGCACATGAGCCCTTGCCGACACTCGCTTCATTCCCAATGTAAAGCCCCTCCCTCACCCCCTCCATTTTATGATCTGTTTTCAGAAACACTCGTAAATCCGAGCCGAGCATTTGAAAAATTGAATACGGTATCAGTTGTGACAGAGCCCCTTTTTGAGGGTCACTAAAATTTCAATAATTCACTCCAAAGTTAAAGTCAATTTCAACCTCGCAATGTAATCTGCAGAGCTGCTCTGCCACATCCAACACGGCGGGCAAACACTGAAGGGATGTGACACAGAGGAATTGAAATGGTATTTGTTATATCAGTCAGCAAAGAGTTTGGAGAGCATTTTATCTGACAGAATCTGTTCAACGTAGCCTCCAAAGTTGTGGCATTTTGTGCTCGGGGAAGCCGGAGAAGCACACAAGGTTGCCTGCTGCCATCGTGATGGGTGAGGAGAACAACAGCGCATGGCAGGCGAGGAGGGAATGCAATCCTTGTATTGATATTAATCTCTGAAAGGGCAGGCATGTACAGGTGACACCAGGGCACATGCATTGGTTTATTTCTGTCTTTATTTGTGGCTCTTGGGCTGCTCTCTGTCTCTCTGTGTCTGTCTGTGTGTGCGTGCGCGCACACGTCTGTCTGTTTTGTGTGACTCAGTCTCTCTTTTCTCCACTAGCCTTTAAGAGATTTTCACATTTCTCCACAGCGACCCCTACTGGGAGAGGCCAGCTAATGCCAGCTCCTGTTCAGCTACTAGGCCCAAGACACTCCACCTTGGAGGGCAGCAACATACCTCATCGCCATGGTAATTCCCTCCCTCCTTCCACCACTTTCCTTTCCTTTCCTGATTTTTCCCTTTAGCACCAGCCAATAAAGGAATTTCATAACCTGATGCAGCAGCAACAGCGGTGTATATGGCTGAGGCCAGAAGGTGATTGGTGTTGACTGTTTTGCTCTGCGTGCTTGGGGTGGGGGGAAGGAGGGGATGAGACATTAGCTGTGCCTGCAGGCTCCAGATTCTCTGGGACGGGTTGCTCCATATCCATCCACATTCTGGGAATTCACTGATTGTAAAAAATGTCCATGTTTTCTGCTTGGTCACCTTTTACGGTGGGTCGCCTGCATGTAGATAACAGATCCGGTGCCTGTTAGAGTTAACTTGAATCCTTTTGTTGAACCTCACCATCCACTTGGCTGGCCAGACTTGTGGGATATTCGGTCAGTGTGCAGGTCATGTCCAGTCTGTTTGTGAGTGGCCACCTTTTACCATCCTGACAGAGTGCAGATAATATGGGCAAGCAATCAGTGAATTCAGACAGGTGTGAAAGGAGCTGTATAAGAGATAGATAGATGGATAGATATGAGAGGTACTGCATAAGCAATATAGGTAATTATGACAAACCACTCTCTAATACTGATACTTAGGAAAGGCACTGAAAGAGAGAGCTAATCCCTGCATAACAGATAGATGTGAAAGACATTGTATTAAAGGAAGAAATTATGAGGAGATACGTGGATATGAAAGGCTGCATATGAAAAGCAAGATACAGTAATTATGAGAGACAGAGAGAATCATGATATAATATATAGATGTGAAAGGTGCCATACAGTATAAGACATATTGATAATTATGACAACCAACTCCTATAGATAGATACTGTATAAGAAACATACAGTAGTTCATTCTGAACAGTGATAGATGTGAATGTCACTGAGATTTGTAATAGATGGATATGAAAGGCACTATATAAAAGGTGGATATTATGAGAGGGAACCATATCAGATTAAAAGATAAATGTGAACGACACCGAGAGAGATTTAACGTATTACAGATAGATGTGAAAGGTACTGAATAAAAATACAGATAATTATGACAAGCAACATAGATAGATATGAAGGGCACTATATAAATAAACTACTACTACTGCTATATAAAAGGTGAATAATATGGAATACATAAATGTTAAAGGCAGTAAATAAAACTAATCTTGACAAGGAACTGCATGTTATAGATAAATAGGCACAATATGATAGGTGTCATGAGCATTATACAATGAATATGGAAACACTAATTGAAAGATAGATACATAGAAATGTAAGACACAATTAGATAGATAGATATGAAAAGCAACAGTAACAAGATTATTATGATAAGGAACTACAGTTTTTAGGTTGCATAGATAAACGTGAAAGGCACTAAGTAATATACAGTTAGACAGATGTGAAAGGCACTGCGTAAGAAATATAATTATGAGAGTCAACAATATAAAATAGAAATAAAAGGCACCACAAGATAGAATGATATTATATTATATGAAAGATATTATATCAAGGCACTGTATAGGGTAAATAGATGTGAAAGGCACTTTATATAGATGGATTGATAGATGTGAAAAGCAAAGTATAACAGAGATAGACATTTATGAAGAACAGCTATTCTGAATTAGATATTTTTAAAGGCACTGTGTGATACGAAAGGCAGTACAATATATAACTATATATATATGTGTATATATATATATATATATATATATGTGTATATATATATATATATATATATATATATATATATATATATATATATATATATATATAAAAGGTGCTATATAAGAAAATAATTATGACAAAGAACTATACAGGACATGTAGATGAATTGAATAGCACTGAGTGACAGATTGATGAAAGGCATTATATAATAGTTAGGAATGGCCATTTGAAGAAAGATGGATATTATGATAATGAACTATGTAAGAAATATTGTATATGAAATGCATTAAAATTAACAGATAGAGAGACGGATGTATAGAAAAGATGCTATATGATGCTATATGAAAGAGAGAGCTTTTATGATAAGGGCCCATATAAGGCCGACAGATGGATGAAAGGTACTGAAGGTACTATAGATGGATGGATTGATTGTACTTTATTCTTCCCAGTTTAAATTTGGGTGAATCAGCATCAATATAGAATGTGGAGTTGTGGTGTAAACTGTTGCATATGTGATGATCCTGAACTGTTCAGACAAGCTTCTTTGTTTCTTTTTTCTTTCCTTCTTTTCTCCTTCCTTCTTTCCTTCATTACTTCTTTATTGAATGTCTGTATCTCTGAAAGACACTTGCCTGTATATTATTTTCTTCTGTTATAAAGGGATAAATTGAAGATGGACAAGATGGTGAGAGGTATTGTACAGCTGGATGTCTGTTAGTCCAGATAGTGCCATCTTAGCACACTGTGGTGGAATGATTTGGTAACTAAATGTTGTCCCGCTCAAAGTATTTTGGAGAGGATGTGCAGCATTAGTCGTGATGGCTTTTTATTTGGTCATCATCCTTTTGTTCGCCTCTACCTCCAGTGTGTCCAGGTTCAGTCTGGTAATGTGACTGGCTGTTGTGGTCAATGTATTGAGCTCCTTTTGTTACCCACCTTAGCAAAGTGCATTGTAGAACAGTACACTGGCCTCTTTCTCCATCAGCTTATTACACACATAAAAGCACCTTAGTCTCCTCAAAAAGACCAGGCTGTTCTGCCCCGTCCACCAGTATGGCCTACTGTTTAGATGGACCCCACAGATACTTCTAGGACTGCACCACAGCTTGATTTCAGGGACTCCACAGCCAACTGCTTTGCCTTTTTAATGTATTTTTGCAGACATTTGTCTCTATTTCTTGTTTCTCCACTCCTCCCCATGTTCGTGACGTCTGCAGTGGTGGAGTCTTTGGATGATTTCTGTAGATGGCTTAACTTGGAGTTGCATTAATGACAGTGAGTAGTCTTAAACTGATGACTATGCGTCAACAGTCTGGGATTCTTGGAGCCCATAGGAGCACTAGTGCCAGATCACCTGTTTTGTTCATAAGATGCATGACTGATGCGTAGTTTAACACTTTCTATGCCATGGTTTCCTACATGTAACATGCCCTTCTTTACTATAGGACACGACTTATCACTGTGATGCATGAGGTGTGGATTCTCAGGGTTTGTCCTGCCAGGGCCTCTTACTTTGCTTGTCATGGCTGTGCAGGCAGTACCCACGCAGTCAAACCTGGACAGGTCATGAAGTGAACCAGCCATCTCTTGGACAACTACAACAGTCGTGCTTGAAACTCGGTCACCCTTAAGCCCTTCAAATAAACAGAATGCAAGCTGCATCCATGTTTGCAATATGCTTATTAACAAGAGCGATACGCACTGTGAAATTTACAAAGCCGTGGCTCCTCTGGGGAACGCGGCCCTTTAAAGCTCCGGAACCTGTTCTAAGTTATCAAACTCTGGAGATAAAAGGAGACGTGCAACGAGCGGCCTCTCCATTCCGCTGGGACTTTGTTAACACACTAAAGCAGCCTGATTTAAGCTTGTAAAAAGTCTTTTAATTTTTTTTTTTTTTGCCATCCCCCTTTTCTTCTTCTCGCCTGTGCGCTAATAGAAGGCAGTGCATGTTAAGTGATGCAGACAAAGAGTTATGATAACGTTAGCATTGCGTCGTGCAGGCAGGAGTTGGCGATGACTAATGAATGCCTAAGTGGTTGTTTAGCGGCCGGGCCGAGGCAGATTTGTTTGTTAGGGATTAGCAAGCCACTCTTGGACTGCTGTCATTTCCTGGTATCTTTTATGAGTTGCAGGGTTCACGAAACTTGGGAGAAGATGTCAAGTCACAAAAATGTGCCTTATACCTGTGATGGAACCTAGAAACCTATGAGTCTCCCCAACAGAGTGTGACTGCCAGATGGAAAGAAATCAGCTATTGTATTGTAACTATGTCCATTCTTAAGGCAAATATCTCTGTATCCTTAATAGCCCATCTCAAAATATTCCTTCCAAAGCACTGCCAACTGTGCCTGTGCTCTGCCAAGTCCTCTGTAAGGTTGAATGGCTAACTACTCAATGGCTCTTTACTCACACGTGTTAAAAAGAAAGTCAAAACTTCACTTGGAATGGAGTCGACTCATAGGAACCAGGCAATGATAAGGCAACATTTTTTTACTGCTGGTTCCTGTCAAGCTTGGTTGCTCACAGAAAAGAACTGGTGTAGTTGGTAGGATTTGAGTTTAAGAGAGAATTGATTTCATGGATAAGAGAGTCCTGCTTATTCCATTTCAAATTTCCTTGATGCCACTCACCACCCTAGAGGACCTGTAGTGGCATTTAATATTGGTGTAGTTGGCAGGATTTGCATTTAAGAAAGAATTTACTTTTTAGGTAATGGAGTCCCACTGATCCTTGTGGAATTTCCTTGATGCCACTCGCTTGTTGGACTGTGAGTAAGTGACAGGATTTGTGTTTAAGAAAGAATTGATTTCTCGCTAACCTCTACTTAAAAAAAAAAAAAAAGTTGCAGGGTAACCAAAATAAAGACACCCCCTCCTCCAGTGGCACCCAGGAAATTTCCCAGTGAATGGTTATGATGGACTATTATATCTCACTTGTTCCATGTGGAATTTTCTTCTTGCCAGTTGTCATGCTAGAGGATTTGTATTGGCTTTTAGAGCTGGTGTAGCTGGCATAATTTTATGTTATACTGTAGAAGAGTGATGTCATGGATAACAAGGTGTCACTTATCCCGTGTAGAATTTCCTTGATGTCACTTGCCACCCTGGAGACATTGAAGTGCATTTAAGGATTTGCATTTAAGGGAAAAACGATACTCAAAAAAAATTAGCCATAGGTTCTCCATATTAAATCCTCCCAATCCCTTCCAAAACCCCCCAGAGCCCCTGATGTCCTTGTACCTCGGGTTTAATGTTCTCATCTCATCTCTCTAAGGTCCTACTTATCTCATGGGGAGTTTCATCCATGGCACATGCCATTCTGGATGAGTTGCAATGGTTGGTAGAATTGGTGTAGTTTGCTGGATTTGAGTTTAAGAGAGGACTAATTTGATGGATAAAAAGTTCCTACTTTTCTCATATATCTTCATTTACAATCTTAAGAGTTGTTTCAGTGGCATCTATAATTGGTGTAGCTGGAAGAATTTATGTTTTAAAGTGAATTGACTTCTACCTACTTTCTATTTAAGAAACTTGCTAGCTTGACCTCCAAATTAATGCGTCCCATGTGGCTTTAGAATTCCTACACCCCTGAGGCCTGAGTATCTTTTAAAGTGCTTAGCCTCTAAGAGAGCTTGCAAGTGAATTGTTGTCATGGACTGCAAGGTGTCACGTATCCAATGGGGAATTTCTTTGTAGCCACTTGCCTTTCTAGATGAGTTGTAGTGTAGGGTAGAATTGTTGTGGTTTTACAGGATTTGAGTTTAAGAAAGAGTTCATCGATAACAGGCACCCTCTTATCTCACATGAAATTTCTTACGGCCTCTAATCATTCTAGAGAAGTTTTAGTGGTTGATAGAATTGGTGTAGTTGGTAGGATTTGAGTTTAAAGAGAGAATTGATTACATAGATAATAGTGTACCTTGTGACTCACATGAAATTTCCTTGTTGTCTTTTACCATCTTAGAGGAGATGTAGTGGTTGGTAGAATTGGTGTAGTTGGCAGGATTTCATTGTAAGTGAAAATTGATTTCATGTACAAGAGAGTCCCACTTACCCCATGTGGGATTTCCTTTATGCCACTTATCATCCTGGAGGAGTTGTAGTGGTTGGTGAAATTGATGTCGTCTGCAGGATTTGAATTGAAGAGAGAATTGATTTCACGGAAAACAGGGTCCCACTTATCCCATGTGGAATTTTGTTAATGGCACTTGCCATCCTAGAGGAGCTTCAGTGGCATTTAGTGTTGGTGTAGTTTGCAGGATTTGAGTTTAAGAGATATAATTGTTATCACCCTACTCTCCCCAAGGTCATGAAGCTGTGAATTTGATAGAAGGGTCCTGATGAAAAGGGGCTCAATGACATCATCCAGGACAAAATGAAATGACCCTAACCTTCTGTTATCAGTATCAGCTTTTCTTGTGCCAGTCTGTCCATGCTGCAAGGTTCAAGTTGCTGAGAATGCCCTGAATTGTAATCACAATTTGAATTGCTTCTCACTGGCGCCTGTTGCATGACTGCATTACTTCAAGCATGGCTTATTAGCATGGAGTTCAAGAAACACCTGAACTGTTAGCTGCTTTTAATTGCGAGGCACGATTGAGCCAGTTTCCTTGAATTTGTTGAATTTCTGTACTGATTGTTTTGCCTCAGTGATAGGACTTCCAGTGGTGCTTAAGTGCCACAAGGACTGATTATTGAATCTAATTTTCCGTGATTTGCAGGCCTGCCAATTACCAAAAAATAAAATAAAATAAACAAACAGCAGAGTCACAATTTGGGGATCTGTCAGCAGCTCATATCCTCAAAGTCATTATGGTCTAATATGTCTTCGGTGGAATGTCTTGCTTCACCCAGGGTGACATTTAATTTTGTGGTTTGATACCTTGTTTTATGAAGAGGATGTTGAATTCCAGCTTTGCCCAGTAGGTGGCAGCAGGGTGTGCCCAAGCTCTTCCATCTTGAGTTTGACCTCCTAGTGTGTTATTGTTTTATTATTAAAATCACACATTTTTAGTATTTTAATCTTATTGCTACTCATCCTAGGTTTCCGTGTGGATTGCAAGTGCCCGCTATTACCCACTAAACCTGACATTGATTATGGTAATCAAAGTGAGCTAAGCTTGATTAGAAAGCCCCTCTATACCCTGAGCTGCCATCTCACTTGTGTGTATTTGTATTGATGGACTGGGCAGCACGGCACTGGGCACTTTGTCATATATATATATATATATATATATATATATATATATATATATATATATATATATATATATATATATATATATATATATATATATATATATATATATACACTGTGTGCACAATTATTAGGCAAGTTGTATTTTTGAGGATTAATTTTAATATGGAACAAACACAGTGCTATCAGTCAATCCAAAATGTTAATAAACCTGAAACCTGAATGTTTCACAACGGAAATGTGAGTGTGAACATCATCAGGGGAATACATATGTGCGCACAATTATTAGGCAACTATTAGTGTGCAGATTTATTATGCAACTAAAGGAAAATGAAAATTTTCCCATCTCACTTGTTTATTTTCATCTGTTATAGTGAGAATAATAAACAAACACCTCAAAATTTACAAATAAACATCTCTGACATTTCAAAAAATAAATCAATCAATCAATGACCAATATAGCCACCCTTCTTTCCAATAACAGTCATAAGCCTTTCCATTCATGGAGTCTGTCAGTTTCTTGATCTGTTGACGATCAGCTTTTTGTGGAGCAGTGACTACAGCCTCCCAGACACTCTTCAGAGAGGTGTATTGTTTTTCTCCCCCGTAAATCTAGCGTTTAAGCAGTGCCCACAAGTTCTCGATAGGGTTTAGGTCAGATGAGGAAGGGGCCATGTCATTATTCCTTCATCTTTAAGGCCTTTACTGGCTGGCCAGCAGTGGAGAACTTCGATGCAAGTGATGGAGCATTGGCCTGCATAAAAATCATGGTCTTTTCCTGTATCACTGTTTGAAGAAAGTGTCTTCAAAAACTGGCAGTAGGTTTGGGAGTTGATTTTGAGTTCATCTTCAATGCAAAAGGTCCAACTAGCTCATCTTTAAAAATACCAGCTCATACCAGTACCCCACCTCCACGTTGGAGTGGAGCTCTGTGCCCATTACTGATCCACAGGTCCATCCATCTGGTCCATCAAGAGTCACTCTCATCTCATCGGTCCATAAAACCTTTGAAAAAATCTGTCTTCAGATATTTCTTGGCCCAGTTTTGACGTTTCAACTTATGTTTCTTGTTCAGTGGTGGTTGGGTTTCAGCCCTCCTTACCTTGGCCATGTCTTTGAGCACTGAACACCTTGTACTTCTGGGCACTCCAGGTAGGTTGCAGCTCTGGAATATGAAAGTACTGGAGGATAATGGGTTCCTGGTAGCTTCACGCTTGATTCTTCTCAAATCTTTGGCAGCTAATTTGCGTCTTTTGTTCTCAACGCGTTTCTTGCGACCCTGTTGACTATTTGCAACAAAATGTTTGATGGTTCTGTGATCACACACCAATATCTTAGCAATTCCAAAAGTGCTGCATCCCTCTGAAAGACTTTTTACAATTTTTGACTTTTCAGAGTCAGTTAAATCTCTTTTTTGACCCATTTTGCCTGAGGAAAACTAGCTGCCTAATAATTCTGCACACCTTGATATAGGGTGTTGATCTCCTTAGGCCACACCCTCCCTCATTACACAAATACACATCACCTGACGTGCTTAAATCCAATAAGCATTCAAGTTAATACAGCTTGGAGTTGGAATATACGCATTAAAAATGATGATATGGTCAAAATACTCACTTGCCTAATAATTGTGCACACAGTGTATATATATATATATATATATAAATAAGACTTTATAAAAGATCATGGTGAGGTAAGCTTGGCTTGAGTGTTTGCACCCAGAGCACACTTAAAATTGAACTCATTTCTTGTTTGCGTGTGGTAGAGTCTGTTGAATTTGTACAGGGGGCCAGGCCATTAGGCACAAGATGAATTATGGATGTGATAAATCAGAATATATCATGCTCTGTGATTATGATCTATCCTAATACAGTATATCATTTTTTTATGATCTTGATAGATCACAGCAAGCTAAGCTTGGTTAAATGCACCATTGGACCCCAATCCAGCCTCTCACTTATGTTTGGTACAGGCTGTTCATTTTGTATTAATGAACCAGGCAGCATGATAATTCATAAAATATTCTTTATTTTATAATTGCGATAGAACACAGTGAGCTAAGCTTGGTTGGAATGCCTTGTTGAACCCTGAACCCTCTTCTCACTTCTGTGTGGTACAGACTGTTCAGCTTGAAGCTTTGGACTGGGCAACTCAACACATGATGGTTTATGATTAGGATACTATAAATCACAATATGCCATGCATTACAATTTTGTTAAATCATGGTGAGCTAAGTTTGGTGATAGTGCCCCACTACATCCTGAACTGACCACTCGCTTGTGTGTAGTACAGACTGTTCAGATTGTATTGTTGAATCATGCAACGCTGCACAGGGTGATATGTTTATGATAAATCGTCATATAATGCATCATGAGTATGAATGATCACAATAGGCTAAGCTTGGTTAGAAGGCCGCATTGCATCTTGAACCTACTTCTTACTGAACCGTCTTCTCACTTTTGTGTGGTACAGACTGCTCAGTTTTTATTATTGACATAGGGGGCTTTATGACTATGCTAAATATGAATATGTCATCCATTTTGATTGTGATAAATTATGACATATGCAGTACAATTATAATAAATCATGGCGAGTTAAGCCTGGTGAGAATGACCCATTGCACCCGATTTCTCACTTATATGTGGCACAGACTGTTCAGTTGGTCCTGGCGACTCAGCACAATTATTTGTTGGTTTAATTCTGACAGTAAAGTCACTTGACTTTATGATTATGATTAATCACAATGTGTCATGCATTTTGATTGTGATAAGAATTGCAATTATTATGAATCGTGGGAAGCTAAGCTTAGTGAGAATGCCCCACTACACCTTGAACTGACCGCTAACTTGTGTGTGGTACAGACCTTTTAGTTTGAATCAGGCAGCTCTGCACAGGGTCATTTATTTATGATGTATGCTTATGTTCAACCTCAGTGAGCTAAGCACAGTTCGAATACTGCACTGCACCCTGAACCGACTGACTTCTCACTTGTGTGTGGTACAGGCGGCTCACTTTGCTTTGTTGGACTGGGCAACTCAGCATAGGGTGATTTGTTTATGATGAATCATCATATGTCATGCATTATCATTATGATAGACCACAGTAAGCTTAGCTTAGTTAGAATACCCTACTGTGTCCTGAACCGACTTCTTGTTGAATTGTCTTCTCATTTGTAGTACCGACTATTCACTTTGTATTCTTGTACCATGCAACTTGAAATGGGGTGCTTTATTATTGTACTAAATCTGAATATGTCATGCATTTTGATTATGATACATTTCAATATATCATGTGTTATAATTATGATAAGTCACATTGACCCAACCTTGGTTAGAATGTTCCTTTGCACCCAACATCTCACTTGTATGTGCCGCCGACTGTTCAGTTTGTACAATTTGACCATGGCAACTCAACATAAGGTGGTTAATGATTATGATAAATCACCATGTGTCATGCATTTTGATTATGATAAACCACGATATATCATGCATTACAATTATAATAAATCATGGCAAGCTAAGCTTGGTGAGAATGCCCCACTACACCCTGAATCAACCACTCACTTGTGTGTGGTACAGGCTTTTTGGTTATATTGTTGAGTCAGTAAATCTGCACAGGGTGATTTGTTTATGCTAAATCATCATATATCATGTAGTATGATTATGACAGATCACAGTGAGCTGAACATGGTGAGAATGCCACGCTGGATCCTGAACTGACTTCTTACTGAACTGACTTCTTACTTGTGTGTGGTACAGACTGTTCAGTTTGTATTGTGGGACTGGGCAGCTCAACATAAGGTGGTTTATGATTGTGATAAATTTCAATATACAGTATCTTGCTTTTTTGATTATGATCAGTCACGTTGTCCTAAATTTACTTAGAGTGTGCTAGTGCACCAGATTTCCCACTTTTGTGTGGTACAGACTGTTAAATGTGTTTTGTTGGACCAGACAACCTGATACAAGGTGGTTTAGTGTTATTTATATATCATGGGTGCTCCGGTTTCCTCCAACAGTCCAGAGTGATGCAGGTTAGGTAGATTGGAGACGTTATATTGGCCTTGGTGGCTGTGTGGTGTGTAAGTGAGTGTGTTCAATTGCAATAAACTGACCATTTGTCCAGGGATTGTTCCTGCCTTGTACCCTTTGCTTGCTTGTATAGGCTCTAGCTCCCTGTGATCTTGCTCAGGATCAAGTGGACTTTGAAAATGGCATGGTGTGATATATGATGCATTCTGATAATGATAAATTGACATGTATTGCATTATTACTATAACTAGTTATGGCAGGTTATTGAATATGGTGTCATAGCCTTGGTTAGAATGCCCCACTGCACCCTGAACTCATTTTTGACATGAGTGTGGCACAAACCATTCAGTTCCTATTGATGGACTGGGCACATGGCAGTTGCATTTAATTGCTTTTTAATTTGTGACAAATCACTACATAATATGCATTATAATTAACCTAAGTTAAGTTGAGCTAAGCCTGGTCCCAATGCCACATGACACCCTGAACCCACTTCTGACAAGTGTGTGGCTCAGACCATTCAGTTTATATCGATGGATCGGGCGCTTTGGTATTTATGGTATATCTTGATTTTTGATTATGACAAATCACTACATGTCACACATAATTATGACAAGCCTGGTTGAGCTAAACCTGGTCAGAATGCCCCACGGCGCCCTGAACCCACCTTATCCACATTCTCACTAGCCATTCACTTTGTATTCTTGGGCCGGGCACCTTGGTACAGGATGCTTTAAGGTATATCAGGAATTACAATTATAATAAATCAGGTTGAGCACAGCCTGGTCAGAATACCCCATTGCATGCTGAACCAATTTCTGACGTGTGTCACAAACCATTCAGTTTATATTTATGGATTGGGTACCTTGGTACTAATGTTATGTCATGCTATTTGATTATAGCAAATCCTGAGATATCATTAATTTGGATTGTTTTAAATTGGGCTGAGCCATGCCAGATCAGAATACACCATTGCACCCTGAACCCATTTCTGACATGTGTGTGGCACAAACCATTTAGTTTGTATTGAGAGTTCAGGCACCTTACAGTATATCATGCTCATCAGTAATGACAAATCACTACATGTTGTGCATTAGAATTAAGATAAGCCAAGTTGAGCTAAACCTGGTCTGAATGTCCTATGCCACCCTGAACCCAATTCACCCACATTGAAACAAACCATTCACTTTTTAGTGGTGGACTGGACACTTTGGTACTTACTGTATATCATGGTTTTTGATTATGATAAATCACTATGTCAGGCTGAGCTCGGCCTGGTCAGAATATCCTGTTGCACCCTGAACCCACTTCTGATGTGTGTTGGGTACAGACTGTTTAAATTAGCATTTCTAGACTGGGCACATTGGTAGTTAGGTGTATCGTGATTTTTGATTATGGTGAATCATGACATATCATGGTTTGTGATTGTGTTTAGTAAGGGTGAACTATGCCTGATCAGAATACTCCATTATACACTGAATTGACAGCTGACACGGGTGAGCCACAAACGGTTTTGTTGGTATTGATGAACCACGATATTCTGCACAGTGTACCTTGATTCCCTGAGCGCTTCGTACAGGCACTTGGATATCTTATAAAAGCGAAATCAGAAGAACAAAATTTTTTGCTTAACAATTTTGACCATAGAGTTAGGGGAAAAAAAAAAAAATACACCCGAGGACGGAGTTGTGCAGGCTGAGTTTAATCTAACGTGTGGCAGGTGGCCTGCATTTGCCAGACAAATCTCTCCAGGGCCAAGACAGCTCAGCAAACACATAAATCCTTTTCTGTGTGTCATCGAGTCGCACATTTAGTTGCCATGGGGACTTTATGAATGCAGCCGATATTCCGCTCGTCAGATTAGTCCTAAACTTTACAGCTGTTACCTGCTCTAAATACCAAATGGCAGCGTGCAGCCGAATAACTGGCGCGTTAACTCGGTCTAATAAAGTTGAGCGCAGCACATGGCACGGCGCTGCCTTCAAATTCCGTTTATCTGTTTGTTGCTCAACTTCCATGTCTGCTGTGCATCCCGGCACTCTGATTTGATTTGCCGAGCTAAAATGCCATATAAAAAGGGAGAAAGCAACCTTTTAGATGGATAATGATAAATACACGGCAGCTTTTCATTCGTTTCTAATGAATCCCACATCTGTACTGTGAATTACTTTTAATGTCAGAAGAAGTGGCAAAGCTGGTGGATTTAAAGGAGAGGAAGGCACCGTTAAAATTCACAGATCCTGCAATAATTAAGCAAACCCAATCTCCCTTAATTGAAAGCTCTCTGTGTGGATAATATTGCAGGTTGTTTGTTACAGTTTGGAACAGATGTTCTGATCCAGAAGCTGCTTATGGCAGAAACACACTTTTCTGTATATCATGTATTATAGTGCCTTTCATTGTGGGCAATGGAAGAAAAGGTCAGTTACACAAACCCAACTGACAATCAATGCAAGCGCAGAGCCAAAAGCATCATCATCATCATCTGTCTTTTATAATGGGGCAGCACAGTGGTTAGTGCTGGTACTTGACAGCTCCAGGAGTGTGGGTTGAGATGGTTGCTGCCTGTGTGGTGTTGGCATGATTAGATACTCCATATTTCTTCCAACATCCTAAATGAGTGTATTTAGGTTAGTCGGTTTGTGTACAAGTGGGCACTGCTATCAAACTGGCATGTCAAGGGTTGATGCTAGGATCGGCACCATCCCCTGTAACCCTGAAGTGGATAATTAGGTAAAGATAACATATGGATGAGTGAATAAATGTTTTATAAAGAGCATAAAGTAGGCACCACAGTGATTAGCACGTCTGTCTCACAGGTTCAGGGTCCTGTAATAAATTGTTGTCTGTGTTCATGTGAGTTTTCATCCAGGTACGCTGGTTGTCCTTCCAATGGTGTGATTTGACCAGGCCTTTACTCCATAGGGTGATTTAGCAGGACAAATATCATGTTGAGCCCCCCCACTATCAGCTGGGTATATAGTGTACATGCGTTTCTGTACACGTAATTTTGTGTTCTTTTGTATTTTATACATGTAGAATCAGCTTATGACTTTTGTTTTGCGGTTTTAATTGAAATTAAATAGGTATATTTTATTACTGGCTTGATTTTAATTATTTGCACAACCCCTTTTGTATCATGTGACCATGTTACCATGCTTGTGACATCACGGGAAGTGATGTATAAATATGGCTGCTTTCGCAGTTTCAGTTTATCAATTGGTGGATGCATCTCTCATTCTTTGCCTTATTTAAAGAAGATCCTAGTGTTAGTTTTGGTTTTCTGGTTTTGAATGCTTCAGTTTTTCTTTGCCCACTGATTCTGGTTGCTTGGTTTTGGGTTTCCTCCTGCTCTTTTGACCTTCCCTTTCTGTTTTGACTGTGGTGCTTTGTGTTTTAATCATCTGGCTGTATTTCTCAGTCATCATAATCCCTGACACTCTGGGTGTCATAAACGGGTTCTCATCCCTGGCTCACTTGCCTTTTCTTTTTATTTATTCATTTTGTCATCTTTTGAGTTAAATTTGGCATTGCTCTTTTTCTTTCTGATTTATTTATTGAATATAGTTTTGTTTGTTAATCCTGTACTTATTTGTTCTCTGTGCATTAAACCTAAGGGGATGGGGCCATCTGAGAGTGCGGCAGTAGGCTGTGCCTCCAGTTAGGGTTGAGAGCCCACCAGACCACACGAAGGCTGCTGTGCATTAGGAATGAGTTTTGCTTATCGCCTCCCTTTTGAATTTTGATTTCTGTATTATTCAATTCTTTTTGTTTCCCTTTTTAGTCTTCTTGTTTTTTGGCTTTGACTTTGTTATAGAATAAGTTTTTTGGGTTTGTGAGATCATTTTTGATTGCCTTATAAGCATAACCTCTTCATAGATAGATAGATAGATAGGAAAGGCACTATGTGATGAATAGATAGAAAGTGTATAAATTCTGTAGGAAATTGCAGGGTTACAGCAGCAGACATCAAAAGGCATAAGCATACATATAATAAGAATGATCATAATTCTAAGTGTATTAACAAGGTACAAATACACGTATAACTGGCATGGTTCAGATTCACGTCTTATGTCGTCTTTGTTCATTTTTGGTTTGTTTCCATATATTAAGTTTATTTGCCATTGCTTGTGTTTAAATTTCAATGCCTCAGCTATGTTCCATTTGCTTTGTCGGTGGTCCCCTAGGGAGTGGGGCCAGTTAGTGACAGGAACTGCCCCGTGCCCTATAAATTAGAGGGTCTCCTGTAGTTCCTGGCAGTTCATTTTGAATGTGCCATTGGGAGTTTAGGTGAGTCTTAGTGTTTTTCCTGTGCTTATACATTTTGATATCTCTTTATTCTGTTTTTTGACTTTGCCTTGGGATTTCTGCATTGGGGCTGTGTTTGCTTTGTATTTTTAGGCAGCTCCATTTTGACATTGTGTTCTACTGAGTTTAACTGTGTGTGTGACAGAGCATTTTTGTGTTTGTCTATTTTTCTAGCTGGGGTTTGGCAGTATATCCCCCTCTTGTGGGCATTATTTGAAGTGCTTTTGCAAGTTTTTGGGAACTTGCATGCCTTTGGACTCTCAAGTTCATAATAACATGAATTACCTTTAAGTATATTAAAAAAGCGTAGGTAATGACTAAGGGTAATGTGATTAGATTTGCATGTACTTACAACAATTACAGCTTCATAGTACAGTATACTCATTATCACTTATTGGCACATTATATAAAGAAATTATATCGTAAAGAAATTGTGGCATGGTGGCGCAGTGTTAGCGCTGCTGCCTCGCAGTAAGGAGACCTGGGTTCGCTTCCCGGGCCTGCCCTATGTGGAGTTTGCATGTTCTCCCCGTGTCTGCGTGGGCTTCCTCCCACAGTCCAAAGACATGCAGGATAGGTGCATTGACGATCCTAAATTGTCTCTAGTGTGTGCTTGGTGTGTGTGTGTGTGCCCTACCTGGGTATTTGTTCCTGCCTTGTGCCCTGTGTTGGCTGGGGGTGGCTCCAGCGGACCCCAGTGACCCTTTGTTAAGATATAGCGGGTTGGACAATGACTGACAGAAATTATATTGTATATAACAAATTCTTGTTTTTTGAGTTTTTTTTTTTTAAATCCTACCCCCTTTTTAATTTGATAATCTTACACCTTCTTATCTTTTTAGAAAGGCATTTTGTTAAATTATTTTTATAGATTATCTTGTTTGTTAATTTATTCTTATTTTGTAGCACTTTGAGATTGTTAAATATAAAGCGCAATATAAATAAAATTTATTATTATTATTATTATTATTATTATTATTATTATTATTCTTAAGTTGGACGTATGACTCCCCTTTATTGTAAAGCTTAGTGAAGCCTGAGGCTAAATTTTGGAGGCAATCCTTATTTAGAGTACTGACAGCTCAGCAGATTGTAACAGACAGGTGTACTGTACTGTTATTATTGCAGTTTTGGAATGATAACAACCCATCTCCTCCCCAGTATATCAGGTACCCCCTTACCATTTTGGTCTCAAACTGGGTCTGGATTTGCTGGCTTACAAAACTTAAAAAATGTCAGTCCTCAATATACGACTAGGCCCCTCATGCACCGAATAAGCCTAGCTTTCAATCTCAAAAAAGAAGACATTGCAGCCTCCACACCAAAAAGGAGCAAATCCTGTTCTCTCATGGTGATGGCACAGATGGACCCCCACTCTCTCTTATAAAATTCCCAATTTAACCTTTACCCATTTATCAATTAGGGGCCAGGCTGCGATATCTTTCACTGGCAGCAATCAACGACAGACCAAACAAGGATGGAACCCACATATCAGTTATCATTAACTTGCTCAGCAACAGTTAACAGGGTGCACAGCAATCAAACAGGGGAGCGGGTACAACCTTTTATTCACTTAATTTTAATTCTTAACCATAAATGCTCCTAAAATGTGCCTAACACTGAAGTGATTATATGTGGTTGTGGCTTTTACCACAAACACAGCCTGGATGGATAGCAGCATGTCTTGCTGACCCAGTGTGCCTAGTGCTCCGGTGGAAGGTGGTCTTTGTGTTTGTAGAAAAGTAATAGGGAGGGTCCTGACCTTCTAGAATCTTTGATACAGAAGTGTGCCCATACTAGCATGGCATCGCCCTGTAATGCTAGTGCTGTCCGCAAATGCAGGTGTGCTGTTAAATTTATTTTTTTCTGTTAATTTGGCAGGTATGTAATTTTTGTGTGTGTTTTTCCCCCCACATTTTACCGCCAAGGCACTCCGCCTTTTCTTAGTGCTGGAATTATTTTATGTGGTGTTATTATTTATGATGTACACTGTAATGTTATGGAAAATCTGTGCATGGTTGGTAAGGTGCTGCTGTTCATGAGTGTGCAGCATGTTATGTCTTCAACAAAGTGGTTTAAATGTTGGCACATTGCATTTCCTGATTATCTGAGATTGTGGATAGAATTAAAAATGTAACATTTTTTTTCTTCATCTTTTTCTGGCTAAAAAGGTGTTATCCAGTGAACATTTTGTTTTGTGATTTACTTTAGACAAATAATAGGACTGGCTTCTGGTTTTAAACTTGGCTATGTTTTGGTCCCTGTAATACTTCTTACTGTCTGTCGTCATCAAATCAGCACCATCAAATAATAACCACATTGGTAAGAAAGGCCGAACATGTAGTGACTTCTTATTGATGCGAGTAAAGCAGCTGGTCAATCTGATGAGGAATGAAACAGAAGGAAATCGGGGAATGAATGAAGAGGGACGAAACTGCATTGGATTTGTCGGAACAAACAGGAGAAGCCTGCGCCCAAGAGGGGCTGTCTCAAGCCCTAACCAAAGACCCTCTTGAGTTGCCAGCCTGCACAGCTTAGTGAGCCATATCGGACAAGTTAGTAGTGAGGAAGACCATGGAGGAGTATCACAGGGTGGCGCTCTACATCCGCTACAAAAGAGAACTGGTGTTGAAAATAAAACAAAAAACAAAACAAAGAATAAATAGGCAGCAAATCTCTTATCGACTTTTGTGCACGTCTAGCTGAATTACATTTTAATTGTAAAGCCGCTCTTCAAATTGCAACATGAAAATGCCAAATGTGGCTTTTCCCAATAAATATGTTGACATGGTTTCCCGGAGCAAATTGGATTGAGGAGGAAAATGCAAGCAGAAATTAAACTGGATTTTGCACTTTAGCAAGGATCCTTTTCAATTGCTTTTGTGAATAAATCATTTAAATTGGCCCTTTAATTAAGTTTTATAAGTATGTAAATTTCATCGCATCAAAATAGTGTGTGGCACTGACAAATAACTGATTATGTACAAAAGAGAAAGACGCTGAACTGCTGGCTTTGGTGAGGATTCTTTCCTCATTTTATGTCCCGAATCAGAGTGCGCTCTTGTGTCAGCTGGGCACAGCAACAGCCTCCCTTTGTTTCAATAGTCAGAGTATTTTAAATCATCTGCAATTTCTAAATGTAGTTGTAATGTTCTGAAGTTGGCAACAAGGAACTAGAAGATGGGCCTTGGAGGTTCCTCTGTCTAGGCAGTTGTCATTGTCGACGCTCAGGTGTACTGATATGGTCTTGTAAGCCAGTCATGGTCATCGCCGAGGAGAATCGATATTGTCTTGTACGCTTGTCGACATCATCATTCAAGGGTATTGATATGCCACTCCTGTGCTGAAGATGGCTACTATTGAGGTGTATTGATACTATCCTATAAGCCTGTTGCGGCCGTCTCTGAGATGGATCAATGTTGTCTTATAAGACTTTCATGGTCATCACTTGGGTGTGTCGATGTTCTAAAGTAGGCCTGCCATTGTTATCAATGCTGCCTATTGATATCACTGTGAAAGCTTGTGGTAGCCATTACTGAGGTGTATTGATATTGTCTTAAAGGGCATGTTGTGGTCATCACTTGTGTAAATTAATACTTTAATGTTGGCCTGACACTGTCATTAATGCGGTATATTCATATCGCCTTCGAAGCTTGTGTTAGCCGCCACTGAGGTGATACCGTCTCATAAAAGAAGAAGAAGCAGCATGTTGTCATCACTGAAGTTCATCAATGCCATCTGATAAGCCTATTGTGTTCATCACTGAGACACATCAGTATCATCTTATAAGCCTGTTGTGGTCAGCACTGAAATATACGGCTATTCTCTTATAAGACTTTTATGATTATAATTTGGGTGTGTCGATATTGTAATACTGGCCTGTCACTGTTGTCAGTGCTCTGCACTGATATCATCTTTTCAAACTGAGTTAGTCATTACTGAGGTGTATCAATGACATCTTTTAAGCTTTTCATGATCATCACTTGGGTTAGTCAATTCTGTAATGTAGGCTTGGCACTTTTATTAATGCTGTGGGTTGATATCACCTTGTGATAGCCATCACTGTGGTATATCGATATTGTCTTATAAGCCTCTTGTTGTCATCTCCTAGGCATATCACTGTCATCCTTTAAGCCTATTGTGGTCATCACTAAAGGGTATTGATATCATCCTAGAGGTCTGTTGTGGTCATCACTGAGGTATACTGATGTCTTATTTATAAGCCTCTCATGATTAGCTCTTGGATGTGTTGATATTGTAATGTTGGCCTGCCATTGTTATCAGTGCTGTGTATTGATATCACCGTATCAATGAGGTGTATCAATGACATCTTCTAAGCTTTTCATGATCGTCACTTGGGTTAATTAATATTGTTATGTAGGTGTAGCACTCTTATTAATGCTCTGTATTGATATCACCTTGACAGCTTGTGTTAGCAATCACTGAAGTCAGTCTATATGGTGTTAGAAGTCACTTGTCATCACTGAAGTACATCAGTGCCACCTTGTAAGCCTATTGTGTTCATCCCTTGGGTATGTCAATATTTTGTGATGTATGCCTGCCATTGTTATTAATGTTACGTGTTGATATACCACCTTGAAAGCTGCCGATAGCCATCACTGAGGCGTATTGATGTTGCTGGTAAGCCTGCCATCGGTATTATTGAAGTGTATCAGTATCACTTTGGGAGCTTGTGATAGCCATCACTGAAATGTGTGGATAATTATCTTAGAAGTTTTTGTGGTCATCACTTGGGTGTATCAATATTACAATGTAGGCCTGGCACTGTTAATCAGTGTTGTGTATTGATATATTTATATCAGCTTGGAAGCTGCGATAGCCGTTGCTGAGGTGTATTGATATCGTCTTATAGTGTGTTGTGGATGTCACTGATGTGTATTGATGTTGCGGTGTAAGACTGCCATTGGTGTTATTGAAGTGTATCAATATCACTTTGGAAGCTTGTGATAGCCATCACTGAAGTTGATTGATGAATCATCTTAAAAGCTTTTTGTGGTCATCGCTGAGATGTCTCCATATTGTTTAATAAGCCTTTCATGATCATCACTTGGGTTTATCAATATTGTAATGTAGGCCTGGCTCTGTTATGATATCACCATGGAGGCTTGTGAAAGCCATCACTGAGGTGTATTGGCATCGTCTTATAGGCCTGTTGTTGTTCTCACTGATGTGTATCAATATTGTCACGTAAACCCTGCCATAGGTATTACTGAAGGGTATTGATACACTTTGGAACCTTGTGATATGCTGATCACTGAAGTTTATTGAGAATTGTCTAATAAGCCACTTGTGCTCTTTATGTTATTGTCGTGTTAGTCAGCTGTTGTCTTTGCTCAAGTGTATTAATATCATTTTGCAGGCTTGTTCATAGTTATTCCTTAGGTGTATCAATAACATCTTTAAAGACTGTTGTGGTCATTTCTCAAGTATATCGATATTGTCATCATTAGGATATATTGATATTGTCTCATTTCGTCATTATGACTCGGGGATATCGATATCTACCTATAAGTCTTTTGTGATGATCCCTGAGACGTACTGGTATTGTCATGTTAGCTTGGTGCTGTTATGCTGTTGTGATGTTACTTTGGAAGTGTGGTATAGACATCGGCAAGGTTATTGATGATCATCTTTAAAGCCTGCTGTGGCCATCACTCAGTTGTATCGATATTGTCATTGACTAAGTGTATCGATACCATCTTGGATGTTTGTTGTACTCATCCCTGAAGTGTATCGCTATCATCTCACAAGGCTGCTGTGGTTATCACTCAAGTGAATCAGGATTATCTTGTCAGCCTGTCATATTCATTTCTCATGTACAGTAAATGGAAATCCTCAGATAAGCTTGTCATTGTCATCATTGAGATCAACATTGTCTTGTAAGCAAGTCATCATCACTTTACAAGTTTGTTTTGGTCATTACTCCAATGCTTTGATGCTGTATTGTAAACCTGCCTTTGTCATTGCTCCAGTGTTTCCATATTGATATGTTGATCAGTCGTTCTTCTCACTGAGGTCTATTGATAGCACCTTATTAGCCTGTCATGGTTATCAGTCAGGTGTATGTATATCACCTTCTAAGTCAGTCATACTTCTATTGATATCTTTGCTGTTCTGTGAAGGTCTTCACTTCAGGTATATGAGTACCATCTTGTAAACCTTATGTTTTTATCATTCAAGGTGTATCAGTGGTCCAGTGTAGTAATATTAACTTGCAGGTTTCTCATAGACATACTTGAGATTTATTGATATTGCCTTATAACCTGGTCTTGGCCATTGGTCATGTGTGTAGGTGTCATCTTGTAAGCCTGTTGTGATTATCACTTAGCTTCATTGATGGCATTTTATGTGCCTGTCGTAGCCACTGTTGAAGTATACCAATGGTATCTTTTAAGGCTGTCATTGTCCTCACCTAAGAGTATTGAAATCATCTTGTAAGGCTTTTGTAGCCTTCAATGAGTTGTATTGATATGTCCTAGGAAGCCTGTCATGGTTATCACTCATATGTATCAATATCATTTTGTAAGCCTGTCATTGTCATCGGTCAAGTGTGTCAATGTTGTCTTGTAAGCCTCTTCTGATCATCGCTCCTGTATGTTGATATCACCTGATAAGGTTATTTCTGAGGAGTATTAATATCGCCCTTTAACCTTGTCATGGTTACTAGTCAGGTTATTGTATCATTTTGTGAGCCAGTCCTGGTCATTGATCAGGCGTATCAGTATCGCCTTATAAGCCTGTTGTAGTTAGCACTCGGCTTCATTGATTCCCTGTTGTAGCCATTGCTCAATATTGTCTTGTAAGCCTGCTATTGTCATCGCATACCTCTGTTGATATTGTTGTGTAAGCCTGTCATAGTCGTCATTGAGGAATGTTGAGATCACCTTATAAGACTGTTGTGGTTATCGCTCAAGTTTATGGATATCATTTTGTAAGTCAGTCAGGTCATTTCTCACAATATCATCATGTAAACCTGCTGTTTTCACCACTGACTTTTATCAATGCCACCATGTAAGCTTTTCGTAGTCATCCCTGAAGTGTATTGACATTCCTTCATAACCCGGTCATGGTTATCACTCAGGTGTATCCATATCGTTTTATAAGCCTGTTGTGGTTGTTGCTCAGCTTCGCTGATTTCATCTGGTGCACCTCTCATAGTCACACTCAGGTGTCTCAGTATCGTTCTGTAAGCCTCCATTGAGGTGTCCTGATATCGCCTTGTAAGTCTGTCACGGTTATTAGTGACAGTGTATTAATATTGTTTTGTAAGCCTGTCATTGTCATCGGTCAAGTGTATCCATGTTGTCGTGTAAGCCTCTTCTGGTCATTACTCAGATGTATTGATATGGCCTTAAAAGACTTCCATGGTTAGCACTAAGGTTTATCACATGATCTTGTAAGTCAGTCATGGTCATCGCTCAGGGGTCTAATAATATCATCTTGCAAGCCTACCGCTGTCATCACTTATGTGTACCAACACCATCTTGTCAGCTTGTCTGTAGTCATTATTAAGGTGTGTTGGTATAACTTTGTAAGCCTGCCATTGTCATCGGTCAAGTGTATCAATATTGTCTTGTAAGCCTCCTCTGGTCATCACTCAAATGTTTAAATAGTGCCTTATAGGCTTGTCATGGTTATCACTCTAGTGTGTCGACATCATCTTGTAAACCTGTTGTTTCCATCATTCAAGTACATTCATGTCATCTTGTAAACTTTTCATAGTCATCCCTAACATTTACTGATATTGCTTGATAAATTAGTCATGATTAGCACTCAGGTGTGTCATATTGCCTTGTCTTCACTCGGGTACAGATGTCATCTTATAAGTCGCTGTGCAGATATATCAGGATCGTCCTGTAAGCCTTGTTGTGGTTTATGCTCAGCTTCATTGATTACATCCTTTGCACTTGTCATCGTTATCACTCAGGTATACCAGTTTTATTTGATAACCCTACAGTGATCATTGCTTAAGTGTATCAAGATCATCATATACAGTGAGTCTGTCATAGTGGTCATTGAGGAGCGTTGGACAATATCTGTTATATTGTCATGCAGTCCTGTTGTAGTCATCACTGTGGCGTGCCGCCATCTTCATATATTTCTGTCACGGCTATCAGTTGGGTGTATCCATATCATTTTGTAGGCCTGTCATTGTCTTTGGTCATGTGTATCATTGGTGCCTTTTAAGATTCTCCTTATATGCTGGTGCATCAGTATCATCTTTCAAACTTGTCAAGGTCTTCGCTCACTAATTTCATCTTGTAAAACTGTAGTGGTCATCACCCAGATTTTTCCATGATAATGTTGTCTTATAAGCCTATGTGGCTTCCTGCCCTTCCTGAACATGGCCAGGTGCCACTTGGATTCAGGGCTCAATGATCATGCTGTTCCTCAAGATTATCCATGTCAAAACGACATCTGCTGGCATAGGCCCACTTTGAGAAAGGGCTGAAGAGAGAATTGCCCAAAGTATTCCTGCTGCTTTATATCACGGGTGGCCCTGGATACAAGGAAGTCCCACCCATGAAATGATTACTTCTCGTTTTTGGTCTTTTTGTATGGTATTTGGGTTGATGACCTGAAAACATTCGGTGTCAAAAATTTGCAAGGATAGATGAAATTGAGAAGGGGGCAAATGCTTTTTCACAGAACTTAAGGCTGTTTTTGGAATCATTTGTTGAAGCCTTGATTTGCTTTCCATGAGCATAACAACACAGAGGTTTTCTTTTATTAAGCAACTTATTGGACCATAATAACAAGGCCAAGGCCAGCAGTAACATGGGAAGAAGCTTTGAAGTCACCAGTCGACCTGGCCATCGTTTGACAAAAGGCATCTTAGGGGTTCTTACAGTAGCTGGAATCTGTGCCCACTGTACTGTCCAGTCCAGCAGGTAAATGTTACTGGGTGGTGGCAGACAGGTCAGCTATGATCTTAAATGTGGATTTGTTTACCATGTTACCTAAATTTGATTATAACTGTCACTCTTGTCTGTCACTGCTCTGTGGCCCGTATTTTGTGAATCACTCAGTGAAAAGACAGAGGGACGGACAGTCAATGCATCAGAATGGCTTGCTGCTCATCTGCTGGACCTGAACTTCTGTCCTCAGACTTTGCAGATGAGTTCTCCAATGTCAAATGAAATTACACACTCTACAGTACAGGATGCAGTGAAAAGCTTAGCTGCTAAAAAACTCCAAGACTGGGCATTAGAAGAACACAAAAGGAGTGTTTTACAAGTGTCTGTATGCTGTGTATCAGTGGACCCGTCCATTCCAACAGATGGTGCTTCATAACTATTTATAGTAATACTAGCCGTCTCAAACGTCTCCGCCCACGTAGTAGTGAAATGGGACAAATTTTAAAAATCAATTAAAAAAATGTAATTTTGTATTGATAGCTTTTGTATCCGAGGGACTCTTGATGTACAATATTTTTGGTTTTACTATCGGGGTGAGAATGTAGCTGGAATCTCTTTGCCAAAAATATAAAAAGTTGGCAAGGTATCTCTGGCCAAGCGGATGGTGGGTACGCTGTCACGTCAAACATTCCCACTGTATCTGATCGTGTTCAGTTTTGACGGGAAAATGCCCCCCACATGGGAAGAAAAGCATGTGACCCTCTAAAACACACGTAGCTCTGAGTTCTCTCTCTTAAAAATGTCAAACGTTACACTTTAACAATCTGTAGGTGATAATGTCTGCTGAACAAACAGGTGTTGCTAGCTAAGCTGAGGCGAGGTGTGCTCCAACACGTGGTGAGAGGTAGAGTGACTCGAGCAGAGGCTGGCGCGTGAATGAGGAGGGCCCCGTTCCCCCCTCCCCTCGGCCCGCAGCCTCTCTCTCAGATTTGCGCAAATAAGTCAGTGGTGCCAGATGCAAACTATGATACTTAACGCAATGAGAGAAGTTGCCAAATCAACAGGAATGTTCAAGCAAATTATAGAAAAAAACCTGTTAAATAGCACTCTCATGAGAAGCGGACAGACATACAGACAGACAGATGTTGGATTTTTTTATATATACATATATATAAAAAATGCATTGCGGTTTTTATTCTACCAGTGAGCACGTCACTAACATTTGTAGTAGTGCATTTTACTGCTACAATTGTTTGTGATGCCCCATCTGTTGGAATGGCAGATGCAATGCATTTTATTACTACATGCATTATAAAATACATTTCAATAGATGGTAACACGTTGATTACTTAGATTTCAGCCCATCTTAGACAGATGGCACACCTGGTAAACAAGAAATATGCAACTCAAGAAATATCAATACAAATAATTTATGCAGTGATAGCAGTAGTGTTCATTATATTAATATTTTAAAGATGTATAAACAATAGGTAGTGTGTAGTTCTAGGTAATGTCCTCATTTAGGATGCGGATGGACTGTGGACAGAAGCTTCTCCTCAGTCTCCCTGAAACGCTCTTCAGGCAGCCCAGAGCAGAGACCATTGTTGAGATGGATGGTCTCTCTAATGATATTCTTTGCCTGATCTGACTGTCACTTGGTATTAATGTCCTGGAGGTTGGAGAGGGCACACCCAGGATTGCGTTCAGCTGACCATATCACAGTTTCCACGCCAGGCTGTAATACTTCCTGCCAGCATACTATTGATGGAGGACGTGTAGAAGATATTTAGTGTCTGAAAGGGCAAACTAAAATCCTTGAGGTGGTAGAGACACTGACCAGTTCAGGCCCTCTGAGATATAGACACCAAGCTTTCTTTGCCTGAGTGCTGTTATTACTGATGGGATGGTCATGCCTCTGCTGTTTTCTCCCAAATTCCACAATAGGCTCCTTTGTCATCATGTGTGATCGAGAGAAGATACCAGCATGACAGATTCCCCACTTCGTCCAGGTGAGACTTCTCATTGCTGGTGGAGATCAGGCCCACCACAACAATGTTAGGATAAGACACTAGTATGGCTGACTTTACACTTCATCTAGTTAAGCCTGTCCATCGTTGTTAGAGATCAGGCCCACCACAGCTGTGTTATCAGCATACTTGTCCGATGTTAGAGTTGCGTGCAACCTTGCAGTCATATGTGGATGGTAGTACAGTAGAGGCCTCAAAACACAACTCTGTGGAACCCCTATGTTGAGTGAGAAGGATGATGAATTGCGGCCATGTACTCAAACCACATCAGATCTGCCTGTTAAGAACTTAAAATCCAGCGGCATGGTGAAGTTCTGAAGTTCTCAGGCGTAGCTCCTTTAACTTGGTAATGAGCTTAGATTGGCTAATTGTTTTAAATACTGCACTATAGTCTATAAACAGCATTTGCACATAATTCCCTGTCCTGTTGTCCAGGTGGTCCAGTACTGTATGTAGCATCAAGGTAATGGGACTCTCCTTTAATCTACTGGAGTGATATGCCAAGTGCAGTGGACCCATCTCATTTTGGCAGAGAAGAGCATGTGTAACTCTTGACTAGCCTCTCAAAACACTTCGTCGCTATAAGTGTTAGTGTAATGGGACGGTAATCATTCAGCCAGGCTGGATGTGATTTCTTAGGTTACGGGGACAATGGTGGACTTTTAATAGCATGTTGGTATGACAGATTGGGTTAAGGAGACGTTAAATATCAGCATAAACACCAGGGAAAGCTGATTGGCACAAACCTGAAAAACACGTCCTAGAATGTCGTCTGGGCCGGCTGCCTTTTATCATGTTTACTTTCTGTACAGTTCTCCTTTCTTTGTGTTCTGACAAAATAAGTGCTGTTTCCTCACTGGGCAGAGCTCCTGTCACAGATGTGTTGAACCGTTGTCTGTTGTTGGCAGCGTTTATATTGAAGCGCATGTACGCATTACTAAGCTCATCTGCCAGACAGGTGTGGGCGCTCGCTGTGGTCTCTTTATATTGTGTTATTGCCCGTAGATCTTGCCACATATGCCTCAAATTATGCCTTCACTTTTTCTCCATGTCACCATTTGGCATCTTTCACAGCTCTCCTTATGTTACAAAGGTGACTTTGTTATCATCTGTCTTTCCAGACACAATCCCTTAGTTTTATACAGCAGTGTGTATGTTTAGTGCGTCATGAGAGATTTTATCTACCAAGGTTTTTGATTTGGTAAAGTTTTAATGGTGACTTTGTGAACATTATTTGTCATTCTTAATCAGCTTGTTTGACTTACTATGTTAGAGCAGTAATCAGACTGTAAACGTTAAGGCTATGGAATGGTATCCTACTGCTGGCACCACAACTCTCTGGTTCTGCTCTCACTTCAGAGCCCCATTCTGAAGTGTCACCATTAAACCTGATGGTGGTCGATTTTTGGTTCCGGTGTAACATTGGGCCTTTTCACTTCCCCTCTCATTAGTGTTTTGCTCATCTTGTGCCACCCAGTATGTGCCATAGGCTAGGCGGTGTGCGGAAGGGAAAATGAATAATGAGCATGATCAGAACGAGCCAATCAGTTGCGTGCCAGTGTTTGAGCAAACTGCAGCGTTGAGTAATTAGCACTGATTAACTGGACGTGTTTAGGTAATGGAGTCCCAAATTAATAAATGGTATTATTTGGATGAGTAATGAGTGTCTGCGAGGCATCCGTGTTATTAAGCTGATTAAATAAAAATATGGCGGCTTAGCTGTGCTCGGCTCAGCTCTATGAAGTTGCTGTGTCTCGATGTTAATGGCAGTCCTTACCCTCTTAAAGAGACTTGAGCTAGTGACTGCTTTGGGCACCCATGGTCAGTTGAGTAAGGAGTGGGCCCCAAAAACAGGTATACCCCAGAGGACTAAGAAAATGGGTAGAAACAGCCCTGGCCTTAACCTGCTTTATCCAGGCTACCTTAAAAATGAAAGCATGAAGGTGGTCTTCAAATTTGTTATTTGGCTGTGAGCAGGGGGCAGACTTGAGTGGCTCACTTGGGTTTCTTAGGCTGCTGCTTCTTAGACAGGCAAGGGGTGCCATTCTTCCTGGTTAGTTACAGGTGTCCAGTGTCACGGTCTGGTGGCCTGACCATGGCAATGATGTCCCCTCGAAGGCCACACATGGAGAAAGGGTGGGTACTATTGACCTTTTCCTCTGTTTATTTCTGTTCTCCACACAAGATGTGCCTGGCTGGCCCAGGTCTCTCAGGCTGCCTCTACCTTTACGTTTCATGGTTCATTTGTGTGTTTGACAGGTAAGCACAGGTGCGGCGTCACTTTGCTTTCTGTGGGAGCTTTGCCAAGGAAGCAGTTGGGCGCGGCTGATCAGGAGACTGTGCCAAACAGGGAACATGTTCTGGAATGAGTAGCATTCTGCTTAAAGCATATCGGGATCCCTAGGAGGCCGCGGTGTTTCAAACATTGAGCGCTACTCTTGGCTGCTTGGATAAGTTTGAGGAATTTCGGTGATTGGTCCCAATATAGTGCCTTTCTGCGTTGTGCATTTTTAGAGCAGGAAGAGACAGATGGAACTGCAACACTGCACAGAATATGGGATTGGCAGCAAGGCAACCTCTGAGGGTGTGCCAATGTTTACTGGAGCGTGTTGTGCCCCTTATTTGAAAATGGAAGTCCTGTAAGCTGGTACTTGTGCAAGCAGGATGCATATTGTAGTAGTGATTGGAACAGGTGACCCCAGTCCTAAAGGGGACAGCCTTTATATGTGAGCTTGGGCTGAAGTAACTCCTGGGGACACCTCCCTAGAAATTGCCCTACCGGATGCAGGTGTCCCAGCAGTACAGCTGAGGGCTATCATTCTCTTTTAAAGGGGTCATACTGCCTCCAGATAAATAGATAGATAGATTAATAAGAAGGACCCTGTAATTAGATAGATAGTTAGCAAAGAAAGGCACTATATAGTAAGGAAGTAGATAGACAGGTAGATACATAGATAAGAAAGTCACTTTATAATAAGGTAGCTAGATAGATAGGAAAGGCACTGTAATTGGAAAGTTAAATGGATGTGAAAGGTTCTTTATAATAAATAAATGCATGATATGATAGGCACTATACAATAGAGAGAGAGAAAGAGAGGGGTAAATATGGAAGGCACAATATAATAAATCCATAGATATGGAGGGTGCTGTGCAATAGACAGATACAGTAAATGTTTACGGCACTGTGTGCTAAATAGATGGATTTTGCCAGTGATGACTCAGACACAAGATCAGGGATTAGAGTACCAGTCCTGCAATCTCCTTTTAAAGGATAACTGGGAATAATAATCATAATAAACAAAACAAATATTACAATCACCTCCATCTTTCCTTTTTTCTTTTTTAGCATTTGAGGTTGAACTGTACTTCTCCCGGCAATGGGCCCTTCTGAATGAATGGCCTCTTCAATTGTTGGGTCTGCATATATAGCAGCAGGTGAGGATGGGGCAGGGCTTCTGGTGTCTGGGCCGTTGGCAGGAATCGTCCAGGTTTTTGCGTGTCAGAGCTATAAGGAAAAGAAGAAGTGACTAGCGATGGCGCCGCCTCTCATCCCAGGCCTGAAGATGCCCCCCAGACGCACGTGTCTGACTATAGTGTAGATAGATAGATATGGAAGGCATTACATGATTCATAGAAAGACAAAAAAGGCACTTTGTGGTAGATAGGTATGATATTAGTAATAACACATTGTATTTGTATAGAACCTTTCCCATGACACTGTATTAATAGACAAATGAATATGTTAAAGATCCACTTTTAGGAAGATAAGAAATTCTCAATATAATAAAATGATACATATATAGGTATGAACTGCACTAAATGATAGATAGATGGATAGATAGGAAAGGCAAAGAAGGTATTGTCGATTCTAACTGACCGTGGAACCCGAGGTTTATTTTCTCAGGGGATGCTGCTGACTGAAGTTTTTTGTTTTCCTCTCCTCTCCTCTGTCGGTATCTCAATAATAATGTTAATGAACAGGTATTGTTAGGTTTCATTTATGTTAATTAGTTTGGAGCTGCTTTTGTGTACTGTCTATTTAAACAAATTGGTGTCTGTATGTGCACTCATTATGTAAATACTAATTTGTAAACTTTGTAATTGCATTTACCTGTGAACTTGTCAAAGTGTGCTGAGCCTGCAGTCAGTGAAGGGCATGATACAAAAATAAAACTGAATTTGAATAGAAAGGCCCTATATACTAGATGGATATTAAAGACACTGTTTATAATAGATGGGTCCTGTGTGATAGATGTGACAGGCACTGTATAATATAGAGATATGTTTGAAAGGTGAACTATATGATAGATATACAGTAGAGGAAAGACACTATATAATCAACAGCTAGACATAAAAGGTACAATGTGATTCATAGATAGATAGATAGATAGAGTAAAATGGCAGTGCAGTTGTGTAATGATGGTGTTGCTACCTCATAACACAGAGATCCAGGGTCCACTCCTTGCATGGAGTTTGCGTGTTCTCTCATTGTACTCATGTGGGTTTCCTCCAACAGTCCCAAGACAATGCAGGTTATGTGAATAAGTGTTGCTAAAGAATCTCAAAATTAATCCTGCTTAACTTTTGTAAGTAAGCTGTAAGGAATCAGCCTGCCAAATGTCAGCCTTCTACCTACACGGGAAGTTGGAGAATTAGTGATGAGTGAGTGAGTGAGTCAGTGAGGACTTTGCCTTTTATTAGTATGTATGTGTATATATATATATATATATATATATATATATATAGTGTCACTCCAGGTTCCCTCATGCTGCTCGCTATGATGCATTGCTATGATTTTACCAGGTGGTTTCCGGCACTGAGGTAATCCTCCAAACAGCCGACTACACTGTCTTGAATGCATGAAAAGTGCATTTACTTCCAACAATAGGCTTCAAAATGAAGTTATTCCAAACAAAGGAGGGATCTACAGAGGGCCCCAGTATTCAGTGTCCACACACGTGCGCACGCGCACACACCTCGGCAGGATTAGGCCTCTTTTAAATAACGAATAGAGCTTTGTCGCACATTATTAGAATTTGCTTTGATGTTCTTAATTGGATTCTAAACAAATCCAGCGATCAAAACTCTTGAATTAGGTGCGACAGGAGTGAGTGCACACCAAGGAAAATTGCAATTAAGAATTCAAAGTGAAAAACTTGTTTCAAATGACACTAAATATACAATAAGATTTATATATTAAAAAAAAAAATTAATTAAAGTCCGAAAGTCAAATTGAATTGAATTGTAGCCCTCTAAGTTCAAATGACTGTTCTGTGTGTGCGTGTGTGCGTGTGTGTGTGTGTGTGTGTGTGTGCGCATCGAGCTGCAGGGGACGGACTCAGGGACAGGCGGACAGCGACTTTGTCCTTTGATGTTCCTGCTGACCCAGTTTCTAGAGCTTGTACAAACTACTGGAGTTCAGGTTTTTTCGAGACACCTGCCTTTCAATTATTCAAGCTGAAGTGTTTTATTTTATTGATTTATTTTATTTTATCACTACCTGTGCCTTCAAGTCAGGAGGAATTTTAAAAATTTATTGTATAGATTTACTATAGAACAGTCATTTCATGTCGAAAGAAGAAGTAGGACTTTCTCTGGAAGTAATTCCAGCCAGTGCTGTCTTTGTCTGCATGTTGAGTGGGTAATTCATGGGGGTGTGGAGTGGCTCGGGGCGGCTCACTAACTAACCCTAAAAGGGGCATGTGCCCCCTGCCCAGTGTTCTTATGTTGTCTACACTGGTACCACTAACAGCTGCTAATGTTCAGAACAGCCTGTTGGACTGTTTATTTTGCCCAGTGTGAAGCTTGTCGTGAAAGGTGCTATATAAAATGAAAACGGACACTTTTGTATGTTTCTTCTCAGTGAAGCATTAAACCATGAAGGGGTGAATTTTCAACTTCTGTGCATAAAAAGGATTCAAAACATATTCAGACCCCCTCACTTTCTGCACTCTTTATTGTGTTGCAGATTTGCTTTTAATTGAGGACCTTGCCATCGTTGCCCACCAATCTGTAATAAATATCCCATAATGACAAAGTGAAAACATTTTTTCAGAAAAGCTAACAAAATAATTAAAAATCAAAAACCGAAGTCTCTCATTCATAGAAGTATTACAACCGTTAATTGAGTACTTTGTAGGATCCCCTTTGGCAGCAGTTCCAGTATTGAGTATTCCTGGGTTAGTGTCTCTAAATTGGCACACCTGGGTTTGGGCATTTTATCCCATTCTTCATCTCAAGCCCTGTTAGATTGGATGTAAATTGTCTGTAAACTGCCATCTTCAGATCTCTCCACACATGTTCTATGGGTTTTATGTCTGAGCCACTCAAGGGCACTCAGGGACTTGTTCCAAAGCCACTCCAGTGTTGTCTTGGCTACATGCCTCTGGTCACTGTCACGCTGAAAGGTGTTGTCCCTGTCTGAGGCGGTGTGCACACTGGAGCAGGATTTCCTCAAGGACCTCTCTGGATTTGGCTCCATTTATCTTTTCCTGAAGTCTCCCTGTCCGTTCCAGTGTGATGCTGAGGTGTCACCTGTTGTACGGCTGCACTGGGGTCCCATTCTGGGTGGTTTGTCATGTGGTGGGTATGGCAACACTCTGTAATCAACTGCCAACCTCCTCCTACCTGTCTATGCACCCCCATAACATGATGCTGCCATCTCCATGCTTCACCATAGGGATGGTATCGGTCAGGTGATGAGCTGTGCCTCGTCTTCTTCGGACATAGTGCTTGGAGTTCTCTCTAAAGAGTTCAGTTCTTGTCTCATCAAACCAGAGTATCTTTCCCCTCCTGCTCTCATAGTCCTTTAAATGCCTTTTACTCCACAGAGGCTTCTGTCTAGCCACACTCCCATAAACACCTGACTGATGGAGTGCTGCTGAGATGCTTGTCCTTCTTCCAGGTTCCCCCATCTCAGCAGAGGACTTCTGAAGCTGTGTAAGAATGACCATTGGGTCCTTGATCACCTCCCTGATGAAGGCTGTTCATGCCTGCAGGAAGGACAACTCTAGGAAGAAATGCCTTTCACAATTACTGAGGCCACTGTGCCCCTGAAAACACACAAAGCTTTACAAGTGGTTTGTTCCTCTTGTCCTGATCAATGCCTCACCATAATTTGATCTACAGTGAATTCCTTTGACTTCCTGGCTTGGTCTTTGTCCAGACATTCAGTATGAAGTGTGAGACCACCACAGGTAGACAGACACCAGTAAGGTTCTGGAAACATCTCAAGGGGAATTAAAGCAAACGGGATGTCCCCACATGCAATTTCGAGTGCCACAGCAAAGGGCCTGAATGCTTCTATGAATGAGAGATTTCAGTTTTTGATTTGTAATAAATCTGCTCACCTTTCAGACAGCATGGATTTACTTTGACATTATGCATGAAAATGACAAATTTATTCATTTAAAAATGAAATCTACAGCCAAATAAAGTGTGCAGATAGTAATGGGGTGTGAATACTTCCTGAATCCACTGTTAAGTCAAGTGGGTTCTGTCCGGGGTTGGCCTTCACCGGCAGAATCCAACATGTCTCCGTCTGGTTCTCTGACTCCCTTTCCTCAACATCACTCTGTATTTTCCAAATGTTTTTTGCTCCCCATCTCCCTTCTGTTCATCAGGGGTTTTTCTAATTGGGCGTCGTTGCTGCCCCCTTGATGCTGGCAGCTCCTCATAAATACCCTGATTCCGTTTCTTCTATCTTGTGGATATTCTTACCGTATAACCTGATTTCCTTGAACTCTCATTGTGAAGGATTAATGGTTCATGTAGTCCCAACATAAGGACTAACTGCTGGCTACTTGTCATTATGATGGGTGCACAGAAGATTTGTTTATAAGATTTTTAATTGAGGATCAAGAGACGCAAAGACAGGAAGAACAAGCCGGGGCATTATCAGTAAATCAGAAATCACGGGAAATAAAACCCTAGTCGAGTAAGGGCCAAAGTCAGAGAAGTAATACTGCATTCTGTGTAAATAAATACATAGAAAGTGACTGCCAAAAGTGACCAAAGTCTTTCAAAGCAAAGATGTTATGGTCTGCATTTCTTTTTAATTTGTCTTAACTTTATGTTGTATTATTTCTGATTTATGTATTTTCCTTTCAAGAGTTTGAGACATGCAGGTATCATTTCTGCCGTTTTAATTCTTGTAGAAAATGTATTTAAAAGTGTTAAAATACTTGTGATGCTGTGGTAGTTTTGGTATGAGCTCCTCCATTTCAGTCCCATAGCTGCAACTTATGGATGACCAGAAGTGTGCACCACCGTGACCGCGTAAATATTGCCCCTGTGCATGTCTTGGATTGCGGAATAAAACTCTTTTTTTCTTTTTTGTGTTTTCATGCTTGATTTAACGATATCAGAACTCCAAGATACAGCTTTTTAACTGTAGTGTAGTTTAGTGTTTTGGGCTTCGATGAAAGATATTATTAATTTTTTGTAGTGAATTTTAGCTTTTTTTGTGTCTCCTCTTTCAGTGCCATCATTTGTTTTTTGCCTCCACGTCTTACAAGCAGAACAAAACAATCCTAGAGGGAACACTCGCCAAACTCAGATGCAGTTCTCCTTGTGGCTCTGGGTTGTATACCGTCCCTTTGCTGATGTCACATATCTCGACTTCTGGGAAGTAGAGTGTCGAATGTAAGCATCTGAGCAACTGACCCCTGAAATGTTTAAAAAAAATAAGAGACACAACAGACAAAATTGACAGCAAAACCAACTTATTATAAACAATAGCTGGGAAACAAAACAAAGTAAACTGAAATCAGTATAATCTGAACAAAAATATCCAAGGTTTCATTTAAAGAAATAAACAAGAACATGCATTAAAGCACCGAGAAATATGAAAAGGTTGCAGAGTAATGGAGCACATTCATTGGCAGAGTCATACATAAGCCTTGGGGTGGGGTACCAATCCATCATTGGCCACAATCGCCCACCATGGTGTGTCCTGGGGATGTCAGAGGACATTTTTTTCAAGTAAAAGCACACTGTAGATCTTTCTTTTTCTGTCACAGAACTGAAAAGAGGGAATTGGGCTAAAAAACAGAATGACTGTAAAGGATAGATAGATGGACAGAACTTTATTAATCCTGAGGTAGAAATTTGGCTTTTTACAGAAGCTCAATAAATAAATAAGTATTGTTATATTATGATGATAAACTTAACCTTTCAAAAATACACACCAGAATGAATAAAAAGAAAGAAAACTTCTGACCTGGCAGTCACGGTCCCAGTCAGGCACTATACAGACATATTGCCGTTAGTATAAAGGAGCCCCCATAGAGTTTCTTGACACACTTCTGCTCAATGTTTTGTTGGCTGTGTGTCAGGGAGAGGATGTGCAGCATTGTTTATAATGGCACTCAGTTTTCTTTTCATTCTCTCTCTCTCTCTCTCCACTGTGATCTCTCGGGTGTCCAGAATGCACCCCATTATTGAGCCTGCCCTTTTAATTAACTGGTTGATTTGGTGGGCCTCTCCTGAAGTGATGTTACAGGTGCAGCACTGGCCATCACAGAGGTATAGAAGATGTGAAGGATGTCAATATCACACTAAAGGAGTACAGTCTCAAAAAGAGCCTGGTCTGTGTTACGAGACATTACAGTTTTTTTTTATAGCCCAATATCACACAAGGAGTGCCACAATGGGCTTTAACAGGCCCTGCCTTTTGACAGCCTCTCAGCCTTGACTCTCTAAGAAGACAAATAAAAACTCCCAAAAAAACCTTATAGGGAAGAAATTGAAGAACCTTTGGGAAAGGCAGTTCAAAGAGAAATCCCTTTCCAGGTAGGCTGGGCGTGCAGTGGGTGTCAAAACAAAGGGGTAAATACAACACAATACACAGAACAGAACACAAATAATCTTAAGTACAGCGCAATAGTGCAATTGAATTACAAGTACAGAGCAGAATTCAACAGTAGATGATATCCCATAATAGGAGTTGGATTTGATCAGAGAGTCCTGGAGACCTCGGCCCTCAAGCTGCCTCCCCTTATTGGCCATTCCACACTGAGTCAGCGCTGGGCCAGCCAACCCAATGAAAGGGCCCCTCTACCTGACGATCCCTGCATATCAGAGATGACTTTATCTTAGGCAGGCAAAACAACTTGACAATAAGGCGGTGGCACCAAGTGCGACATTTGGCTCAATCCAGCCTGTCCCCAAGTTCCTGTAAAAATGCACCACCTCTGCATTCATCCCTGAGCAATGACTGGGTGTATTTAGCGTCTGTTTGGTGCAGTGAGTATCAGTAAGCAGTTCCTTGCTTTGCTGATATTAAGTTGCTGATAATTCTCAAAGTTCTTCCCCTGACTCCTCTCGTCCATCTAATCCCCATTATCGATACACCCTGTAATTGCAGAATCATCTGAGAATTTCTGCAAGTGACATGACCTGCTGTTGTATTTATAGTCCGATGTGTACAGAGGGAAGAGAAAAGGAGACAGGACTGTTCTTTGTGGTGCTCCAGTGTTCCTTCACACAGTCCTTGAGCCTCAAAAACTGTGGCCTACCCAACAGATAGTCCTTTATCCAGGACACCATAGGCTCATCCACCTGCATATCTCTGAGGTTCCCGCATAACAGGGATGGCAGGATGTTGAAGGCACTGGACAAACAAACAAACAGAATCCTATTTTTATTAATCCTCACATCACTTCCAGCTTTGTCCAGCCTTGTGAAGCAGTTTGTCCAATAGGCAAACAGCAATGGGTCCAGATGGTCTTTCACAACAGGACTCTTATATTCCAGTCCCAGCCTCTCAAAGGTCTTCATGATGTAGGACATAAGGGCCACTGGTCATTAGGTAAAGAGGCACCCATCTTAAAATGCAGGATGCTTTCCTCAGCTACTGTTTTTGCAGCCTTAGTGATAGTCAGACCAGTTACGTAGAAGAGGACACTGCAACGCTGGTCAGCATCGGCCTGAAGAACTTGAGGACTGGCTCCATCTCCTCCTATAGCTTTTCCTGTGGGAAGCCACCTCAGTTATCTCCTATGGGACCACCCATACTGACAGTCAGAGGTGGACTTGTCTCTGGTCCTACCAATTGAAGGAATAGTTGATGTGGTAAGGATGGTGCAGTGGGACTGGTCAGTGGAGGAAGGCAGTGGTGGTGGACAATGGAAAACGTATTAAAAAAATTGGTCGAGGTTGTTAGTGTTGTCCACATCCCCTTCTAGGCACCTAGCGTTGGATTGCTTGAGTCAGATAATTATGCTCGGACCATTTCAGACAAACTTCATGTCTTTCTGAGCTGCTTTGTTTTCTATTGTAACTCTGTAAGCACTTCTGAACATGGCCTGCTGAACCTCGGCTGTGGTGTAAGACTGTCTGGTGTATAAGGCACTATATAGAAGCACTCACAATAGAAAGCACATTATAGCATCTGCACCTTGGGTGAAGTGCATCGCTCCCTGATGTTAAAGGAATGTTACCCCTCGTTTTGGATCGAGACAAATCAGAGACTTGACACGCGTGTTTTGTTTTAAAGGCCTCCTCTATTTCGTAATAAACCAATTACGCCAAACCAAAGTTCAGAAGAATATTTCAGCCGGCAGTGTAAATTACTACTTCTGAAAAATTAAGATCAAAGTCAAATAAAGTTCATGCAGGTCTGTGTAATATCTAATTTGGCAGCCTCGAGCGAGGCTAATTCTTTGAATTTCGTGTAGCCCGAGTCTTTAGATGTGCAATGGAGTAATTATACAGCTGTTGCAGCGGCGAGATTGACACGAATATTTGGCAGAGAGCTTGTGAGTGCAGTTTGGTTGCGTTTCAGGTGTAATTAATTGATTCACATGCCTGTGAGGCTTTTTGAAATATTAACAAGATGAGATGAAAAAGTCACAGAGTGAAAGTAACAAAGCTGGAGGACGTGGAGCATGACGGAGCAGTGAGGCTGGCAGGGGAACTGGCTGGCATGTAGCGCCTCACCGAGATGGCCAGCCCTGGCTGTACATTACATTTGATTAGAAGGCCTCTTTGATCTTTGGGTTAGGCAGCAGATAAGACAGGGACCATTGCCATTGATCGTTACAAAGTGAATTCCAGGGCTCATCAGTTATGAGGAGAGAACATTCCGGAATGGAGCTTAACTGTTGTGCCATTTGAGCCCAGGCATGGAATCTCAGAAGGCACGTAGTAGAGTGTGGCCCTTAGACATGGGCTGCTTATTACAGACCAGCCTCAGAAGCAGCAATTTAGATAAGCACCAAACTGAACATCATGGCACCAGATTCTCACCAAGTCTTAGTGAACAGTTCCAGACAGGCCTCATCAAGCTATCTTTATATCTTTAAGTCTTATCTTTATAGGGGTGAAGGTATAAATCTAAACCATGAAGTCTTGTCCAGCTCCAGATGTTCTAAACTGTCACTTAACATTCTGGTCCCTCAGCATTTAGTCATCCACACTCTTAAAAAGGCTGCTGCTTTAATGGCATTTTATGGTTCTTCACGGAGTTGTGTGGTTCCTCATAGAGCCATTGCCTGTCATTTTTAATCCTTTATTCATCATATACAGTACAATTTCTTACATTAGGCATTTGTCAATTTTCGCATACCCCAACTGTTTGTAAAGCACCCCTAAAGCAATTTCAGGTTAAGGAGCCTTCCATTTAAGGGCCCAACAGAGTGAGTAGCATTCCTTCTGTCACTGCCAGGATTTGAAGCGGCAACCTTTGAGTTACAATCTGTGATCCTTAAGCCAGAGAGCCGTCACTCTGCCTTTCATTCTGGAATGGGTTCTTTGCATATGAAGTTGGTTCTTTGTGCTTTGAAAAACTTCCTAATATGTAGAAGAGACCTGATATCCTTAATGTATGGTAGGCTACCTAGCAGGACATTAACAGATGAAGAAAACCTGAGCTTAGTCTATGCTATTGTATACCTTTTAAAATCAGGACCAACTGGTATTTCACACCATATATTCATGGTTATTCAATATAAGGAGCCTGTGATTGAACTAAATTAATAAATAAAAGGTTCTTTCTGGAACATTCATGCAGATGGGTCTTTTTGAAATAGTTCCCCTATGGTATTGCTGGCACCTTTATTTTTAAGAGTGCAGGTGATAGCTCCAGTTTGTGACTTCCAATTGGCCCACCTCTTACCTCAGATTTAAACCTATTGATCTTTCTTTCACCCATCCACCAAATTCTACCATCTGTAAAGATAGCCAGGCTTTATCTTCTGGTAGTCCACTATGTGATTTCCAACTCGTCTGCCTCCTCCACTTACAACGGAATTCCAGACTGCCCCAATAAGCGACATCAGCATAAGAACTGCATGTTCTGAGATTTGTGAGAAGGCTTTCAAAGGCTATGGCAAAAATCACTGTGCCAAATATCTGCTGGAGTTTTGCGAAACACACCGCCCGCCTTTGGACTCTGACACAGTGAAAGATGTCTCCTCTGGAGTGATGAATCACACTGCATGATCTGGCAGTCTGATGGACAAATCTGGGTTTTGTGGATGCCAGAAGAATGTTACCTTCTGGACTGCGTAGTCCCTACTGTAAAGTGTGGTGGAGGAAGGATAATTGAAGAATTATGACTGGCCTTCTTGGTTACAGTGAAAGGTACCGTTAAAGACATTTCAGAAAATTGTGCACTTGTAACTTTGTGTCAACTGCCTGTGGAAGACCCTTTTCAGGTTTAGCATGACTGTACTCTTGTCCATAAAGATATGATTTAATGAGCTGGGTGGGGAGGAACTTTAGTGACCCCCATAGAGCCCCGACCTCAACCCTACTGAACACCTTTGAGATGAATTGAAACGCTGATTGTGAGCCAGGTCTTCTCGTCCATCATCTGTACCTGATCTCACAAATGCCCCTTTGGCTGAATGGACACAAATTCACACAGCCAAACCACCCCAGAATCTTTCTGTCATAGCCACGTAGCGTAAGTCCATAAATGCCCATGGTTTTGAAATTGGGGGTCCAACAAGCTCATGTAGGTGTTATGGTCAGGTGTCCATAAATGTTTGGTCCTATAGTGTTTCCTAGAGCTCATAAATGAACTGATGTCCCATTCAGGGTTGGTTCGTGACTTGTGCCCGATGTTGCTAAGGTACGCCTTGTCCCACCTTATTTGGATTAAGTAGGTTAAGTCTTTAATGTTGAATTGGAGGGATCCCAGCAATGAACTTAAGTGGGTTAAGCTAACAAGGAATTGGTGTCCTGTCTCTGACTTGCGTCTGATGTTGCCAGGATTGGCCCTGGCACCCCTCGCACTTGTGAAATGGATTAACTACAGTTTGTAAAATCAGGTTATGTTTTCTCTTTCTTCAGTAATTGGATTCCTGTCACCTGAGGATGTTGCCTCTTTATTAAGTGACTCATTTCTCCTTGTTAGCAGTTTTCTATAGAGTGTTATTTTTGAAGCTTGAGCCATCTGCATATATCAATCATCAAAAATTTTCACCATCTGAAAAGCAAGTATAAATATGAAAGCAAGAAAGGGAGGATTTATGTGTAGGGTTAGGGAGGTGTGGTGGCATAGTGGTTAGTGTTGCTGATACACAGCTTCGAAGGCCTGGATTCAATTGCCAGCCCCCTGCACTTGCCCTCTGTGGGTATCTTTATGGGTGTCATGGTTCCAATGGACTTCAAAGTGATGTGTGTTTGTTTGATTGGCATGAGGGAATGTGTGTTCCTGTGGCCGTCAATTGGACTAAGTAAGTACTGTAGGCTCAAGAATGTGTTCTAAGTGCTTTGACACATATAGATTGCAGGTGGTCATAAGTTTGCTTGAGATCAGATCAGCAGGTCACTAATAAAAGGACACTGCTGGCATTTCACACTTATCATTTTACTTGTGCCAGGTCCCTGTTCAGGTAAACGTTTAGGCTTTTCTCCGAAGCCACTTGTTCAGGTTCAGCATTGTGGAGAGCATTAGTCAGCCACAGCATGAGACTACATTGTCAAACCCAATTCATCCACTCCGGGTCTCACCTGAACTTCATTAAATCAAGGGTGTAAACGTCTTGTGTTCGAGCACTTGAACAATAAACAGTTGTTAGGCCTTTGATTTTCTTTTGTACATTTGAGCAGATGCTGTAGTTGACACATTGCTATTTGGTTGCTAGTTCCTTTAGAATACTGCATGATGACCTCGGCCTGTCCCCTGACTACTCTTTCTGATTGTCCCAATAAACTAGCAATATTTCTTTTTTGCTGCTTTACATCATTCTAAATGAGCACTGTGACATTTATGAAGACCAGCTTTCACTTGATTGAATTCTTCAAAATCAGACTCCACTGTGCTGTAACTGTCTAAACTGCTGAGATACTCTAGTGAGCCCAGAAGCTAACAGCACAGCTCAGTGGTGCTCTCTCTTGGTATGTCTTCACCTGGGTCCATCACGACACCCCTTATACCCGCCACCTGTCCACAAATCACATGGCTCAAATTGTTTGTAAAGCCACTCCCCCATCTGCCCACCAGGGTTCTGTCAATCACAATGTTCTTATCACATCTAAAGCCACACCCCTAGGACTTGACTTTTGCCTATGAGGCTCCATCAGTCACAATGCTAAGCTTGTTTATGAAGCTCCTCCCCTTATGACCTGCTCTCTGTCCACCAGGTGCCATCATTCACAATGTTCATCTTATTTGTGAAGCTCCGCCCCCAAGACTGACCTTCTGTTCACCCCACTCTCCATCAATCGCAATGTTCATATCACTTCTGAAGCCCCGCCCCTTTAACACTTGACATTTATGAATGGATCTGTCAATCATGATGCTCAGATTGCTTGTGACTCTCTAACCCTCCCAAACATGCCTTCCATCACTCACAATGTTCATATTGCTTTTGAACTTGCGCCACGTAGGTTTTGTCCACTAGGAATCCTCAATTCTGATGTTCATATCCATTATGTACTCCTGACTTCCTTCCACCACAGTCCATTGATCACAATGCCAAGATCATTTATAAAGCCCCACCCCCTAAAATCTGACTTCCATTTACAGTCAATCATGATGCTAAGATCGACCCTGAAGCCTTGCCCATAAGACCCGATGTCTGCTTCAGATCGTTTCTGAAGTTCTGTCCCAAGTATGTGATATCTGTCCATCAGGCTTCATCAATTATGACATTCATGTTTCCTCTGAAGACTCTCACCTATTACATAACTTTTGTCCAACATGCTCATTAGGATTGATGGATTACGTCTTCACCTCACATGACTGATGGCCACTGTCCACCGTTCAGGGGGTCACAGAGCAGAAAGCTTTCTGCCTTCCCAAAACTGAGATTTCATCTTCTTGTTAAAGTGAATAAATAAGTAGAGAGACGCAACTTGGACGTTTTCGGTCAATTTTTCATCTCTTTATAAATGCAGCACTAGGAGTTATAAAGAAAAGTCAATACGGAATTCAATATTAATTTGGATTTAAGACTAAGACTGCTTGAAAATATCTAATTTTCCGTGAATAAACCCAGCAGTGAAATCTGACAGAACATTTCATGCTTTATCTATTGGTCTTTATTGACCACAGGCTAATAAATTAAAAACTAAAGCTTTTGTGTGTGCCTATGTGTGGGTTTGCTGGCCATACCTTCAGTCTGCGGGGCGATCTGGAAGTGTGAAGGTGGAAGACTGTGCAGGTCTGGATAAGGGATGTTGATCTTCCTCTTAAAGGAGAGTCTGCTTGTGCTGACGCCTGAGGATACGGTGTGGAGACATAGGATTAGAGAAAGCAGCAATGGTGATGGTGTCCAATGCAGACTTGTGAATTGGTCCAGCTGATTATGGATGTCTTTTGTCGTGGGTTCTCTGAGTGTGTCACACGCTCGCTTGTGCGTTCAGCAGAATGTTCATAGCAGTCAAGTCGTGCATTTACAGAGGGTACGGAAAGTATTCAGACCCCCTTCAATTTTTCACTCTTTGTTATATTGCAGCCATTTGCTAAAATCATTTAAATTATTTTTGTTCCACATTAATGTACACAAAGCACCCCATATTGACAGACAAAAAAAAGAATTTTTGAAATTGTTGCAGTTTTATTAAAAAAGAAAAACTGAAATATCACATGGTCCTAAGTATTCAGACCCTTTGCTCAGTATTTAGTAGAAAGCCCCCTTTTGAGCTAATACAGCCAGGAGTCTTCTTGGGAAAGATGCAACAAGTTTTTCACACCTGGATTTGGGGATCCTCTGCCATTCCTCCTTGCAGATCCTCTCCAGGCAAGGACCTCAGACTGGGCCGAAGGTTTACCTTCCAACATGACAATGACCCTAAGCACACAGCTAAAATAACGAAGGAGTGGCTTCACAACAACTCTGTGACTGTTCTTGAATGGCCCAGCCAGAGCCCTGACTTAAACCCAATTGAGCATTTCTGGAGAGACCTAAAAATGGCCGTCCACCAACGTTTACCATCCAACCTGACAGAACTGGAGAGGATCTGCAAGGAGGAATGGCAGAGGATCCCCAAATCCAGGTGTGAAAAACTTGTTGCATCTTTCCCAAGAAGACTCCTGGCTGTATTAACTCAAAAGGGGGCTTCTACTAAATACTGAGCAAAGGGTCTGAATACTTAGGACCATGTGAGATTTCAGTTTTTCTTTTTTAATAAATCTGCAACAATTTCAAAAATTCTTGTTTTTGTCTGTCAATATGGGGTGCTGTGAGTACATTAATGAGGGAAAAAATTAATTTAAATGATTTTACCAAATGGCTGCAATATAACAAAGAGTGAAAAATTGAAGGGGGTCTGAATACTTTCCGTACCCACTGTGTATATTGCTTCATACAGAATCCATTGTGTCCTCTTTAGGCTTGTACTAATGAGTGTGATGTTCACAGTTCTGTCTTTCAACACTTTGTATGTAATTTATTATATGTAGTGCCTTTTATAGGGAGCTTTAATTTACCTCTTAGTTACTTGTGGGAAGTCGACAAGGAGCACAAAGAGAGGCTGGCAGTGACCCTGAAGTCTTTGAGTCGGTAACTTGCAGTTTTTTGTATTAGACTAAATGAAACCCACCCAAACCCCCGAATGAATCCAGATCATGGCATTGTGGGTATCCAGTGCTCTCTCAGGCAGTAGCAGCAGCGTGTCTCAAATTCGACAACCTTCTCTGCCAGTGTAGCAGCAGGTGGCACCATGGGGACACTTGAAGGGACTTAACACCAGCTCTAGAAATGTCAAAGCCACCAGCAAACAAGCCATTAGGTTTAATATTATTAGGCTACCAGAGGCACAGTTACTGTAAATGTGCTTTTTCACACACTTTCAAGACAAAATTTGTTTTAGTTAGTTTTAATGTAATGAAATGAAATTTTGCCATGAGTCCTTTGTCCTTAGGTTATTTTTTGCCTTGGACCACTCTGAACTATTTCTGTACTCCCCACAGCCTCCCCAGTCAAAGCCTTTAGGCACTGCCTCTGCACCGTTCCAAAGGAGCTGTCCATTGAACTCCATTGGCCGAAAGGCCTGTTGTGTAATCTGAAGGCCCTCCCACTCTGAATCTCATCTCACAGAGAACGAGCAACCGTGGTGGGTTTAGTCACTGAAATTTGGAACATTTTAATTTGGGCCCAAATTTTTCTCCCCAGGGGAATTTATTTAGTAACTTCACTTGCACTTTATTCACCCTTAGGCAGTGCTGGATACCCCTCCACTCATATTCTTTGTCACACACAGATAAAAATCTGAAGAGGGGAGTTTTATGCAACTTGTAAATGTTTGTAAAAAAAATCTGTCCTCCTTGGGGTTTTGTGTGACATCTTAAGTAAAACATTTATCATTGATCAGGGGCTATTTTGTATATGATATACAAAAGTTTCAGGTTTTCCCGTGCTTGCTCATGTATATCTGGAGCTGGGATCCATAGGCCACTGTCGATTTTTAAACCCGTCTTATGTTCATATCAGTTAGGGCAGCTGCACCTTTCCAGTGTAATTAATTAATTCAAATGCCGTTTAGCTGCAAGTTGATAATGTCCGGTCTTAACAAGAATAATCTGCAGATAATATTGTTAAATCAATGCTGTCTTTTTTATGCTTACCTAATTGCTTTCCTCTTCCATTTACTTCCAGAGAAATTACCTTTTTTGTACTCTATTAGTTTACTTACCTAAAGCAACAGGAGATGGCACTGGTGAGTGAGCGGTTTGCATACACGCTCTGTCCTGGCCTTTGACTCACTTGCATTGGGTATCAGAAACAGTTATCAAGAGAAAAATATTCAAAATCTACAAGTTCAAGCAACCGCTCTCAATGTAAAATTGTAAGATGAAACTAATTCAGACCATTTCTTCATTTTAAGACAGACAAGTTTGGAGATCTGCCAATGCTGTTCTGTGGGAGATTTTTTGAAATTTGAAAACTTCATACAGCATGACCTGTTTGAGGTATTGAAACATAAATTGAACCGTCTCAACAAATTACTTTGAAGAATAAGCCTGCCACATCTCATCATAATTGGTCCATGGGGACCCCTGAGTTGTTTCATGCGGATAGACAGATAGACAGACAGACAGACTGACTTGTTCCATAGCAATAGGTGCTTCGTGTATTATAGGCAAACGCACCTAAAAATGGTTGCTTGTTGAACAATGACAAAAAACAACAGCTTTCTCTGAAGGGTTTAATGAGACCAATGATTTCACTTCTTGGTGAAAAACCTACAAATGTGAACTGGGAACAAGACCCGGATATCCACGTGCTGTTAACCTGTCAGTGTCAGCCACTGCTTTCACTATTTTCTTTCCACCATCACACCCTTCAGGGCCGAAGGTTGTAAAGGTGTTTTTAAGTGCCTTGAGCATAGGTAAGGTGATATATAAATAAAATGTATTATTGATATTTGACAAAAGTCAAATAGGAAAAATAGGAAAATTAAAAAAGAATAAAAAATGTAAAAAAATAAATTTAAAAATTAAATAAAAAAAGCTCAACAAGTAAAAAAGTAGAAAGGAAATCTGATGAAAACAAGTCCCAATACTCTAATATAAAGGCAAACCTAGTGATAGAAGCAAAATTAAATTAAAAAAAAAAAACCCAACAAATTAAAGTAGTTTGCATGTTCTCCCTGTGTCTGTATGTGGGTTTCCTCCCACAGTCCAAATACATGCAGGTTAGGTGCATTGGCGATTCTAAAATTGTTCCTAGTGTGTGCATGGTGTGTGAGTGTGTGTGTGTGTGTGCACCCTGCGGTGGGTTGGCACCCTGCCCGGGGTTTGTTTCCTGCCTTGTACCCTGTGTTGGCTGGGATTGGCTCCAGCTGACCCACATGACCCTGTAGTTAGGATATAGTGGGTTGTATAATGGATGGACAAATAAAAGTAAATCCAAAGGAAAAAGCAGCACTGCCAATGAGTGCTACTCGAACTCAATGATCCAAGGCTGAGATCCTTTCTCGGGCTGATGTTTAGGCAGAGGGTGGTCCCAGCATCAGTGATGTCAGGCTGGCTCCGCCTCTTGTGGGATTCCACCCACAGAACAAACGATGAGGACACACATGAGAAGTGACAATATATAAATGCTAAATCATCAACAAGCAAAAGAATAGGAAAATTATTTCAATAAAACAATGAATAGAAACAAGCCAGTGGACGAAAAAAAAAATATTTTTTTTAATTATTTTTTTTAATGCTTGAAGCATAGTGTAACCCGAAGCCCTGAGGTTTAAAGTCCACTGACTCTGTCACCTACCTAACATTTTCAGGACCTTGGACAGTGCAATTTTCATTGACATCCGTCTACATTTTCAGTAGTACATGCCTACATTTACTGTAGTGCTTATTACTTACTCATGACTTGCATTATCCTGCCGACTATGCCAGTTGCTGTTTATTTATTTATTTATTTTTTGCCTTCATATCACCCATAAAAGCTAGGAACAGGATATATTTCACAAAACTGCTCTTGTCAACCATTCATGTATGGACGAGAGATTGGAATAAAAAGAGTTTAAACACCATTTGGTGCCTCTAGCTCAGGAATAAGAGAAAATGAACAAGTCAGAGCTAATCACTTGCTGCTTCTCTTCTACAGATCGTTCACTTTCCACCATCCCCCTTGATGTACTCTGACTGCATTCCGGGCTTGACTGACCTTCCGGAACGGTGACCTGTGACCACTGGCTCCAGCTATTTTTTTTTCTTTCTTAATGCTTTTCAGCTCCATTAGGATCAGATTGATTCATCATGGCTAGCTGACTAACTGCTTATATAATATGGTAATACTCACCCTTTGTTCTAATGCATTGTCGTGGGGCTGAGGATAAGAACTCAGGTGGACAGCCAATGATTAAACAAACATGTACCCACGCAGTGTTTTAAACTATTAGGTCACGTTTCTCTCCTCGTGAATTAGCTGCTAATATCTCATCCATGGAGCAACTTAATGGAAAGGTTTATTAAGTGCATCATCATAGACGTTTAGCCTCATCGCTGTGTCAGATTTATTTTTTTGCATATTTTACACAATGCACGAATTGTCTACTTCACAGGTCACTAATATATTGGCCTTGCTCAGAATCATAATAAGTGATGCCATACTCACCCAGTGTGCTACCACCAGGAAACCCTGACTCTTGTCACTGGTGACATGTGATGGCATAGACTCAAAGAAACAAAGGTCTGTACATCCAGTCATATCAAACCAGGAGGTTCAGTATATCGGGACATTTGCCTGGGCTGGGTTATACAGGAGGTGTAGAATAAGTTGGTGGACCCTGTCCATCTGCAAATGAAATATGTTGTAGCTCTAGTCTTAGCATTAAAGTGGAAGTGGGGAACCCTGTGGGATCTGTTCCTCCTTGCACTGAGTGCCCACTTGGGTGTAAACCGATCCATGTGGTGTTTGGAGTCTGACTAGCCCACAGTGAGCTCAGATACAGTAAATTTAGGGAAGCCAGAAACTCGCTTTGGAGCAGAAGGGTACACACTCACTTGGTCCTGATGTTCAGCATGAGTACAGACCATGAAAGTTGGGCTTCACAATCCTTCTGTCTTTTCGGGTTTTGAGCAGGGGGTGCATCAGTAAAGTGACTGCAGGGTTAACTGGCTAAAAGGAGTGAGGAAGCAACGCTTTAGAACACAGAAACTATCACGACTTCCACCAAACCCCAAACCCCCATGTCCCAACTCTGTGATGTATCCAGTGGAGCTGGAATACCATGCTGGTGCTTTTGGTTAGGTTAGTGCCCAGTCCACTTCAATAAACTTCAGGTCCCTAACATTGATGTCTCTGCCCATTTAGGTGAGCTCATACCTAAACATGGGGTTACCTTGTTAAAAAAGTGTTGAATGGAGGAGGAGTCCATGCACCCTCAGCTAGACAGAAGGGTGCCAGGGATGTAAGGCAGCAGTCCTACCCACCTTGACATCTCTAGTTAAAGTCTTTGCTGCAGTTACCAGCGAGTGCCAGGAGATGGCATACTGTCATTTAATGAATGTTGGGCTGGGTTTGGCCTACAGAACAGCAGGAAAAGGAATCACGACACAGGTTTAGAGGTCCCAGGTGTTGTAATATGGGTTTTGTTAAAGTGCACTTCCTAATCTGAACTTTGGATTCATCATCTTTCCAAATCTTTTCTAAAAACTACTTTTGATTGCTCTTTTCGGCTGTGGCCTTTTGCTACAATATTTTACTTTGATCTTTTTTTTTTGCTGTGCTCTTGATTTCTCTTTATAAGTACATCTCCCGGTTAAGTACGTATAAATGTCTCTTCTCAGAATACTGACATGGCTCTTGGGGTTCTCCCCTTACCTTTCAAAGATATTCTGCAAGTTTTAAATTTGGGTCTTCACTTGTAAGGCCGGGAGCCCCCCGTACAGGTAGTCTTTGCCACTTGCTTTCTGTATGGTGAATGTAGCATTGGTGTATCTGTGTGCCTCTTTCATCCTGAATGAGCCTATTTGGCCTAAAGTAACATGGTCCCGAAGGGCAGTGGACCCTCATGAAAATACACAAATTGAGCCTCATAAGCTCAACCCAACGCCAATTATTATTTCTTTTGTCATGTATGCCGTCTACTGAGCTAGTATAATGAAGTTATACATTGGCATTGTTTTTTATTTACCTATCTGATTCTGGTTGGCACCCAGGGGCCTGTGGACTTGGGATCCATCCCTAAAGAGGGGAGGCATGTGTCAGGTGAGTCCTAAGCTATTGCCTAGGCTACTGCAGACAACCTTCTACATACACATGTGACCTGTGCCACACTTGAGTGGCACTGAACATGTGAGAGGGTGGCAAGCACTCCAGCTCAGTGTTGTGACCCAACACAGGTATCATCCCTCCAGTCCAGTGAGATCTCCGTCTCTAGGCATGTCATTTAATTCAGTCAATAAGAAATCCTGCTGTCAATCAATACATCATGTGATCAGTGAAGAAGAGCTGCAATCGATCCATCATTATTTTAAATAGCGCCTTTCAAGAGCAGAGCTAAAGTGCAGGTGGCTGTACACGAAACTGAAATGTAGGATGGCTGGCCTTGAAAACACGAGGCAGGCGGAATGCTGGTTTTCAAGGTCACCATGCCAGCTGTGCCCGCAAGGGTACATAGATACACACACACACACACACACTTGGGGGCTTGGGCTCCTCTCTCTCCCACTTTGAATATTTTATTATCGAGATGATTATTGCAGAGCACTTTTGAGCACGAGGAGGACCTGACAGACATGGGATTTATAGCGGCCATTCATTTGGATCTTTCCAGCGCTGGAGGTTTGCCAAGCGGGGATTCGGAAGCAGCGCAGCATCAGAGCACGACGAGCGGGCATTTTTCAATTTCCTTTCTGTCCGTCCGCTCATTATTTATGCACTTAGTTAGCTAAATTGTTTTTTTTTTTTTCCTCTTTCACTAAATATAGAATTCATATTTACCACAATAGCTAATGCACCTTCTTAATCATATTTGCACCCATAGGGCTTTAAATATCCTGCAGGCCACCTGTCTTACACATTAAAAATTTTACAGGACAGATGGGAAGGTGAAAGAACGCGTCCTTGGATAAACACATTCTCAAACTGCAGGGGCAGTCACGGGCAAGGCTAGCCAATCGATCATGCCGGCCGACGCTTGCTTATTATTCTGCACAGGACGCAGGGAGCACGCGCCCCGCACATGGCGGAAAATCCCTGCTTATGCTGGGCATTATAAAGGTACTTTTAGTGTCTCGTGCCCGTGGGGCAGTCCTCCAGGTGGCACAGGTAGACTCACACTAATGGGCTTTGTGATTGGGCTGTGTGGCACCAAGCCCCTAGCTGTCGCTATAGTGTGGTGTTCATTTAATATAGTGCCTTTTAGATTAATATAAAAAACCTCCATGGGGGTCCCTTGTTGAAGGTGGCAGCTTCATTTACAATATAGTGCCTTTATGAATGATAAATGAGATTAAATTATTGTGTCTATGCCTCTGCTTTTAGTTCCACTCTGTCTGAGTGTTTGACTTTTGGTGCTTGGGGGCTCTTGCAGATATCAATATGGGGGTCTCGACTGAAGGTGTAACTTTCACTTACAATATAGTGCCTTTAAGAATGATGAAGGAGGTACAATTATAGTGTAATAGCCATGACTTTGAGTTACCTTGTGCCCACTCTGTGGGGTGACTCTGGTAGGGTCTCCATTGTAGGTGTAACCATCATTTAATATAGTGCCTTTTAGACTGATAAAGACAGTGTTTAAACTGTAGTATAGAGTAAATGCCTGGGCTTAACTGTTTAAGTGTTTGGCCTCATCTGTGGTTTCGACCTCTGTTTTTGGACTTGGGTAGGGAACTCTATGGGATTCACTATTGAAGGTGGAACCTTAATTTAGAAATAAAGTGCCTTGTAGAATAATGAAATATATTGAAATATCTTGTGGTTTAATTCTCCTCAATTTTGGCCTCCTCTGTGGGGTCTGGTAGGGAACTCCACGCGGGTCTCCATTATCGATGTAACCGTCATTTAATATGGTACCTTTTAGAGTGACAAAAACAGGTTTAAGTCATTGAATAAATGCCTGAGCTGTTAGTTCTCTTCTGTTTAAGTGTTTGTCCTCTTTTGTGGGCGCCTCTATTAAAAGTGTAATTTTCATATAATATAGTGCCTTTCAAAATAGTAGAGAGAAATTTGGAATTTATAGTGTTAATGTTTGAGCTTTTTCTTCCCCCTATTTAGGTGTTGGGTGCCCAGTTGTATGAGGGGGGCTGTAGTGGGAGAACTCCAAGCGGTCTCTGTTAATGGTGTAAACTTTATTTATTAATATAGTGCCTTTTAGAGTGATAAACTCGATGGAGGCTCCTTCATTTACTATATAGTGCCTTTCAGACGGCTAAGAGAGGTTAAATTACATTGTAAGTGTGCCTCAGCTTTAGTCTCACTCTGTTTAGGTGTTTGGCCTCTTCTGTTGAGGGGATTCTGGTAGAGAACCCCATAGGGTATTAGTGTAACCTTCATTTAATTAGTGCATTTTAGAGGGAGACAAACAAGCTTTAATTTGCACAGTAAACACCTGAACTTTTAGTTTCCCTTTGTTTAAGTGTTTGATATTCTCTATGGTGAGACTTTGATGGGGAACTTCATGGAGGGGCCTTCATTATAAATGTAACCTCTATTTAAAAGATATAACCTCCATCTAATATAGTGCCTTTTATAGTGGTAGAAGCAGTTTTAAGTATATAGTGTAAATGTCTTAGCTTTTAGTTCCCCTCTGCTTAGGTGTGTGGACAGGTTTATGTGAGGACTTTGGTGGAGGAACACCATGGGGAGAGGAGTTGGGAGCATGCTCTGATTAGAAACGTGTTGCTGAGATCTGAGTGCAGCTGTACAGTGGGTGACACCTCAGCACCACATTGAACACTGTGAAGTTTTTTTTTTTATAGTGGCTATAGTGCCAATCCTGCCACCAACCCCCAAGTTTGCCCTGTAAGTTGGAAAACCTGCTTGCTTGGCTGAATGCAGAGTAACGTCATGCCCAGGACAGAGCAATTGCAGGTTAAGGGCCTTGTTCAGGGGCCTAATGGAGGAGAGTCACTTCTGGGGTTTGCGGGATTTGAACCGGCACAGATCCCTAATCTCAGAGCCACCACTCCGCCCAATCATCATGGGGTCTTCTTTAAATGTGTAACCTTCATTTATATAGTGTCTTTTAGAGTGATTCAAACAGAAAACCCCAATGGTTACCTTCATTTACCATATAGAGCTTTTTAGAGTGCTAAAAGATTAACTTCTAGTCAAAATGCCATAGCTCTCTTTTCCCCTTTTTATGTGTTTGGCTTCCAGTGTGGGGGTCTCAGGCTGGGAATTTTATTGGGTCTCCAGTATCAGTGTAGCCTTCATTTAATGCAGTGGCTTTTTAGTGGTAAAAGGAAATTTAAATAAATAGTGCAAATGTCTGAACTTTCAGTCTCCCTCTATTTAGGTGTTTAGCCACCTGTACAGGGGTCTCTGGTGGAGGAATTCATGGGGTCTCCATTATATGTGTTACCTTCATTTAATGTAGTGTGTCTTCGAGTGGTAATTAAGTTATAGCGTTAATGCTTGAGCTTTTCAGTTCCCAGCAGTCTGAGTGTTTGACCTTCTACGAATGAGGGGTCTTGATGAAAAGTGTAGCACAAATGTAGTATAGTGCCTTTTTATAGCAGTAGATGTAAGTGAGTAGTATTTCATCAGCTTGTAGTTCCCCTCTGTCTGGGTGTTTAACCTCCAGTGCCAGGGGGCTTTGGTGGGGAGCTCCATGGGGGACCTTCATTTACAATATAGTGCCTTTAAGAGTTACAAAGAGGTTACATTAGAGTGTAGGCCTCTACTAATGGTGTAACCTGTATTTAATATAGTTTCTTTCAGAGTGGTATTTGGAGATTTAGCTTGGAGTATAAATACCTGAGGCTTTGGGTCTCTATTATTGAGGTGTTTGGTCCCCTGTATTGGGGGATCTGGTGGAGGTCTCATTTTAATGGTGTAATTGTTATTTAATATAGTGACTACAACAGTGATGAAAACAGTTCAATTATAGCAAAAAAGTCTCAGCTTTTATTTCTGTACTGTCAAGGTGTTTGACCTCTGGTGGGAAACTCCAAGGGGTGGTGGTCTCCAATGAAGGAGTAAACCTCAGTTAATATAGTGCCTTTTGGAGTGATAAAAACTGATTTAAATTATAATGTACAGGAAATGCCTCAGCTTTTAGTTTTTGTCTATGTGTTTGGCCTTCTCTGTTTTAGGAAACTCCATAGGGGTCTCCATTCAAGGAGGTGTTGGCCCTCCTCTGTGGGGGGATTCTGATAGAGAACTCCATAGGGTTTTCATTTAATTTAGTGCTTTTAGAGTGAGAGAAACAGAGTAAATGCCTGAGCTTATAGTTTCTCCTTTTTTTTTTTTTAATTGTTTGGCCTCGTCTATTGTGAGACTTTGATGGGGGGCTCCAGTGGAGGGGCCTCCATTAAAAATGTAAACCTCCATTTAAAGATCTAATCGTCATTTAAAATATGATGCCTTGTAGAGTGATACAAAGAAGTTACATTATAGTGCTTTTAGTGCCCCACTTTTTATGTCTATGGGAGGACTCTGGTAGGAAACTCCATGGGGTCCTCATTATAGGTGTAACCATCATTTCATATAGTGCCTTTTAGGCCGATTAAAAACAAGGATTAAATTATATTAAAGGTTAAATGTCCAAGTTTATAGTTGCTCTCTGTCTAAGTGTTTGTCCACCTGTATGGGGGTCAGCACCTTGTGGGACCTCATTAAAGTTGTAAACTTAATTTAGTATAGTGTCTTTTTTGTTGTAACTAAAAGAGATTTAACTTATACTGTGTCTAATGTCTGTGCTTTCAGAACTCCATTGTTTTGGTGGATGCAGATGTTCTGTTCAGTCACTGGTGGTCTCTGTTGTAGAAAGGGGCTGTGTTCGCTGTGCATTTAACAGGCTGATCACTTTGGGGTGAAAGCTGTTCTTCAGCCTGGTAGTGCAGGCATGCAGGGCTTCTGAAGCGCCTGCTAGAGGGCAGAGGAGTACAAATGCTAATGGTGGAGGTGGGTTGGATCTTTACTAATGTTCTTTGCTTTTCTGCTGCTTTTGAAGCTGGATGGTCCTTGTGGTTGAATTCACGAGGAAGATGTGACTTGGGATGGCCTCACCTGCCTCTAGAGCTCATGAGACTAGCAAAGAATTTGGTGTGGCCTCCACTTAGAAACATGGCTGCTGCCCTGTTGAGCTAGTCAGGTGTACTTGCACTAGTCCACAGACCCGCAAAGATGGTTGGCTCTTCTCTATGAAAACATGAACGGGACATACCCGATAAAAGCTTCATCTGCCCCTAGGTCTGATAGGCTTTTCAGTGTCACACACCATTGGGTGTGGCCCCTGCTTACAGCCATGGCTACCATACCATTGAGTTAGTCAAGCTATGGGCACTCAAAGATGGGTGGCTCTTCCCTTCGAACACATGACTTAGACACATTTGAGGAAGGTCCCATCTCCCATCTGTCTAAGGCTTATGGATCAGTTTATTCTAATAAAGGGCCAGGTGTGGCCTTCTCTTGGAGACTTGGCTGCTGTCCCTTGAGTTAGTCCAGTGCTCTAGAGCTTGTCCACAACCCTGCACAGACATACAGCTCTTGCATTTGAACATGTCAGCTGGATGTACCTGAGGAAGGACTCAGCTGGCCTCTAGAGCTTGTGAACCTATTTAGAGTGACAAAGGACTTGGTGTTGGCTTCACCTGGAGACATGGCTGCTGTCCCATTAGCTTAGTCTAATGCACAAAAACCAGTCCATGGGTAATCAAAGATGGACGGTACTTCCTTTAAACAACTGGAGGAAGACCTCATCTTTCTCTTTCTCTAAAGCTTTTGGACCAATTCATTGTTGTGAAGGACTTGGTGTGGTCTTCACCTGCAGATGTGGCAGTTGTCTCATTGGAATAGCCAATTGCACGAGAGCCCACATAGATGGACAGCTCTTGTATCTGAACACGTCAACTAAACATACAGTATGTGAGGAAGGCCTCGTCTTGCCAGCCTGTTGTGGGTCTCACAGGGTGAGGTGTGGCTTCCACTTGATGACATGGCTGTCCTACTTTGTATCGGTAGCTCTTCACATTGATGCCTTCTGATTGTCTTTGCTCGCCTGCCCGCCCATTCCAGACCACTGCATTGGCCATGAATTATTAACGCCGCTCTTTCTCCTTTCTCTTTTTTTCTTTTTCTTCCCGCTTTGTACAAACAAGCTCTCCGGCGTGGAGTGAGGCGCTCGCTCAGCCAATTACCTCCAGGTGTTTAGCTCATTTATTATTGAAGGCCTAAATCTTGTACAGGTTGTCCATTGACGACCCGGCGAGAAGTCTATTGTGAAGGCCTTTGATCACGAGAGCCTGACTTGTGTAGTCGGACCCTCCTGCTGTGCCAACGACTCGCCCCCATGTTCACTCTCTCTCTCTCTCTCTCTCTCTCTCTCTCACTCTGCCTCGCTGTGCTCTCCTTTGTGCCCCCAAACTACTTCACAGCAGTGTGACCCTGACTTTGCTTTACTGGATGCTGTGTTGTTACTCTTTAAATGTGTTTATCATTTTTAATTTCTCTCTTAATTAGGAGGCATTGGTTTATAATGGTGGGGTGGTGGGGCACTTGTCCCATCCACTCTCAGTGCAGGGAAAATAAGAAAAGAACAAAAAAAAAAAAAAGAAATAGTTGTCACCATCCAATCTGACGTTACTGGGACATGATGTCCGCCCCAAGTGCTGCAAGGCATATAGCGCCTTTCTGGCAAACACAGCTAGTTGTCTTTTTCCAAGACTGATGGTGTTATTTTATTTAGTGTGGGTCTCTGCTCAGTGTTGCCCACCTTTCAGTCTTTTGTCTTCTGCACCAAACGATAATCTCTGGCTTAGTGACTTGGGGGTCCTGGTTCATGGGTAAGCCCTTTGGCACAGGGACCACTTAGTGAATGCGATGTTGATGTCAGCCACACTACTGTGCATAGCAGATCATTTCATATGCTGCCTTTTATAACACATACTCCATGTCAGTTTGTATTGTGTAGGGTGACGTTCTTGCTGACCACAGTCACACACTCATTTTATATAGCGCCTGGCTGGTCAGTATAATCACGAGGCTTGTACAAAGCTGATGGATATTTATTTATATAGCACCTTTCAAGGTGAGAGCAGTCCCACTGTACTTTGTGTAGTAGGGGGGTGCTTGTTTTATATAGGACCTCCTCATAGTGTGTGCTGCCTCCTTTATGTTGGGTGACTTTATTACTGACCACCATCACACTCTCATTTCGTATAGTGCCAGGACTCTTACAAAGTGTGCTGTACTTTGTAGTGGAGTTAGTGTTCATTTTATGTAGTGCCTTTCACACTCTGCACAGTGTTAGACTTTCCAGAGTTGTTGTTTTGTCAGGTGACTTTCTTACTGACCACAATCGGATGCTCATTTTAAATTGGACCTGGTGGATATCATCACTCTTACAAAGCAAGTACTTACTGAATTATATACAGTAGTCCAGCTGTGCCCAGCAGTTGGGTGTTCACTCTATATAGTGACTGACCCCGATCACTTTTTTATTATTTTTTTTTATAGTGCCTGGATGGTAAGTATAATCACAATTCTTATGACAAAGCCAGCAGTTTCTTTTATGTATAGTGCCTTTCATCCTGCACTTAATTGCACTTTGAGCAGCAGTTGCCATTAATTTCATTTAGCACCTTTCATGCAGTAGTTTTCACTTCCTTACTGATCACAATCACATGCTTGTTGTTTACAGCGCCTTACTGAAGAGTATAATTACAAAGCTAGCAATTAATTACTGTAATTGCATTGTAACTTTGATGCTGCGCCCAATCCAACTGCAGTCTGTACAGTACTTAGTGAGAATTTTAAGACACTGTTCGTAGTGTGCAGCACCTCTTAGAACTTTCCAAGAGTGTTCTTGTATAGGGTGACTTCCTTACCAAGCACAATAACACATTCGTTTTTTTTTTTATTTATTATTTACAGTTCCTCATACAAAGCCATTCAGATATTTAATTATACAGTACCGTTCAGGCTGAACTGCATCTCACTGTGCTTTGTACAGTAGATGGTATTAATTTTATATAGTGCCTTTCATAGTGTGCACTGCCTCCCGCTACTTGTCAAAGTTATCATGGCGTAGTGTGACTTTCTTTCTGACCACAATCAGATGCTCATTTTGTGTTGTTCCTGCTGAGTATAATCACAAGGGCTCTTGCAAAGCAAGTCATTGTTGAATTATATAGGGTGGTCCAGATCTATTTATGCAACTTTTAATGCAATGCAGGAAAACAATACAAGACAAAAAAATTGTTCGAAATATCTTGTAATAAATGAAAATGGGCTTACATTGAATTAATTCACTGATTTTCCATGTAATGTCCCACCTGTCCTCCATTCAGTTGGATACAGGCTCGGAGTAATAAACTTAATAAGGTATAGCGTAATGAAACTTGCATAATTAGATCTGGACCACCCTGTATGGTGCCTTTCATGCTGCGCTCAATCCCACTGTGTCCAGCACTTCTGTAAGTGTTCATTTTACATAGCACCTCAGCTGTCTCATTTGATATACTGTAGCTCCTCTGAGCACCATCCCAGGCCCTCACAGCAGTCAGTGCATGTGCTACTGAGCCAGGCTGTGTCATTGTGCTTGGGACACTAGATGGCGCACTGAAAATGGACAAAACTTACACTGGATGAGGACTGCTTGGCAGGTCCAGCTGTGGTTTGGGGGTGGCGTTCACTGCCAGTGTCTTGCAGTCTGTGGCTGATTTGCCACCCCACACACCCCAGAATGGGTGGCTTTACCTTGACCTTCCTAACAGGCTGTTCTTGCTCAGAGAACGGTGCTTTATACATTGGAGTACAGAGCCCCAGATGAGCTGTGGGGCCGAGGGCTACAGTATACTTATCTGCTCCTTCTTCATCACACTGTGGCCTTGTGAAGTAAGATCGGACAGTAGGGTGGCGACTTTTCCCAGGTGTCCCATGTTTGAGACTGTGGTGCGCTCCTTGATTCCACGTTAGTAAGCCTGCCTTCCCCAGGACTGACCTCGCTGGAAGTGGCACGACGCTCTCAGAGATTTGGATGGAGGCTCGCTCAAGTAATTGTGCAGCTCCCAGGCGAGGGGCTTATGTGCCATTAAGAATGTCTGTCCCGCGCTGAGCGTGCCAACTATTTAACTGGGGACTGAGACTAATTTCAGAGCTAATATCGAGCCGTTCCACCTCAGCGCTTTCAGCAGGTGGCTCGATCTGACAGTGAAAGGAAACAGGAAAGGAAAATTACCATGGCAAGCTGCCGCCGGCAGGCATGTGAGTGGGGGTGAGGTGGGCCAGCGCTCCTGGTGGGACAGGCTGCGAGTGAGGCCTGACTTAACACATGTTCTGGTGTGCCTTACTGCGTTTCCCATTGTATGAGCCTTCCATGTCACAAAGGCTTATAGTGTTGTGATTTTTAAAACCCAGAAAGATGGTGGGTCTCAATTTGAACCCCCACACAGGTCTGAACCAGTCCTGACTCCAGACCAAATGGCAATTCCTCCAAAGGGAGAGGGGAACTGTGAAACCCCCGGCCGAAATCATAAAAACAATCTTTATAATAAGAATATTTATTGAAAAGTAGAATTCAAAACAAAGCAAATCTGCCCCCAAGCTTGTCGTTGCTCCAGCTTCTTTGTGGAGTATGAGGGTATACGTGAAAGTTGCTATATGGAGTAAGGTCTAAATCATTAAATGTCCTAGATAAAGGGCATAGTTGGCAAGATCCGATATTCTTAAATTTTGTACCTGTTGGTTGGGTTGCTTGGAATAGATAGATAGATAGATAGATAGATACTTTATTAATCCCAAGGGGAAATTCACATAATCCAGCAGCAGTATACTGATACAAAGAAACAATATTAAATTAAATAGTAATAAAAATGAAAAAAATTAAAATAGGAGGCCAGTCTTTAAAAAAAATTCCAGACAAAAGGCGTAGTCAGCAAGATCTGGCCACGACTCCTACTTCAATGACCAGACTGACAAGTGAGTGGGCACAGCTCCAGAGGGTGGCTCTGGTATTCTGTATTTTTCCTTATTTTCTTTTGTCCAATTTTTGTGACTGGCACCAACATAGCTCTGAGGGTCCCTGAGATCCACTATGGGCAGTGGGCAGAGTGTGAGGACGGGAATGTGTGAAGAGGTGTCTGTGCTCACCTGCCTGAAACTCAATTTAATGGACTGTGCTGGGGTAGCCCTTCTGTCTGTCAAAGGCCAACTGTTCATTTTCTCGCTTGTCCATTTCATGGTCATGGAGGGCCTGAGCCAATCCTGGCAGCAAGGTGAGAACCAACTCTGGATGTTGTACTCATTCATTATGAAGGCCACAGGCCCCCTAACATTTGTATTGCATAGTGCATTTCATAATACAGATGCAACAATGAGCCAGCAGTGGGGCATGACTCGGTCTCTCACCTTCATCATTTCCTGCCCATTATCTCCAATTACAAGAAGGCATCACTGTTATGTTTGTGGCTTGTGATGACAAGCGCCCCTTCTGGATTCAGTTCAGTTCACCTTGTAGGACATTATCTTCTAAATTCATCTCCTGGTGACTCCAGTTTAGAAAAGGGGAATTAGAAAGTGGCTAAAGGAGCCAGAATGGCAAGGTGAGGGCATCTAAAATACTGTATAGTATAGTATAGTATACAGGGGTGGGCAAAGTCATTCCTGGAGGGCTGCAGTGGCTACAGGTTTTTGTTCCAAGCCAGTTGCTTAATAAGAAGCCCTTATTACCCAAGTGACACTTCTTCGTCATTTTAGTTGTCTCGCTTGTTATGATTTTGAACCATTATTGCTTATTCTTTGTTTTTAATTGCTCCTTATTAGCAACTAGCCATCCCCTGTGGCTCCACCCGCGTAGTAGTGAAACAGGAAAAATTTAAAAATCAATAAACAAACAGGTATCGCTAGCTAAGCGGAGAGAGAGAGGCAAGGTCCACTCCAAAACGTGGCCAGAGGTAGAGCGATTCGAACGGAATCCCCACTCCTGATGTTGTGGTCGAAATTTAACATCTTATTAAAGAAAGAAACATCCTCTAACAGGACAACTCAGTAATCAGGCAGGAGAAGAGCTCTTCATTGTATCTTTTAATTACTCCTTGGAGGGAGCGTTCATCAAAAGCAGTCTGTTACAGCCTGGTCAGCATGGTCAAAGAAGCAAAGAACAGAGGGTCATTTTATAATCTACTGAATGTACATAACAGTGTCAATCAGTGCATACATTTCACTCTGGTTGGTTCATTGGTTTACATCCAAATGACTTAAATAAATACAAGTCTATTATATTATATTCTGGTTCTTCTTATACCTTTTGAGATGAGCCTTGAAATTTCTGTTCAGCCCCCCTCTTCACAACATGAGCGGCAGAGACGTGGTGACTGGCGTGTAGCGCAGGCCGGGGGGTTTGCGAGTGAAGCGAGCTGGGGGCGAAACCCCTAGTATATATAGATAGATACAAAGAGATAAGATGCAAATGACGAAAGAACCCAGCATCCAGTTTGGTTTAATTAAATACTTGGAAGGAAAGTGAAAAGTAAAAAGTGACGGACTGAGAATTTAGACTTTAAATCATTTGGATTAGATCCTTGGAAAGAAAAAAAAATAGGATATGAGAATGAGCTGACATGGCAGAGTGAAAGCATTAACAAGCCATAGAATTAAATTATTGACGAGGATTGTTTTCTAATTAAACAACTGGATTGGAAGAAAAACCTGCAGCCACTGTGGCCCTCCAGGACTGACTTTGCCCACCCCTGGTATAGCAGATAGTGAACCTCACCAACACAAACCTGAGAAGTTGGCTTCTTGACCTGCACAGGCCAAAAAGGATTAGGCTGGGAGCAGGCACTGAAACAGTGCGTTACCGCACCCACCACAGGGTCCCAAATTAGGACCTGAGCGCAGCCATGTGACAGGTGACACATCAGCACCACACTAGTTTGACTGGAGTGGAACAGTGTGAGGTTTTTTAGACTGAAAAAATTAACAAAATCAGAAAAGCTGAAGAGGGAAACTGTTAAACCCCTGGCCCCAAATGCAAAACACAGACTCTTAATACTTTTAAGGTTTTATTTATACAAATATTTAAAGAGCAAAACAGGAATATAGCAGGACATGATATCATAAGGGTAAGCCTTAAAAGGTAAACCCAAGCAAAAATAAATCAGTCCAAAATCCAAATCCTTGTATACAGCAGAAAAACACAAACTTACAAGATCCACAAAACAAAATCAATGGAGAGCCAAACAAACATGGACAAGAGTGGTCAGCTTACAGTCTCCTGGTCTTTTAAATGGAGATGTTGTGGTCTGTCCCCTAGGACTCGATATGATGATAACAAGACACACAACGTAAAGAATAAATATATGTGCTATAAACATAAAATAGCATTATTGAGCAAAATGTCAAACAATCATTTAAACAAAATATTCATGTAGAAAATGCACTGCTATGAAAAAGTATTTTCCCCTTCCTGATATCCTCTATTTTTGTATGTTTATCACAATGAATCACTTAAGATCTTTAGACAAAATATCAGATAAGGCAAGTAAGAGTAAACATACAACACCATTTCTTGATTCCTGCTTAATTTACTTAAGTAGTAAAGTTATCCATCAGCTGTGAAAAGGTAATTGCCCCCCCATAAACAGGCGACCAAAGTTAATCGTTAAATGGACTCAGGTGAATGAGCACAGCCAGCCCTGTTTATCAAAACTTCATCACAAACTGAAACTCATGATGACTGTGAAATCGTCACCACAAGAAGAACACTCGACTTTGATGAAAAGAAAACTTCCAGAAGAGGGAGGCTTGGAAACGTACCCATTGGGAAAGGCTGACAAAGCCACTTGTAATGTTCTGGTAGTCCAGCACACAAAGCTTTATCTCGAATGGGGAACATTTAGAACAGTGGGGAAGGTCAGCTTGTCAAAATGACCCCAAGAGCACAAAGATGACTCATTCAAGAATCCACAGAGGATCAAACAAAGAACTGCAGACCTATGTAGCCACAGCTAAAGTCTGTGACTCCATGATAAGAAAGAGGGACAAAATAAGAAAGAGGAGCAAGGGCAAAACCTCTGCTGTCCAAGAGGAGTATCTGCACTCATCTCGCAACCCTTGTGGAATAATAATAGACAAGTCAAATGTAGGGCTCTTTGGACAACGCAGGCCCATTATGGTTTGTGTTTGACAGGACGAGCATCAGAGTTACAGTAAAATGTGGTTGTGCAAGTGTCATGGTGTTGGGTGTACTTTGGAGGACTTGCCATTATTAAAGTAACCAGGACTTGTGCACTTGACCAGAATATTTTTAAGGGAAATGTTCGCTCATCTGTCTGTGACCTGAAGTTGGGTGATGGAACTGGACAAGAAAACAACAATGCGAAAGTCTACAATTGAATGACTCAGAAATTCTAGAGTGGCCAATCACAATGCTGACTTGAACTGAGCAGAGATGATTACATGAGCTGCTAACACTCACACATGTACCAGTGTGTCTGAATTAAAGCAGTTCTGTGACGAAGAGTGGGAGAAATGAAAGACTGATATCAAGTTAGGAGAAATGTTTAGATGCGGTTATTGCTGGTAAAGGTGCTTAAACCACGTATTCAAATTCTGGGGGCAATTACCTTTTTGTTTTTGCATGCGTGTATAAAACTGTATCTTGATATTTTCTGGGACTTTGATGACATCAATATTTAGATGATATTTTACATCCTTTAAAAGGTATTGATCTAGCTTGGTCTTATTAATGAGATATGAAATGTAGCTTACTAATGAGATTAATGGAGACAATAGTTAAGGAAAGCAGGTCTTACTTACAGTATTTACTTAAAACTGAAGGAAAATAACACAAAAACATTCAAATCACCAGTCAAAGTATTACTGAGATCAAGTAGTGTAAGTGTGAGCAAACCGTTTCAAACTGGTCAACTGTACAGGATTTACACAAAAGACCAACACAACTATTCTATTGAGAGCATTCTAAACAGAGACATACCCTTGACACAAACGAGATAGAAATCCAAAGGGAATAAAATGGTAATTGTAATTGAACTACAGGGCATGAATATTACAGTCTGGATAAACATAAACTGTTCTGCCGATAGGTGAACTGTGAAGCATACAAGCAGCAACAAAAACATACCTGCGCTTTGCAGTGGAGAAGTAGCATGTTAAAGACGTTATGAAAAAGAAAAGGAAACATTTTAAAAATAACGTAGCATGATTGTCAATGTAATTGTCGTAGGCTTATTTTAGTTTTGAGAGTGAATTTGATGATTGTAAAGAGTTTAATGTATGATTGTAAATGCTGTGTATGAGAACTGCACATTTTTAGGATGTAAGGATCTCTTTGTACACATCGTTTGCAGTTCTGCCCTTGGGCTGTAAAATGACCAAGCAGATAACGTTACATGAGTGGGGTCTGAAATCCTAACCCAGCAGTGTATGTTGTTAGACAGTTGGGAGCACTGGGCATTAGACTCGAGGGGTTTGCCAGAAACTACCCAACACTAGTAGGAAAAGAAAAGAAAAAATAACGAGTGAACTAAGGAGAATTAGGGAGGCTGTGCTGCACCCTAGGTGGTTAAAGAAGGTCTAAAAATCTGAATCCTTACCAGAGCTTTCAGAAAATTCAAGATGGTGTTTTTATCTATAGTATTTTTCATGTTTCAGACCTTGTTTTATATAGCACTGTTCATATACCCTCATATTTCAAGAAACTCAGGTACAAAATTTAGCTCAGATCTTCCCAACTGCAACTACAGGGTGAGTCAAAATTATGTTAACCCTAATGCTACTGCTATGTATATACTTATATACAACTTCTGTTGACAATTTATGTGTCACATATGGCCCACGTGTTGATCGTGATAGCGGCCAGGTTGAGACATTCCTGTAAATCATCTTGCACTTATAAAGTTTGTTTTGTAAATAAATTGTTTCCGCCATTCAAATGTTAACATAATTTTGACTCACCCTTTATTTGTCCAGAAGTTTTAATGATTTAGGCCTTACTTCATTTAGCACCTTTTCATATGCCTTCCTATTCCAAGAAACTCAAGCAACACAGGTAAAAAATTTAGCTGGGATTCCTGCTGACTTCACCCTTTGTCTACATTTTTTTAAGACTTGAGTTCTTGCTGCATTTAGCCCCTTACATATACAGTCATATTCCAAGGAATTCAAGCAACAGGGGTACAACATTTAGCTTAGATCCTGCCGACTACTCCATTTCCCTAGAATATTTAATGTTTTATATTGATAGATAATAATAATAATAATAATAATAATAATAATAATAATAATAATACAATTTAATTATATAGATAGATAGAACTTATTATTTAGGCTTTGTTTCATACAGCACTTTTTATATACCCTCCTATTCGAAGCGTGTAAAGCAAGAGAGATACAAAGTTCAAGCTACTGCCCCTTACCCCAAATGAACAGCATTACAGCTCAGCACTGATGGCAGCCTAAGCTTTGTTGCCTGCGTTCTCAACCTCCTTTGAAACCTTATCCTGTTCTCAATTGTTTAGTCCACTCACTGCCCACAGACTCTTGATAGTTCAGATGGCAGCATTTCGGGCCCAGAAGGTGTTTTGTTACCGTGTTTTTGGCTGTTTGAGCTCAGGCCATTTTGTTGCCATATTGTTAGGTGATTTTTTGGAAACTGTTCCCTGTGATGGCTACCAGCCGCTTATAAAGACAGTGGGCTTGAAGATTTCCCTTGTTTATTTCTGTTTTCGGGTTTCCTGCACCTGCTTTTTCTTATCCCAGTTATGGGTGATGGTAGCCTTGGCATTCAGTACACCAAGCACAGTGACTGTGGCAGAAGAGCATCTCAAAGAATGTGTTTTGTTCCAAGCAGGCTGCCAGTGTCCATTGCTGATTATGTTCCCATCCTCTACTTTAAAAAAAAAATATATATAACTGATAAGAAAGGAAAAATTGGTTAGCGAAGGGCACCCTCTTCCTGTACCTTTGCAGTTCTGTGCCTTAAACATTATAATTTAGTGCAATCAGTGTGCCCGCAGCAATTTTGCTTTTCTGAATGCAGACAGTGAGTTGGCCTCCACTTCAGGTGATAACTGGAGAAGCTCATCTCCTTCTCAGATCCTGCCAACTACGCCCATTCTCCAGAGTAAACAACATTGATGGTGGCTTAAACTTTGATGCTTCAATAAGTGGATTCTTGTCACTCAGACAGTGTTGCTATCGTGACCCGTTCCCAATGGGACCCCATAATGCAAACTCAGGTCCTCGTGCTCCATGGAGAGCAGAAATCAGCCATATTAGTCAGTTGCACCAAACGAAGTGTCTTTTCTTTAGACTCCTTCCACTTGGGCTCCGCAACTCTTTCACCTCAGCAGCCATAAAAATCCTCCTCTCTTTTTGTGGGCTTGGTGTAGAAATATTATCCCTTGCTTCTTGTACACATCCACACACTTGTGTTAGGACACAGAAGCTCATTTCCTTCTCAGATCCTGCTGACCACACCCATCATCAAGACTAAGCAGTATTGATGGCAGCTTGAGCTCCGATTGTTCCAAAAGAAGATTCTTGTCACACTGGCAGTGCTCCCATCATGACCTGTCCCCAGTGGAATCCCACAACACAAACTTAGGTCTTCATGCTGCATAGAGAGCAGAAATCAACCATATAAGTCAGATGAGCCAACTGACAAAAGACAAGTGAAGAAATCTTTTCTTCAGACTCCTTCCACTCAATAATAATAATAATAATAATAATAATAATAATAATACATTTTATTTACTTGGGCTCTGCAGCTCTTTCACCCCAGCAACCATTAAACCCCCCTCCCCCCTATATTTTTGTAAGCTTGGCATAGAAATATTATTCCTGACTTCCTCTACCATTCCACACTCTTCTCTGAGGCCGCAGACACTCATCTCCTTCTCAGATCCTGCCTACTATACTAGAAAAGCAACATGGATGGTGACTTGAGTTTTGATCATTTTACTGGTTAAGCAGATTCTTGTCAGACAGGCAGTGCTGCCTTCCTGGACCATCCCTAACGGTACCTCATAATGCAAACTTGGGTACTCATGCTGTGTGGAGGGCAGAAATCATTCATATTACTTAATTGAGCCAACAGACCAGGACTTGTGAAAGTTTTGTGTCTTCAGACACATACCACTTGGGCTCTGCAACTATTTCACCCCAATTAGCCATTCAGCCCTGCCTTTATTTTTACAGGCTTTGAGTAGAAATATAATGCCTGAAATACGATACACACACTTCTGTTTTCACATCCTGCCAACTACACACATCACCAAGACTAAGCTGTATTGATGGCAGCTTGAGCTCTGATCCTTTTATAAGCGGATTCTTGTCACCCAGGCAGTCCTCCCATCATGAGCCATCCCCAGCGGGACCCCACAGTGCAAACCCAGGTCCTCCGACTATGTGGAGAGCAAGAATAATATCAGCAATCTTTTTAATAATAATAATTCATCCATTTTTAAACTTGCTTATCCTAATCAGGGCTGTGGGGAAGCTGGTGCCTATCCCAGCAATCATCAGGCGCAAGCAAGGCAGGAACAATCATAAAAACAATGTTAGAAAAGCAAGAGAAATCTGGACCTCAGAGTCTCAGGCCCATCAGTGGCTCCAACTTCTTCATGTCCACGTGTGTATTCAACAAGCCCATCACTGGATGGACACAGCGCGTGACTACTGCTCTTCAGTGATCTGGCCGATTACCAGGTGTCCATCGGTGGGCACCGCTCCAGAGGTTGGCCCTGCTACTCTGCACTTCTTTTTCTTCTCCTCTTTTGTCCACCACATACCTCTGGGATCTGCGACATCATGCTCCTCAGATAGGACTTTAAAAGGGTCCAGCAAGGTTTGTAGGGGTGTGTGCTGGGGTGCCCGCTCTCTCCCATCTGGGTATTTATTTAAGTGATGCCCGGAGTCCTTCTGTTTGTCGGTCATTGATTGACTTTCTGGCCATTTGTTTATTTTGTCACCAGTCTCTCTTCTTCAGGGTCATTAAGTGTACTTTATAATGTACTTAGCATGTAGATACAATTTCCACAATGGGCCAGCAGGAGGTGTGGCACAGTAACTGACCTTCATCATCATTTTCTGTTCATTTCCAGCACTTTTACAGGTGTGGCTTGTGATGGACCAACATGTTTCAGTTCAGTTCTCTCTTTCATGATGCTCTTCTCAAAATGCCCATATTTAGAACAGGAGAATTAGAAATGGTAAAGGGGGCAGCTAAAATACTGGGATTGGGGGTATGAATAAAGGCCCAAATTACAGCAGACAGGGTATGAATAAAGGCCCAAATTACAGCAGACAGCATGGGTGTTGGGGGGTTTACGACTTGACATGATATTTAGAGGGGCTTAGTCTGCCTACATGAACCCCCTGGAGGAGAGTCTGATTAAAGTTCTACGGCAACCCTTGGATTTATGACGTCTATTATTGTCATTTTGTGACGAGCGGTGCCCTGAGACGTGATCCCGTGTGAATGCTGCCTGTCCCGTGTGGGTGACGGCTCTAAATTCTTCATTCTTAAGGCTCCCTTGTCGACTGTAGAAATTTGGGAGACTCGGTGCTGTCTGCTGGAGTTTACCGTTGAAGGTCAGGCGAAGGGTGGGGGGTGGGGCAGAGATCGAGTGTCACAAACGGGCGAATCAATATCTGCTGCAGTGCGGCGGCCTCTAATCAGCGGCCACTAATTATCAGCCACACCGCTCCTGCCGGTTTAATGCCTGGCTGTAAATCTGGGCGCTCTGCTGTTTAATGTCATCCCTGCTCCTCGAGCATTCTGGGAGCTGGGGAAATGCCACTGGCCTCTGCATGACAACTGCAGGGTTTTATTCACATGTTTGTTACTTTTTATATTCTGTCATGCCAGGTAAGGCGCCCACTTATTGTAACCCCACATTGTTTAATAGAGAGTATGATGAGTGGGGTCACCGTGAACTCCCTCCTCCCCCTTGTCCCACCGGTTCAAGGCGCTCGCTGCTGGGGGTGTGTCCCAGAAGGAGGGCCATGCATCAAACCCTCCCAGTCTCAAAGCTGTCACATTGATCTGGTGACAGTAGGTGGCGCTGCTGCTGCTGCTCCACCACTCTTCTGTTTGCCACGTTTAGTTCTAAAGCGGCCTGACCGGTGCTCACCGAGACAGGTGCTAGCTGCCCAAATGTCTTCACACTTGTCTTACCTGTTTACCAAGAATACGTTATATGCTTTTGTTTTTGTTTTTTATATACAATGAAGACGTTTAGATTTAAAAGCTTAACATTTTGTGTCTTCATTTTACAATCACATTACAGACATCTCTGAAAAACGAGAGCTTCACTCCACTGTCACACCTGCTCACTGTCTGCACCAGCCCTTCGGCATGCACCTGCTCCTCACCGGGCTCATGCACGAACCTTTCTACTAATCTTGTGTTTATTTGTGCATTTTTTTGGCAGAACAAAATAACAAATGTGCTGCAGGATGAAATATGACTGACCTGTGATTTATAATAATAGATAGGAAAGGCAATATGTGATATATACTGTAGATATGATGGGCAGATAGGAAAGTTACTGTATAGTAGATAGATTGGGAAACCACTCTGTGATTAATAAATGACAGATTGACAAAGGAATAAAAATAGGAAACACATGATAGATATGTAGGTACATACTTAGGGCACTATATTATAGACAGACAGATAGAAAACACATTAGACAGCAGGAAAGGTGCTATATTATAGGTAGGTAGACAGATATATAAATGGGAAAGACATATGATAGATATGTAGATACCTATTGAAGGCACTGTATTACAGATAGACAGAAAATACATTTTAGAAAGATATCTAGATGGGGCAGACACTACATAATGGACAGAAAATCATGATATATGTGTACTGTATAGATATATATGCAGATACATAGGAAAGGCCCTATATTTTGGATAAACAAATAGAAAAGACAGTTTTAGGTAGACAGGTTCTATAGCTCTCTGGGAGGCCAGGATAAAGAGAAGACAGAACAATTCATGTCTTTGCCAAGGTGTTGGCAGAAGATGGCAATAATATGAGGAGTGTGTTGGCATCCCGACTGGCATGGAGCAAGGATCTGTAACCCAGCTGAGAGTCCAATACGATGGAAGGACAGGGAGAGATAACTAGATGTGGATTCAGTCTCTCCCGATACGTTCGATGGCAACATCCCTGGGCTTTAGTGCCCATATGGACACCCACTGCTCATGCTGGAAATTGTATCGCCATGGAGCAGCTCTGCTAGGTGCTGTGATTGCTGACTTGGAGGTGTTGTAGAGATCCATGATTCCTACTTTGTGAGGCTTCTGACTAACCCAGAAGTATTTTCTATGGGCAGTGCCCTGGCACTGAAAGTACTCTCAGGTTTTCTATGAAAGGCGCCTCTCTGCCTCACCCAAATGGAAGGAGGACAAAGCTCACACAGAAGAAGCAGAGGAGGAATAAAGAAGAGAAAGAGAAACACCTTTTATGGGACTTGTGCCACTGTGGTTGTGCCTGGGGTTTGGGGTGTTGCGACACCCCCAAGTGGAGGTAGGCATATAGTGTAAAAAAAAAATAAATGAGAGCTAGAACAGTCAGTACGCCCTTTTTTTTGTATGATTGTGGAAAAGAGAAAAAAGGGTGAAACAAAAAGTGCTGCATATGTCGTTCATCCTCTGGTGTCTCTCCTCTTAGTCTCGTCAGGGAGCTCCTTGCTTGCTGGTGTCAGGTGTCATGTTAATGGCAGCTTACAACGTGATGGTCTTTTAAATAGACCTCAGGGTGTCAGAGGTAGGACCACTGGGGCCAAGTTGGAAGTGGCTTCAGTGGGTTTCTTCCTGTTGGCTGGGGGTGAAGGAGAGGAGGCCGTTAGTGATTGTGTTTCTCGAGATGCCAGTCTGTACATTCTTACCTTGGTAATGTCGCTAAGATGCCTTGGATTTGTGCATGTGAGATGATAGATTGGAAAATAGTTGTATAATAGGATGCATACATTTGAAAGATATCTATGATTCTTTTGTGTTGTTTGTGCTGGAATTTGGCCTGTTGTCAAATTCTTTTTGCTGCTCAGTACCACTTTGGCCAGGCCCCTCATATCATGCCATGTTGGGTGTGAGCTCAGGTCTTGTTTTGCGTAATCCTTGGTCACATCCTTTACACTCTTGGTGTCCACATCAGATTATCGATTAAAGGACAGATTAAACTATTCCTTCTCTCAGTATGACGCCCTCTTGAGGTCCTTTTTGGACTTGCACATACAATTCTGTACCTTCTTGACATTGTCCTTCATACATTTCACCCTTGTCATATGGGACAGACTTTGTCAAAAAAAACAACTCCTTTTTTTTTTTTTAACTTGGGTGTGAACCTGTTGTCACCATGAGCTCCTGTCATTTAGTGCTTTATTTTGTCTCTATCTCTCTCTTTTTTTTAAATATTCCATAGAAGATTCAAGTTCCTTTTTCATCTGTGGCTCTCTCGGGCTGACGCTTTAAAGGAAACATGCCAACGTGTTTATCTCGATGACATGGGACGCTTTTGAAAGTAACACCAAGGCCTTCATTTATTCTTGACGTATTTTAACGTGCATACAAGACAATATGAAAACCTGTAAGGTGGCCAGGCGTTGCCACTTAATTCCTTGTGTTAAAGTGACAGATCGTCCCCTCGCTTCTTCACAAACACTACCTGTTAGGACAATGCACCTCGGCAGAGGATATGAGAAATGGAATTATGTTACCAAGGAGATAGCATTTACTATAATGAAGAGTAGATCCCAGCAAATGGCTTCTTTTAGTGCTCTCGGCCGAGCCACAAAAGCAATTGATTGGTCTTGGCATTTAGGCTTCTATCAGCTGTGTCATCCGTAGCTTCAGGAGAGAAGACGCTAATCTAAAGTGACATTTCTCTTCTGCCCCGATGAAAGCAATTACTGCATTCCTAAATGATCATTTGCACAAGTTTCAGCCGCTTTAATTGATCTGTGGTCTCTCTCTCTTTTTTTGGGCGTTCAGTTGTGAAGTGATTAGCCAGTTTGGGGGCTCAAAATCAATCAGGGTGTCCTTAGGTCAGTCCACGTCTCTGAAAATGTATGACCGTAGGCTGAGCAGGTGTCATTGTGAACTGCAGGACAAGTAGAGGCTACCATGTACGGTGGGAAGAGCGGGGTTCACCGTGAACTGAGGAGCCAGTGGTCACCATTGACTGAACAGGAGTCACCATGAAATGTAAGCTGACCCTGGGGTCATTGTAATGTGTGGGTCAAACAGGAGTCAGTGTGAACTGAAGTCTAAGTGGGCACTACCATATAATGTGGGCTGGACAGGGCCTTCATAAAATGTAGGCTAGGTGTGCAATCTGGGGTTAGAGTGAGCTGAAAGCTACGTAGATCCTACCATATACTGTGGGAAGAGCAGGAGTCACCATGAACTGAAGGCCAATGAGGGTCATCATGAACTGCATGGAGAACAAAAGTCACCATGACACGTGGGCAGGACAGGGGTCGCTATAATGTGTAGACCAAAGTGGAGCCAGTGTGAACTGAAGACTAAATAGGTGAGCTAAGCTGGGGTCATCATAAAGTGTAGACCAACTAGGGTCTACCCTGAAATGTAGGCCAGACAAGGGTCAGTGTGTATTATTGGTTGAGCTGGGGTCACCAAATACTGTAGGCTGTGCCTGGGTTAAGTGTAGGTCATTTTTAAATGTTGTCCAAACAAGAGGTCACCATAAACTGTAGGCCAAACAAAAATCTTCATAAAGTATAAGCAGCCACGCTGGGGGCGCCATACAGTGAGTATGGAACAGGAGTTACCATGAACTGAGGACCAAGCTGGCAGTCACTGTGTACTGCAGGCCAATTGAAGTCGGTGTGTAATGTCACCATAAACAACACGCTGAGCAATGGCCTTCATAAACTGTAGGTCAAGCAGGGATTACTGTGTACTTGATGTCAAGCAGGTTTGACCATGAACAGTAGGCAGGGTAGGGAGCTTCTGTGTGCTGTAGGTTGAGCGGGGGTCACCATGAACTGTTGGCCGAGCAAGGATCATCATAAAGTGGTGGCCAACAACAGGTCACCGTTAACTGAAGGTCATGCAGGGTCTACCATGTACTATAGGTTGAGTAAAGGTCATTGTAATGTTTAAGCCAACCAGGGGTCATTATGAATAGAAGGCCAAGCGATGCCTCACCGTTACCAGTAGACTGAACAGACAACCCAATGTACTGAAGGCCTAACAGAATTCGTCATGGACTGTAGACCAAACAGTGGTCACCATGAGCTGTAGACCGAGTAGTGATCATGCTGGTCTGTAGGCTGAGCAGGGCTCACTATGAACTGTGTAAGCCAAGAAGTGGTCTTCATGTTTTGTGAGCTGGTGTTCCAGTTAAGTGAATGACAAGCAGGGGTCATCATGACCTGTACCCTCAACAGTAGTCACCATTAGCTGTAGGGCAAGCAGGGGTCACTTTATGCTTTAAACTGGGAAGTGGTCACTCAAACCTGATGGCTGAGCAGGGGTCACGTTGAAGTTTAAGCCAAGTAGTGGTCACCAAATACTGCAGGTTGAGCTGCAGTGAGCTGAAGGCAAAGAAGGGACCACTGTGAACTGTCACTCTGTTATGAAGACCGATTATTGTCACCACATACTGTATGTTAAATTGGTCTTCCTGTGTCCAGGGTCACCGTGAACAGCAGGCTGATCGTTGGTCACCATATACTGCACGTTGAGCTTGTGTCACAATGAATTGAAGGCCAAGCAGGGGTCACCATGTAACCAAGTGCCGAGGTCTTTGTTTCACCTTAAAGCACAGACGGCACAGCAGCATAGAAATAGAGCGCCTCTCACTGCAAATATGGAAACGTCAAGCAAAATGGGAATCAAAGCTGGAGACACCAGTGTGGGGTCACTTACTGTCGGTGTGCTTGTCTTGATTTGATCTCCACACCAGTCATTCACAGCAAGGTCATTCTACTTGTATCTTGGATATGGAGACAGAAAGCACAGCCACAGGTTCCTTTTGTGGGGTCTCGTCTGTTGTGTTGACAGAGAAGCCGGGGGGTCCAGGAAATATTTGCAGATTTCTCTGTTGATAAGGTCTCTTTATTAATTTCTATCAGAACAGATTATGCACACCAGTATGGTTCTGAGAAGTGATATTTTTTGGCACCATTTTCATAATGTTTACTGTCAGCTTTCAAAGAAAGAACATCCCGCTAAAGCGAAAATAACGCGCAATACATCTGAGAACTGAGAATGCAGACAACAGAGAAAGTGGCCACACGTTTACTTTACTAGTGGAGAAGGCGTTAAATCAAAAGGAGAAACAACAAGCACAAAGAGATCAGATACAATCAGGCCTTAACGTGCCTGCGCTGAACCACAAGGAGCACTGAAATTGTTTGAAGGCTTTAGTTTTCACAGCTAGTTGTGAACAGAGATAAGAACAAAGTCCTCAGGATTATTGTCAGGTCAGGTCAGGTCAGGTTGGGAAGCAGGCACTGGTACACCACACGACGAAACAGCTCGGGACACGGTCCAGTCGCGCCCTCTGGAAATGACCCTCTGTCTGCCGCAGCTGGGTATTACAGTTGCCTGGTCCAGCCACTCGGGTCCTCAAGAATGAGGATCCTGCAAGCCAGATCACCCTCTGTAAATCAACATGGCCATAGTGCCGTAACGGACACTCCCTCACAATGCAGGTCAAGTGCCTCATTCGGATCTCCGTGAGTAACACAAAGTCACACCAGCGGCACCCAAGGAATCTCCGGAGAGACACACATGAAGGAGTCCAGTCTTCATCTCAAGTCAATGGATGGCGTCCAAGTCTCACAAACGGGCAGCAGCAGGACTCCAAAGACTTGGACCTTCGTCCTTTTGTTGAGATATAGGGTTGCGCCACACACCCCTTTCCAGCGACCTCATGCCCCCCAATCCCCTCCCAATCTGTCTAATGACCTCATAGGAAGAGTCACCAGAGACATGAATGTCACTGTCAATGCCGTTTAGTATTATTGTGAGCAGTAAGAACACCAGGATACACTAACGCGATGACAGCACAAGCAACAGAAATAAAGGACCAAAAACCCAGAGCAAAACCTGATTTCCCAATTTTCACCACTAAGTGTAACCCAAGGAGACGTTTCTTTGATGTCGAATTATCCACCGAGGGGATACGGGATATCATCAGCACGGCCTTATTTAACACGGAGTTAATTGGAGTGCCCCCTGGTTTGACCTGTGGAGACGAGGAATTTGACCAATCGGAATACACGATACTGTAAAGAACCAGTAGAAAGCAAATGATCATTTAATAGCAAAGGTGGGCGGGTGAGAACCCTTTGTGGTCATGTGACACATAAGATGAAGAAAGCAAAACTTAAACAACAAACAGCAGCACGGTGTGTGAGAGGAGGGGAGGCTGCTGCCTGTGTGTGGTGTGTTTGTGTTTCTGTGCAGTTGTCAACGGGTCTGAATTTGCTGTCAAAAGAATGAGTGAGTCTGCTATGAATTGGATCGGTGCTGTACCAAGTGAGTATTGTTCTTCAGAAATGGTATTTCTCAATACACAAGTAGCTGTATACAGACCCCGTCACTTTTTACACAGGTTGTTACATTGCAGCCTTGTGCTAATCATTTGCAAATCATTTTTTCCCCTCATCAAACAACACCTAATACACCAGAAAGACAAATCGACAACAGGATTTTAGAAATTAAAAATCTGAACTCTCACATTGACATGAGAATTCAGACCCTTCACTCAGCACTTAGTTGATTCCAGCCTGGAGTCTTCTTGGATGTGACGTGAAATGTGTTATGAACTTGAGTGTGCGTAAGCACGATTTAATAACTGTTAAACCCCAGCTAGTCACACCAAAAGGGAAACAAATAATCTTTTTAAAATTAAAAAATGTATTTTAACTAAAACGCTCTGTGACACAAAAATAAGCCCTGAGGCGCACAATGTAAAAGGCCATCCCAAAAACAAACAAAATCCCAATCTGAAATCCAAGTGTTGAAGTTACAAAAGTAGAGCACAGGTTCACAAAAGCATAGGAACTCACCAACTTCACAAGCACATTCACAATGAACCGCAAGGGACCATAGCCAGTCTCTTCGACAGTTATGGGAAGTGGTCCCTCCTCAAAACTTGTAGCACATAATAAAAGATGCTTAAACATAAACTAAATAAACAATGAATAAAACAGACATAAAATGGTATTTCAACCCCAGCCAAGGGAGGAGCCCTGACTGGAATATAACAACAGGCCTCACACACCTGGAGTTGGAAATTTCCTGCCATTCTTCTCCTGCACAACCTCTCAAAACTCTTACCAGTTTAGATGGACACCATCCATCAGGTCTTTCCAGAGTTGTTTGATTGTGTTCAAGTCTGGATTCTGGCTCAGCCATTCAAGGACATTCCCAGAGTTGTCCCTTAGCCACTCCTGTGTTGTCTTTGCTTTGTCCTGTTGGACGGTGAACCTTTGTCCCAGTCTGAGGTGCAGAGCCCTCTGAGCAGGTGACCATTTAAGGGCATTTCTGTACTTTGCTCTGTTCTGCTTTTCCTTGACCCAGACTTGTCTTCCAGTCCCTGATGCTGCTGCTGCTGCCACCACCAGGCTTTAATTGTTGGCATGGTATTGTGTAGTTGGGGAGCGGTGCCTAGTTTCTTCAAAACCTGACAATGAGAAGTGTAGCGACACAGTTCAGTCTTGGCTTCATCAGACCAGAGTCTTGTTTCTCACAGTCTGATCTGAGAGTCCTTTAGGTGCCTTTTTCACAAACTCCAAGTGGGCCTTCATGTGTCATCTGGCCACTCTGCTGTAAAACTAGATTAGTGGAGTGTTGCAGTTGTGCTTGTCCTTCTAAAAGATTCTCCATACAGGTTCTTTGGAGCTCAGCCAGAGTGACCGTTAGGTTTTTGGTCACCTCTCTTGCTATAGCCCTTCTCTCACTGTTGCTCAGTTTGGAGAGCCGTAGTTCTGCCAAACTTCTACCATTTAAGAATTATGGAGGCCACTACGTTCTTGGGATCCTTCAGTGCTGCAGCCTTCCCCAGATCTGTGCCTCAACATCATCTTGTCTTTAAGCTCTGCAGGCAGTTCCTTCAACCTCATGGCTTGGGTTTTGGTGAGTTGTGAGACTTTCTGTAGTCATGTGTGTGCCTTTCCTAATCAAGTATAATCTGTTAAACTGACCGCAGGTGGACCTCAAACAAGGTGTAGAAACATCTCAGTGATGGTCAATGGAAAGGGATGATCGTGAGATAAAGCAAAGGGTCTAAATGCTTGTGTCATGATTCTTTTTTTTTATTTTGTATTTATAAATAACTAGCTGCGCCCACATAGCAGTGAAGCAAGACAAACTTTAAAAATCATAAAAAAAAAATTAAAATTAAACAATAAAATGCAATTCTGGCCATGCGGAAGGTAGGTACGCTCCAGTGTCAAACGTGGGGACTGTATCTGATCGTGTTCATCCCTGATGGGAGAGCGTCCCCTGCGTTGGGAGAAGAGCACATGGCTGTGATATCTCTGCCAATCAGCAGCTACCCTCTAAAACACACGTAGCTCTGATCTCTCTCAAAAACGTCAAACTTTACTCCTTAACAATCTCTAGATGGTAATGTCTGCTGAACAAACAGGTATTGCCAGCTAAGTGGAGGCAAGGGGCACTCCAACATGTGGCGAGCGATAGAGCGACTCGAACAGAGGCTGGCGTGTGAGTGAGGAGGACCCCGCTTCCATCTCCCCTCGGCCCGCTGCTTATCTCTCGGATTCGCACAAATAAATCGGTACTGCAATACTTAGCACAATGAGAGAAGTCGCAAAATCAACTGGAATGTTCAAGCAAATTCTAGAAAAAAAACCCAATCTAAATCCATTAAGTAGTTGTGAAAAGCGGACAGACATACAGACAGATGGACGTTGGATTTTATATATATATATATAATATAGAGAGAGAGAGATTTAAATCACTTTGCAGAGATCAGATTTGACTTTAATATTAAAGAGTCAAAAACCAAATGAATTCCACAATGATTCCCTGATATATAACTATTCTTTATAGGCACTGCCCACCTGTTCCCTTTAGCTCCACTGGATAAGCTGCAGCTTACTGTTTCAGAGCCCCCCCCAGGTTCACGGCTATGTGAGGATGCAGAACCCTGAGTGATTTCCTGCTGGTGACATTTGGGGGCTTGTCCTGGAAGAGTGAGGTTTATAGAGTCTGTCCCTGTGTAATTAAATCCCACTGCAGTTGCGGTTTAGAAGTCAGAAATTTGTTCAATTTAGCTCAACTCTACAGGCTGATACCAACTATCTCAGAGGGTCCGGAGTTATGGCCATCCCCTCTGTGTGAGGGCATGAAATGGAGAGGATTGAGACCTTGTCGGTGACATTGGCCAATACTGTTTAACAAATACCAACCCCATTACCCTGGAATTTTTATTGTGCTCCTTTTCATTAGCACCATTACTTTGTTTTTTTTTTGATTGCATTATTAACTCTAATAAAGCCGAGGTGCCATTTGTGCACTCATTCAGCATACATAAGCATTGATACATTGGATTCTGTCATCTCCTATCCTGATAGCTCAAATTCTCATGTCACATGTTTGCTTCCTACAATAACTGATACATGTGACTCAAGTATGAAGGTCACGCCATCCTGGCATGCCAAGCACCACTTGGCACCTGAACATCATGCTCACCAAGTTTGTGGACCGAATGAAATCTTGCTGCTGCTCTGCTATTTGCCTCCAAACAGCCATTCCAGCGTCTTTTATGGATTGTGTGAGCAGCGGACCATCAGACGGTGCATTTGTACCGACGCCGAGATGATCTACAGTAGCAATCTGCCACTTGGCGCAACGTGCATCTGTATTTGAGACTGAAATGATCCAATTACACTCGTGATGCTTGCAAAAACTCCCATAAATTGATTATGACAAGCAGGGTGGCGTTATGGTGGGGCCTGAAAATCTATGTGGTACAGCGACTGGCACAAAGTGCTGGCTGTTTTTTCATATATGCAGACACATAAAAGCTGCTCTTTATTTTATCAGGTTGAGTCAAGTCAAGTTTATTGCCGTGTGTACAGAAGATGGTGAGATTCGTAACTTGTATGAAAACAGGGCACTTTACAAAGCAGACATGAGATAAAAAGGTGTGCACAAGCTGCTAGATGTCCACACAGAATGCAAGGCTCATTATGGCAGGTGCCAAACTGGTCACCAGCCTGGCTGGCAGCAAATCTGAGAAACTCCAGGTCAGCTTATGCAGTGGCAGAGAAGGTTGCTGTGTAAATGTCAGGACCCCAAGTTCGAGACCCCCCAAAGAGGATGAGTGGTGACCAGTGGCACTGGGACTTGGACCCACTCAGGGGGAGGAGCAGCATATAATGGGAGGGGCAAGCACAAGTTGAGAATGGTCTCTTTTAGTTCAACTTGATAAGCTGTGGCTTACTGACTTGCAGGCCCCGGGTTCAGCCTTTCTGTTTGAGGACATAGTGAGAAGGCAAGCAAAATGACCCCTTTTATTACAATATGCAAGCTTTCGAGGTAACTCGGGCCCCTTCTTCAGGCAAGATGTAATACAGAAACTGAAGTTCCATGTGTTTATATACACACTAGGACAAGAACCAACATTAGAAAACCTTTACGTGAGACATCTTAAATGTAAAAAATGAATAGACCTCTTCAGGCTAAGATTCATTAAACAAGAGTGGAGAACAATGTATGGTCAAGATCTTTGGATAAGATAACTGTCCAACAAAGTCCTTGGATGTTTCTGATGAGTTTTTCAATACATTGTGGGTCTGTAGACAGGTTGACTGTTTGAGGACATGAAATGGAGGTGGCCGTCTCAAGCGACTTCTCACTAGACTCTGTCTTGGTTATGAGCCCCTAGCTCATTTGTCTGTTCTTTTTTTAGATTCTTTTCTTTGTCTTTTGAATATTATTTTGTAAATTCTGTTTCATTTTTTCCCTTCTGTTTATATATTACTAGCAGAAGCACTCAGCATTGCCTGAATAACTAATTTTAAAGCAGAACTATCTAACTTCTATTTGGCAGCAGAAGACACTTTGCCAAATGCATTCATTTTCTAAGGAGGCATAGTGTTGACAAAAAACATGAGTAAATGCTGATTAAATTCAAAAAAGAAATACTTGTCTCACAGACAACAATTATGTGCTGTAAGAGAATAGACAACACAAGCGTAAAGGTTTGAGGCACCCAAAGGCAAATTGAAATGAAAATAAACGCGTTAAACAAACAGCATTGAGAAGAGAGAAAAAAAAAAAAAAGTCTTTTCAGGCACAAGTTTATGGATTGACTGCCCAGAGACGTTAGGACTTCCAGCAGGGAGAGGTGGGTCCAAGCAGAGGGATACCGGAAGAGACATCAGTGGTGTTAGTGCCGTCAGTCTTCAGGTCTGCATTTGGAGGACGAGAAGAGACATTCGTACACAGCGCCAACCCCTGGAGCGGCGGATTATTATCCCCTGTGGGCAGCTGCCTCACAGTATGGCGACCCGGGTTCATGTCCAGGGTCTTCCCTCTGTGAACTTTGCATGTTCTCCTGAAACTGCGTGGGTTTCCTCTCACTGTCCAAAGGCATGCTGCTTAGGTGAATTGGCGACACTAAATTGGCCCAAGTGTGTGAATGTGTGTTCACCCTGCAATGGACTGGCGCTCCCTCCTGGGGTTTGTTCCTGCCTTGCGCCCTATGCTAGGTACGATAGACCTCAACCCTGGACTTGATTATGTGGGTTAGAAAACAACATGACATTGATCACGTGTGACAAATCACTTTGCGTGAATACAGGATGTTGACTTTTCCAGGAATTGGAGCTTTGAGATTTTTGATTTATTAATTTAAATTTAGGGGTCAAAATTCTTGAAAGGCAAAGAACTTAAAACTCAATATAGTGAAACTCACACCTACCAACACCAGGGTACCCCCAGGGACAAAATTCTGCCTTCCAAAGTTGTTTATAGTCTGTTTATTACAAAAATGGAATCTATACTATTAAAAAGCAAAGTCCTCACTGACTGACTGACTTATCACTAATTCTCCAACTTCCCGTGTAGGTAGAAGGCTGACATTTTGCAGGCTCATTCCTTACAGCTTACTTACAAAAGTTAAGCAGGTTTCATTTCAAAGTTCTACGCATAACGGTAATAACTGAATCCTACTTACGTACATATATACGGCCATAGCCTGTAGCTCGGTCGCCGTGTGAGGTGGAGTTGTGTCCCCCATCACCACGCCTCCCACGTAGTTGGCTGCCTGCCCATATAAGGCCGTCCTTCAGCAGCAATCCAATAGACACGCTGCCGCTACGAGGCGTTTGTCACGCCTAAGACGAATACGATATTCGCGAGATACAAGTTTAATGAGAAGACGCAGGGTATAAATGAGACTTTTGATCACTTTGAAACGGAGTTGAAATTGCTGGTGAAAGACTGTGCTTATGCAAACAAAGATGAGATGGTCAAAGATAGAATAGTGTTTGGCACAAACTCGGCAATAGTGCAAGAGAAACCTTTAAGTGCCGGGTCTGAGCTAACATTAAATAAAGCCATTGACATAGCAAGATCGCACGAGATAGTACAAGCACAGCTGAGAACCTTCGATGCATGTACTCCGAGCGGCTCACGTGAACAGACTGTGAACGACATACGCAGACAAAAAGCAAGAGCTCCAAAGAGCGCTGAACAAAAAGCGCATTACACAATTGAGAAGGCAGCAAAAGAATATGAAGTGAGTGACGCATACAAGCATATTCATAAGTGCAGCTACTGCGGAAACAAAGCACACTGTGTAAGAAGTCAATGTCCAGCTAAAGGAAGACAGTGTAAAAAATGTGGTAAATTGAACCAGTTCGCTAAAGTTTGCAGGACTGGGAAAGGTAAACCCGTGCATGCAGTGTGTGATGTCTCAGATAAAGAGGAAGACGAGCTGCTTATTGATGCAGTAGGAAAGGAATAACCCTCTGAATTTGAACAAGCCTTTGTAGACATATCAATAGGAAAGCAAGGTGTAAGCTTAAGTTTAAATTAAGTTCTTAGACACGCTGCCGCTAAATATTCGCAGGCAAATCCACAACTTAATACCGGGAATGCCTGTTAAACATCTTAGATTCACGAGTACCGATTTGGGTAGTGAACACTTGAATGAATGAAACCTGTTATCTTTACAACGGTTGACAAACACGGAATATAACTTGAACACAACACGTCCTCCAAATACGAGCCTGATTGAAAGAAATAATGAGAATCAAATCCTTGATGACAGCAACACTCATAACAGTGACCAAACAATTCCATTGACAATCATGTTACGTTATTTTTAAAATGTTTCCTTTTCTTTTTCATAACTTCTTTAACACACTACTTCTCTGCTGCAAAGCGCGGGTATTTTGCTAGTATGTGTATAAAGTTTTGTTTAGATTGGGCCAAGGGTGTGGAATTGTGTTGAATCGGTGCGCATATTTTGATTTTGGCATTTATACCAGCTTTTGGACCTCAACACCAAAACAGTTGTGAGACAAAAAGAGAGATAACACCAAACCCATGTCTTCTCCTCCCCAAGGGGCGTGCGGTGCCATCGCATCGCACTACACACCTCTTCCTACTTTCCAACCAGAATGTCCCAATCACATCGAAGCAATAAGGGGAAAGGGAGTTTCTCTGTGAAGTCTAGAGGTTTTGTTTGTGTAGTGTACAAGCAAAAAGACCATTTTTGCCCTCAGAGATTAATACAGTGGACCAAAATAAAAAACTGACGTCTTCTTAAGGAAAGTTGACATTTTTTGCTGGAAAAGAAAATCCCTAAATGCTGCAACCATATCTAGTACTGGCATACAACGCAAGCCTAGTGTGTAAATGTGTGACGAACAAACACACATACATTTTATACTTTTTGTGTAAGATTATTGTTATTATACAAGTATTTATTTATTACCTTTTATTAAACAACTAGCCATCCACCGTGGCTCCGCTCGCATAGTAGTGAACCAGGATGGTGAGGAGGGTCCTGCCCGGCTCCCCACTCCTGACATCACACTTCCCCCTCCCCTTGGCCCGCAGCCTCTGTCTCAGATTAGCGTGAATATATCGCTCCTGCAAGTCAGCTATGATACTCGACACGATGAGAGAAGTCGCAAAATCAACCAGAATGTTCAAGCAAACTATAGAAAAAAACACAATCTCAATCTGTGAAGTAGTTCTCTCGTGAGATGCATACAGACAGACAGACAGACAGACAGACATACTATATATATATATTAGATACTGTATATACTGTATACAGTTTTATGTGTGTGTGTGTATATATATATATATTGTGGCCTTGACCCGAACACAGACAGGCGGACATTTTGTTTGTTCACACGTGTTTATTTACAAATATATTTACAGTTAAATGGTCACTCAGACCCAGCCCAAAATCAGTGCACAAAGCCCAACACAGTCCTGGCCACAAATGCCACTTCTTCGGGCCGCCTCCACTCTCCTCTCTTGCCTTGTCCTCCTTCCACCCGACTCTAGCCTTGAATGAAGGGAGATGGCCCCTTTTATATACTCCCGGACGAGCTCCAGGTGGTTCCCGGCATTCCCCTCTTGGCCAAGCCCCAGTGTGGTGGAAGTGCCGGCTGTTCTCCCAGCAGCTCTCCAGGTGTCCTCCTAAATCTTCCCCCCAGCACTTCCTGGGGTGGTGGAAGTGCTGCGGTCACAAGTCCCCAAGGCATTGGGGCGCCTCCTGGTGGTGACCACGGGCCCCTACAGGGAGGGGCTTCCATGCCCTGAACCTGTGGCCCCCAAAGCAACCAGGAAGGCGGCCCCCACATGATCCAGGGTGGGCGCAGACCCACATCTGGTCCCTCATGGCGTCCCGGCCGGGTCGTGGCCCCTGGCATCCCTGACAATATATATATATATATATATATATATATATATATATATATATATATATATATATACACAGTCGATTCCGGTTAATTGGACCACTGGTTAATCGGACCAGCCGCTTATTTGGACCGAATCCTAAAGAACCGGAGCAGATAATATTACATAAGCCTAATATTGTTCACTTATTTGGACCAAAATTCCGTTTAATCGGACCAAAGAATGTGACAGAGAATAAGAAAAAGAAACCACAAGTCGCACGCGGAAAGCGGATGTAAAGCAGGTCAGCAACATCGGGAGGATCCCTGGGCTCCCCAGGAGAATTTATGCTTTTATCAAAGGTCAGGAAGTTGGAAAATTTGTACCAAGTGCAAACCAGTGGGGGTGAACATGCCTGCCCTTTCTTTCCTAAAATGGACCGCCCAGTAGCTGGCAACATGAAGTCGAGCGTAAACAAGTGCAGTGTGTAAACAGAATGCGTCAGATCACACTAGACAAGTTCTTCAAACGTTGACTGGAATTTGGTAATGTAACCTTTTTTATTCTGCTTCGCATGCTGAGTGTCGTGTAGATTGTTTCGAAGAATTTGTAGATTTCTTTTTCAATAAATAAAGTTGTAAGAAACCATACACGTACATGTATGTAGTTCTTGTTTGTACATTCGCCATACGCATGTGCAGCACAATAAAAGTCATAATGACATTTTAGTATGTTACTTATAGCACGTCCCATCTTGGTTGCACATGTATAGGGCATGTTCATATAATCGGACCAGCCAGTTATTAGGACCAAAATGATCACGTCCCGAGGTGGTCAGATTAACAGGAATTGACTGTATAGATAATATGTTATTATTACTAATGATTCTAATTTTGTTTTTTTGATTTACTAGCCCTGTATTTAATGTATTAAGTCCACTATATGTTGAGCCTAAGGTAGCGGGGCCTCCTTATGCTGCAGTTGTGGCACTGTAAGGCATTCATATGGAATTTCTAACTCAGAAACTCAGATTTCCCACCTGTCTGATAGCGTGCGAAGACAGCATAACACCGAGGCGTTCATTAAACATGTCAGTTCTTGGCCTCTTGTCTTGTTTTTACAATATGGATAATCCATACTTAAAGTTTAGTTTGTGTGGAAGGCAATCACTAAAGCTGTGAACATGTTATAATGACGCCATGTATTGTACATAGCCATGCTGCTATGCAGAGATTGTGACCCGTGATGTCACCCTATTGAGGGTCACACACGCGCTGGTCATCCGAGATCGTGTTTCACAAGTGCCTGTATTAATATTTGTTGTTGTTGTTATTCAGTCTTCTCGGTTTCAGAAATTTTGTGCAACGATATTTTGTCTGCATCTTCGTTTAGTGATTTGTCAGTAGTGACAGAGAGGAACTAACTCACAGTTTGGACCTTTGCTCGTTTTACGACTTACATTACATCTTCTGATCTCTCTTTAAAAAGTACATCTCACTTGTCCTCAGAAGCCATTTCAGTGATCTTCCTGGTTTATGAACTCGGCTCTGGAATTTGTGTCTTGGATTATGGATTAAACTTTAACTTTTCAGCCTGTCTTTCTGTCCAGCATTTTGGATTCCTTTATTGCTTGGATTTGTGTTTGTTTTTGAATATGCGTTGTTATTGTGAGCCAGAGGTTTGCATAGCTCCTCTCTCCCATATCTACAACTATGTGTCCCCCAGAAAAAGCCACCTTCTAGATTTCTGGGGTAAGGCGGATTTTGGATGGCAGACCTTATTGGAGCCTAGAGGCCTACGTCTGGAGTTTTGAGAACTGGACATGTGGTAAAGACATAAAAGACTGTCACTTAGGAGAATGAAATTGAGGCAGGCCCTCCCTTTCTGTTGTCATGCAATCCATTGAGGTGTAAGATGTTGTTGATATGACAGGCTTAATTTTTCAGAATTAGTGACAATGCCATTTTCTCTTCTTCCTCCCCAAAAAGGCTACAAGCGTTGAGGAAGGAAAAGTCCCGAGATGCGGCTCGTTCTCGGAGAGGCAAAGAAAATTTTGAATTCTACGAGCTGGCCAAACTCCTGCCGCTCCCGGGTGCCATCACCAGCCAGCTTGACAAAGCCTCCATTATCCGCCTCACCATCAGCTATCTAAAAATGCGAGACTTTGCAAATCAAGGTGATCCTCCCTGGAACATCAGGATAGAAGGGCCACCTCCAAACACTTCGGTGAAAGGTAAGGCCTCCGTGGGGTGTCTTAATGCACAGTGCCTCGTGAAATCAAATGTGGGTGCTATATAATGCAACGTCCCAAGACTGAGATGTCACAGATTTGGGTTTTGTGTTAAGATTTATGACAGCAGTACAGTTTACCCCGTAAGAGTCAACAGTGTCAAGAAAGAGAAACAGATCAGTGTTGGGACAGAATGGCAGCTTGGGGGTTACATGTATGTAAATGTAATGTTAATGAGCACACATAACCTTGAAGACACATTGCAGCTGAGCAGCGCCTGTCATTGGGACTATCAGGGCGCACATTGTCACGGTAAGAGATCCAAACCAGTCGACTCTTATTTGGGATCAATGACTCATTCATTTTTTTTCCACACAGAAATGCAGTGTAGCACTTGGCACAAATGCTTTGTGCTGTAATTGACTGCACGCTTCAACAAATACAGAATGTGTCACCAGAACAGTACATCAAATGGCAAGGATGAGGCCGAGAGGTGGTTGGTGGGGGGGGGTGGGTTTATCTCAAATAAATCCGATTAAAATCCAGCCGGAGTGACTGGTTGTGTTTGCATTGACCTTTGAGTAGAGTGAGCTCCTGAAGTTAAGTGACGCTCTGACTGTGGGCCACACATGGAGGGGACTGTGACCCTCGTGGCCTTGTCATCACCTCACATCCCTCAGGCGCATTGTTTGTGCAGGGAGCTGGATAGAGCTGTGGAGGAAGTCATTATTCTGAAGGGGTTCTTATGCATTCTTACACACTTCTGGGTGTCCGAGTCAACCGTGGTGGGAACGGGGGCAAAGCTGTACAGGGTGCAACCGCAGTAGTCCTGAGCAATCTGGAATCATAAGGAACGTCAGCATGAGAGCAGCATATCTCATCAGCTCCTCGATCCTGCCATTTATGAAGGTCCTCAAAGTATTCCAAGTGTGCAGAGTCCAGTGAAGTTCAGACATATACATGTGCTAGTCATCATACAACACGTCACCACTCTGCAGAGCCATAATTGGTGATAGGTATGAAAGGTGCTATATAACAGAGAGATAGATGGATAGATGTGAAAAACACACGTTAGTATTTATTAGCACCACGATTAGTGGTGGATAGATGTAAAAGGAGCTATATAATAAACAGGTAGGTAGATAGGTGCTATTTAAATATAATGTAAGGTCCCTTTTGTTACATGTATAGTCTAGGGAAATTGTTACTTGCATGTGCTACTCATTATTGCCATTCTCCAGCACCATGAATAATGATAGATGTGTAGACACATGGGTAGATGTGAAAGATGCTATATACAAAGGACATTCAAAAAGTTTCCGCACTTTTATATTTTTGTTAGATATGGTAAAGGCGGGAGGAGCAGTGATTGGTTGTGTCTGAGAATGTCATGCGACTAGTTCTGTCTGCCCTTGCAGTTTAGTATAGGAGTTGTCACCCTGTGGTGAAGATGGCTGTGAAACTTAGAAATTGCAGCAAAGAGGAACAGCGCTCTGTCATACACTTTGTGTGCACTGGGAGCACAAATTCATCTCTGCATGTGTGCTCAGTATTGGGATAAAGTCCTCTCTCATAGAGTCGTCTATGAGTGGATTGAAATGATTGAAAATGGCCGTACGAGTGTGACAGATGCAGAGTGCTCTGGACGTCCAGTTATAGCCGCGTGATGATGATGTGAAAGCAGCGGTGCGTCAGTGGCTGCACGCTCAACCAAAAACATTTTTTGCTGATGGCATTAAAGCTTTGGTACAGCAGTGGGAGAATTGCATTGCAAAGGAAGGTGACTATGCAGAAAAGTGATGTCATTTGTTTTTGAAATTCTTAATAAATAGAGTTCAAAATAAAAAGTGTGGAAACTTTATGGACGTCCCTCGTGAATAGGCTTGAATGCACTTATGGCCACACGTAAAGAGGCTAATGAAATGATTTACTTGCATCAGAGTCTTTTAGTTACCACTGGACACCTGACATTTGGATTATGCAACATATGTTTTCTGATTTCTTTCTTGGACATTTTGTTATTGTTTGCTGTTGGGTCTCAATTCAAGGTTGTAGAAACAATAATTTGGTGATCTCTGTTCTCCTTGAAAGAATGAGATCAAAGGTTCTTCTTGGTCACTCATACAATGTAACTGATCAAAGAAATTATCATTTTTGGGTTGAGTGTTCCTCTGATCTCCACATTTAGCTCCTTCTACTTTGCTTGCTCTCCATCATCCTGGCCGTGGTTCGCTGTGGCGCTGCTCTGCGTTTTTTGTGAACTGTTAACATGAGCCACTCCAGTTTAGGTCTCACTTTACTTCTCTTCATTTTTACCCCACACAGGGTGGCCGCTGTGTATCCCAACATCCTTTCAGCTTTTTTAATCCCTTCTGTGCACTGACGCTGATGGGTCCAGTCTGCCTCCTCAGTTCTTGTCATGAGGTGTACTTTCAAGCTTCAGTCACTCATTTTCTTGTTATATCTAATATTTTTACATTACACCTCATCAGTCCGACTCTGATTTCTGTCCAGGATCATCTCTGGCACTACAAACAGTTTGACACTTTAGGCCCCGATGTCATCTAATGAAAGCTTTTTCTCTAAAAGGATTCAGCTTGTGATGTCTTTGATGGCAGTCTGTCTCTCCACACACCTTTACATGAAGACTCCAGTGTGGACTTGGAATTTGGCATTTCAGGTCCCCGGTCATTTGCTTCATGTATTCGCCCGCTGTCACCACCCATCAGTGACCTTTGAGTTTACACCAAATCCGCCGCAAATGTTAATAAGTGTGTCCGTCTTAATATTGCAGAGCAGGTCGGGATGTTTTTGTGATTTGCTTTCTCGGGATGCATTTGTAATTTTGTTTGTGGAAGTGTGGCGCTCCGCTCCTTTGGCAGCCTGTCTTTCAATCTTTTTTTTCTGCGAGCGTCTGTGTCAGCGTCGCTATGAATATGTTATTATGTGAGATTTGACTGCACTGAGTTGTGCCGAGGCGTTTCCACTTAATAAGTGATGATTGTAACCTTTAGGGAAATCTCGGCAAAGCCACTCCGCTCGGCGAATGCTCTTTAGTTCAAGATTCAGCACAGACGCGGTTGCTTGTGTCGTGTCAGGACCGGTTACAAGCGAAAGCAACTGGGGGGGACCCCACACCTCCCTGCCCCAAAATTTAATTCATTCCATTTTGGGATGTAAAACTTTGCAAGAAAATGTCCTGGAAAACGTAATGGCAAAAAAACAAAAGAATAAAACTTTGGGGATTTTCACTGCAAAATGTCAGGGAATGAATAAGTGGCTAATTCTCTTGATGCATACGTGACTCCAAAAAAAAAAAATAAAAAAAAAAAATCTCTGTGTCCCCAACATTCCCCCTCCCAGCTCATCTCATTTAGTGACCCCCCGTTCCCAATTGACCTTTACCGTAATTGACCCATCAAATCATATTTACTCCCTTTTCCTGAAAATTGCTCGTCTTTGTCAACGCCGTTTCACATCTGCTGAAGGACACTTGCAAACAAGCCTGACCTTTCCACTTGTTTTCGGTTGGCACACAGAGGCTGACCCACCGTATCCCACCTGTGTATTTATTATTCATGCAGCTATTCCAGCCGGAGAATGTATGCAGAGCGTGGCATCGCCAAATGCCACGCTTAAGAAAGCACACAAACACACCCACTGGCTCACTCACATGCACAAATCTACACCTCCATCAACTGCTGGCGTGTTCACACATTGATATTTACAGTACCAGTCCAAAGTCTGGACACACCCAGAAATGTTCAAGCTTTTGACATATCATTGTTTTTTTTATCAAGATTCCAGCCAAGAGTAGTGTTTGTAATGGCTATTAGAGCTTGAAATGGATCATTTTTTAATGTACGATTCACATATGACTACAAAGCCCCATTTTCAGCAGCCATTCCTTGAGAGTCCTAATGGTTACTTCTCTTAGCTTAGCCTTAATTAGCCATGTGTTAAAGCTAATTGGTTATTAGAGAAACTTTTGTGATTGTATTAGAACCACTGTAGTCTCGTGGGGCCAAGTGTGGTTCTCGAATGACAGTACACATCGGGGGCATCTCGTTAAACAGTTAGTAGTGAAATCTGACGCTAAAAAGGCTGCACCCAAAGGGCTTCTTCTAAATAAACTTGTCCCCCAATTCCCTCCTGTTCTTGCACTTTTAAGCAGTGGGGTTTCAGAGAGAATGAGAGAGTAAAAGAGGACACTGCAGTAAAATGGAAGCCAGTGCATCGTAGCCAATCCCCAGGTTACAGAGAATGTGAGGCAAAACTGTTTATTAAAAGGAAAGGCACTACATAACAAACTCATCAGGCAGGCTTCAAGGTTTGCTCAGGCCTAAGAATGGGGTACGGGCTTTAAACACTTCAAAAATACTTTTAAATGTTCCAGATATACAACATTTTATCTAAGGGAGAGGAAACTATTAAAAAAACCCTCTGGTTTACAGGTTAAAGCCAAGAAAAATCTTTATGTATAAAGGAATATTCAAATTATGAGCAAAAATGAAAAAGGCAAATAAAAGTCATAGGGGATTTGTTTAAAAAGGCAATCCAAATCCACTGTCCACTAGCAAAATACAATAACTAGAAGCAAAATTCAGTTAAGACGAAAAATTAAAGGAAACAAACAAAACTCACAAGAAAGATGACCACTCCACTAATCCAGTGGCACATCACTGGGATCCACGCCTCAACCTCCATATAAAGGCTGGGGGCGGACCCACAGAATGATGTCATGGTGGTCCCACCCCTTGGGAGGCCACCCACTAAACATAAGGAATAGATTCAAGTAAATAAGGAATAAACATGCCAATTTTAACAAAAAATTACATGAAAGCAAAAAATATATGAAAAATAATATTTCAAAAATAATAAGAAAAAAACATAAAACAAGCATAAGTCAGAAATCAAACCCTGGGTGTAATTAGATAGATATGAAAGGCACTATATATTAGATAGATAGATCAGAAAGATGCCTGATATGATAATTCTGAATAGGTGCATTAAATATCAAAGGATACTGTGTGACCCTTTAAACCTATTAAAGTGGCAGATGTGAATGTCACAATGCACAACAAGTAGAAATACTGAGTGTAGATGCAGAAGTGGCCTTTCCTTGTTGAATAAAATTCAGCAAAATAAGTGTCTCCATTTCACAACACTGATATGTGAAAGAGCCGAGACGGAAAAGAAAGATTTAAATGACAAAGGATTTAGGATGTAATTCTCGTCTTTATCCTAAAGATGACGTCTTAAAGCCCAGCGTCTGTAATGCGGCATCTTTGCTTTATTTTCTTTGTGCCCTGGGTGATAAGCTCTTTTACATTTCTCTTTCACTTTTCTGTGTTTTTTGTTTCATGCTGCTGAGCCCCGTAAACCCTCTCACCAGACTGTTCTGAATTGCAGCTTATGTCAGCTTTGACTAGATTTGTTCCAAATATTTCCTCTTGTCTTTTCAAACACATCCCAATTACAAAGCTCTTTAGCGAGTCCTTCTCACAGGTATCATCACGCTCAGTTTCTCTCTTCCCCCACAAATCCATGAGCAGCGTGTTTGGGAAAAGCAGCAAGGCACTTGGGCCTTTTGTTTTCTTTTTCTTTTTTATTTTTACAGGCACACGTCTGTCATACAACTCAAAGAAATGCCTGCTGTTGGTAAAGGGAGTCCTCAAATGACAGGGGAGGAAGGGTGTGGGGTGTCATATTATAGTGCACAGCTATCATGGGAAAGAGCTGTGGAAGTCTATCAGTTATATAGTGCCTTATCTATCTATCTATCTATCTATCTATCTATCTATCTATCTATCTATCTATCTATCTATCTATCTATCTATCTATCTATCTATCTATCTATCTATCTATCTATCTATCATATAGTGCTTCTCATATAGTGCTCTCGTATTCCCATCAGCCTATGTAGTATAGTGCCTTTCATGTATATTTACTTTTCTGTCTATCTTATATAATACTGTCACATCTGTCTGTGTTGTTTAGTTTCTTTCATGCGTGTATGATGACAGGCAGCCCCTTATTGTCCCATTACATCACAGGTGGACTGGCATCCTGACCAGTTTATGTTTCTCACTCCTGCCTTTGTGATCTTGTTTTTAAAAGAAAAGCCAGAGGATGAATGGATTTGCATGAGATGAAATTATTTTAGCCAACACTTTTTCCTGAAAGTGAGTTACAAATCACTTTGTATTTATTTGTTTATCTGTCTGTTTGTTTGATTTTTGTGGAAGTGCAGCTATTATATTAAAGGCTGTTTGTGCAATCCACGTGACTTTTTTCTTTGTCTTCTCATCCATTTGTTATTTTTTAGTGTTTTAATATGTGTTTAAGTCTGTCTGCTAAGTGTTGCTAGGTATCTTAAATCCTCTTACCTGTACCTTTGGACTCGACATTTTGGTAAGGCTGGCATTTTCATTTTTTTTTTATAACATTACAAAATGATAATGGTATATAAAGTAAGAGTTAATTACGAACCTTAAGCAGGCCATGCTCATCCAGTGCCTTATGGTTACACTGCCATTTACAATTGTGATATATATATATATTTTTAAGTAGTTTAAAATTTCACAGAATGCAGTTTGCATCTCCTCCTTGAATCAAAGCAGCGTGTATGCATTTCGAAGCCACACGTCCATGTCAGTGCAGGGTATTGGCATTCATTTTCACATTTTCAGTGTAATATGTACATATCAGTTATGTCATTTTATAAAATGTTGTTTGTTTCTGAAATGTTAGTAAGTTGTCAGCCTCGTCTATGATGTCTGTTAAATCAATATATAAATAAAATGCTAAGAGCTGTCTACCAGGGCTAGAACCTTAATCTTAGTTTTAGTACAAGGCTTATGACCTGATATGTTCTGTAAATTAAAAAAAAGAAATATAGGTAGTGGCAACCTGGTGGGCACTTTACTTGGAGGCAGAGAAGTTTATTATAATTAAAGCACAGTCTGTGCATGCCCATGTATTGATAAGGCCCCTCTGTGTACTTTGCACGAGTGTGCGGGATTCATAAGCAGGTTCTTACGTTGATCAGTACTGGCTGGAGAGTTTGCTGCTGTTTATATCTAGCCTTTGGTCGCATTTTATTTTAGGTCTGTGTGTTTCACTAGTAACTCTTCCTTTTGCATTGTGTGCATTTAGTTGGAAAGTGCAGACACCTTTTAGCTCACAGAGCAGTTCATAGCTGAGTCCAGGGCGTTTGTGCTTAGAGTACTCAAGCTTATTGGTTCACACGCCAACATGTCTGTCGTTATGTAAGTAATAAAGACAACTCCAATACCCAGCATGCTTTCTGTGAGAAATACAGGTGGGGATCAGAAGTGAAGAAAGGGGTAAAGAGACCAAATTCAGCAGAAGGTTTTGCCATGTGAAGGAGTACGATGTAAAGAGTGCATGGCCTTGGTTGGTCTTTATTAGGCACAATAAAAGGCACCCCGTGTAGGAGTTACTGCTCACCCTTCCTCTTTCCTGTTGCTTTATGTGCCCACAAACTGCCCTCTGTGGGTGTTTCTTTTCGCCTTTCTTATTGGTTCTTGCGTTTTACAAGACCACCCCATCTAGGCGTTTCTATTTAGATGTCAGGAATGCACACTGCAATTTGACCCTTACATTTGGTAATGATGGGCATGTTGGTTCACTTGACTGATTTGAATCTTTCAAATTAGCCGTTTAAGTAAATCGATTCTTTTCACTCATTTGATTTGTTTGATTCATTTAGAGCCTGGTATATATGGCAGTCCTGAGGGGTTTCCGTCTGACCATATCACATATTTATAATTTAATCATCCGTACATTGTTTTGATATATGCGAGCTGTGCTACGCATCTAACATGGGTTGGAATCTAAGTAATCAACATAGACCTCAGCTTTAATGTTTGCACTGCACTTTCTATTGAAATGTACTTTGTAATGAATGTCATAATAAAATGCATTGCGTTTGTCATTTTGACAGATGGCGCATCACAAACACTAGCACTGATAAAATGCATTACTGTACTACAAATGGTTGTGATGCGCCATCTGTTGAAATGACAAATGCAGCACATACATGTCTCTGTTAAATACCCTTTGGTATAAGATTTGTAAGAAAGTGTTCAAGTTTGTGATGCACCATCGGCACCAAGTGCACGACATTTTATTGATAAAAATGTTTGTGATGCTACAATCCGTTAGAATGACAGAGACATAGCAACCGAATGGACAAACTGAAACACACAGAGATCTTTTTATTAAGGTGAATGTTTGAAAGTGTGTTTATAAAGATAGAAATCATTTTGTTTATTAATTTATAAGTAATTAATTATATATTTAACCCACAAATGTGTGTGACCTTGTCATTTTTCACCACAGGAAGCGTGATAGCATGTTTAAAATGCCTAATTTAAATAAGACGTTTCATTGTGTAATTTATATTGATTATTTCATGAATCAAATGAGCAGGAATCTTTACACTGATTTTTGGGTAGTGCCTCGATCACGAATCAGAAGAGTCATTGAAAAGAGCCGTCTAGAAAGACCAAATTGTGTGCCACTCACTCTTTACTAATTTTCATGCATTGTCAAACTTTCTAGGTGTTCAGAGAAACAAGTGAGGGAAGCGAAACATTCGAGCAAACTTTGCATTCAATTTTATTTAATTTTTCTTTAATGAGGGTCAAACAGAAGAAGTGAATAATGCATGAAGTTGTCATTGTTTTAATACCCTGTTTGCGTTATTGCTTTAAGCCAGTCCTTTTTTACATATATTTTACATATATTATTTATTGTTTTTGTCCGTTGTCCCAAGGCTGCTCTCTGTATCATTGTAGTATTGTATTGTGTCCCCTGCATGTGTCTTATCATCTCGTGCCTGTTTGGATACGTTCACATTGCCAGGCTGAAGTGACTCAAATCTGATTCCCCCCCGAATGTGACACAAACGTCATGTTTTCAGGGCTGTGCGGACACTGATCTTTTCAAGTGTAATTTGAGTCACTTTCACGTGTATTCCTGGATGGCATACGTACCCGATTTCTGGCCATGTGACTTGAATGAGAACGTTCAGATCAAAATTCATGTGTTTGTTTTTGCCTATACTCATGGACTGAGTGCTGTTGTCATCAGCCTGCACTAGCAGTGCGGCAAAACAACAATGGAGGAGAGCTACGGCTGTGACAGCAGTCACAGACCCCCCCATTGCTGGCTCCTTTCTCGTACCCACACATCCCTTGATGCAGCAGTGCCAGCAATCGCTATGAAAACAGCTAAATCTAGTCGCCCAGGCTTTTGTCGACTTCTCATCCTAATCTTGCACAGCTGCCCTCCACAGCTAAATGCGTTTGTACACTAGCTACCTACACATCCATTTAAATACCACAAGACGTCCCACAAATGTGATGTTTTTTTGTTGGTGGTGACTCCAATGACACAAATGTGTCAACATGAACATGTGTGTCATTTTGGAGGACATGTTACCTTCACGTTACAGTTAAATACAGATCACTTGTACTTATGAATATGAACTGTCAAATCCAAATTGAGCAGTGAGGCTTGTAATGTGAATGTAGCCGATGTGGGGGGCACCATGCAAAGTTACTGAACATGCTGCCCGGTTTAGACAGCATGTGCCAAGACAAACTCCTGAGCATCCTGAAACTAAAAATCAAGAAACGTGGCAGCTACTCTACGGCCACTTGATCCCATACAGCTCCTTTCACACGTGACTTAGACAGTCAGGGTGAGATTTCATCCCGTGTTCTCCACCCTCCTTCTCAGCCCCTCGAACGGATCTCCAGGGCTTATGGTGTTAACGGCCTTCAGGATAGGAAGCGCAGTAAAAGTTTTTTATTTTATTTATTTATTTTATGCTCTGCAAATGGATGGTAATTTCGCCAGCTGTGAACGCGAGATGTTTCATTCCCAGGCCGAGTTGTAAGAAAAATTGAATGACAGTGAGCAAAACAGCAGTAATTATAAAACTAATTACTAAATGCTGATGATGCCCATAGGCTTTGCATAACTAAAATTAGAAAGGGAAATTGCTTTTGGCTTCATGGAAGCTTTGGTCTTTTTGCTTCTGTGATGCCTTTTTTTTTTTGTCTTTCAAGTTATTTATTTATTTATTTGTCTGAGCTTTTGAAAGAGAATCATAATCGCCATGGAAACAATTAGTGATCCACCTTCATTGGCGCCTCACCCACAGCAGGTTGCGCTTTTTTGGTAAGCCCTCGAATAAACCAGACGTCGAGCGGCTTTTCGCTGTTTGGGAGAACTGCAAATCTGCTAACTCAAGCACCTTGTCTGTCGCCCTACAGTTCAAGCGACTCGCCGATCCAACTTGTCAAGGCATGGGTGCCGCTTTCAACGCCTTGCGTTTCCTTTTGGCTTTCTCTCTACACTTTTCTTTCAGTGTTTGAAGCGTCTTCTCAAGGTCATGTTCTCCCACCCTGATCCAGCCGTAGCTCACCCTTTTAATCCCAGTGCCTGCAAAGGACACCTTGCCCCCCCCGTGATGGGTGTCCCCGTGTTTGTTAACACACGGCCGACTCTGTCCTGGCATTCCGAGGCGATGCACCTCGGCTTTGGCGGTTTTGGTAATTAGTCTTCTTGCAAATGCAAATGGCATCATAATGGAGAAATCAATCAGGCTGACGTGCGGAATGAATATGAAAGGGCCACTTCAAGACTGGCTGGCTACTCGAATGGAACTGATATCTAGAGAGGGAAGAGGCTGCCTACACTTACTGAACAGGTAGAGAGGTCTGTGGATGGGTCGCCACGTTCACTTGTGTAGGCCACTGCACATCTTCAGATTTCAGGAAGAGATGAGAAGATTCACACAGACACTGGGAGAACATGAGCATTGAAAGAGAGGTAGGCATGCTTTGAGCCCAGGTCATTGGTGGCTAGCAGACAGCTGACTAAATATCTGTGACAGGGTGTTGGACAGACAGACAGGGAGGCAGGTGGTCCCTCCAGTACTCCAAGCTGGTGCAACCACAGATCTTTGAGAAGCACATTGTTTCACCCACACAAATATTTAAGTATTGCTTTGTAAAGAGAAGAATAAAAACAGAGCACTAAAGGGTTATGGGAACAAACCGGGCACCTCATTTAATCAAGCCGAAAAAATGAAATGAAAGGATCAAGGAAAAAAATCATGACATCTCATATCCATGGGAAACTCAGCTTACCAGTGCTCTGTGACTCTCAAAAAAAAAAGGCTCATCCTCGGAGGTTCATACTCTTCAGAAATGGGTTCAGAAGTGAGCTGTGTCTTCCGGTGCCACTGTTCTTTAAATTGACCCTGAAAACAAAGGACCTGGAGCTTCAGGCAAAATTGGAAGTGTCGTCACGGTCAACAGGGGACTAGTCCTGCAGGTCTGCAAGGGGGGAAAAGAGAAGAAGGTGTTAGTGGCTGTGTTTTTTCACACACTGGGGACGGGTGGCTTACCTCACCAGAGCTCTGTGAATGAGAAGGCTTCTTTTATTTACCGATTATTTTAGAGCTCAAGGTGCAGACCTGTGCTGAAGGGGGTGCCTATCATTTGCAAAACACGTTCTTGCATCCTCAGCATGCTGAATTATTTTGTTTCTTTTGCTTGCTTTTTTTCCTCTGTATTCATTTTATTTAATGAACTTTTTTTCCCAAATTAAGTGAAGTTACATATTTGTCATACCATATACAACGTATTGCAGCATACAGTGACACGAAATAACAGGACCATGGTGCAAAATATACATAAACACAGAACAAATACAACATAGGTAAAGAACTACACTATACTATAAATAGATAAATAAAGAATAGGTAAGTGAATAGATAACAATAATTTGAAATAGATCATAGCAAATAATCATAAATAAAGCAAGAGTAGTAGCAAGTGTAACAGATGTACTGCATATAAATAAGCCGCTAAGAGCAGATCTGAGGGCTTGGGGCAGCACAGAGTTCAGAGTCGTAGACGCTGTTGTGGTCCCTGGCAGGCTTGTTCAGATGCTACAGAACCTTCTGCTAGATGGAAGTGGAACAAAGAGAACAGGAGAGGTGTGGGAGCGGACCTTCACAATGCTGTAGGCTCATCTTTTCTGCTGTGTCCGTTGTAGGACTTTATGGTAAGAGACGTTGCAGTTCCCAAACCAGAAAGTAATGTAGCTGCTCGGGATGCCGAAGGAACTGGAGATGCTGCTGTGCCTTCTTGGCAATGGAGGTGGTGTTGATGGACCAAGTAAGGTCAGCTGCTTGGTGCACATAAAGGAATTTGGTGTCTGGACCAGTTCCACCACAGAGCCCTCCCAGGGCAGTGGAGTCTGGACAGCATGGACCTTCCAAAAGTAACGGTTTTCTGGAATGTGTATTGCAGCACAACCAGATTGGACTGAAGAGGCCACCAGTCTATTTCAATGCACATTCTTGCAGCCTGAGGGATAGTTGTTTGTTTCTTTCTTGTCTGTCCATCCATCCAAGTTTTTAAACTCACTTGTGTGTGGCGGGGAGACAAAATGGAGTGCAAGGTAAAATCCTGACCTGAAGGGGGCACCTGTCCACATCAAAAGAAAATTCTTGTACTCCTACGGATTTGGATTATTTTGTTTGTTTCTCTCTTTTGCTGCTTTTTTCCTGAATATGTGTGTCAGAAGGACAAAATGGAACTGAAGTTACAAACTTGCCCAGGAGGGGGATCTCGCCCATAAGGAAGCTCAAACTTTCACCCTCATGGATCTTTCTTTCTCTTCCTTACCTTATTATTTCCATCCCTTTTTAAGGTAATTTTCCTTATTGTGTATCATGGAAACATAAAGTGAAGTGCAAGCTACAAACCTGTTCAGAGTGGAGTGCCAGTCTTTTCTACTCCTTTTTTAATCCATCCATCCATCCACTGATCTGTTTTTAAGCCCACCTTTTTTTCCAAATATGTGTGGCAGGGCGACAAAATGGAATGCAACCCATAAACCTTTCCATAAGTGGCGCCAGTCCAACACAAGACAGACATTTTGTTTCTTTCTGTTCCATTTACCCATCCATCCATTCATCTAACTGTTCATTTTTAAATCCACTCTCTTCTAAATTTGTGTGGCAAGGGGACAAAGTGGAGTGAAAATTACAATTCAGTCCTGAAGGGCACACCAGTCCAAATGCATTTTCACACCCCGACAGATATTTTTTTTATTTTATTTTGTTTCCATCCATCCATCCACTCATTTTTAAACCCACTGAAATCTGAATGTGTCTGGCAGGAAGACAAAGTGGCATACTAATTACACTTTTGCCCAAAAGGAGGCATCGGTCCAAACACATTTTTTCACCCTGGCAGATTTTTTGCTTTGTTTCTTTCTTTCCTTCTATCTGTCTGTCCATCCATCTAATCTTTAAGCCTATAATTTTATAAATGTGTGTTGCAGAAGGGGGTGCCAGTCCAAACACATTCTTGCATCCTGACGGGTGTGTTTTTTTTTTTTTTTTTTAAACATCCATCTCATTCTAATTCTAAATCTAATTGTGTGTGGCAGGCAAATTTGACAAAATAGAATGCAAGTTACAATTCTGCACAAAAGGGGTGCCAATCCAAACATCTTTCTTGCACCCTGACAGATATTTTATTGTTTCTTTCTTTTCCATCCATGTATCCATTTTAAAATTAACTTCTTTTAAACACGTGTGGCAGTTAAATTAGAGTTCAAGTTACGAACCTTTTCAAAAGGGGGCGCCAGTCCATTGCTAAGTGCAGATAAGTTTTTATTTCGTTACTTCTTTTGTATTCCTCCATTTTTTATTTTTTCCTCTTGTGTGTGGTTAGAAGACACAAACTTGCATAAAAGGCAGCACTGATTCTCAGGGGAGCATCCTCACCAGTACTTCTTTATTCATTCTGTTTTGAAATGTTAAGTACAGAACTGCCCAGCATGGGGCACCTGTTGGCACACTGTAGCACACACCCACATTTGCGTCATCAAATGCACTTAGTTCTGGATGTGGTCAGTGTGTGGAGTGGATGGCATGTGGCTGTTTATTTGCATTTCGTGCCCTACATTTGCGGGACCTGGTCAGTATCACCAGTACACCTGGCCTGTAGAGGGCACCACTTGGTCACAAGGCAAACACTCCTATTGCTCGTCCTGGCCAATCAAAAAGGCAGGTATAAAAAAGTAAAATGGGTGGGCAACATAAACTGGGCATTGCCTAGCCACCCAGATAACAGATGCCACTGCTTTGGTGGCCTGTGAAACATTGAGACCATGAGTGTGTGTGGCAACAGCCAGTATCGGTCACCATGTCACTCCAGGCCCTTCACGCAGCGCGGTGCCGGAATGAAGTGAAGTGAAGGACATCCCCGAGTCGGACTAATGTCCTGAATAATCTTGTTAGGCCGATGTCTCTCCGTACGAGACAAATGGAACATTATTGGCTGATGGACTGTAGGAAATAATTTAGTTTCCAATATTTGGGCGGCTTTGACAGTAAATTAAAATGACATGAAAAGGGCTTGTTGAATAAAGAAAGTATCCAATCAAATTTAATTGGCGTGACTAAGGCAGCGGTAATATGTTTTCTAATTAAACCGCTTTAGAAGTGCGCGGGAATCAAAATGTCAGGAATAATTCCCTGATATTGTGCCTTTCATACACGCCCCCCAGACTCCCTCCCCCCCACCCACTTTAATTGACATCGGCTTCTGTGAATCCTGATGGTTTACTTCAACAAGGAGCCTCGTGTATGGTCACGGGGTTGATGGCAGCAGGACAGTGTTGACCTTCACTGATTGGAGGTCAGTGGGCTGCCTGTAAACTCAGTGGCAATCTGTCCTGGCCCACCCTACCATGAATCGCCCTTCTCAATTTCCATTCAGTTTTTGGTTATACTTGTCACAATGAACAGAGGACACCTCATCTGCTTTTTGAATCGACACTTCATGTTGAACCCCGTCCTGGCCCTACACTAGACTGTGATTCTTAGTGAACTTGAGCGATCATGCGTCCATTTGCTGAACTTGCAGGGATGCAGCCATACTCTGTAGCCTGCATCACAGTGCCTCCTCAAGATGGCGCTCTCTGTGTTAAACAGACTGACTGCTGCTGACCAGCATCACGTGGCTAACTGGTAGGCTTTGGGTCTGACTTTTCTCCATTCCTTCTATTTTTCTTTTCATAAGACATGAAAGTGAAAGCGGGAGAGCTGAAGTCCAGAGGAGGAGGGCAGTGCCAGGCAGTAATTGGTGGTCAGTACAGTATCTGATAGAGCGCCACCTTCAGGATGCATAGTGACATGCAGTGCACTTTATATATGTGTAGGATGCACTCCACCTGAACAGCCCATTCTTTGTGTTGTGTGAAGAAATGCAGAAGCGATGGAGTAAAGGGATAGAGCTGAACCCAAAAGTAGGAGCACTGCTGGCCAGCCATCTGCAGGCACTTCGGTTATGTGATAGAGTGCCACCTAGAGGAAGGTTAGTGACACAGTTTACATTTATATACAGGCTACACTTTAAACACACATTATACATTTATGTACAGTTACACAGTATTTTTTATGCGTTACGTGAAGAGGTATGGAAGGAATGGACAGAAAGGGCTAGTTGAACCCATATGGAGCAACACTGCCAGCCAGTGTGGGTAGATTTGATTGGTGAAGTACCATCTTCAGGGGGCGTAGTAAAAGGCAGGGTTACTTTTTATATGTACAGTATGTAAGCCAAACTCTACTTGATAAGCTGTGCTCTTTTATGAGAGCTAAACCCAAATGGAGGAGCACCACCAGCCAACTCTTTGGGGTCAGCATAGTACCTTGTAGAGTGCCAACTTGAGGAGGCATGGTGACACAGATTATACTTGACGTGTATACAAGTGACACAGCATTTATCTGTGTTTTACATGAAGACATATGGAAGGAAAAAAGAAAGGGGATAGCAGAATCCAGATGTGCCAGCTACCCAGTTAGCCAGGCTAAGTATAATTATCTGACAGAGTACCTTCTCGAGGACAAATAGTGACAAACGTTACACCTTATATTAGAATTAGAATTAGAATTAGAACAATCTAGACGAGAACAGGCCATTCAGCCCAACAAAGCTCGCCAGTCCTATCCACTTGCTTCCTCCAAGAAAACATCAAGTCGAGTTTTGAAAGTCCCTAACGTCTTACTGTCTACCACACTACTTGGTAACTTATTCCAAGTGTCTATCGTTCTTTGTGTAAAGAAAAACTTCCTAATGTTTGTGCGAAATTTACCCTTAACAAGTTTCCAACTGTGTCCCCGTGTTCTTGATGAGCTCATTTTAAAATACAAGTCTCGATCCACTGTACTAATTCCCTTCATAATTTTAAACACTTCAATCATGTCACCTCTTAATCTTCTTTTGCTTAAACTGTAAAGGCCCAGCTCTTTTAATCTTTCCTCATAATTCAACCCCTGTAGACCTGGAATCAGCCTAGTCGCTCTTCTCTGGACCTTTTCTAGTGCTGCTATGTCCTTTTTGTAGCCTGGAGACCAAAACATTGACAAAGCCACACTCCAACCTGATCAGCATTTACCTTTTTTGCCTTAAGAAAAGGGGAGAGCCACACTTAAACGTAACAGCACTGCAGTATACCACAGTCAGCCTGTTTATCTGACCCAGTGCCACTTTGAGGAGGCATTGTGACACATGTTCCTCTTTAAATGCACATAAACCACAATCCACCTGTTTTTCTTTAATATTTTATGTAAAGAATAAGGGGACAGAGTTGAACCCAGTGACAACCAGCCAACCATCTGCAGTCAACATAGCATCCAGTAGAGTGCCCTCTTGAGGAGGCATAGTGACACGAGTTACACTTTATATGTCTGTAAGCCTCACTTCATCATGTCAACATACTGTATTTACTTTTATGTCTTATGTGAGCAAAAGCAGGAGAGTGGATCCCAAAATTAGGAGCACATCCTGACTGCCATCTGCAGGCGGTTTAGTTATCTGATTGAGCGCCCTCTTCAGGAGGCACTTAAAATGAACGCAAGCCACAATGTGCCTGTTTTTCTTTTATGTCTGGAGTGAAGAATACAGTAAGGGAAGAGTTGAACCCACATGGAGGAGCAGTGCCAGTGAGCCACCTGCGGTCAGTATAATATCCAGTAGAGCACCATCTTGTGGAGACATTTTGACACAGGTTTTACTTTATAGGTCTGTAAGTCACACTCTACCTAGTCAACATTTCTTTTTTATGTGAAGAATAAGAGGAGAGATGAACCCAGATGCAGGAGCCATTCCATCCAGCCAGCGGCCACCAGTATAGCACTGTCAGCCTATTTTTCTGACCCAGTGCTACCTTGAGGGGACATTGTGACAAAGGTTCCACTTTAAATGAATGTAAACCACAATCCACCTGTTTTTATTTTATGTCTCATGTGAAGACTAGGGGGAGACTTGAATCCACATGGAAGAGCAGTGCTAGCCAGCCCACTACAATTCAGTACAGTATCCAGTAGAGCGGCCTCTTGAGGAGGCACAGTGACATAGGTTACACTTTATACAGTAAGTCTGTAGGCCACACTCCATCTTGTCAGCATTTTTTCTTTTATAACTTACAGTGTGTAAAGAACAAGTGGAGAGTTGAACCCAGATAAAGGAGCAATGGCCAGCAGTATACCTCAGTCAGCTTGTTTATCTGGTACAGTGCCACCTGGAGGGGGCATCATAACAGAGATTACACTTCCTGTGTCATTGAGCTGCACTCCACCACTTCGGCTCCTTAGTTGGCCGCTCCAGTCCAATCACATGACATCTTATACACAAGTGGTGTGGTTCTGTATCTACAGGGTCACGTTAACCGATGTGACAATTTGCTCTTTCATTTGTTTTTTCGAGCAATGACATTTGCAAACACTTAAGTAGGTGAAAAAAAAAAAAAGGCTTAATTGGCAAGTTCTAGAAAACAGAGTTGAGGCCATAAAGGCGTGGGCCCGTCCGCTGCTGGGGAGGCGTAATAAGCGCCTTCTCATCACTGTCTCCGTGATTGAGCCTATACAAAAACGATTTATTTCTGTGGTAACTCTGAGTAATTGAAATACAGACAAGCTTTGGTTCCAATTTAGCAGCAATAAACTTGTAATAGGGTTTTCTCCGCAATTTTCGCCTTAATGCGCTCATTCTAAAGAGCGCTCTTTTGCCAGTCGAACAAATAACATCAGTGGGGCTTACGAGCAGTAATAGCCGCACATTGATGTGCGCATTAAACTTGTTAAATCAATTCAGCAGACACTTTCTAAAGTGGGCCGCCGCTCCTCTTTCTCCAGCGGCCTCCTCCAGCCCTTTTAAGCGTATCAATCACTTTCTCCTTCTCTCTTTTGGTTTAATGACTTGAAGCTTTTAAAAGCCAATTATCTACGTCTAGAGTTTTGGCCTATTTCATGTTGCCGAAATCTGTGGGCGGTGCTACCGGAATCGTAAGGCGTCTGATTGCATGCATGTTGGGGGGCACACATTGTAGCTGTTTCCCTGACCAGTTCATATGCCCACTCAGCTCGCCCACCTCTTGTTCTCTAACCCTTGGCACACTTGCACAACCCAAATACGGGTGCTGCTTTTTTTCTTTCTTCAACTGGTGGATTATTTTCACTGAGCTCCCTGCGCCATACGATATTGTAAAAGGCACTATATAAGAATCGGTTCTTGTCCAGCTTTTCGCATGGTGCCACTGTCTGCATGTGTGTTGTATGTTGTTGTATGCTATTAGACTGAACTCAAACAAATCACCGGGACCAGACAATATTTATCTTGAATTCTTACGGAGGTTGTAAGTAGCAAGTACATACTGTATATAAACCTTTGACACATATTGTTAGGAAGTTCCTATGCACTGGGGAAATTCTGAAGAACTGGAAAATGGCAAATATTATCTAGTTTTGTCCAAGTAACTACAGGCCAGTAAGCTTAACATGCTTCACAGGTAAATTAATGGAAGGAAATATTAAGGGAAAGCTGGAGCAACACGTGGCACGCTTGGGCTGTGATGACACGTTTTACTGATGTGCTGGAATTCAATGAGGAAGCAAGAAAGAGATATGATCAGAGTGGAGAGTATGAGATTATTTATCTGGACTTTGAGAAAGCATTTGATAAGGTGCCACATGAGAGGGTGGGCATCAAACGTAAAGAAGTGGCAGTTCAGGGTGTGGTGTGTAGATGAGTGCAGAATTGGCTCAGACACAGGAAGCAGAGGGTGATGTTAAGAGTGGCGTCCAGCAGGGGTCAGTGCTGCTGCTGTTTTTAATAGTTTAAAATGATTTGTATTGGAATATACTGGTTAAGTTTGCAGATGATACCAAGCTCAATGGATTGGCAGATAATTGTGAATCCGTTGAATCATCACACAGGGACTTGGACAGCAGACAGGCTTGGGCAGATTTGTGGACAGTAAATGTAAAGAATTACACATAGGAAGTAAAAGTGTGAGGTTTGAATACACAATGGGGGTCTGAAAACTGAGAGTACGTCTTATGAGAAGAATTTAGGAGTCGTAGTAGACTCGACACTATCAACTGTCAGACAGAAGCCATTAAGAAGTCTAACAGACTGTTAGATTATATAGCGCCTTGACGTGTGGAGTACAAGTCACAGGAGGTTCTGCTCCAGCTTTATAACACACTGGTGAGGCCTCATCTGGAGTCCTGGGTGCAGTTTGGGTCTCCAGGCTACAAAAAGGACATAACAGCACAAGAAAATGTCCAGAGAAGAGCAACAAGGCTGATTCAGGGCTACAGGGGATGAGTTATGAGGAAAGATTAAAAGAGCTGAGCCTTTACAGAAATGAAGAGGAGACCTGACTGAAGTGTTTAAAGTCATGAAGGAAATTAGTCCAGTGGATCGAGATGGTGACTTTAAAATGAGTTCACCAAGAACATGAGGACACAGTTGGAAACTTGTGAAGGGTAAATTTCACACAAACATTAGGAAGTTAGAACCACAGACACTTGAAATAAGTGACCAAGTAGTGTGGTGGACAGGAAGACTTGAGGGGCCTACAGAACTTGGCTTGATGTTATTTTAGAGGAATTAAGTGGACAGGACTGGTGAGCTTTGTTGAGCTGAATGGCCTGTTATTGAGAACATTGTTCTGATGTTACAAGAACATGAGCGAAGTGCCGTGTATTGCTTTCAGTGCATGTGTGTGTGTGCATGTGTGCATGCATGTGCCCGTATGTTTTTTATGGGGGGTGGGGGTGGTGTGTGTGGGCACCACAAAATAGCCAGCCTCTCAACAACATCCCTGGTTGAATCATCACCTGGGTCTCTTAGTGTACAAGGTGGCGATCCATTCAGTGCTTTGTGTTGTGTAATAATGGGAAAGACACTATATAAAAGTTCGTCCTCATCGGCTGGCCCCTGTTATGCTCCGGGTACCGTAGCCTTTAAAATGACGTTCCAGTGTCTTTGTTCAATAAAGGGATACATGGGGGGTCTGGTTTCTTTACTGGATGAAATCATAGTGCAGATGGCCATTAGAATCATCTTCATATCACAGCCTCATAAGCCCCACACCATGTCAACGTCATGCAAAGCAACAATGGCCTCATATTATACTTCACAGGAATCCACAGTGTTTATGCAGTAAGTTGCATGCCAACCACCGCATACTTATTTATTTATTTTTGTGTTGTATTTTTGCCAGCTGTTCTAAGCACACATGCAAGTAGGAGTTTCATTGTGTTGAGTACGCGTGACGAGAAACGCGACTTGGCTCAGCTCTGTAGGTCTGCGGCCTCCTCATTGGAGGTGATCTTTGGCTTGTTGGGGAACCTGGTGCTGGTGTGGCGACCCCTCCTTGGCATATCGGGAGTCCACCACCAGCTCTTTTGTCTTGCTGATGTTTTGCTGCAGGTGGTTCTTCCTGTACCACAAGACAACAAAGCCCTCCATAACCTTCCTGTACTCTGGTTCATCTCAATTATTAATTCAGCGTGTGATGGAGCAGGTATTATACTGGGAGTCTTTTGTGTGTACAATAAACAGAAGGTGCTCCAGTGTAACACTCCACTATTTCTAAAACACAGTCCCTCAGCCTCTTGGTTCAGGGTAGTCCATACACCAGGAGATTGTGGGGGCATCACAATGCATAGCCTTGAGTTTTTATCCCAGTTGATGAGGCAGAATGGAGTTTGGAGGAACTGACCAAGTGGGAGTAGATCAAGTGGATCAGAGCAATTGTCACACCTACTGTATACTGTAAGTGCTTAATGGGAAAACTGCAGGGGATCAGCATGTTCTGAAAGGACTTTCAGGCCCAGCCTATCAGAGGTCTTTATGATGTATGAAGTAAGAGAACTGCTCTGAAGTCCTTGGGATCGCTGGAATGCCAAACAGGATGTTCATGTATAAAATACCAGCAGTCCCCCTGTACACAGTTCGCCTGTGTATTTGTGAAACAGGACAGTGATGTGGGTCCTATCCAGCTCTCTACTCCTGATGTCACTCTTCCCACTCCCCTTGGCCTGAAGCCTCTGTCTCGGATTAGCGGGAATATATCGCTCTGCAAGCGAACTCTGATTCTTAGCGCAATGAGAGTAGTCGCAAAATCAACGGAATGTTCAAGCAAATTATTTAAAAAAAAAAGATCTAAATCCGTTAAGTAGTTCTCTCATTTGCTAACTAAGCGGAGCTAAGGTTACGCCCCGAGGCAGACGCATGAGTGGGGAGGGCCCCGCAGCCCGATGAGTCTCTCATGGATTCACGCTAATAAATCGGTACCACAAGTGAACTCTGATACTTAGCACGATGAAAAAGTCACAAAATCAATGGAATGTTCAAGCAAATTATAGAAAAAAACCCGATATAAATCTGTTAACTAGTTCTCTCGTGATAAGCAGACAGACATTCAAATGGGTCTAAAAAACTGTAAGAAATTTTGCACTTGGACCACGAAATTTTTAAAACCGTTTCTTAGCGAGCATCTATGGGCCAAGGGTAACCTACATTCCAAATTTCAAGTCCCAAGTCCTCGTGGTCTGGGAGATTTTGTGATGAGTGAGTCAGTGGTATTTGACTTTTATTTATTTATTTATACTGTAGATTGATTAAAATTTAAATTAGATCAGATTCGATGTTCTACTAACAGATGGTGTGCTGTTGTGGCGCCAGTTCCCAAATCCAGTGTCCAAATCCATTCTTGTTGGCCTGTCCATGCATCCACCAGCTCTACGTGTTGTTATGAATTTGTGATTTTTGACCTAAAAGATTATTTCGCCATATATTTTTATCTTCACTCAGTATTTACTATTTCTGTTATATTTTAATGCTATTCCATTTTGTTCTCCCATCTCTTCTGCCATTTGTTTTGTTGTTGGCAATGGCTCTCATCACAGGTCAGGTGGTCCTTAGGCCTGTCACTCTATAAGGGTGGTCACTGCGATACTCATAGCATTCAATATTCCGGACAAAATCAACTGAACTTGTGTGGTCATCCATTAGATATTTAGCAAGAAGACTGTAAGGTGGTTGGAGCTTTTGGCTCGGCAGTCATGTCGATGTTGTGTGTTGTTTCCATTTTTTACCGACTGTTTCAATGTCTTCCCAGTTTGGCCCACCTGGATATTCTGCCACACTTGTTTGGTTTTTCCTGTTTTGTGCTTCATTTCCTGGTCTCAAACACACCTTTTCATGTCTTTCAGGACGAGTGTACCTGTGTTCACAAGATGTGCATGTGAGTGTGTGTGTGTGAAATCATTTGTGGCTTTTATCGTGTGTGTGTGTGAAGGAAGGTGTTGGCCAGTTCAGTGCTGTAAGTCATGTAATGAAGGGCGCTATGTCCAGGTCGTTTGCTCTCAGCCTACAGGTGCTCTTCCCTATTATCCATCTACAGTATGTTTGTATGAGACGTCACGTGTTGTTCTCATCATGTCTGTGCACAGAGTTGTTGGCCCATTCAGTACTGCAGCTTTTCTAATAATGCACAGAGCGCTATATAAATGGTGGTCGCTGTCATTCTGTCTTATACATGAGTGTATTTGAGCTCATTGGGTTCCCTGATATACACATGTATGTAACGTTTTCATCATGAATGTGTTGTGTGTGTATGTGGGTGGGTCCATTCAGTGCTTTAAGCCATGGCGTGACATGGTGAGTGCAATATAAAGATCAGTCCACCAGTCGGCCTATACAGTGCATCCGGAAAGTATTCACAGCGCATCACTTTTTCCACATTTTGTTATGTTACAGCCTTATTCCAAAATGGATTAAATTCATTTTTTTTCCTCAGAATTCTACACACAACACCCCATAATGACAACATGAAAAAAGTTTACTTGAGGTTTTTGCAAATTTATTTAAAAAAAAAATTGAGAAATCACATGTACATAAGTATTCACAGCCTTTGCCATGAAGCTCCAAATTGAGCTCAGGTGCATCCTGTTTCCCCTGATCATCCTTGAGATGTTCCTGCAGCTTCATTGGAGTCCACCTGTGGTCAATTCAGTTGACTGGACATGATTTGGAAAGGCACACACCTGTCTATAGAAGGTCCCACAGTTGACAGTTCATGTCAGAGCACAAACCAAGCATGAAGTCAAAGGAATTGTCTGTAGACCTCCGAGACAGGATTGTCTCAAGGCACAAATCTGGGGAAGGTTACAGAAAACTTTCTGCTGCTTTGAAGGTCCCAATGAGCACAGTGGCCTCCATCATCTGTAAGTGGAAGAAGTTCGAAACCACCAGGACTCTTCCTAGAGCTGGCTGGGGAGAAGGGCCTTAGTCAGGGAGGTGACCAAGAATCCGATGGTCACTCTGTCAGAGCTCCAGAGGTCCTCTGTGGAGAGAGGAGAACCTTTCAGAAGGACAACCATCTCTGCAGCAATCCCCCAATCAGGCCTGTATGGTAGAGTGGTCAGACGGAAGCCACTCCTTAGTAAAAGGCACATGGCAGCCCGCCTGGAGTTTACCAAAAGGCACCTGAAGGACTCTCAGACCATGAGAAACAAAATTCTCTGGTCTGATGAGACAAAGATTGAACTCTTTGGTGTGAATGCCAGGCGTCACGTTTGGAGGAAACCAGGCACCACTCCTCACCAGGCCAATATCATCCCTACAGTGAACCATGGTGGTGGCAGCATCAGGAACTGGGAGACTAGTCAGGATAAAGGGAAAGATGACTGCAGCAATGTACAGAGACATCCTGGATGAAAATCTGCTCCAGAGCGCTCTTGACCTCAGACTGGGGCGACAGTTCATCTTTCAGCAGGACAACGACCCTAAGCACACAGCCAAGATATCAAAGGAGTGGCTTCAGGACAACTCTGTGAATGTCCTTGAGTGGCCCAGCCAGAGCCCAGACTTGAATCCGATTGAACATCTCTGGAGAGATCTTAAAATGGCTGTGCACCGACGCTTCCCATCCAAACTGATGGAGCTTGAGAGGTGCTGAAAAGAGGAATGGGCGAAACTGGCCAAGGGTAGGTGTGCCAAGCTTGTGCCAATCATATTCAAAAAGATTTGAGGCTGGAATTGCTGCCAAAGGTGCAGAGACAAAGTATTGAGCAAAGGCTGTGAATACTTATGTACGTGTGATTTCTCAGTGTTTTTGTTTTTAATAAATTTGCAAAAACCTCAAGTAAACTTTTTTCACGTTGTCATTATGAGGTGTTGTGTGTAGAATTCAGAGGAAAAAAATAAATTTAATCCATTTTGGAATAAGGCTGTAACATAACAAAATGTGGAAAAAGTGATGCGCTGTGAATACTTTCCGGATGCACTGTATATGCTGTCCATACTTAGACACATGTGGTCAACACGTGAGGTCATGTGTTGCGTGTTTATCGGGTTGTTGCCCCATTCGGTACTGATAGTCATTTAATAACGCACAGAGAGCCATATGAAGGTCGGTCACGGTGGACCTGCAGATGCTGCTCTCAGTTACATAATGCTTATGTTTGCGGGAGGTCTCATGATGTTTTCATAATAATATTTTATTTATATAGCGCCTTTTCAGTGCTCAAGGTGCCTATCATTTAAGTGCTTTCTGTACATGTGAGGTGGTCTGCTCAGTGCTTTAGGCCATGTGATAACATGAAGAGTGCTATATAAAAATGAGAGTCTTTGTCAGTCTTCAGATGCTCTCCCCCCCTCATGTGTGTGAGGTCCTGTGTTGTTCACATCATGCGTGTACTCTGTGTGTATGTGAGGTGCACAGAGCGTTCTATATAGGTCAGTCGTCATTGGTCTGTGGACACTGCTCTCCATTACATATGTGTATGTGTGTATGAGGTCGCGTGATGTGTTTAGAATGGACTAGCCGTCCCCCCGCGGCTCCACCCATGTAGTATTGAAACAGGACAAGTTTTAAGAATCAATAAACAAGAAGGTATCGCTAGCTAAGCTGAGGCCAGGTGCGCTCCAACACATGGCGACAGGTGGGGCGACTCGAACAGAAGTAATTCTCTCATTCGCTTGCTAATCGGAGGTAAGGTACGCCCTGAGGCTGGCGTGTGAGTGAGGAGGGCCCCCATCCCCTCCCCTCAGCCCGCTTTGTGGCTATCGGATTTGCGCAAATAAATCGGTACTGCAAGCGAACTCAGATACATAGTGCGATGAGAGAAGTTGCAGAATCATCCAGAATGTTCAAGCAAATTATAGGAAAAAAAAACAATCTAAATCAGTTAAGTAGTTCTCTTGTGAAAAGCAGACAGACTTACAGACAGGTGTTGGATTTTATATACAGTATATAGAGATGTGCTTTGTGTGTGTGGGGTGGTCCATTCAGAGATTTAGGTCATGCGGTAACAAGAAGTGGGCCATATAGACATGAGAGTCCCTGTTGGCCCGCTGTCCCCATCTTCATGAGTGTGAGGTCCTGTGTTGTTCACATCACGCACAGAGCACTCTATATACAGTAGGTCAATCGCTCTTGGCCTGCACACCCTGTCCCCTGTCGCACGCTTGTGTGTTTGTATGGGTCTGGTTGCAGATTTGTGCCCCAAGTCCTGCTGAAGAGGGGCTCTCTCTGCCAGCTTAACTGGCAGGCTAACCTGGCACAGCAGCACTGCGGATGACGGGGGGCAGCGGGCAGCACTTGGCGACGCAGGTACAGTAATTAAACTGTCTGTTCGCTGAAAGCCTTTTGCCTGGCAGCCGGTGATGCATTATAGAGACATTGAGCTAATCGATTAAAAGCGCCGAGACAGGGGACTTGTCTGACAGCGCTGTGCCCAGATGAAATTAGTCAGAGTGGCTCAGCGGATCCGAGGGAGGCTGCAGGTGATTGGAGGCCTTGTGGGAGCCGCGCTGGCGAAGGGGACAGCGTGTGCTGATCCCCGTGTAATTAGGACAGCCGTGTTTTAAAAGGATTTTCAAATTATTTAAAAAAAAAAAACGGGGGTGGGGGTGGCAGGCGAGAGTGAGACGGGATAAATCAGGAGGCTCTTCGCCGAAGAATTTGGCCTCCATCCAGTGTGGCAGAAATTACACGAAATTATTCGGCTGCTAGGAAATGTGAAATCAGACTAATTGCCTTTTGAACTCGGCGAGAGCAGAGGAGTGGGACGAGCCCGCCAGCAAGCGCTGCAGAGGGGAATCGATTTCACAGCTGATATTTAAAAAATATGACACTGATTTTACACCATCCGCCTGCCGCTTCCTATGTAAATGTGCCCTGATCTGGAGGACTTGTTGATTTTACTGCAGGAATGGTGTTGGGGGTATCGAGGGGGCATACGGTACCAAGCTGCTTGACAAGAGGTTTGATCAAAGGGGGATCAACATCACATGAGGTTTCTCCATCAGACCATTCTAAATAAGTTCAGATTCTACTGAGTCAGGTGCCAAGTGGGCTTGAACTGAAGAGGGCTCAATATCAGGCTGGTCACTTCAGACGTGACCACCAGAAAGGTGGCCTTAGTGAGATCTAACCTACCAGATTGATCTAACCAGGTAGTAGCGCCCCCTAGTGGAGGAGCTCAAGGATGCAGGAGCATCTTGTGGGGCTGTACAGAGTTCACAGGTGACTACAACAAGGTGCCATAATTAAGTTTCCCCCATCACATTTTTCTAAGGAGCCAGTAGCGCCCCCTTGAGAATAAGCTTGAAGGTGCAGGACCATCTTGGGCTGGAGGGGGGCAAATAAAGGGGGCTCACTTCAGAAGTGACCACCACAAGGGAACCATAGTGAGGTTTCCCCCATCAGATTGTTCTAAGGGGTTAGTAGCCCCCCCGTGGAGAAGCTTGAGGGTGGGGGGTAGGGCACCAGAGTCAGGTATGGGGGGCTTCCTGGCCTTCTTCATGCCTGCCATACTTGTTATAAATCAGTAAGCACCAGTGGTGTCACTGGTGGAGGGGCTTTCGGGGCTTGAGCCCATGATCTTTGAGAGTAACCCCCCAAACCCCTTCTATTTCCTCCTGATTTTTGAAGGACTAGTCCTTCTTTCTACCATTCCACGTTCTGACATGCATGGACGACTCCATAAAGGACCACCTCCCACCCTACTGTTTTTCCATTTAATACATGGAGTATATTACAAGTAACAGCATTAACACAGGATGGGGGCTAAGCCCCTAGTAAATGCTGATGCCCCTGGTTAGTGCTTCCCAAATCATAACATGGCAGGGATGCTGCCCCCTCGCTTGTCACACGTCCAAGGACAGCTCAACACACGGCTGCTGCTTTCTCAGCTCAAATCAGGCTACAACTTGAGGTAGTGAGTTGGTCCTTACTGCACGTAGCCTTTTACAATCTCTGTATAAAGGAGCACTTTTAGATCAGGGACAAAAATCACTTATAAAGTCATCAGGAAAAATGATCGAAAAGGACTTTATTTGATATGGCGCCTTTCACAAGAAGGCCACGATCATTGATAAGGCTTTATATAATACTGGGCTGACCCGCCTTTTAAGGTGACCGACTTTTAAGTTAACCACTTCTTAAGGCAATTCAATATGTAGATCAATTTGATATTTTATACAAACTCATTAATTTGGTTATATTGCATTTGAGCGGTATTACTTTAATACTCGTAGTTTCTGTTATTTTTGTGATGAAATTGAAACTTTTTTTCTATATTGAGGTCGTCCTTTTGAACCCCCCTGATATTTACTACGTGGTGAGGCATTTGTACTCCATCAACATTAATTATTTCCAGAGACATAATTTTGTCTATTTTTCCAGTGCATCACGCACAAAAGCAAGGGAAAGATGGGAGCACCAGAACTCTGCTCACATCATGTCGCTTTGTACCGCAAGCTGCAAGTAGTAAGTCTGTGATAAGCGAAATACTGCTACGCTTTCCACTCACGGGAAGGAAGGACAATCCTGACCGCTTTTATATAGTAAGAAAGAAGAAGAAGATATCGCACAGTCTGGAGTAGAAAATCATCTTTTACCTGGAAAAACGAAACTACAAATCCCATCATGCATTGCAAAATGGACGGGGCGTGTGTGAAACTCCGCGCCTGCGTAGCACTCACGGGACGGAAGGACAATCCCGACCACTTTTATATAGAAGGATGGCAAAGTCCTGAGGAGAGTAACTGGAAAATCCGTCTCATATCATGGGTACAAATCATTTATAAAACCAATGAGAAAAGTGATCAACCAGCTCATCAGTGTTTTATTTGGTATAGCACCTTTCTCAAAATGAGCCAGTGAGGCTTTATTGTATATAGTGCCTTTCCACTGAGAGCAGAAAACAGCTGAAAAAGTGCACTGATGTAACAATTACAACTCATTTATAAGGCCGTCAGTAACAACCACACGTCACATCATCGAGATATATGTGATATGAGGCTAGATCTAATATGGCACCTTTCACATCAAGCAGCTAAGAAATCAGGCTGATGTCACAAGTAGAAGTCATTTATATGGCCATTGTAGCGTAAAAGAAAGTGTTCATTAGCATATCAGGGTTAGTCTGATAAAGTGACTTTCACAAAAAGCCCAAACATGGCAATGAACCTTTGTCATATATAGTGCCTTTCACACTGAGGGTCAAGCTCTGTATAAAGAGTCATGTCATGACTATAAAGCCGTCAATGGCAATCATTATTCAGATTCTCAGGGTCTGTTTAATATAGCACCTTTCACAAGAGGCTGTGTCTAATATTTTGCCTTTCACATTGAGTAACTCAGAGGTCAAATACCACAAGTAGAAATCATGTAAATGGTGATGAGGAAAAATTGTTAATCAATTTTAAATAATTTGATATAGTGCCTTTCATAAGAAGCCCAAAAGTGGTAATGAACCTTTATTTTATATGGTGCCTTCCACAGTGACTGCAGCTGGGAAATGAGGTGCAAATTATTTATAAGAACATCTAGAAAAATCATGAGTCAGCTCATAAGGATGTTTTGGATATATAGCACATTTTACAAAAAGATCTTCCATATACAGTAGTGCCTTTCATACTGTGGGTTAAGCTGCTGGGAAAGAAAGATAATGGCACAGTTACAGATCATTCATTAGTCCATCAAGGAAAATCCCTATTCAGTATCATCAGCCTTACTCGATATAGCGCCTTTCACAAGAACCCAAACAGCTAATGTCGTATATAGTGACTTTCACACGGAGAGCAAAGCAGTTTGATATCACAGGTACTAATTATTTATTAGGCCGTCATGGACAATTGTTAGATAGCTCATTAGCATTTTACTGTAGTGCCTTACACAAGATGTCCTTATCTTGTCTAGCATCTTTAACGGTGCCCTGCACTTGATGGCGTTGGTTTTTTCATCACCTCTGTGTCACCCCACACTGCAATACTCCTTAAAGCCCAGTCCTGTTTTTTACCTAAAGCGTCCCCTGCAGGTCCCTCCTGTTTTTATTATTTTTGTTTTTCCCTTTAATCGGCTCACACTGCAGTGACTTGGGCAGCTCGCTGGCGTACGGCTGCCACCTCTTCCTTCCAGCTGACCTCACGCTAATAGATTGAAGGGTCGCCCTAAATCAGTGTCGAGCATTTAATGGAATGAATGAACTCATTCTTCAGTTTAACTCAACATTTGCAGTAAGATGACTTGTACCCTAATGGCTTGTAATTAATTTTTCCGAAAATCATATTTATGATAGTGTGCGGATTCGGCCCTTTATCTAATACATAATGTTCATTTCAAGGCCTTAATTGCATTTAAATTAAAATTGGCTTAGCAGCAAGATGAATTGTGGGAATGCATCAAACCAGCCAGCATGTCCTGAAGATGGGAACCTGAAGATGTCATTTGGTGGAGATGGACGCAGCCATTTGGACTTCATTAATTTTTATTGCCCAGGTAGGAGATGTTTATATCAGTGATGATATCGTTTTTGCACACTCTGCGTGCGGAGGTCTCTCGAGAGTGGCGTTTCATCTTTGTGCATGTTTGACACATTTGGTGATCCCCACCTGCTGTATGCAGGGCTTTGCTCTCCAATTCAAAGGCGCTATATAAGATAAAGCCTCTAAAATTCTTAGGAGCGTTTTGGAAAGGTAATAAATCAAATAAGCGCCCAATGAGCTGATGGACTTATAAATGAGCTGATTTCTCAGCTGTTTTACACAGAGCTGTGCCCTCCATGTGAAAGGTGCCATATTAAGGAAGGTCGTGTTAACCGGACCTCTTGTGAAAGATGCTATATCAAAAAAATAAAAACCTTGCCAATATGGCTGATTGTTCTTGACAGCCTTACAAATTATTATCTAGCTGCTTTACACAGAGTTTAATCCGCAGTGTGAAAGGCTCTATATAAACTAAAGCCTCGTTAACTCATTTTGTGAAAGGCGCTGTATCAAATAAACCCTAATGATATGACTGATAATTGTCTTTGATGGCCTTATAACTGACATCTAATTGCTTATCCAGCTGCATTACTGTACACAGGGTTGAATCCGCAGTGTGAAAGGCACTATATAAACTAAAGCCTCATTAGCTCATTTTTTGAAAGGCACCGTATTCAATAAATGAAATGGCTAATGATGTTCCTTGGCAAGTTTGCAAATGATTCGTACCAGTGATGTCAAACTGCTTTTATAGCCGCTTTCTACAGGGCCTAATTGTCAGTTTGAAAGGCACTATAGAAAAATAAAGCCACCAAAACTAATTTTGTGAAAGTTTCTATAGCAAATTAACTAAATAATTGTCTGTACGTCTGATGATCCTTGACAGCCTTATAGTAACTAACATCTATTTGCTTTCCCTGGCTCTACACTCATAGTGTGAAAGGCACTATATAAACTAAAATCATTATTCGCTCATTTTGTGACAGGCACTGCATTCAGTAAACCCTGATGAACTGGCTAATGATGGCCTTACAAATGATTAGTACCAATGATGTCAAACTGTTGACACAGTTATAGTACTTTATAGAAGGATTTATCTCCAGTTGGAAAGGCGCTGTATAAAAACAGAGATTAAAGCGACAAGCCCCTTCGGTGACCTGAACCAGAATCTGTGAAATGGAAAGGTGTGCCTAAGGTGTTTGCAGGATGAGTCGTCAATCTGGTGGTCTGTCAAAAATAAAGTGACCAAGAAACACAGATGATGGATCTCTGAAGCAGGAGAGTGTGTCCACTGTGTTTGTGGGAGGGCCCATGTGGTGCCCCTCCTGTAGGGTGTGGCCTGTGATTTAGAAGATGGGGCTCTGAAATACTAAGCTGTACTGTAAGTGAAATGGCCCACACACCCAATTCTGACCATAAAGGCCTAAAGGCAGGTGTTTGAAACAGGAAGGTGCGGCTAATGTGTTTGTGGGAGGAACCATGTGATGCCCTTCCCACAGGGTGTGTGACCCATAATCCAGAAGGAGGGGCTATGAAATCGAAATGTGTGACTGATCTCTTTGTGTGGTGGGTCATGTTGGGCCAAACTCTGGTACTATGACTGAGGCTAGGCAGAGGTGCAGTGCCACTTGGGGTACTTGATTGTGGGAGCACCAAATGTTTGAATTCACTTCTGGGCCTCAGTAGAATTTTGGGTTTTGACATTAATGTCAGCCATGACTGCATTGTGCTGGAGAACAACTGTAGATGTTGAAGGTGACAGCTCTTTGGAGGGAGTAAGATTGACTCGGCCCTTGAGATTTGAGATAAAAAGGAGACACAGAGTAGCATGAGGAGCCACACCCCAAACTCCAATCTAAAGTTGGGTCACCAAGGTGTGACTGCAGTGGAGCTGTAAAAACAGGTCATCCAGAAGGATGTGCAGCCCAGCTGGGTCACTCAGGTGAAGGTTCACATTCAGGTTTATTGCCAGATGTCTGCACAACAATGGGGTCTTCAGGTAAATGTATAGCCCAGTCAGGTCATTCATGTATGTTCAAATTGAAGCTTGTTGTCAGATATAACAATGGGGTCTTCAGGTGTATGCATAGCCCTGTCAGGTTATTAATGTGTATGTATGGCCTTACTGTGTCAGTCAGGTATATAAGAACCCCAAACAGTCACACAGTGCTCTTTGTGCTTCAGTTGGGTCACCTATGTGTACATGCAGCCCTGTCAGGTCATGCAGGTGCATTTGTGTTGCAGATGGGCCACCCAGGTGCAGTTAGCAGTACAAACAGGTCACCTTGGTATATATGCCGGTCAGGAAGGTTACTCAGGTGTATGTGGGGTCCAAACATGTCACCCAGGTGTATATGAGTATGTGCAGAACGTATGGGTGACGCAGGTTCATGTGCAGCCCAGTCAGATCAGCCAGGTGTATGTTTAAAGTATAGTGATGTGTGTGTGTGTGTGTGTGTGTGTACAACAATCAGATGTTCAGATGTACACATGGCCCAGGTGTGTGGTCAATCTCAAGTGTATTGTTAGGCATCAGCACCAAAGTCAGGTCTTCAGATGTATGCGTGACCCAGTTGGTTTAACCAGGTGTGCCAATGGTCCATATGGGTCACTCGGGTGTGCATGTCAGGCCCAATCAGCTCAGCCCTTTTGGATTTCTTCCTGAAGCCCATGCTCGGTGTATTTGATGGTAGTATTGCCAGTTGATTAGCAAGGAGGAAGTAAGGACAGCTATGAAGAGGATGAAAAATGGAAAGGTTGTTGGTCCAGATGACATATCTATGGAAGCATGGAGGTGTTTAGGAGAGATGGCAGTGGAGTTTTTAACCAGATTGTTTAATGGAATCTTGGAAAGTCAGAGGATGCCTGAGGAGTGAAGAAGAAGTGTACTGGTGCCGATATTTAAGAATAAGGGGGACGTGCAGGACTGCAGTAACTACAGGGGAGTAAAACTGATGAGCCACAGCATGAAGTTATGGGAAAGAGCAGTGGAAGCTCAGTTAAGAAGTGAGGTGATGATTAGTGAGCAGCAGTGTGGTTTCATGCCAAGAAAGAGCACCACAGATGAGATGTTTGCTCTGAGGGTGTTGATGGAGAAGTATAGAGAAGACCAGAAGGAATTGCATTGTGTCTTTGTGGACCTGAAGAAAGCAAATGACAGGGTGACTGAGAGGAGCTTTGGTATTGTATGAGGAAGTCGGGAGTGGCAGAGAAGTACGTAAGAGTGGCACAGGATATGTACGAGGGAAGTGTGACCGTGGTCAGGTCTGAGGTAGGAGTGACGGACGTGGGATTACATCAGGGATTAGCTCTGAGCCCTTTCTTATTTGCAATGGTAATGGACAGGCTGACAGACGAGATTAGACAGGAGTCCCCGTGGACTGTGATGTTTGCTGATGACATTGTGATCTGTAGCGATAGTAGGGAGCAGGTTACGGAGAGCTGGAGATATGAGGAGAGGAATGAAGGTCAGTAGGAACAGGACAGAATACATGTGTGTCAATGAGAGGGAGATCAGTGGAATGGTGAGGATGCAAGGAGTAGAGTTGGTGAAGGTGGATGAGTTTAAGTACTTGTGATCAAAAGTACAGAGTAATGGGGATTGTGGAAGAGAAGTGAAGAAGAGAGTGCAGGCAAGGTGGAGAAGAGTGTCAGGAGTGATTTGTGACAGATGGATATCAACAAGAGTGAAAGGGAAGGTCTACAGGACGGTAGTGAGACCAGCTGTGTTATATGGGCTGGAGACGGTGACACAGGAGACAGAGCAGGAGGTGACAGAGTTAGAGATGCTAATATTTACATTGGATGTGACGAGGAAGGACAGGATTAGAAATGAGGACATTAGAGGGTCAGCTCAAGTTGAACGGTTGGGAGACAAAGTCAGAGAGGCGAGATTGCGTTGGTTTGGACCTGTCCAGAGGAGAGATGCTGAGTATATTGGGAGAAGGATGCTAAGGATAGAGCTGGAAGGTAAGAGGAGAAGAGGAAGGCCTGAGAGAAGGTTTATGGCTGTGGTGAGAGAGGACATGCAGGTGATGGGTGTAACAGAGCGAGATGATGAGGACAGGAAGATATGGAAGAAGATGATCCGCTGTGGCGACCCCTAACAGGAGCAGCTGAACGAAGAAGAAGATTGCCAGTTGAGATCCTGGGTGGTGTCTGTAAATGGTGCTGTTTTTCCTCTTCTTTTTTTTTGCAGTGCACAGTTCCTCCACTTTTCAGGACTTGGGTTCGGTTCTGAGTTTCCAAGTTCTTCCATTGTGCATGCTGGCATTCCATTGTCTTCTGTCACATCTCAGTGATGCCCAGTCTCGGGTTTCCTCCTGTATTCCGTATGACACCATCTCAATAATGAGCTCACAGTTTTGCACTGAGGGAGCTGAAGGCCGCAGTGCAGATGACAGAATGATGTGGCATCAGGCTGACCGACAGCGACTGTGAAGTCAGGGCAGTGAATGCCAGGTGTGGTGTTCATCATTGTTTCAGTCACCTAAATCCAACCCCACCAACTGATGAGAGTAAAACGTCAAGGGGCACAGTGCTGTTCCCCTGGGGTGTGCTTACAATTGTGTCACCTATTTTCAAAAATAAGCAAGTTTGAAAGGAAGTGGTGCTGCCTGGAGGCTTCAGTTGGCTCCGCCGTGTGCCGGGAGCTCCAGGTCGCACTTGATAGCAGTCGCTTTCATTTACTATTCAGCAATCAGGACCTGACAGAGGGATTTCTTATTTTCTCGTTTCATCACTGGAGCATGCCGGTGTAGGTTAGTCCCTAATTACTCTCAGACTGAGACGTTCCAAATATTCCCTTGGTGGTAATATTTTTCTGCCTGAATGAGTCATTATGTTGTTTGGCAGACTGAAACACCAGCCTTTCTGTGTCGGAACAGAACCCCTCGTGTACCACGGCGTCCCTCACCGCCGCCTGCTCCGTGCCGACCCTCCCTCCCTCCCCGCTGTGACATTTCAGCTTCTTCTCACTCGCTCTGCTGGGCTCGCTGACTGATCTGGATGGATGCCAGCTCTTTTCTTAGGGCCAAGGACAAGAGAATGGGAGACGAGGGGAGACATGCTTAATGATCTGATGGAGCAGCGCCTCAGTCCTGCTGAGAGGCGAGAGACGGGCCATGTTTGTTTAGGTGCAAGGATAAGGTCAGGGAAATCCTCGGCAAGGCAGGGAGCGACAGCCACCTCGGGGCTGTATGTGTCACGGTCTGTCTACCTACCTGCCATTAATATAGTGCTTTATCTGTCACCAGTATAGTGCCTTTCCTATCTGTCTATCCATCTAGCTTGTAATGCCTACCACATCTGTTATTTAATGCCGTATCTGTGTTGTGCCTTTCATATCTCAGACATCCTGTTATAAAGTGTCTTGTATATCTGTCTACATAGCTTTTATATCTACAGTATGTCTACCACATGATACAGTGACTTTCATATGTATATACACTTTTATAATGTGGCCTTTCATCTGTGTCTGCCTTCCCACCTATTATATAGTGACTACCTACTATCTACCTACTAATTATATAGTACCAATCACGTGAGTCTGCCTTTCTAAGCTACAGTATATACTTTCCTATTATAAAGTGCTTTTCACATGTACCTCTCCACCCACCTGTTATAGAGTGCCTTTCACATCTCTCTATGAATTATATAGTGCCTTATCTGTATACTGCATTTCATATTTATCTGCTTCCTGTTCTCAAATGCCTTATAAATCTATCTACTCACTTATTATATAGTTACTTCTTATTATATAGTTATTTTATATCTGTCCTACCCCATAATATAGTGACTATCAAGTCTTTTTACATACCTTTTATAGTGTGCTTTTTATCTGTTTTACCTACCATTTAATAATAATTCATTACATTTACATAGCGCTTTTCTCACTACCCAAAGTATTATAATGCAAGGAGGAGCCAACATGCGAACCCATGACCTCTTTACTGCGAGGCATTAGCGCTTTTCACGTATCGTTTAGTGCCTTAAATGTCTATCTGTTTACCTATTATATAGTTCCCCTCATTTCTATCTGTCTATCTATCATCTATCTAGATGTATATTGTATCATGCCTTATCTATCTACTGTATCGGTATGTATAGGGTGGTCCAGATCTAATTATGCAATTTTCAATTACACTATAACTTAAGTTTATTACCTAGAGAATTCACAAAAAGTTCTTTTTGTTGCCGATAGATGGCAGCGCATACTCTGCATTCCCAAAATGGCGGGGAGACGGTTGTCAGTCGAACAACGGGTGCGATGTGTTCGCCTTTCATAATTGCATAGTTAGATCTGGACCACCCTGTACTGTATTATATATAGCTCCTTTCATAGCTCTGTTTTTTGTAACTTTCTTATTTTTCATGTTTTTCAACTTATATTGTTTATTATGCACTTTTCATATTGTCAATATTTTATATAGTGCATTTAATATTTGTCTGTCGTTATTTACTTTATATAGCATCTTTAGGATCAGTCTAAGTATCTTATTTAACACCATATAAATGTGTGTATTTGTGTAAAATATGTTTTTGTATTATATAGCTATAGTGCCTTTCATATCTACGTTGTGTGATATGCATAGAACTTTTCACATCTGTGTCATTTGGCACCTTTTATGCCCAATTGTCATACATGGCACCCTTCATATGATTATTTGTATATTGCGCCATTTATACAACTAACTATACCTTTGTCAGTAATCAACCCTTTTCTTTAGAGTGACAGTCGCATATTTATCCAGTTTGTCCTTTACGTTATCTCAGTCAGCCTCAAATAGCTGCAGGTGTTGAACCCTCTGTTTTCCTTTACCAGTGTTTCCGCGTTATTGATGTTCATTTCTTTACCGTTGTATTTGGCGAGCGATCAAGCCCATTATCTATCTATCTATCTATCTATCTATCTATCTACACAGTGTTGTTCTTGTCGTCTCTGGGCTGCTTCACGGAGCTCCTCCATTATATATCAGTGCCCCAGTTTTTCATCAATCGTTTTTTTCACGCATATTGTGCCATTCATGGTCAGTGCGACCCCAATGCAGTCATTAAATGACTCCTTACCTATGGATAAGCGGCGTGAGCACACTTAATAAATAAAGAGTTCTCTTATTAATGCACGGAATCGGACGGGATGGCAGCACTTGCTTTTACTTGTGCCGACAGATTTTCGCATTCAGCCTGCGGCCCGAGTTAAGTTCATTCTACGTTTCCTCCCCGGTCGCCCCTCCCTCTCTGCCCGTCTGTAGATCGGTAGTCAATAATGCCGCCTAGACTGACAGATTCGTTGTCTTGTTGCCTTCTTACCACAACGTAGGCACTCCACCCCAAACCCAACCCCCCGGACTTGTACAGATTTTCAAGTGGAGTGTCGCGGTAAGTCAGCACTTAATAGTCTGGGAAGTGGTACACGTGTCGCTCCTTATTAAGTGGCTCAATAAATTTTAGGAAATACGCCCCGCATAGCCCCCCAACCTCAGCGGATCGCCTTACGGGAGAGCATGATGCTCCAGCTCGTACGTATATCTCAGTTAAAAATGAAGGCTTTTAGCCTGCAGCCACCGCGACTCTGTGATTTTCAGCGTGTCGCTGTTTTAATAGCACCGAGCTTATTGTTTCTAAGCAGTTTATGGATTTGAACGTTCTTATAATAAATCCTAATGAGGATCAGAGTACTAAGAGCCGAATGAGGGCAGCGTTGCGGGCGCCTGACTCCTGCTTGTCACAAGCCACTGATTCATCGTGGCCTTCCGTCTTTTTAACCCCTCATGCGTGTGCGTGTTTGTTTTATTCTGTCATCAGTGCCACCCGGATGAAGCGCTGTTCAAATCAATGGCTCATAGCATCACTTCAGCGTGGCCGCTGCCTGAGGTTTTAATGTCTCCCGACTCCGTGCTCAACAGATCTGCCGACATGTGCTTCACCTTTGACAAGCGGCATTTTGTTTGAGATGTTAAATATGCTGTATAAAGAACTGCCTTTAATTTATTTGGAAAGAACATCTGGATTCAGTGTAGCAATGCTCATGTAGGACGGCACCCACCATGCCTGAATTATATATTACAGAATGTCGATCACAATGCAGACGCTCTGTATAATATGATAAACGTGTTTGCAGTGAAGACCACAGATCATGAAGTGACATCCGCTTAACGCCATCCTTCTTTAGCGTAGGTCACTCGTCACGCCGTGGCGCTCTCCACACGGCTTATCGCACTCCAATTGGTTAGTGGCTCACAATACTCACCAATTGGAGGGCCTCGTGTTTCCGTTACATAGCTTGGTTTTAACAGAAGGCGCCGGCTCCCCGCGACTCCAAACTGGGAAAGCTGGTCATAAAGGGGTTCGGTGGTCGTTTACAGAAAGGACGCACAGAGGTGCCTCTGTTGCATACACTCTGTATGCCCAGGGTGGAGGTTTGGGGACGTTTGGCCAAAGTGCAATAGGGACAGTTTTGTTCAAACCTAGACACTTTAAAATGTCCCCAAGAGGTTGAGATAAAATTTGTTCGACATCTTAAAATCGGGTTAAGTGATCTCAATTAAAGAAAGAAAAAATGGGACACGGATTTGCGTTAACCGACGTCCTGATCCCCCCATTCCACCACTGTGACCTGGAAACCAATGTCGTCTACCATATATGGTCTCTTCTGATTTGCTTTAAGCCCCCAAATCTATCATGAATATGGAAGTCCTGTCTTTTAGCCTGCCATACCGATTGGAGCGCATCATCTTCGGCAGGCGCACGCATGCTCCTAATCTTCTCATACCGTTTTATTGCTTCAATTCGTGTTTTTATGGCCAATTATCCCAGCAGGATGTATGCATCCCACGGACCAGCGATGGCTCTCTGCAAGAAGGCTAAATTGTGAGATAAAGCGCCCCTTAATGCTCTCATCTTATACACAGGATTAGTCATTTCGCTCTAATTCCGTCACTTTCCGTCCTGACTAACTATCGGATGAGACGATTTTTGCTTTACTGAGTTTTCATTTATGCCACTCATTATTATTATTATTATTATTATTATTATTATTATTATTATTATTATTATTATTATTATTATTATTTCAATCCAAAGCAGTGGCCTCCTTTAACTTTAACATACCTCACTTATCATGTCCACGACCGACGGGTGAAGTGAGGCGTTGAGTCAATCGCCTTAGGTAACGCTTATAGGATTGTGTTTTTCATCGACACGTATCTTTTATTACATTACGAAATACTAATGCAAACCATGAGCGTTAATTATGCTCCTTAACAAATAGATACACGTCCAGTACCTTATTTATATAGTACATTTAAAAACGCTGAGAACTATTTTTATTTTAAAGTTTTAAATTGCACAACAAGCAGATCGCAAGGTGTCGCCGCATCGCGAACTACAGAGAATGATATCGGCAGCGCATGCGCACTCTGAAGTTACATGTCTGCATGATATTGTGCATTTTCAGTATCGTATTGTGTATAAATTGATGAAGTCATTTTGTAGAGTTTAATCATTTCTTGAATGTAATTAAGGTGTCAGTCACGTGTGTTAAGTCTGCAATGCGCGTTTATTTAAAAAACTTAGACACCGTTTGGCATGCAGTGCGGAATTGGACAGAGTACATTTTTTATAGGGCTCAAACAAAAGCGGTGAAGAATCAGTAAGTTTTTATTTTTTTTAATGGTTGTGTTTTGTTGTTGTAATGCTAATATATATGTAATTTTTAAATAATTGCAACATTGATTTGTTGTCCAACATTTATATATATATATATATATATATATATATATATATATATATATATATATATATATATATATATATATATACATACACACACACACACACTTGCTAAGCAAATTATTAGGAACACCTGTATGCCTGCTTATCCATGCAATTGTTTAATCAGCCAATCACGTGGCAGCACACAATGCATAAAGTCCTACAGATGCAAGTCCAGAGCTTCACTTAATGCCCTTGTGTAACAACAAAATGGGCAACAAGTGTAGTTTCAGTGATGTTGACTGTGGCATGATTGTTGGTGCCAGTAAGGCTGGTTTGAGCATTTCTATAACTGCTGATCTCCTGGGGTTTTCACACATAACAGTCTCTACAGTTTGCTCAATGTGGTACCAAAAACAGAAAAGCATTCAGTGGACAGCAGTCTGCCTAGTCTTTGATGATGAGAGGGGTCCGAGGAAAATGTCCAGACTTATTTGAAGACATTTTTTTCTACTGACAGACCTGTTGTTTCTGCACTAGGACCACACTACATGTGCAGGCTTCCATAGTGACTTTGTCAAATGTGGTACTGTCATATTGAAGGATAGTTTGGACAAAATTAGATAAATCAATAAATATGCCTATAAATAAATGTAAAATGTTACAATGATTAAATAAAAACACAATAGGTGCTTTCACACTGCAGAAACTTTGTGTTCAGGATCCAACAACTTTTTGTATGATGTTGATCCTGGGCCGCTTGTGGTCAGTGGCCACTTTTGTGTTGCATTCCCACCACACAATAGGAACTGTTCCAGTTTGAACAAAAAGTACACTCCTGGATTAGGAGCTAAAAAAAGAACCAGGAACTGCAAATGGCCTGAACTCCTGTGGTGGGAATCCTATAAATGTTCCTGAGTTTCTAAAAAGGCCCTGGTTCCTGAAGAAAGTTCCTACAGTGGGAAAGCACCAAATGATATGCGAGTATAAACAACGTGTCATGAAATATATTATTATTATATTATTTCTTTATATATTACTTGCTGGCCCCCTGTAGCTCCGCCCTTGTAGTAGTGAAACAGGACAGTAAGGAGGACCCCGCCCGGCCCCCCACTATATAAAATCACACTTACCCCTCCCCTCGGCCTTCAGCCTCTGTCCAGATTCATGCAAATAAATCGGCGCAGCAAGTGATCTATGACTCTTAGCGCGATGAGATAAGTCGCAAAATCAACCAGGATGTTCAAGCAAATTATAGAAAAAAAAAAAGATCTAAATCTGTTAAGTAGTTTTCTCGTGAAAAGCGGACAGACATACAGACATTTTATTCATATATATGTGTGTGTGTGTGTGTGTGTGTGTGTGTGTGTGTGTGTGTGTGTGTGTGTATATGTATGTATATATATATATATATATGTGTGTGTGTGACGGGAAGAAGGGATGCGGAGAACAAAATATAAACAAAGCAAGGGTCCGACTCAGAAGAACAAAAACCATGACAAGGATAAAAGGGATTGCAGAGTTCAAAATCAGGAAAAAAATCAAACAGTAGTTAGCAAAATTAAAGCGCAAAAATGGTTTTGGAATCTGTGTAGCTGGATAACTTGGCAATTTAGCCCCACTGAACAAAAACAAAATGAACTTTAAAACAGAGTATTGAATCAAGAAACCACCAATTTCGTCGTCATCCTCGATAGCGATAAGCAGCTCAGTACTAGAGCCAGAAATTGACCTGTCAGTAAATTACAAAACGTCCCAGGATCCTGATACTCATAAATTGTCACAATTTTATGTTGACTCGATTGGGTTTTGACTTTGGTTATCAATAACCAGGTTTTGAACCTCAGCACTGGTACTAAAATGATACCAAAGTAAATAATGAATAACCCCCCACTGCCCCCATTCCGTCCATCTCAGAGTGACTTTATTCCCTCGTTATGTAAACGTGTGCCTCCGTGGTCCGCCACACTCCACAAATCACTTCACTGGATACCCCCCTTGCAGTCTCCAGTGTTTATATTTAAATAAATACATTCAAAAATTGGTTGGGGGGCTTGATGATTCAAGCTGGATGTAATAGGTATACGGGTGGTCTCATTGCAGTTCTGATTGTGCTAATGAGCACAAGGTACAGTTCACTTATGGTACAGAAATTAACAAAATGCTGGTATCGTACCATTTTAAAATAGTGTTTTTTTTTGTTGTTAATTTTTCAGAACAGGGATACCGCGTACCCCTACTGACAAATCACCGATTCTTACGAGAGCACACTTAGGAGAGTAAGAGAGCCGAGAGCTTCAGCTGACATCAACTGCCATGTCCGTCACATTTAAAGAGACGACAGTGTAACCCCTCTAGTTGTGGTCATTGAAATGAGACTCATTTTATATAGCGCCTTTCACAAGGCCCAGGCAGCCTCAATTTTTCAGGACCACATTTTACTGCAGTGGCACTTGTCAGTCCAGCATTAGCACAGCTGTCTGCACCAACAGGTGGATGGCGCTGATTATGCACAAGCGGGTGGTGAGAGGTACTCAGCTGGCACCTTAAGCCAAGTTCACTTAAAACTTTCCTTCACCTGCGCGAATCCAAAGGCTCCTCGGGGCCATGTTTAATTCAGCACAGGCTGGCCGGGAGAGCAGACGTTTTCTGTGTGATTAGAATTACTGAAGCGAAACTGACTTGCCGTATATTAAGTATGCGGTTACATTGCAAATTTTGTTACCGACATGAAAAATAAACTTAAAAATATTCATGAAGCGGATTTGACAAAAAAACATGAAAAACGGGACTTGCAGACTGGAATGGGGTGGGTGTGTGTAGCTTAAGAAAACAAACTTAACAGACCAGCCAAACCATTTGAAGTTTTCTCTGCAGTATCAGTAAAGTGTAGCCTGAAATTTTGTCAGAAGTCACCTCAGGACACATCCTTCGGTCTGTGGATAAAAAAAGAGGCGATAGTGGCCACAACTGCTTAGGCCCTTGGAGTGGAGGTGTAGATGCTCCCATTGCACAGGTGTGTGACACCATTTGATCTATTATGTAGTTCCTTTTGTATATAAATATCATTTAGTGCCTTTCCTAATATCTAAGGAATGTTTTTCATTGGTTAGAAATAAAAAAAAAATATATGATGTGCTCAAATCGTTCTGTGTTATGCAATAGCCAAAGTTATATACCTGGCTCAAGTGCCCTCTCTTTTTATGTATCCTTTTTATTGTGTCATAAATATTGTTTCATTCAGTTTTATTATTTTTCGATAAGTACAGAATTATTCTCCGTTTATTATCGTGTAATGCTGTATTGTTAAGTCCAATTAGATGGGGCCTCCTGACGCTGCCTCCTGGCCTATATTATCTTGCAAAAGCTCCATGGCCAGAACTGAAGCATTGGCTTTGGCTCTCCTACCGGTTATTGATTTTTCTTTTTGGGATGTTTGGATTTTGTCTTTTCATAACACAGAGACCAATTTTGGTCTTTGTGTTATGATTAGCATCAATATTTATAAAATGCAAATGCCTGTCTGTGATTACTTGCAGACTACTGGGGCTAGAACTTTGATTTTGGTTTCGATGAAAAGCTTGCGACCTGAAACATTTTGGAAATTCAAAAAATTTCAGGTAGCGTCAAACCTCACCAAACTGACCTGTGCTCGTGGGTTTATTATGGCAAAGTGATTGGCAAACAAAGAAAAATGGAAGAATGAAAAAAAACAATGACATCTGCTGAGTGTCAAGCAAATTGCAGAGACAGATGATGTGATAAAAAACACAATCAAAGGAGGGAGGAGGATGAGGAGCGCAGCTCCATCAGCAGAGTATCAAGTGCAGGAGACAAAATCCAAAAACGGCAAAGACACTAATTTTTCATAAATTGTGAATACTTTATCGTGAATGATTGCTGGCTAATTCTTTGTCACTTTTGGGGTTTTGAACCTGAGGGATTTCTGATTCTGATGTCCGATTTTAGGTTTAATGTGTTTTTTAAAAAACTTTAAATCCATCTATTACCCAACCTGCTATATCCTAACAACAGGATCACGGGGGTCTGCTGGAGCCAATCCCAGCCAACACGTGGCGCAAGGCAGGAAATAAACCCCGGGTAGGGTGCCAGCCCACCGCAGAGAACTTTAAATTTATTAGCATTTTGCCACAACGACATTTCATTTCTTCTCATGTGCTGTTATTTTGTGGATTCCATCATCATGATGCAGATCCTGGATGCTACAGAGGTCACGACTTCGGTTAAAAGGGCATCTTGACGGCCATTTTGTATCTGAGTTTGTGGATAACAAACCTGCCTTCTTTTGTGACTTTCAAGACTTCTTCTTTGAATCTCCCGGCCTTTGAATCTTTTGCTGTTGTCCCTGTCCTTTGATTTTAGTTCTTATTTTGTTTTCACTGATAGATCTGGTGACCTTGGCTAGTTTTGTGGGCTTTGATTCTGTGAACCTTGCTGTTTGGACTTTGGCTCAGCTCTTTTTTTTTGGTATTTCAATTTCTGGACCTTGGATAGTGTGAGTTGTTTGCAGGTTCACCTTTTGACATTTTTTTTGTTGAATACCTTCTTACCTTTTTGTTTTGAAAATTTGAATACATCTTTATATATTAAAATGATACAACATGCCAGGTTTTGTTCATTTTCTATGCTCTGAGTGAATTTTTTTATACATTCTTTGAGGTACTTGCCTGCCAGTTCAGAATGTATTAGTTTTGTGCTCTTTATTAATTGTGAGCAGTGTTACTTGTCGTTCATGTCCTCATTTGTTTTTACTGTGTCACCATTTTGTTTTTGGGGTTCCTGCTCTTTTAGTTGGCACAGAGTCAGTCGCTAGTGCGTGTGTCTCCAGACGTTGTGAACTGTGACATCACGGTCACAAACGCTCTAAAAGCTGGAGGTTCAGTAGCCACTTCATTCAAACTTTCAGATAAGTTCAAATCTCACTCATGTGGTTCTTGAGATTATTATTTATTTATTTATTTTATTATGATTCCTCTGTTTAACTTTTGGCCTTCTTCTAGTTTATGGTTTCATCTCCTAGTCTTTTCATCAAAATTCTTTCATACCTGTGTCTAACTTAAAAGTAATTCTTATTATAAGTCGTGCCATCAGGGGTACAGTTCCCTTATCCTTTTTTTGGTCAGTCTGGTCCTGTGCAGGCCATGAAGCCCTCTGCTTGGGTTTGAGCTCAGGCTAAGTTTTGTTTCTAGGCCTCACAGGAGGGCTCAGGGCCTGAGTTTTGTTTAAAATCTAATAACATTCTGCTGCAGAAAAAAACATTGAATCATAGTAAATACTCACTAAAAAAAGGAAAAACAAAGAAAAAGAAATTACAAAAAAATACTTTAAAGATAAAAAGAAAAGAAAGTAAAGCAATGAATGGAGCCCTGGCTAAACCAGAACACGGCGTCCATATTGTTTATGACAACACCATCTGTTGTAGTCGCACGTTTAGGTAGCGTTGTTGTTTGGTGGTATCTAAGAAGGAGACACAGCAAGTTTTGAATTAAAAAAATGTATTTCATTTATTTATTAATTTATTATTTATTTAATTTAGAGAAAGGACCTGTAGGCAGCCAGGAGTCCTCAGGTGTTTGTTCTGACCCTGTCTTTCGTTTAGTGTTCATCCCTTTATATTTTCTTTATTTCGCTTTTCATCAATTACTTTTATCCTTTGGTTGATTTTGCACTCAGACCATATGTGTTTAAGAATCATAGTTTTATATTTTTTATTGTCATTTTTATTTGGTTTATTTTTTATGCTATTGAGTATTTTATCAGGTTCATCACTTTTGTGATGAACTGTGAGAACCCTAAATCCAAAGAGGACTGTTTCATTTATGTTAGGTAGAATGCCCAGAGGGGACTGGTCAGGTGGTCTCATGGTCTGGAATCCCTACAGATTTTATTTTTTCTCCAGCCGTCTGGAGTTTTTTTTTTTGTTTTTTCTGTCCCCCCTGGCCATTGAACCTTACTCTTATTCGATGTTAATTAATGTTGATTTATTTTATGTTATAAATTGTGTCTTTCATTTTTCTATTCTTTAATATGTAAAGCACTTTGAGCTACTGTTTGTATGAAAATGTGCTATAGAAATAAATGTTGTTGTTGTTGTTGTGTTTGTGTTCTGCCATTAAATTGCAGATGGCAGGCCAATAGGCAAGGGGAGAGGATCAGGAGATTAAACAAAACCAGTAAGTAACAAGCAGGGTGTTGTAATGAGCAGTTTCTTTAGTTTTTTTTTTTGTCTTCCTTATATACAGTAGACATGCTGTACTAGTGATGATCGTCTCACCATGTTTGTTCTTTTTGAACGACTCTTTTCAGTTAATCATACGAATCTGTTCAGAGAAGCTCAACAACAGTGCTAAGGTGCGTCTGTGTCCTGTGTGACGTCGTCAGCGTTGATCACTTTGCTGTCACAGTTAGATATTAAAAGCTCATGTGCAAGAACCACCTGAATCATTCTCATTCATTTAATTGAATTTTTCCCACAAATGCGTCACATGATTCTCTTTCACTGGTGATTCTGTAATGTAACGACTAAGTTTAATTATACAGTACATCCTAAATTTTGTTGTCACACTTTGTGTACTAAAACAGGGTAGTGTCATATGCATTAGAATCATCTTAAATATACAATTAATTTTATATACATAAAGATACACATATAAAATACATACATATGCAAAACAATGTATGAATTATTTAATTACATATTTGTGATATGGACCCGCCTCTGTTCTTCATGTATGCACCAGCCGTTAATCCTAATAGTGAATTAAATGAATCAAAACATTCAATTCACTTAAATTTATAATTCAGAAGAATTGGTTCAGTAAAATGACTCTATTGAGAAGTTAAGCAGAATGACGCCTTTTATTGGCTAACTGAACAGATTACAAGATGCAAACGTTTGAGGCAACTCAGGCCAAGTCTTCGGTGAGAATGTAATCTTGAAGAAGGGGCCTGAGTTGCCTCGAACGTTTGCATCTTGTAATCTGTTCAGTTAGCCAATAAAAGGCGTCATTCTGCTTGACTTCTCCCTACATTCATAATGGCTGACACGGTACAACACATTGCATATGGAGTATTGGACCTCAAGGACTGTCATTTTCCCATCTATTTCCTGCCTTCTGCAATATTTACAAAGTTTTAATAACATCTCGTGACTCCATTTACTTAATGTGTTGGCCGTTAGTATTTTTTAGTGACTGTGGCTACCACTGCTATGGCAATCCTTCCCAGAATGACTCTGGAGTTGTGACGCGTGACAATCGGAGCACCGGCATGAAGGTTGGGCACATTCTATTCCAGAGCATCCAGTATTAGGATTCCCATGTAGGTGTATTGAGATTTATTTTGGTCTTTCTTAGGAACAAATTTTTTTACATTTTTTTTTATTTTCTAAACTTTAATTTTTGGTTTGCATTTTTATGCTTGAAGTCTGATCATTTGGGTTTTCTGGTTGTCTCCTCTCCCATTGTTGCCCTTTTTAAATCTTGACTGTCTTGTGCTGATTTGGTAGGCAAGGGTCAACACTGTAAAGACAATAAGAAATGTATCGGTACCCAAATGTGGCACTTGGTGCCACTGCCCACCTGCCTGCCTAAGGTAAAGTCATCTCTGATGGAGGATCGCAGGAATCGTTAGTTAGAGGGGTCCTTTCATCGGATTGGCTGGCCCAGCGCTGTCTCAGCTGTGGAATGGCCAATAGGGGGAGGCAGCTTCATGGCCGAGGTCTGCAGGACACTGAACAAATCCAAATCGTATTATGGGATATCAACCTGCTCCGTACTTGTAATATTTCTGTTGCACTATTGTATTGTATTGAGGATGACTTGTGTTCTGTTCTGTGTATTGTGTTGTATTGACCCCCATTCTCTTTGACACCCTCTGTACGCCCCACCTGCATGAAAAGGGGTCTCTCTCTGAACTGCCTTTCCCGAGGTTTCTTCATTTTTTCCCTACTAGGGTTTTTTTTTTTTTGGGAGTTTTTCCTCGTCGTCTTAGTGAGTCAAGGCTGGGGGGCTGTGAAGAGGCAGGGCCTGTTAAATCCCATTGTGGCACTTCTTGTGTGATTTTGTTGCTCTACATAATAAGTATATTGTAATGTATTGTGTGTGTCGAAACCCAATACAAAAATCAAGAATATAAGCTGAAGGAGCAAAGTGCAGTCGTTCACCTGAGACACTTAAGAGTCTTAACGTAAGAGAGTTGTTTTGTTCTTTTTACAATATCCATATGCAGTTAATCCCTGCTATCCACGGAGATCTGTTCCTGCAGATTCACTTACCCACAATTATAAAAGTGTAACCCATTTTGCGACACCTTTGCCTATTCACAGCCATACACAACACATGAAGAATTCCGAGTGGCCATGTGCTTAGCAGCAAAATAAGAGTTTGAGTGATAACAGGTCTATGGTGCCCTTAGACGTCCGGGGCTGTCCTGAATGGATCAATGTGCGTCTACTCGGTTAGAGAAGGTGTGGGTGAGCCGTTGAAGCCCATCTGTGATGGGGGCTTTGAACTGCTCCAGACGAATGAAGAATTCCCAGTAAGTGCGGGTCGTAAGCTCACATGGATCAAGTCCCCTACCCTTTGTTCACACAATCCATTGCTACTACTGATTGAATGGTTTAGTGAGGTCCTTGCATTGGCCCTGCTGTGGTCACATGCGGCCTATGGTGGAGCACTTAGAAGATGATTGTAAAGGACATACAATTCACATAGGTGAACCAGTGGAATAATCAGTACCAAGTCTCAAGGGGCGAGCACAGAAGGCCAGTATATCCACCCGACCCCCATCTCCCCAAGCCTGTGTCCCACTACAACCTAAACCCCTAGGATCAATGCTTCAGTATCCGCGTTTTCCTTTTCCACTGGGTATTATAGGAATGTAACCCCCGTGAATAACAAGAAACTGCCTATACTTAGACACAGTTCCTCAGTCGGGATTGGCTTATAAAACATCATGTCAATGATTTATGATGTCACAAGGAGCGACAGTTGGGGCCACACCCCTAGCAACGGCTCACTGCATGGCACGAAGAAACTTCACAAAAAGGTGGCATGGGCAGGAAAAACAAGATGCCGTCGTGGCAAGCAAAAATTGTAAAAGATAAATAATTCTAACCTTTTCCCTGAAGTGAAAAATGCGAAACTAATAACACAAAACATGTTCTCTGACCTTAAAAAAAAGTCAGAAATCCACAAAATACAAACAGAACAAATGTATTTAATTGAACAAAAAATTAATATTCACAACATCTTGGTGGAACTTAAAGGAGGTCCTAGAGAGCAAACACAGCAAGCAGCAGAGGTCTTCCTACAAGGAGTAGGCCAGCATGTTAAGCAAAGTCAGTGCACTGAACTCATCACAAAGACAACAACCGATTCAGTCTCGCAAGACAAAGCCAGGACATCTTCTCCCTAATTGCTGCCCGGTTCTCATTTGTGCCTCCACACCGAACAGAATCAGGACCTCAGGTGCTGCAGCAATTAGTCTGTGACATCCGGACCATCGTTTTTGAGCAGCTAGTTGACTGTATCAGGCAAAGATTAAATTCTGAGAGTGTCCCCTCTGATCTCAACAGCACAGATCCCTCAGGACCGCAGCTCATTTCAGATCCTAAAGGGATTCACAACTGAGAAATTTCGAAGGATCCGATTTGTGAAGCACTTCGTCAACAGGGCCAATATGACAGCCAAGTCGCGACACTAATCCCAGTCCCGGTGTGATTAACGAGCCGTGGAGTGTTTTGCTTCATAGTTCTTGGATGCTTTCAATGGCGAGATTCCCTTCTAGAGAACATAAGTTCAGAATTCATCCTTCGTCTCAGTGTGCCGGCACTCGTGCCAGGGTCATGAAATTGTTATTCAGCTCATAGCCCAAAGGCACGTCTGGGGCCTTGCACACGTGTGTTATGTGTGCCATCTGCAGACTGGTTGGCTTCTCCAGATGTGATTTGTTGTTCTCATTCTCAATGTCCGCTGAGATAACTTTGTTTCCAATGTCCACTCTGAGACGGCACAGTTTGGCCTCTAAATTGCAATTTTCCCCCCTTGTTTTATGGACTTGTGCCAGCGACAATATAATTTCCTGGAATCGACTTTTGCTCCCCACAAGGTTTAGACACTTGGAAGCACAAGGAAGGACGTGTCCAGAGTTTAAAAGTTCATTTTTGCTTGGCTGTAGAATAACTTTAAAAGGTAAACTCAAGGAAGTAATGATTCTGAGTTTTATATAGCGCCTTAAAGAGCGACAAATCGGACTGACTGTATATAGAAGCAGGCTGTCACATGAGCATAGCAACCAAAGCCAAGCAGTGAACCAGTGTGAGCCTACATCTTGGAATTCAGCAAGCGGCACACAGGCCTGGACTTGGTTGTTGATGGCCGAGGTCTCCAGGACTCTCTGAATAAATCCAAATCCTATTATGGGATATCATCTAGATCAGTGGTTCCCAAAGTAGGGGTCGTGAGACATTGGGGGTCACGAGATAAATTCCAAGAAATCAAATACTTTTTTAAAACTTTTTAGAAATTAATTAATTAAATTTTTTAGAAATAACATTTTATCCATAACTAACAAAAGATAAAAACTAGTAGTTAATAGTTACATTTAAAAAAAACATGCAAATTAAAAAGCCATCAGCCTTTCAAATTTCTTTCCGTTCGATCGCGACCCCTGAGGTGATTACAACAGTTTAACGACACATCAATGGCGTCAGTTGCAGCAGATCAATTTACAGCACCATGTTAAACATTCAGACATGTGCACGTAACGTGTAGGTAATTTTCATCGCTTTATGCTTAGGATATTATTTTTGTTGAAATGAAACATTGGTTAATATCGACCAATGACAACACAGATAGGCCAGCGGAGGAAAACAGAGAAGCACCACCGTCAGAATGCCCATCGTCCTCAGGTACAGAAAGACACCGGAGTGTGCATAAAGAGGACATGCATAAACAAATGAGTAAATTACTATTAAAAAAAATGATATGGTTGTTAGACCATTGTGTTCTTTCGCGTTGTCATGCTCATGTTTGGATAAGCCTATTGGCGCATGTGCACCGTTGCACGCAACGTTTGTATATTTTAACCACTTCCGAGGATAGTGGGGGTCACGAGTCACTGGCACGGTTATTTTGGGGGTCATGAGCTGAAAAGTTTGGGAACCCCTGATCTAGATGTTGAATTCTGCTCTGTACTTGTAGTATTTCTATTGTACTATTATATTGTATTGAGGATGACTTGTGTTCTGTTCTGTCTATTGTGTTGTATTGATCCCCTTTATTTGACACGCACCGCATGCCCAACCTACCTGGAAAGGGGTCTCTCTTTGAAATGCCTTTCCTAAAGTTTCTTCCATTTTTCCCTACAAGGGCTTTTTTGGGAGTTTTTCTTTGCCTTCTTAGAGAGTCAAGGCTGGGGGGCTGTTTAAAGTCAGGGCAACTTGACCTTTTAGGTATTGGTGTAGTTGGCAGGATTCAACATTCAAAGAGAAAATATATGCCATACTATGTCCTTTAGGGCTACGTCTTGTGTACGGTGTTTCAAATTTTGCTTTAGTTTAATGTATCGGGCTTACTGTTTTTGTTTTGGTGTTGATCTCCGGGTTCTTTGACCCCTACAAGGTACCATTTGACCTTGCTAATGGGCAGTCTAATTTGCAGCTTGCCATCACATCCTCTACCCTATCTTGATCCTGAATAGAGTGTGCATCAGTCCTGACAATTTGTGGTAACTCAGTGAAAGTGACTATGTCTGAAACACCACTGAGGTGGACTCTCACTATTCCTGTCAAAAATGGATATCTACCTTGTCGTTTGAGGTATTGATTTAGTCAGCAAGATCCATCCATCCATCCATTTTCCAACCCGCTGAATCCGAACACAGGGTCACGGGGGTCTGCTGGAGCCAATCCCAGCCAACACAGGGCACAAGGCAGGAACAAATCCCGGGCAGGGTGCCAACCCACCTCAGAATCAGCAGGATTCAAGATTCAAAAAGGAAAACATAAATAAGTTCTTTAGAGCAAAGTCTTGTGTGTGGTATTTAAACTTCACTTGTGTTTAACATACTGAGCTTGGTAGTTTTGATTTTGTTTTAAACTCCTGGTTCTTTGACCCCCTATGAGGAACCTTTTGACCTTTCAGAGAGGTGGTGCCTCTAAGATAAATGAGCATTGGGAGAGTTAAAGAATCAGAGGTGTGTAACGGTCATTTGAGTTAGTAGCAGAGTGGGCAGGCAGGTGGCAGGAACCGAGCAAATATTGTGATATGAGCAGGTAGCCTTGTTTGCTGTGCGCCCTTATGTCCTCTACCACGTTTTAAACCTGAGCAGCCTGCATCAATCATGAAATGTTACTGAACAGAGGGAAGGGGCACATGTCTGAAACAACCCTGAGGTGGATTTCTGTCAAAAGTTGATATCTAACTTGTCCTTTGAGGTATTGGTGTAGTCAGCAGGATTTGTGATTTAAGTAGAAGAATAATATTGCAACTTCTTAGATACTGCAATTGGAAATTGAACCAATGTCCAGTCCTAGGAGGGATGGAAGGAAAGAAGAGACCTCAGTGTGCAACGAGAGAGAGAACGGTGGGAATGTGTGTAATGGTTTACTGTATATACTCGCAGATTAGTTCTCCCATGGATAAGTCGAGGCTTGATTTTACTGTATAACTTCTGGTATTTTATAATGTCGGTCGTATAAGTCGAATGCAGAAAACTCCCGCTATTGGTCCAGGAGATTAAAATATGGTAACGCCCACCTGGGAGAGTAACCACAGTGCCTTTTTTTTTCTATGTTTTGTGCCTACGTGACCACACGGTAACACTGAACTATTCCGGAGCGACATTTGCACCATTTTGTGTTTTTTGTACACCTTTATCGTAAGAGCATCCCTTATCTACGATGGAGCTTTCAATAAGAAGAAAATATGAAGCTGGTTTGAAATTAAAAGTCATTGAAGTGGCGAATGAAATTGGTAACTGTGCTGCTACAATAAAATTCGATGCATCTAAAAAAACTGGTGCGTGATTGGAGGAGGCGAGAAGATGTTAAAAAGAAAAAAAAAAGTAAGTTTCGCATTTTTGAATGGGCGCACAAGTCGGGTTCTGATTTTATAATCAGTTTTTCGGGTTTCAAGACCCGACGTATACGCGAGTTTATACGGTATGTCTTTGATGTGTATTTGATGACGCTACCCTAGTTTTCATGAGCATACTGTTTGGATCTTTGTTGTCCAGTGGCCGTTGCCACCTTTGAATATTTGCATCTGTTGTCTCCATGGTAATATAACCCAGCATTCATTGCTTGTGACATCATCACTGAGAAAATTAAAAAGTTGCTCCAGGGCACTTCTAGAGTATCCAAATTTGTGGATGAAGTCTAACATTTGTGCTTTTCCAAATGCCTCTTTGCTTTTGACTTCCTGGTTGAAGAGTCCTTTTGCTGACGGTTTGGATTTTCAATTTTGGTGAGAGTTTTTAGTTTTGATGAAAGATCAGTTTGTGACTGATGGCAAGTGTTTGACTACACGCATCTCCTGATCGTGATCACAGAGGCAGAGTGGTGGCTCTAAGGCTAGGGATCTGCACTGGCAATCGGAAGGTTGCCGGTTCAAATCCCGTAAATGCCAATAGGGACTCTGCTCTGCTGGGCCCTTGAGCAAGGCCCTTAACCTGCAATTGCTGAGCACTTTGAGTAGTGAGAAAAGCGCTATATAAATGCAAAGAATTATTATTATCACCTGACAGACTGTCTCTTGCAAGTCTGTATACCGTGTTGTTACCAAAGACAAACCCCCCATTGCCATCACGTGGAGTGCAAGACGCCATCGACCCACCGGTATTTGAGGTGGCAGTGCGTCTGTGGTATCCAAGCTTTTGTACTTTCTGCCTTAACAATTATTCTTTGTTCATCTTCATCTTCATTGAAGAGTGAGGAAAGAAAAGAGGAGCCAACGGCTTCAAATATGAGCTACAACCGCGTCATTTGCGTCACATATATATATGTGTGTGTGTGTGTGTGTGTAGGTAGGTGGAAATCCACAAAAGGAGCAAATGAATTACGTGTCTTAAAACAGTTTTTTATTCCTAAGCTTTCGATCCCTACCAGGAATATGCAGGTTTGAGGAGATCATGCACATAATAAATAAGACTTTATCACCAGCACCCTTCTCAATCCTCACTCCACCCACCCCAAATCCACATATCCTCCCCTCTTTATTTATTATATATTACCTTGGGTTCCTGTATGTCTAATAATTTTCCTCTGATAATGATTCCTTGTAGGAATCTAAAACCTAGGAATAAAAAACTGTTTTAAGGCATGTAATTAATTTGCTCCCTTTGTGGAGTTCCAGCTACAAATATGCAAACCGTATCACATATCTTCGCCTCCGCTTATGAACTATGACCTGTACCAGCAGATGCTAGTGCAGATCATAGTTCCACCTCCCAATTCATGTCCTCTCTTCAGGTCTCCCTTGTTAAGTGCTGTAATCGAATGGAGTCAACTCGGCAATTTTTGAAATTCACCTCAATGGGCGTGTCTTGTGTCCCTGTGCAGTGTTGTCCGTCGTGGGCGTGGCCAGTCCTCACCGCTTTCTGGTCCACGCCTCAGATAATAGGAGGACGTGTTTCGCGGCACTAATACTTCTTGAGCCTTACATTGCTCTCGCTCTTTGATGGGACATCCGAATGGCGGGAGGAGTGGTCAGTGACGCTGATGTACAGTATATATGTTGACTGCAGCAAAGGCACGAAGGCAGACAAATAGAGACCGCAGCTGGAAAGCGTCTCATTTGAGATCCCAATTAAAAATCAATTCGGCGTTCTACTAGTGAGCTCGCCGCCATCGCATCGGTACCACACACTCCGCTCTAATAATTAAAATATCATTGCGGCTGCCAGTGATAACTGGCAGAGCCTCGCATTTGATTTGAAAATCAGTTTGGAGTATTGTGTATTGTCGGGCAGAGCGCGAGCGGGTTCTACAACGGTACAACTGTAACATTAAGAGGCAGCCGGTGACCGCCGGGCACCTGACGGCAGGGGCTTTGACAGGTTGATAAATTAGGACTGACACTTGCCAAAATGGCTGTCCTTCCCACAGCCTGCCAGTCGAGCAGTTCCACTCCGTTAATTGAATTGGCAATTTGTGTAACAGTACCTGCCCCTGAGCTCTCGGAAAGCTGGAGCTGCCATTTAGCTCCGTTAATCCAGAACTTGGGAATAAGGACGCTAAGCTTCACAAGAAATTATTGCAGATTTAAAATGACAGTCAGGGGCCCTGTTGCCAATTTTCCATTAAATGAGAAATAAATTAACAATAGCAATAATGTCGACTTATAAAACCCAAAGTTAAATTGACTTTCAAGTAGCGCTGTGATTTCAAATTGCTGCTGTTCTGAGAATCAGGTTGCATATTTTACAGAGCGAGCCGAAAGCTGTTTATACCGCGTCCTGATTGAACGCCTGCCGTACTCGCTTTCATTTAGCTTTTCATATTAATTTTACTCGTAGGAGCGGCAGCCTCGAAGAAGAATGAAAGCGATACGCCGCCGCCACCGCCGCCTCTCCAAATATGTGCTCAGCGCCAGAGAAGGCGACCGGACCGCCGTGTCACCAGAGTGTCATCCGGGGCTGAACGCCGGACCGCCATGGCGTTCTGTGTGGAAGTGAACGGTTCATCGAGGGAAACTACTGGCGGCGTGTCGTAGAGGGCGTGGGGAAAGTGATAAAAATAATAATAATAAAAAAAGGCAGAAAGAAAGAAGGAAGCCTGAAACGCAGCAGTCACGGAAAAGTAAAAGTAACAATCAGGGACTTGGGAATCTCAGCGGCACGGAAAGGTAGACGGAAATGAGCGTTTAAGTGCGCTTTAATGGGGTGAAATAGAATGATAAATGGCACTGGGAAGCTAATGGATCGAGCGGCAGAGCTGTCGTTTAGTGCGAACGGAGAGACGCCGGTGAAGCAAAGTGTCAGTCTGCCTGTCTATTATATAGTGCCTTTCACATCTCTCAATGACATATGACATCTTTCCAGTCTCTCGCTGTCATGTAGTGATTTTCCAGTTTCTCTAGGTATGCATCTATTTTATAGTATCTATCTATCTATCTATAACAAAGTGTGTCAGCTTTATCGTGCCCTTTACATCTGTTTATTATATAACACCTTTCACATCTGCCTAGCTCCCAGTGTTTAGTGTATTTTCTATTTATGCTATATAGTGCATTTCACCTCAATCTTATAGTGCCTTATCAATCTATCTATATATGTATATCGATCTATCTATATATGTATCTGTCTGTCTGGCATGGGTAGGACAAGGTTCATGGGTGTCAATGTACCAGCTAGACAATCCTCTTTTAATTTTAATAGAAAAGAAAGTATTGTTAACAGAAACAACAGTGTTTATCATTCCTGCACAGGAGTAATTACTGAGTCTCTGAGCTGGGCCCTCAAATGAACACCCACATCTTGCTGGCGGAATCAGGCCCGCACCTAGGAAATTCTGGGCCCCAGGCAGCTGACAGAGTTCGGGCCCCTTTCGTGTTTCAAATTTGTGCATATGTTTTAAAACTCGAAAAATGGCGGGCCCCTATCTAGCTCGGGCCCCTGACAAGTGTCATGGTTGTCCCACCCCCCCAGGTGCGGGCCTGGCGGAATGAATATATAGTAAATGTCTAGGAATGGGGCTGAAAGCAGGACTGTAGCCAGAGGTCTTCTGTCTCTTGCCTTTGGTGCTGTAGGTGAGAACAAAGAGGTCAATAGTGACAGCGGCCCCACTTATATGGGAAATTGCTTACCTCGGCAGTGCTCTTAAGATGTCCCCTTGTGTGACACTATCTATCTATCTATCTATCTATCTATCTATCTATCTATCTATCTGTCTATCTATCTATCTATCTATCTCAAAGAGTCTTTTATATATATCTCTCTATTATAAAAAAAAATCTTGGAAGGAGACAATACGTGATCCTCTTGGGAGACAATTTGACATCCCGCGAGAGACACTTTAACGTTCCGCGAGACAAGGCAGTGAAACAAAAGGACAGCTGCTGTACAGGCTTTGAAATGATCGACGCGCAGCGTGACAAGCAGAACACACAGCTCGACAGCAACAGCAGAAAGACAGCAGCTGATCAGACCACATCTCCTTATCATGCGTTCAACATAATACTGTATATTTACAGTATTAACTTTTCAGTTTATCTGTTACGTAGTGCCAAGTGGTTTATTTACTACTTAATGCACAAAAAAAAGAATGATATTGTTATAAAAAGAATGCATTGGGGGATTAAAATAGGAATGTTTACTAGGTAAAGCACACAGGAATGTACAGTCGCTCAAGATGAAAGGCACCATATAAATAAAGAAGTGTTTATGTAAAGACAATAATCCCAGTGTGCAAGGTGCTATGTTAAGTGAAGGCATTTTCCCTCACTATTTGTCATCAGTGACGCAGAAATCTGTTTCGTAGTCGATATGCAAGATTTGTGTTTTAGCCCTGTGGCGATGTACTTTAGTCTGCCATGACCAATCCTCCTTGAAGGCAGAGAGATGTGCTTTGATCATCCTCATATATATCAGCCATTCTGTTATACACTGCCTTCCTTATCTGCCTAGCTGGCTATGTATCTATTACATACTGCTTTTCATATCTACAGTATATATCTATCAATTACTTACTGTCTTTTTATATCTATCTAGCATTATATAATATGTAACACTTTTCATGTTTATCTATTTATCTATTGTATCTAACACATTAAAAGGCAGTATATAAATATAAAATATTATTTGGTAATCTTGTTTTTCTTCTATAATGCTGGTGATGGTGGTCACTTTGAAAGTCACTATATAAAATGAAACTGCCTGACAGTCCTGTGTGCTTTAGGTAGCTCCATGTTGCTGTCGTGTACTGTGTTATCAGTTATGAATGACTTTGTGTTTGTCAGGGTGAATTTGAAAGGCATTATATGTAAAGAAGCAGTTATGCACCTTGATATTGCTTATCAAATTTGTGCTTTTCAGTGCAAGCTTGCAAGGCACTATACAGAGAAGCAGCTGTGTGCCTTAGTATCACTTGTGTATAAAATTTATCCTTGAATGTCACTCTATTTAAAAATAGAAATAAAGACTTGTGTGCCTTGGTTTAACTTTATTATTGAATTTGTACTTTCAGGGCGATCTTGAAAGGCGCTATATGTAGAGAAGTGGCTGTGGTATCACATATGTATTGAGTTTGCACTCTGCAGGCCGAGCACACTCCAAGTGGCGCTCGTAATTCAGTCGTCTGAACGGGAGCAGCTAATTACCCAGCCTGGCGTGGAGAGGTAAATGCGAGCGGCTCATTTGTTTTGATTAGGGCTGCGCTCTCGTGATTAATGTGAAATTATGAGGTTATGTAAATAATAAACGGCTCCAATAAGACAGTGCAGAAATGCAGAGCGCCTGCTGACTGGTGGCAGGGTGGAGGCCATGCCGCTGACAGCCCCGCCGCGCCTGACCGCATGTGACTTTGTGGCAGTTTAGTGTGCAGAGACAGCTGTGACATGTGTGAACGGTAAGCCACAGGTCAGACAATATTGGTAGACAGTCATCTGATCCCTCTGTCCTCTGGCTCTGGGTGTGACCTAGCCAATTGGTCCTGTTAAAGTGCCAACATTCTGATGGCAGCTCATCATTCATTTTTAATTGTGTGCAGCAACCTCCTCAGAGTTCGTGAGTCTTCATATGGTCACTTGTATACAAAGGAAGGATAACCGCGTGTCCTCATCAACCTGAGGCCCCCTTCTATCTTCATTTTCATGCTGATACACCTGAATGCTGACAAGGTGCTTCACTAAGGTGGACACTCATTATATGTGTTGTCAAACAGTTTGTCCCAATGTGTCTCTGTTACAGGGTGGCACAGCTGATAAAGGATCTGGATCTGCGTTCATTGCTAGGCTACACTGTGGGCTTTACATGTTCAGTCCAAAGCCGGCCGTGATGTTGGTTGATCCAACTCTTCATTTGCTCATCCCAAAACCTGTCAATCAGATTCATTGGGCTAACCCAACACTTGTATCTCATCAGATAGACTGGGCCAAGGGTTCAATTGTGTATTCCAAAACCCAGCCAATCCAATTGTCTGGGAGAGCTCATCACTGGTTTATCTTAAAAACCAACAAATCAGATTAAATGGACTGAGTCTCCAATGTTCAGTCATGAAACCAACCAATCATTGATTGGCCCGAATCTTCACTTGTTTAGTCCAAAACTAGCAAATCATATTGATTGTCCCAATTCAGTGATGCAGTGTTGAAGTCTGCCACCCCCTACAGGCCATTTGAGATCACTTGATAGTAGGGTACAAAAGAGGGCAGGTGCATGATAATATGGTTACTTAAAACTTTAGATAAATTATGTCAAGAACAATAAAAATGTGAAATAGAAAAGCTGGCACCTATAATAAATATTCACAATACACGGCCTATCTATCTATCTATCTATCTATCTATCTATCTATCTATCTATCTATCTATCTATCAGGTGGTCCAGATCTAATTATGCAGATCCAGATCATCTGGATGACTTTGATTTATGCGGGGACGATTCCAGTTCAGCGCGAAGACGATTCTTCATGTCGTCAGTTCGCACACTTCTCGATGGTCCGGGATTTTTCGGGTGATTTTCTATGTAATAAACTTAATAAGTTATAGCATAATGAAAATTGCATAATTAGATCTGGATCAGGGTGGCACGGTGGCGCAGTGGTAGCGCTGCTGCCTCGCAGTTAGGAGACCTGTCTGGGTTCGCTTCCTGGGTCCTCCCTGCGTGGAGTCTGCATGCTCTCCCCGTGTCTGCGTGGGTTTCCTCCCACAGTCCAAAGACAAGCAGGTTAGGTGGATTGGCGATTCTAAATTGGCCCTAGTATGCTTGGTGTGTGTCTGGGTGTGTGTGTCCTGCGGTGGATTGGTTCCTGCCTTGTGCCCTGGGATTGGCTCCAGCAGACCCCCCGACACCCTGTGTTCGGATTCAGCGGGTTGGAAAATGGATGGATGGAGATCTGGACCACCCTATATGTGCTCACTTTTTGTCAATCTCTAAAACTTTATTAATCCCAAAGGAAATTGCATGCTTCACTCAGCTAATGTTTAATTGTGTTCCCTAGAGTTCAAGGCACTATATATAATAGAGACCTTTACTGTCACTATGATGCTGCACGCCGCTTGCTTCAATCGTGTTGCCTGTCCTTTAAGGTGCTATATCACGTGAAGACCTTTTCTTTGTTTAAGATGCAGCATGCTGTCACTTTTCACCTAGTGTGCCAGGGGCTATATAAAATGAAGAGCTTCCCTCTCACTGTTTAACATGCAGCACACCCCTTGCTTTAACAGTGTCTTCCAGTGTGCAAGGCACTTTATGAGGTGAAGACCGTCCTTCTCATGGGTTGTCATGCTACATGCAGCTCATTTTAATGGTGATCTCAGTGTGCAGGTCCCACTATAAAATAAAGCCTTTTCTCTCACTATCATGTCACGTTGCACGCAGCTTGCCTGATTGTTGTCACCCAGTGCACAAGGTGCTCTATAAACAGAAGGCCTTTCTTCTCAGTATTTGTCATGCTTTATGCAGCCAGTTTAGTTTTGTCTCCATCTGCAAGGTACCATATAAAGTGAACACCCTTCCCTCCCAAGTTGTCATGCTGTACACAGCTTGTTTTAGCCGTGTCACCCGGTGTGCAAGGCGCTATATAAAGTGTACACATTTTCTCCCACTCTTGGTCATGTTGCACACAGCTCACTTTTAAAGTATCGCGCAGCGTGCGAAGTGCTCTATAAAGTGAAAGCCTTTCCTCGCCGTTTGAAGAGGTTGCACGCAGCTCGCTTTAATGATGTTGGCAAGCATGCAAGGCGCTATACAAAGTGAAGGCTTTTCTTGTCATCTTTTGCCATGCTGTATGCAGCTCGCGTCAACGGAAAGTGTTTGAAGTCACCGTAAACTCAAACGAGAGATGTGAGGATCACTGCGCCCTCCTCCTCCAGCAGGGAGCAGATTCAAATTTTACAATCGAGTGGCACCACATGAGAAGCGGGCATGTTTGGCGAGACACTCGGGCAGCATGGGCGAGAAGCCCGAAAATAAACAGCTAAATTACCGGGTTTAAGCTCAAACGGAAGAAACACGACGCTGTAATGCGAGAGACAGCGCGGAATGACGAGCGCACCGCGCCCACACCCACACCGCACCAGCGCCGCCCCTCCGCCGTTCTCACCTGCGCTGTTTCCGCGGAGGTGGCGGGCGGCTGAGGTGACAAACCCGCTGACTGATTGATGTTTTCAGTAAATTTAGAAAGCCTCATTCACGGTTGCTATAGCAATAAATCCGCCCACTTTACGGGAAGTTTACTAAAATGTTTAGCTCTTAAGAGGAGAGACGACAATTGCCTTTGTCACAAAAGATGACACCGATGCTACATATCTCCTCGGCAGGGATGGCGAATTTTATTAGGCGGAAAACGTAGTTTAAGTGGCATGTGACAATACAAAGGAAATGCAGCTGTTGACTCCCGTGTGGTGAAAGGCGCTTTATTAAATAAATCACTATCCTCCTCCGGGGCTGGAATGTATGCGTCATCCCCACCAGAGAGCTCTCTTGGCACTGGGGCACCCGTTGCTGGGCGAGGGCATCACACTGACACCTCATGCGTTATCATGCCAGCAGTGGCAGACCCTAATGATGCCCGAGGGGTTTCCTCACATGACATGGGGGCAATTCTTATTTTCTTTCTTTTTTTTTTTATTTTTATCACTTCCCCAAAAAAATCTAGAAAGAGTGGAGAAGGCCTGTCTTTTGCAACAAATATACCACATGATCCTGAGCCCCAGTCAGGAAAAGTGCTATATTGAGGCCCAGCTCTCTTTGAGGCTGATGATGGGGTGGCATGGTGGCACAGTGGGTTGCTTTGTCTATTTAATGTGAGGATGTTCTCGCTGGGCTCAACCCAGGATGCCCCCCATAGTTATTGGCAGAACTGGAATCTGGGTTCAAGGAATGTTTGGATGTGTGCCGTATGACATGTTTCCAACTTCAGTTCAAAGTTTAGATGCCACCTGGTTCATAGCTACAGAGTGCTCTTCAGTACTACTAAACCTCAAATGTCTATTTTTATGGTGTCTTTCCTTCACAACCAGGTGCTTTACAAGGTGCGTGTGACTACCATTCCAGTCAGTGGGCTCATACATGATGAGCAGTGGTACAAGGCACCTCTTAGAGCTTTGCCAATGTCTTTTAGCACATAAACACAAAAAGCTTGTATTCTGCCTCAAAAACTGATGCCACCCAAGTGAGGCTAAGTGGTAAAGGTCAGAAAATAAATAAAACACCCAAGATCCATTCTGCCTCCTATTTTCCCTCCTGTGCCTTAAGGAGTCTACTCTTGCTGAGGAGGATATGATCTTGGCACTCCTGGCACATGTGTTCAACACGGTAGATGTGCTCTGGACTGATAAACGTCACTGTTGACTTTAGCAATGCTGACCACAGAGATTGCGTTTTAAATGTAGTTGAGTAATATTAAGATGTCCAGTTGACGTTCAGAATCCATGCTAAATGTGATCGTTGGATTTAATCAAGCAGACCATAAATGTACTTTTTACATTTTTACAGGTGGCTGGTCACTTTCAGAGGTTTACTTTTTCACAGCCATCTCATGAGGAGGTGCTCTGCAATGTCCTGAAAAATACTCATCAGAGTGCCCTCTGCTGGCACCATATGATACTGCAGCCAAGTAGTTCTCCTGATTAAGTACTTGAGACTCCTTGGGGACCTCTAACAGCTTGGTGGAGGTGGCTCCTCATTTACTCTTTTATGGGTGAAACATGCTTTCCATCTACAGGACATGTCCAGTCTGTCTATACTGGTGTGTGGAGGGTTGCTGCATTCACCAGTGTAGAGTTTGTCCCTTGCCGAGGCCACCTCCATACCACTCCCTGGAAGCCTTTTTTAATACATAAAGTCAGTATGAGGGCCATTTACTTTCTGTAGCTGCTCTGACTATTGAGAGATGCAAGGTGGCAGAGTGACTAAGCAGCAATGGCAGGTGTGGCACTAGACTGTCACAGGACACCTGTAGTGACTACATAAGAAAAACAATGCTCAGATACATGGCGGCCCCAGTGCTCTTGGACTGAGATGTCTTCTTCAAATCCTCCATGTTGGACAGCAGCTATGCTGTGGTCTGCTAGGAAAGGCGCTCTATAAAAGTGGCTCCCAATTGGTATCTGTGATTTATGAGGGTTTTGAGTGGGGAAGCCAAACTTGTCTTGATGAATTGTTCTGTCTGATATGACCTGTGGTGGCCTTATTCATAAAAGGTATTAGATAAAATAACGATCACTGGATAACAAGTCACAATCCATTTTTGAAATTGGGGCGGAGAGGGGTTGATTTGCAGAATGCAGTCCTGGCAACATTGAATATAAATTAATCCTGGATCGGAGAGTACCAGTCCATGGCAGAGACTTAGTCCTTGTGATATGGGAGGAAGATGAGAGCAGCGCAAACTACACACAATACCTGAGCATTGGGCCCACCACCCAGTGAGTCACCATGCCACCTTCATTAGATCTGGCCCCTTGAATACAGCTAACTATCCATTAATTATATATTCTATCTATCTATCTATCTATCTATCTATCTATCTATCTATCTATCTATCTATCTATCTATCTATCTATCATATAGTGCCTTTCATCTATCTATCTATCTATCTATCTATCTATCTATCTATCTATCTATCTATCTATCTATCTATCTATCTTCTGTGATATAGCGCCTTTTTTTAATCTACATTATCTGTGAAGTATTGCTCTTCCTGTCTGTTGAATGTACAAGTAAGAATTTCAGTGTATTCTGTTCATGTAGCAATCCCATATATTATAATACAATACAATATTAGCGTTGTGTGAAAGATTAATGTGATCAGTCGCTTGACCCCAGTGAATGCCTGCCCGAGCCCGTGTTGGCATTGTCTGTCACTCTTTGCAAGCAGGTGCCAGCTGTGAGCGCCTCCTGTGTCTACTTGCTGGGCCTCACTCTCAGAGGGCTGGGAAAAGGCAAACGCTTGGAGCATCACCGGAGGGCACAGGCACATTTCCTCGAGCGTGTGAAGGACGGCGTGCCTTTGGTTGGTGCGGCTGGGCCTCGGGGAGCCGCACTCTGACACCTCGCTCTCCACATGTTTACAGCCGGGCCTGGCGAGGATTTAATGACCATCCAGCGCATTTATTACATCATTAATTGCACTTAATGTGGCCGCATTACCACAACGCTTGGCTAAGCTCTGGAAATTAAGTACAGAGCGCTTTGTTATAAAATTCACCGTAATGAGCTCTGGTGGGACGAGCTCTGTTAACTTTCAAATTACCGCAGGCCATCGTTTTTTTTCTTCGTTCCCCAAAGTCATTCACCAGTTGGAATCTTGCTAGATGCCTTAAGGGTGCCACTCTGAATGATCTTCAATGGCTGGCACCCATTTGTGCCCAGATATACTGGAGGCCATGCCACCTCATATGGTTGGCATGACACCCCTACCCATTGGTTGGTGTGCCTATTGTCACTCACTTACTCCCGCCCTTCCGTTTCACTGTCTCAGTGGTTTATTTTCTTGTTTGGTCTGCAAGGCATGTGGTGATGGTGAAAGGCACTTTATAAAATTGGGGTGGCCCCATGCAGGAGGTGGATCTCCAGTGGCTTCCATTGACTTGTTGCTCGTCTTTGAGGGCATCCACCCAAATCCCTGGTCCACTTTTTATTTATTTATTTTACATCTCTTGACTCCCAGCTGGACACTGTCTGGGTGACATTGGGGTTGCACTGAGATGTTTAATTCCTGCCACTCCTGCTGGTCAGTAGTTGCCAATGAGACTGGCAGTGGCAAATTTAATGTAATTCTGAAAGGAAGAAGTCAGATGTCAGCTGGCATGAGGGCACTTAAAGTTTTATTGGTGAAATATTGGGTCAGCCACACATTATAGTGTGGGCATCAGGCTGTTCAGAACCCTCATCTAGGTACTGGCTAACAATCTCAAATGGCTGACATTGTCACTCTCTGTCATTTGGCCTAGCAAAGTAAATTGAATATGACGTTTCTATGTCTGGCATAGACTATTCACCATCAGCAGATGATGTCCCATCTGATAGCCACAGAGTGGTCATTCACAACAAGGTCTCAGCTTGACCTCAGATTCTAAAAATAAAGGTGCGTGTGGCTTTATCGACCAAATGCCATCGTTCAATTTGGAAATAAATAAATTTGACTCACTAATTGAAATCTACTGAGGCCTTGGCTGCAGAACGGGTCACATTGTGGCATTCGATGTTGTGGTCAATACTGCTGGACAGAACAGCTCAGAGCTCTGCAGGCACTTTTCAAGCAATAAGCCACTTCAAGGCAAGCAGGAGGACCAACATTTACCAGGCACCTCTTGGTAGCTCTGCAGCTGGGGAGTCTTCAGGTGGGCAGCTGTGCTGTTAGACGTTTAGTGGTCACCTGATGAACCCACCTCCATTGTGGTTGTTCCGGCCCAGTCAATCCCAGGCTTGTGCCACCCGCTCTTTATGTGTGGACAGTTGGTGCTGATGACTAAGAGTAGAATAGAAGCAGGACAGTGAAGAGCAACCAAGGACATCCATGTCCTACTCTGATAGGCTCAAGGCATTGAACTTCAGGAGTGGCTTGGAGACATCATCAAGATCTTCACAATTCTCAAAGAGAACCAGTAGAGTTCTGTCATTTAAACAGTGAATTGTGTTTTTAAGGACATCTAGTGGAGACTAAGAGAAGAGGATTGTAATTTAGTTAAGTTATGAAATTAAACTCCTTAAATCTTGAGCAGAGAAGGCTACATGGAACCAAACTGAGGTCTTCAAAATTCTGAAAAACATCTATAAAATCAATCCACCAAACAGTCAATGGCATATTGGAGGACACTTAGGCAGGAAGGAACTTTTAATTGTAATTTTATTAGGGAATTAAAATCCTTAAATCTTGGGCAGCGAAGGGTAAATGGATCCAAACTGAACTGTTCAAAAATTCAGACAGTCATAGCTAAACCAGATCCAGCGTACTCCTGTCAGTTAAACAGTAAAATACGTACTCAAGGACACCTAGTGGAGACTGAGGGAAGGGAATTCTCATTTTAACATTATTGGGGGAATTCAAATCCTTTTAATTTTGGACACAGAAGGGTACATGGATCCAAAGGGAAGTCTTCAAAATTCAGGCAGTCATAGCTGAACGAGATCCAGCATACACCTGTCTGTTAAACAGTGAATCAGGTACTCGAGGACACCTAGTGGAGACAAAGGGAAGGAACATTTCAATTAGTTTTATTTAATTGGGTCATTAGAGGACCTTATTGAGGGCTTCAAAATTGTCAGAGGCATAAATAAAGCTGATCCTGCAGAATTCTGTCAGTTAAATAGCGAACCACATACTTGAGGATATCTAGTGGAGACTAAGGGAAGGATGCTTTAATATTACTAGTTAATTAAACCCTTTAAATCTTGAGCAAAGAAGACTACCGTTTTTACTTGTGTAAAACACGCCCTCGTGTAAGACGCGCACCCTCATTTTTACAAAGAAAATCGCGAAAATCGTTTTGCCCCGTGTACGACGCATGTTGTGATTGCATAGGAAGCGTTTAGAGAGAGAGAGCGAGTGAGTGAGCGAGCCCAAGCAGAAGAAGTAAACATTACAGAATTACATTTCCTTGTGTATGACGCGCATGTGATTTAATAATGCGAATTTTTGGGAAAAAATGTGCACATGGTACACGTGTAAATACGGTATGTGGAATACAACTGAGGTTTATAAAATTCGGAAAGGCATAGGTAGGGCTGATCCTGCAGAATTGGGTCAGTTAAACGGTGAATAACACACTTGAGGACACCTAGTGGAGACTGAGGGAAAGAAACCTAATTTGGTTTAATTAGGTAATCAAAACCCATAAATCTTGAACAGAGAAGACTATATGTGACGTAATTGAGGTCCATAAAATTGTGAAAGTCATAGATAAAGTTGAACAAGCAGAATTGTGTCAGTTAAATGGTGACTCGAGGACACCTAGTGGAGACTAAGAGACCTTCATGAAGTTTAATTAGGTAATAAAAACTCTTCACTCTGGAGCAAAGAAGTCTGTGTGGGATATAATCAAGGTCTATAACATTATGAAAGGCACTGATAAAGCTGATCCTGCAGAATTCCGTCAGTTAAACGGTGAATCACACATTTGAGGACTTCTAGTGGAGACTAAGGGAAGGCAGTTTTAATGTAATGTAATTTGATTTAATTATGTAAATTCAAAATTGTGATAGGCATTGATGAATTTGATCTAGTGGAATTGTTTCAATGAAATAGTGAATCGCACATTCAGGAACATCTAGTGGAGACTAACAGGAAGGGAACCGTATCGAATTGGATTAGGTAAATAAATGTGTTAATTCTTGAGCAAAGAAGACCGTGTGGCAACCTGATTAAGGTCCTCACATTTCTCAAAGCCATAGATAAAGCCTGATCCAGCAGAATTTGACCAGTTAAACCGTGAATTCACGCACTCGAGGGCACCTAGTGGAGACTAAGGGAAGGAAACTTAATTTGGTTTAATTAAGTAATAAAAACCCATCAATCTTGAACAGAGAAGACTATATGTGATGTAATTGAGGTCCTTACAATTGTGAAAGTCATAGATAAAACCGAAAAAGCAGAATTGTCAGTTAAACAGTGAATCGAGGACACCTAGTGGAGACTAAGAACTTTATGAAGTTTAATCAGGTAATAAAAACTCTTCAATCTTGAGCAGAGAAGTCTGGTGAGATGTAATCGAGGTCTATAACATTATAAAAGGCACTGATAAAGCTGATCCTGCAGAATTAAATAATAATAATACATTTTATTTATATAGTGCCTTTCTCATGTCGGTTAAACAAGAAATCACATACTTGAGGACACCTAGTGGAGAATAAGGGAAAGGAGTTTATTGTAATTTGTTAATTAAATTCCTTAAATCCTGAGTTGGAGTGATGGTGATGGTGTGGGTCTTCAAAATTCTTGGAAGCATTGATAAAATCAACCTGTATTATTAATTCTCTTAATGAAACAATGATTCACATACTTGATGACACCTAGTGGAGACTAAAGGAAGGTCATTTTAATTATTTTTATCTGTTGCTTAAACCACTTAACTCTTGAGCAGAGAGGGCTACATGGGACTTAATCAAAGCCACAGCTGTGAATAGCATTGGTCTGAACAATTGGACGTGGATTTTCTTTGCGTCTAACGACTTTGGGGATGGCCAGACACCTTTGATCACGTGAACATTTCTTTATGTTGTTTGTACAAGTCAGCCATAAGATTTTGGATTTCCCGAGTGATGCCAGGTTCCTCTGACAGTTGTCTGCATTTATGCTGCTGGTGCGGCTCGTCTCTCAGCCTATGCAGATTGTCCTTACTCCTCATTCACATCACGCGGCACAGAGGCGTTGTCGTCCCCTGCTGCATTAATAGCACACCTTCTCCACATTTCCTGACCCCACTGGCCTCCCCTCCTGATTTGCACAGTGTGTTCCTAATTTTTTTTCGCTTATTATCTCAGCATGGCGGGGAGAGCCTCGACACAATGAATATGGTGTAACCGAGCAGGTCGCTCTGCGTGACTCCCTGGACGGTGCAGGCCTGAGAATGTCCCGCTTGATTCCCAGTTAGGGAGCCTTGGCAGTGACCATCTGATGGGGGAATCACTTAGGCCAGGGGTCAGGTGGTCCATTTCTACAGTGCGTTTCACACACCATGTGGCAAATTACAACTGTGGGTCACGTGGAGAGGGGCAAAGAATCACTAATGGCCTAAGTGAGTAAGAATCTGGAAATATGCCCAGGGGCACCTAGCTGGCAGAAACGTCACAGATGTGATGGTCTCTATGCCCCCTTAGCAATATGCCCCACCATGACACCCAGTGGAGCTTGTCCGTTTGCTTTTCCAGTCACATCATTTGCTTTAGTTCACTGGTGGTGCTTTTGCTACATAACTGCAAATTAAAATATCACCCCCTTTGCTTTTCTTGACCGTAACTCCCAATTAGGCCCTTAGGCCTTCACAACAGGACTCCAAATATTTGGCTGTTAATCAGATTTAGTAACCAATTACATTCATTTAATGTACCCCAACAGGCCCTTCACCAGACCCTTACAGACAACTGCACTAATCACCCCCATTATGTCCTTTACCCTATCTGCTAGGCCCTTAGTCCACCCGAATATAACTTTTCACAAGCCCTAAAAGACCTCTAAATGCATTCATCAACCACTTGATAGGTACCAGTCTGTCGACAGCCATACCACTCACTTGACCTTTAACAAACCCCAATAGGACTTTGACCACCCAGACTGTTCAGCCATTTACAGTGCCAGTACAATGTTAACCATCCAACCCAGTAGGACCTTTTCAAGCAGGTTCATTAAGCCCTAGTAGGGCCTTAGTGATCCCACCCATTAAGCAACTACTGTGTTCCAGTATGAGCCTAACTGCCCCAAATTTATACCCTTCATAGGCCCCAGATAAGGGTCCGCTGTACACATTATACAACAAAAGACCATGAAACCTTACCCTTTAGGCCCTTAATATACCCCAGTTTGACCCTCACTACCCCACGCATTAGGCTGTCAATAGGCCTCAGTATGATCCTCACCACCCTTCCCATTAGGCTCTTAACAGACCCCAGAACGACCCTCATCCATCACCCCAGCCATGAGGCTGTTAACAGGCTCCAGTATGAACTTCAACACACCACCCATTAGTCCCTTGATAGACCCCGGTATGACCCTCAGCCACCGCCTCACCCACCCCCATTAACCCCTTCACAAGCTCCCTCAGGACCTTAACCTCCCGCAGTAGGACCATAAGAGGATGGAGATATGAGTGGACCATTCAGGCCATCAGACCCATTTGGTTTCCTTATAGCTTTGCCAGGATCTCTTTTGTCAGCATTTCTATTTTAATGGCACGACTCGATACTTCGTTCAACATTCCCACCGACCTTTGTGTGAAGATGTGCTGCCTGAATTCCAGTTAAAATGCACTTCCTCAGTAGGGGCTTAATAATTTGATCTGTGAGACCCTTTCGGATTTACACACCCCACCCACTAGTCCCCAGTAAGACCAAAACTACCTATTTAGTGAAGCCCTCCAAGGACCATGCCCATCCCTCCCATTAGGCTTTTTACAGGCCCCAGTAGGGCCTAAACTACCTAATTTAGGGTCCGACGAGTCCCCCAGTAGACCCCAGTAGGACTCTCAAGAGACCGTAACCATTTCCCTTAAGAGGATGAGAGTTTTAAAGAAAGCATCCTGTTCATCAAACTCTTTTGGGTGGCTAACAGCTAAGTTGTTCCAGCATCTCATCCCAGTACTTTATAAAAGTTGTACTGGTTTCCAGACTGGTTGTTCCTGATTCTCGTGATCCTTAGTGTGAAGATGTATTTCTGGTTTCCAAGCAGGACCTCCCTACGTAGCACTTGGGCCTCAGTAGGACCCTACACATTCCATCCCTAACCGCCCCTCCCTTAATTTACTCTGAGCCCCATCATTTAAGCGCCTTGTGAATGGGGAAGGTGCTATATAAATAAAGTGACAGTATTATTATTATCATTAGGTCCATCACTTAGGCTGGTTTCCACAATGGCAAGCCACGTCTCTCTGGTGCCATCCGATCTCCGCGCCTTTAAATCTCCCAGTGATAACGATGACTTTTATCGGCCTTTATTTCCTTGTGTTGAAATCATTTCATCAACTTCAGCCCTCGACAGTTTCATCAAAACGGCTTCCAATTAGGTGACGGAAGATGCCGGAGACCCTGAAAACGGCTTGTTAGATTTGATGGGTGTCATTAGATCTGGCTCATTATCATTTTTGCATATCCAAAAAGACATCAAAATCAATAAAAGTTAATTACTGCAGTTCAAAAATGCTGACAAAAAGCTTTTGAGGAACTCTGAGCAAAAAAAAAAACGAAGACGAAGGAAGACGCCGCTGGAGATCCTTAGCCAGATCTAAAAGAATAATATGAAGAGCTCAGGATCTGATTCTTACACTTTGATTCCACGTTTCCTGTGTTTCTAAGTGTGACCTGTTTATCCTTTAAGTTGTTTTCTTGTTGGCTGCGTCTTAACTCTTTGGATCAGCTGCGTGAAAGGCGCAATATAATATGGAAACATTACCATTCTGTTTGTGATGGCTGAGCCTATCCCATCAGCGCAAGGCGGAAACCAAACCTGAATAAGATGCCAGTCCGTCGCAGTGCCCACTCACTCACACACCAACGCCAGGGCTGATTCACCTCACCTGCACACCTTTGGCGTATGTGGGAGACGAGGGGGAGAGCATGTAAACTCTACACGGGCAATGTGCGGGATGATTGTGAAGCACTAACCACTGTGCCACCACACTGCCCTGAAAAGCGTGTCAGTGTCCGGCCCTGCTCTGGCATTTTGTGGGCAGAAGGTCTTTTGTTTTGGTGGCTGCTGTGTTGATTTTCAGCTCAGTTTGTGTATTCACGTCCTTTATAACACCTTGGGATGGCGCAGTGTAAAGTAGAGATTGACGGCTTTGTGCCGACCTGTGAAGATGAACCTGCCTGGCCTGTTCCTGATGTCCTCCCTAGCTCAAATGGCTGAATTGGCATTTTCTAGAATCCCATGTTCTATTATGGTAATCGCTAATTCAGATAGAATTTAAAAAATTTTGACCCCATGCTCTTTTGTAAAGCACTGTAAAAAGCACGAAGACGCAGCCCTGTCTACGTTTAGACGTGCTGCCTTTAGCATTCACCCCATTTCAAAGTGATTCTTTAGCTTATATAGCGCCTTTCATGGACTGTAATCTGACAGTGTGTTAACACAAAGTCTTCGCCCTTTATTTTATATCGCCTTGTATATCCGTGAACACAGTAGCCAAGTATTATGGAGATGCACACATAAAGCAAGTAGAAAGCTGTAGTTCTTTACTTTATATGGCGCCTTTCCTGACCTGATGAGCTCTCTTGCCAGGTCCTTCAGTCTGTGCAGTGACTTTTTAGAAAGTCCATTGAAAGCCCCATGACATGAGTCGCTGTGAAGCAAATGTATCAAACCATCTCTGTGAAACCACCATTTCAGTAAAGAGGGGAGGACAGGACCTGGTCGGCAGGGTCTCAGCCTGCCCCCCTCAGTCGGGCTCTTCATGGGTTTGATTTCTCCTTCTCGTTGTACCCATGATGGCAATAATAAGGACCAGCACAAAATCGCATTTTTCAGGAATTGGCAATCAGCATCATGTGGCTTTAAGCAGTGCTGCGCCTGATCTGCTGATTTTTCATTTGGGGCTGCAGTGCGTCTTCATTATTGAAAATTGATTTGGAATTAATAACTGCACACCTCCTGTTTTGTGAGCTCTCACAGACCACCGTAAGAAGTAGTCAGGCTCTAGGCTATACATTCTTTCATATAGTGCCTTTCACAAGGAGTGCTGCCAAGGTAATGTCTTGGAGCAGAGGAACTGACTTCACAGCAGTTGAGTGGACCGGACTTGAAAAATGTGAGGGTCCGAAGCTCCTAAACGTCAAAAAGATAACAAATGGGTCAGTTGCTCTTCTTTGTCTATGCAGATTGGCAGGCGGAGCAAGGGGGCGCCAGAGAGCTGAAGGAGCGGGGCTGTGACTCACAGAGAACGGATCACGACCCTGTGCACACAGCCTAGTGACACACTGACCCCCCACACCCACTCACGGTCACGCGACTGATTCATATAGTGCCTTTCACAGTGACTGCTGTAATTAAAGTTAGTTCTTGTAATTCATTACTTTGTTTAATTGTAATTCAAGAAAGTAACCAATTTTTCAGGCCTCGGTTTCTAATGTCACGACAATCGAGTGGATCGGATGTGAAAGACTCAAGTGACCAGTGAAAAGTTACCTCTGATAAATAAACAAAGAATAATTGGATCTGATGGCTGTAATTACATGTACAGTGGGTGCAGGTTCACAGGCAGACACAGGGGGTGCCATAGAGCTGAAGGAGCAGGGCTCTGATTTGTAGAGAATGGATCAGGGGCCTGCACACACAGTCTAGTGACACAATGTTGTTCAAGGTGCCCCTACTGACCCCCACACCTCTGTCTGTCTGTCTGTCTGTCTATCTATCTATCTATCTATCTATCTATCTATCTATCTATCTATCAAATCCAACATTCGTCTGTCGGTATGTCTGTCCGCTTTTCATGAGAGAACTACTTAACGGATTTAAGATTGGATTTTTTTCTATAATTTGCTTGAACATTCTGGTTGATTTTGCGACTTCTCTCATTGAACCAAGTATCAGAGTTCACTTGCGGGAGCGGGGATGGGTATCTCCTCACTCATGTGCCAGCCTCCATTCGAGTCAGTCTACCTATGGCCAGGTTTTGGAGTGTACCTTGCATCCACTTGTATAGCGATACCCGTTTGTCCCGTTTCACTACTACGTGGGCGGAGCTGCAGGGGGACGCCTAGTGTACAGCTATATATATACGTATATATATGCCTTGCTGTCTCATGACTGTTTTGTATAGTGCCTTCCACAGAGACCACTATAGAAAGTAATTCATGTTGCAAGCCAGCAATCGGGTGGATCAGATGTGAAAACTGCAAGTGCTCAGTGAAATACCTCTGATAAATATATAAAATAAAATAGAACTATTGGGCCTGTTGACTGTAATTGTATGTACAGTAGGTGCGAGTTCACAGACAGACAGAGGTGGTGCCACAGAGCTGAAGGACCTGGCCTCTGACTTGTAAAGCTCATATCATGGAGGGCTCCAAACAGCCTAGTGACCAAGTGGTGTTCAGGGTGGGGCACTGTGACATGAATAGTTCATATAGTGCCTTTCACAGTGAGTACTGTGGAACGTTTTTCATTGTATGGACCTGCACATAATGTTTATAGAAACAGTCGAGTTCAAAGTGCCCCCTAGTGACCCCACACCGACTCAATGTCACATGACTTCTTTGTATAGTGCCTTTCAGAGTGAGCTCTTTAGAGAGTATTTGAGTGTACAGACCTCCTCATGTGGTTGGAGTGAATGTGAAAACTGCGATCAGGCCATTGATAAATAAGAAAAGAGAATAATTGGGTCTGTACAGGTAGGTCATAATCTTGAGTGCAGGTAGGTACCACTTAACAGGCAGACACAGGGGGGCACCACAGAGCTGACTGAGTGGGCTGTGGCTCATAGAGCACACCTCATGGAGCTGAATGTAAACTTTAATGACACAGTGGTGTTCAAGGAGTCCTCTGCCGACTCGACACCCACTCCTATACATACGTGTCTCACCGCTGCATAACTGTTTTATATAGTGCCTTCTACAGTCCCCACTACAGAAAGTGCTTATAGCACAGCAGTCAATTGGGTCAGATATGAAAACAGCAAGTGCCCAGCAGAGGACCACCAGTAAATAAAAACAGGAACAAGTCGGTGGTTTGCTCATAGGTGCCTATTCTGGTAGGTGCAGATGCACAGACAGACACACGGGGCGCCATAGAGCTGAAGGAGCAGGGCTGTCAATCACAAAGCACAGATCATGAGCCTGTACACACAGTCTAGTGCAGGGGTCTCCATCTCCGGTCTTGGAGGGCAACAGTTTTCATTCTAACCCTTATCTTAATTAGTGACCTGTTTTTGCTGCTAATTAACTTCTTTCAAATTCATTTTAATTGACTTGCTCTTGAAGACTCAGACCCTTTAAGTGTTTCTTTTTTCTTAATTAGCAGCCAAACAATAAAGATATAAAATGAGCCAAAACAAGACCAGCAAACTGTGTCCATCACACAATATCTGAAAATAAAGAAAGGTGAAGGTCTCGGTAATGCTGATCTGCTCAGGTCTATAAAACATTTGACCAGAGCTCTTAGAAAAAAGAAAATCCACAATTTCAGAAATGTCTGCTAATGCATCATGAGAGCAGCAACAAGACATGGAATTAAAGAAAGGTTTGATTAACAACAAGAATCGGCGTCTAATTAAACAATTGGTTGGAGTTTGAGGCCCTGACTTAGGTGGTCTTCTGTTGGCTCACTCACTTCATGTTTCATTTCAGTTTGGGGGCCATTTAAGGAAAGAAATGAAGCAATTCTGGGGAATAAATTATAAAAAAACAAGTCAATGATAATTCAAAAGAAATTAATTAGCAGCAAAAACAATACACTCATTAAGAAAAGGGTTAGAATGAAACCCTGCAGCCACTGGGGCCCTCCAGGACTGGAGTTGGGGACCCCCTGGTTTACACTTGTCCCCTACTGACCTCACGCCAACTCCTGTGCATAGGGGCCTCCCTGTCACATCAGTGGTGCATACAGTGGCTTTCACAGTGAGCACTACAGAATGTAGTTGACGATGGCTTGGCACAGCAGTCGAGTGGGTCAACTGTAAAAGCTCCCAAGTGCCCAGTAGAGGACCAAAGTCAGTAATACAGTAAGGTGTGTGACTCGTAACTGTGTATGCAGATAGAGGCACAGACAGACCGACCCAGGGGTGCCACGTGGCAGTAGGATTCATGGAGCCCAGATGACGGACCTGCGCACACAGTCTTGGCCTGAACTTTTGTTCAAAGTCACCCCTACTGACCCCACACGTCCACATGTGAATATCTCAGTGTCATGTGATGGCTTCATGTAGTGCCTTTCACAATGAGCACTCTCAAAAGTCTTTAATTACACCTGTTAGAGTTGCAGATGGCCCAGTAGTTGAGTGGATTGACAACTTCCAGTGCCCTGTAGAGGACCACTGATAAGTAAAAAGTCAGTGAGAGGGTCTTTACACAGTACTGACGGACGTAATTAGTGCTGATTCACAGGCTACCACAGGGGGCTCCACAGAGCTGAGTTAATGTGGACAATGGATTGTGGACCTGTGCGCGCACACACACACACACACACACACACCACTATTGACCTGACTCCTACCATGCATATCTCAGTGCCACACACCTGTTTCATGTAGCGCCTTTCACTGTTGATCATAATTACTTTATGTGTAGGTAGAGGCAGACAGAGCTGACAGAGTGGGCTGTGATGCCGTGAGCACTTCCCATGGACTTATACACAAACTCCAAGGCCATCTACTGTATGTCTTACTGTCACGTGTCTGTTTCATTTAGTGCCTTTCCCAGTCAGCACTACAGAAAGTAATTCATTTTACAAGCCTAAGTTGACACTGGCAGTCGAGCAGAGGATTCAACAGAATAAAACTCAAAAAAGTTAAAGGGGCCGTCCTGCTGCTGGGCCTTAGCAGTAACTGGCTGGCTGATCCCCTTGGCACATGACACATGACAGGACACAGGCCACACTTACCAGCCAGGCGATATTCCAAAGCCTCACCTCCTTAGACTGGCGCCTCATGTCCTCCCACCAGTTGAACCCTTGTCCACTTTCCTCCCTTCTCCAATTTCACTGGATTGTTTTGGGGGGATGCAGCTTTATGGTGCCAGCATATGGCCACACCTGGGTTAATCACAAAAATGGCTTCTGGGGTCCTTTGGGCTGTATAGGGGCTCTTAGGGGTCAACTGCCTAGTGCTCCCTCTGGTGGTCTCAGGTGCTTCTGCTCTCCCAAGCGCCAGTCATTGTTTAAACGCATATCCACAGGGTCCATTAGTAAATGAAGAAGGTAATGTTTGGGCCTTTGGCTCCTAATCGTCTGTCCAGGTACACTAGATGCAGATTCACGGACAGACAGAGGGGGCACCATAGAGCTGAATAAGCAGTGGTGTCATTCATCATTTAAAGGTATAGACAAGCCCCCTCATGGTCATGTGGGCAGTATGCTGGGCAGCAGAAAGGCACATTGACTAGACCTCCCTGCTGCCAACTACTGTTTTGGGAGACTCCCCTTAAGCTTTTTGTCCTCAGTTGCCCTTCCATTTTTTCTGTGGCTTCACCACACTGACACATCCAGGCTAGTGACAGTCCAGCTGGGTCATTCTGAACTGCATATGGACTCCACCACCAACCAGATCACCTTCTATGAAGACTGCCATGCAGCTGGGGTCCTCATTGAAAGGGAGAATTTCAGAAGTGATACCCAGCGTGTAATTGTGTGTGCGGTAAAAGGCACTTTATAACATACGGAATTATCACACTGATAATATTGTGTCATCCTACTGCCACGCCATGTCACATAAGCCAATGACGCCAGTGAGCACTCGTAGCTCTTGGACGATCTGACGGCCAGTTTGAGCTGACAAGCAGCCCCAGAGGGGTCGGGGGGCTCTTCTGAAGGGAGTGCTTGGTGGATATTGATCATGAAAGATGAAAGGAGGTTCTTTTTAAATGCAAAAGTGTGCTTTTGGCAAGTCCCTAAAAAGAAGGGGGGGGGGGGGCATCTCTTCAACATTCTGTGCTTTGAGTTTCTCATGTGGCTTTTCTTTCTTTCTTTGCAGCTATAGGGGCACAGCGCAGAAGAAGTCCCAGTGCGGTGGCCACAGACGTCTTTGAGCAACATCTGGGCAGCCATATTCTGCAGGTATGTTTGCTCGCCACATGGCACGAATCAAAGCCTCTGTTCGTTATTTGTGTTGCTGTTTTTCAGTTCTGGTGGAGTGACACATGTATGCTGGCAGTGATGCCCTCAGAGTTCCACCAGAGGGCACTGTTCTTGTCTTTCCAATTGGCACATGACACCACACATACTAGGAATCGAGGTTCTGTAGCATGACCTGCTGTTGGAGGTCTTACTGTGCAGTGTCTGAGATGGGTGTGGCTAAGTCTTCAGGGGGATTTATGCAGACGGTATGTGATGAGGGCTGGGCACAGGGTGGCATCAGCAAGGTGCCAAAAAGAGGCCACGCCCTTGTCTCAGCCTGTACAGGTTTCAGCTGGCTTTATAATGCCACTGCTTTAGGTGCAACGCAGGTGTAAATTGTAAATGCGTAGGGCTGTTTATGGGTGTATTTGTTGGACTGGAGCAAAGAGCCTGTGTCACTGAGTGAGATAAGGAAGTTTATCAAAGTATTTGTAATAATCATCACCATGAAAGGCGCTATATGACCTACAGATAAAAAAGAAAGAACTCTTGTAAAGTGCTTCAGAATGATAGGAGTATCACACGCAAAAGTCTGATCACAATCTGATATTTGGGTGATTGCCTACCTGACAGTCGCCCTCTTAGTTGTGAGAATTATATATATATATATATAAGTGTGTGTGTGTGTGTGTGTGTGCGTGTGTGTATGTGTATACGTATAATAGAGAGAGAGAACTTTATTATATATACAGAATTCAATAAATACATAAATATGCTGATAAGTAAGTAAATAGAAAAATAAATATACACACACACTTTGGTCTGAACACACGCTGGAATGACAATAAAGCAAGAAAATTCAAAAGAAAGAAAAATTCTGACTTTGCGGACCCAGCCCCAGTGAAGCGTTGTACGGGCATATTACTCTTGGTATAAAGGAGCCCCTGTCATTTGTCTTGACACACTACTGCTGAATAATTCATTGGCTGACAGTCTTCAGTGTTAGTGTGTGATGGAGAGGATGTGCAGCATTGTTCATAATGTCACTCAGTTGTATTTTAATTCTCTCTTTCACTATGATCCTCTGGGGGTCCAGAGTGTGTCCTATAACTGAACCTGCTCCTTGTTGATTCGGTGGGCCTATCTTTAAGTGATGTTACTAGCTGAGCACTAAATACACACACACACACATATATATATATATATATATATATATATATATATATATATATATATATATATATATATATATATATATATATATATATATATATATATATATATATATATATATATATATATATATATATATATATATATTACATGAGGTTCTTGTATGTTTCATTTCCAGAAGTTTATGAAATTGAGAAGCAATGAAATGAATTTTCCTTGAGTTTTAATGCAGGCACACAGCACCACAAACCAGACTTGACCTTTACACTTGGGCTGCTTTCCTGGCGGTTCTGTTAGGAGATATTTACTATGTATAATATATATATATATATTGTGGCAGTAGGGGGCGCTAGTGCTCCCTTGAACCCTCAGGTACGATTCCAGACACCGGATACAAGTCCAAGACTTTTTATTGTTTAGTAATAATGTGCACAAAGCACCCTCCACACTACTCATAAACTAACCCAACAACACCAACACTATTCTCTCCTCCTCGCCCAGACACTTCGCCCCTCTACCTCCCAGCTCAGCTCAGTGTCTGGACTGGACTGGCCCATAGTCCTTTTTTACACCCTGACCTGGAGGTGTTCCTGCCCAATCAGACCACAGTTCCTTATTCCTTCTGGGTCAGGGTAAACAGTCCTTTTCTTCACCCCGGGAGCACGTCATTCCTTCCTGTCATGTGACCGTGACGTACTTCCAGGTTATAGGGCACACAAGAGCCCATGAGCCCCCCTACAGCGACTCCCGGTGGCCCCCAAGGTATCCAGCAGGGCTGTGTATAAATACTACATAGTCCATGAGGATCTGCTGGAACTCGGGGCACGATCCTGCTGTCGGGAGAGCTCCTCCTGGCGACCTGGGGATGAGGGCCGGAGCACGAAGCCGGCAGTCCTCCACAATATATATATATATATATATATATATATATATATATATATATATATATATATATATATATACACACACACACACATACATACATACATACATACATATATACAGGGTGAGTCAAAATTATGTTGACATTTGAATGACGGAAACAATTTATTCACAAAACATACTTCGTATATGTAAGATGATTTACAGGAATGTCTCCACCTGTCCACCATCACAATCAACACATGGACCATAAGTGGCACATAAATTAAATTAAAAAATCTGCACTGTGAAAGACACTATATATCAGGACAGTCACAATGAAGAATGAAAAGGAAACTGGTGAAGGATTTGTAACGGTCATCCCTTATGAAAAGCAACAGCAAACAAGCAAGAAAGAACTCAAGATAATGAAAACAAAGAAATTGTCATTGTGAAGTTCTCTTGAGCGGTGTCTGTTATGAAAGATGCCACAGAACATGAGAGAGAGAGAAAGAGAAGCAGTTGGCACTTCACCTCAAGAAAGAAAGACATTTCTAAAGTTATAAATGCTAGTGTGCCCCATGAAAGGCACTATAGAGTATGTAGAACACATGAAGTAGAAGGATGTTTTTAAAGACTTTATACAAGTCATTGCTATGAAAGGTGCTATATAACAACCAGCCTATCATTTTCTGACCAGAAGCCCACCTTGGTAGCATTGGGCACATTGTAGAAGCCATCCCTAGATGGAATGCCAATCTCTGGCAGGGCACACCCACACAGGGTCAATGTAGAGTCACCAGTCAACCAAACACACAGGTCCTTGGGGATGTGAGCACACAACCAGCGTACCCAGAGAAAAAACAAGGGGAGAACGTGCAACCACCACACACCTGTGCCACCTGCAAAATGTTAGTACTGAAGAAGTGCCGGACAGAGAGACGGCCGAGAGAGGAGTGAGGCAGCCAACCTCCGCCGCCACCTGCCGTTTCATTTGTTCTTCGTGTCCAGGGGAGGCAGGGAGCTGAAGCTTCCCAGAAATCTTTACTAGGACTGGGAGCTTTGGTTCGGAAGGCTTTCTCCTTCTATAGCGCCTTTCACAGCGAGCTGGCACACTGGGTCCTCATCCCCAGCTGACAGTGACGTAGCGCCTGTCCCTTTCGGCCGTACCTGAGAGGCCCGCTCTGCGCCGCTGCCTGTCCAAGCGCCGGTGACAGTTGCTCATCAGCAGGTTAAGTGGCTGACACGGAGGAGGCCGTTTATAATTAACATCGATACCGAGCCGGGAGCCTGTTGAGGCGTGGCCTTTTCAAGGAAAGACTTGTTCCTGGCAAATTGTCCCCATTAATCTTCAGCCTAATTGATTGTGAAAAGTTTTAGGATGACATTTAAAAAAGCATGCTCGGCTGGTGATTGATTTAGGGAAAATGAACTAATAATGAATGCAAAGCAGTCATTACGTGTGGCGCTTGCCGGCTAATTTTAGACAGATTAGGCTGAGCTGGAGAGCGCTGACTAACACGCCGCCTGACGCGCTCACCTCGCTGGCTGTTCTGCCTCTTGCCGGATCGCCGCCTCTCGCATTTTGAACTCTTTTTCTTGTGTTTGCTGCTTTATTGAGTCTCTCTGACCCGTCTGACCTCGAGGCTGTCCAGCATCAACCTCCTCTCTGAAATCTTCTTTTCAATGCCCTGCAGGCAGAAGTACAAAGTGCACATTGTGGAGGGATGCAAAACAACTTTTACTTTGTTTTAACCCAAACACATCAGCTGGGGGGCACAAGGGGTGAGATATCAAGGAACAGAACGCTAGCAAAAGAAGCTCTGATTGCAGACTAGAATGGTAACAGACGAGGGTGCTGAAATACAAAGGTGTTTGCCCAAAAAGTCAATTAGTAGCATTATACCCGACAACGTGTGTGGAGGTGGGGGTTGGCATATTTTGGGGGCCTTAACCCGGCTAAATGACTCCCTGGAGCTGGGCTTGAAAGAAATGAGGCTTCTCTGTGGCACCTCTCACTTCATTTGGGGTGCACATGAAGAAAAAGGCCATCGATGTATAACGGGAACACTTGGTGTCAGACTCTCCTGTCCCGTGTGAGGCCAGCCTTACAGCCCGCTGTTTCTGACATTGACACCAAACAGACCCTGTATGCTGCTCCCCCTGCTTCAAGTTTTGCTCTTCGTGTCACTTGTTCACAGTTACACACACATCTGTCAGTCTTTATGTGAACAGAGAGTTCGAGTAAGTATGAACAGTATGAGTCTGAGATAAGAAAGAGGCTATAAAATACGAAACATACATATAAAAGGCACTGCATGATATAAGGTGGCCTGAGGAAAGGCGCTACAGACATAGAGAAAATGTAGGAAAGGAGCAATATAGTCAATAGCCAGCCAGGCAGGAGAGAGGATGTATATGTGAGAGCGCCTGTCTCATCTGTATGTCTCCTGTCTGTCTTTTATATAGCACCTTTGACACTATGAGACAGATAAGCAGATATATGATAAATACTGTAAATCGGAACAGTGATAGGCTGGAAAGGTGCTGTGTAAATAAATGAATAGGAAAGATAGATTGATGAGAGATGGGAAAATACAATATAATGGATAGGAAATGTGCTTTATAATGATATAGAGATGGACTGAAAAGTGCTTTAAATCATACTGTAAATGGATAAATGGGAAAGGCACTATATGATAGATAGATCGGAAAGGCACTATATAATAGGTATGTAGATAGACAGATGTTAAAGGCACTATATAATAGATAGATGGATGAAAGGCACAATATAATAGGTATGTAGATAGATAGATGTGAAAAGCACTATATAATATATAGGAAAGACACTATATAGTTGGTCGAGAGAAGTATAGGAAAAGTGTTAAAAGATAAGGGTAATAAGGGTGATGTTACAGTACAACAGGGATCTCAAACTCCAGTCCTGGAGGGCCGCAGTGGCTGCAGGTTTTCATTCTAACCCTTTTCTTAATGAGTGACCTGGTTTAGCTGCTAATTAACTTCTTTTGAATTCATTTTAATTGACTTGTTTTTTAAGATTTGTTCCTCTGAATTTCTTCAGTTCTTTCCTTAAACAGAAATTAAATATGAAGAGAGTGAGCTAACAGAAGACCAACTAAGTCAGGGCCTCAAACTCCAACCAATTTCACTTCAACCAGTTGTTTCATTAGGCGCTGATTCTTGTTGTTGATTAAACCCGTTCTTTCATTTCCATGGCTTGTTACTGCTCTCATTGTATTATAGCAGACATTTTCAAAATTGTTGATTTTTTTCTATGAGCTCTGGTAAAATGTTTTATTAACCTGAGCAGTTCTACATTCCTGAGACCCTCCACCCTTTTTATTTTCAGTTACTGTATGATGGTCACAGTTTACTGGTAATGTTTTGGTTCATTTTGTATCTCATTATTGTTTGGCAGCTAATTAAGGAAAAAGAAACAATGAAGAGTTCTGAGTCTTCAAGAGCAAGTCAATTACAATGAATTCAAAAGGAGTTAATTAGCAGCTTAACTAGGTCACTAATTAAGAAAAGGATTTGAATGAAAACCTGCAGCTACTGCGGCCCTCCAGGACCGGAGTTTGAGATCCCTGCAGAAAATCATAGACAGATAAATAGGAAAGCTGATGGACTGCTATTTAGGAAAGAAGTTATGTAATTGTTAGTCATACTGGAACAATTCTATATCATATAGTTGAATAGATAGACAGGCAAGGCTCTATATCAGGGGTTCACAATCTCAGTCCTGGGGACCCCCTATGGCTGCAGTGTTTTCTTCCAGCCAGCTTTGGTTTTTATTGGACTTCTAGCCTAATTTACTGAACTGTTATTGCCCAGTTTCTGTGTTCTGGGGCCAATGAAGAGATTACAGAAATAAACGTGTTAAAACACTTTAAGAAAAACTAAACAGTTAGATGTGGATCATGTTTTTACTTTGTGCTTTCCATTTTGCCTTTCAGTTATTGAGTAAGTAGTGGTTCTGATGCTCAGGTAGTTGCAGCCTTTCACCATCCAGTGTTGTTCGCCTGGGTGTCTGTTTTGCTTGTCTTTAATCGTCACTATTGGAATACAATGAAGGGAGCAGACTACACAGTAGAAGGGAAAAATAAAAGGAAAACGACAGAAAAAGAGTTAAGCATTTAAAGCAATAGCAAAAAATAGAAATATTTCTAAATTTCGTATAATGTAAAAAAAATGAAGCTCTGATGGATCAGTCGATAGATAGAAATGAAAGTCACTATACGATAGATAGGAAAGGTGCCATAGAATAGACAGAGAGTCCTGAAAGGCACTATACAACAGATAGATAAATAGGAAACTTGCTATACAGAATAGACAAGTAGATAGATGTGAAAGGCACTATATAAAAGATAGATAAATTAATAGATGCAAAGGGCACTATGCTATTAATAGATCACACTAGAATAAAGTTAGAAATATATATGAAAGGCACCATATAATGACATGTGAAATGCATTTTAGTTAGACAGATAGATGTAAAAGGCACTATATAATAGATAAATATTTAGTTTAATAGGCAGGATAACAGATAGATATAAAGATATTAATTATGATAATGTAAATTATGATATGATTATATATGATAAGATAGATAGATATGAAAGGCACTATATAATAGATATAAAGGATACCATATGATTAGATAGATAGATTTTATTTGTATACACCAGAGAGACTGATGAGAAAGATGCCATATATTAGATAGATTTATATAAAAGACCCTGTGCCATGAACAGATCTATAGATGGGAAAGAAACCATATAGTATATTTCTTATGTATATAGAGTAGTGGCTCAGAGGCTAAGGGTCTGCGTTGATATCCAGAAGGCTGCCAGTTTAAATCTTCGTTACTGCCAAAAGAGATCCAACTCTGTTGGGCCCTTGAGCAAGGCCCTTTAACCTTATAATGGCTGACCCTGCGCTCTGACCCCAAGGGGTATGTGAAAAGTAACAAATTCCTAATACAAGAAATTGTACAAAGTGAAATGAACAAAAAAATGGATGGGGAAGATATACACTCACCTAAAGGATTATTAGGACCACCATACTAATACGGTGTTTGACCCCCTTTAGCCTTCAGAACTGCCTTAATTCTACGTGGCATTGATTCAACAAGGTGCTGAAAGCATTCTTTAGAAATGTTGGCCCATATTGATAGGATAGCATCTTGCAGTTGATGGAGATTTGTGGGATGCACATCCAGGGCACGAAGCTCCGCTCCACCACATCCCAAAGATGCTCTATTGGGTTGAGATCTGGTGACTGTGGGGCCATTTTAGTACAGTGAACTCATTGTCATGTTCAAGAAACCAATTTGAAATGATTCAAGCTTTGTGACATGGTGCATTATCCTGCTGGAAGTAGCCATCAGAGGATGGGTACATGGTGGTCATGAAGGGATGGACATGGTCAGAAACAATGCTCAGGTAGCCGATGCCCAATTGGCACTAAGGGGCCTAAAGTGTGCCAAGAAAACATCCCCACACAATTACACCACCACCACCACCAGCCTGCACAGTGGTAACAAGGCATGATGGATCCATGTTCTCATTCTGTTTACGCCAAATTCTGACTCTACCATTTGAATGTCTCAACAGAAATCGAGACTCATCAGACCAGGCAACATTTTTCCAGTCTTCAACTGTCCAATTTTGGTGAGCTCGTGCAAATTGTAGCCTCTTTTTCCTATTTGTAGTGGAGATGAGTGGTACCCGGTGGGGTCTTCTGCTGTTGTAGCCCATCCGCCTCAAGGTGGTGCGTGTTGTGGCTTCACAAATGCTTTGCTGCATACCTCGGTTGTAACGAGTGGTTATTTCAGTCAAAGTTGCTCTTCTATCAGCTTGAATCAGTCGGCCCATTCATTCTCCTCTGACCTCTAGCATCAACAAGGCATTTTCGCCCACAGGACTGCCGCATACTGGATGTTTTGCCCTTTTCACACCATTCTTTGTAAACCCTAGAAATGGTTGTGCGTGAAAATCCCAGTAACTGAGCAGATTGTGAAATACTCAGACCGGCCCGTCTGGCACCAACAACCATGCCACGCTCCAAATTGCTTAAATCACCTTTCTTTGCCATTCTGACATTCAGTTTGGAGTTCAGGAGATTGTCTTGACCAGGACCACATCCTAAATGCATTGAAGCAACTGCCATGTGATTGGTTGATTAGATAATTGCATTCATGAGAAATTGAACAGGTGTTCCTAATAATCCTTTAGGTGAGTGTATAAGGTGAAATGGTAGCACTGCTGCCTCATAACGAGGAGACCAGGAGTTCCTATCTGGGGTTCTCCCTGCATGTAGTTTGCATGTTCCCCTCGTGCTCTTGTGTGTTTGTTGCAGGTGCTCCTATTTCCTCGTATAAACCAGCAGCCTGCGGTGGCCTGGCGTCCTGTCTTGGGATTGTTCCTGCCTTGTGCTCTACGATTGCTGGGATAGGCTCCGGCTTACCACCCTTCGCCCCCTGCACCCAGCTTAAGATGAATTGGCTTTAGAAAGTGGATGGATGTGTAGGTGGACAATGTATGATAGATTGGTAGACAAATAGAGCGATATCAGAGGTCTTATATAAGAGATAGTTAAAGGGACATTCGAATGATAGGGAAGGCACCATATGATTAGCAGGAAAGATGCTTTAATAGATAACTGTGACTAAGTCTCTATGAGTAATCGGTAGGTAGGTAGATGTTAAAAGGCACTATATAAAAACACAGGTATTTGATCTGGCAGGCCTAACGCAGTGTTACAGAAGCCTTCACAGGGCTTTGTCCTGAATCCAGTGAAATTCTCATCAGCATGTCTGTCTTCCATGCACAGTAGAATTGCACCGAACGCCTTCAGTTCTAAAAGGTAAAAGTAATAAATTCCATACACGTCCATAACCTTTTGAAGGTAACATTAAAATTAATTTTTAAAAATCTGCATTAGTGGTTTATATAGTACCTTTTCTTGTCAGCTCCTTCATAGGCCCGCTGAGGTATTTCCCACGGACCTTTGCAATGATGAATTTTGGGAGTCGGTGTGTTCCTCGTGTCCAGTCGGGATGGCCTCTTATGGCTGACAGTCACAGGACAAGCACGTTCAGCCCCTGCTTATTGTTCACACACTTGGAGTTTTTCAAAACCTCGTTTGATAAAGACTACTAATAAATTAAATTATACGCAGAACTAATTAACATTTGGAAATGAGTGTAATTAATACTCTCCTGGAGAACGTTTGGGGGATTTGGAAGGGAGAACGTCGGCCTCTGAATTGGTTTTCTTAATGTTATTCGCTGGCAGCGGCTCCTGCCTATTGGTTTATTAGAACAGAGACAATTAATGATTTACTTTAAGGAGAAAATAAGAAAAAAATCTTTTAACTTGAAAAAGCACAGCAAGGCGCACGTCCTGGTCATTAAGACGGCGGACTATAAAGTGGAGTCCACTCAACCAGACCCCGTCCTTTTGATTTGTGAGAGGCTCTGAGTCAAACAGACGGCTGCTAAAGTCTTCCACCTACCAGCACCTCTTGTTTTATTGCAGGCATTGCACTAAAATGCCAAAAGGGTCTCTGCTCTGTTGGGCCCTTGAGCGAGGTCCTTAACCTGCAATTACTCTGTCCTGGGTATGACGTTAATCTGCATGTAGGCCCTCCAGCCTGCAGGGAAAAACTTGGGGGTTGGTGGCAGAATTGGCATTCCAGCCACCATAAAAAATCCTCCCACTGTTCCACTTCAACTGAACTGGTGTGGTGCTGAGGTATCACCCGTTGCATGGCTGCACTCGGGTCCTAATCTGGATCCTGAGTTGGTTTTTTGTGTGGTGGGTGCAGCAATGCGCTGTATCAGTGCATGCTCCTAACCTCATGGCCCACCCTGGCAGCTTTCGTTACTTGGGCAGAGCCAGTCCTTGGATTGGGTGGCCGTCCATCACTAAGCTCCATTAATTTGACGTCTGCGCCCCGGGGTCTCAGTTTGGTGTCAGGGAGGTGGAACTTGGATGAGAAGATGCCGTCCACTGCCTGATCCCATTCAAAGGAACTTCTGTATTTTTTTTTTTGTTTTTCTTTTTCCTTGAACGTTGTACCAAAGAGGATACCCAAAATCAGAGAGGGGCTGAGGTCCTTCAGAGCAAAACAACGAAAGAGCTGAGGTCAACACAATGATGGAAAAAAAAACACCAATGAGTTTAAGTTAAGAAAATAAAGCACAGGCCATTCCTGAAAATGTGTCTCACCCTTAAATCAGAGGGCCACCAAAACGGCGTGACCCCTAAGTGATGTCATTCAGACAGATGTGTAGGCCACACCCCCGGTGACACATGGCATCATAACAAAGACAAATCTAGAAAAGCGAGTGATGATTCATAAAAATTCATAATGACTGAGAATTTCTGACTAACATTATACAGGGTAAGTCAAAATGATGTTAACATTAATGATACTGCTGTGTCTATACCTTCATACGATGTGTGTGGACAGTTTATGTGCCACTTATGGTCCACGTGTTGAACGTGATGGCAGACAGGTTGAGACATTCCTGTAAATCATCTTGCATATATGAAGTATGTTTTGTGAATAAATTGTTTTCGCCATTTAAATGTTGAACATCATTTTGACTCATCTAGACAAGATCAGGCCATTCAGCCCAACAAAACTCACCAGTCCTATCCATTTATATCTCTCCATTCTAAAAGAAAACCTTCAGACGAGACGAGACTTGCCAAGAGATTTTTTTCAAGACCTGTCCACCTTGCCACCATTTCCGGTTCACGGTCCACACTCGCGGTCCTCACGCCTCTCATTGGTGTGAATACTTTTGTCAGACGCAGTTCCTGCTCTCTCAGCTCTTATAAATTTTAACGTTTTCCTCACTTTAAGTTCCCAATTAAAGAAGACGTATTATGTCCAAATCTTATTGAAGAATTTCATCATGAAGGGTTATCAACACAAAAAATGAGTACATGGGCAATCCGAGAAATGATGAAGTCAAACGAATTAACCCGAAAACTGTTGATCGGTTACACGGTAAATTGGTTAAATGCGTATCAGTAGCCTCTGCTGAAGCAGTTGGTGGTGATGGTGAGGAAGATGAAAACATCAACTTACAATATCACGAAGAGTAACTACAACCGTTAACACCGTCTGGTCTTCTATCAGCCGAATTACTGTTGACAGAAGGACGTATCGTAATGTTATTGCGTAATTCATGTCTGAGTGATGGGCTATGCAATACGACAAGATTAGTTGTATTAAACATTGGTCGAACAATTCTGACATGTCAAATTTTAACAGGCGACAAGAAAAGTAATGTAGGCCATCTAACATGAGACACCACAGGAGATCGTGATATGCCATTCATATTAAAACGTTGACAGTTTCCCGTTAGAACAGCTTTTGCTGTGACAATTAACAAATCACAGGGACAAACATTCGAAAAAGTCGATTTATTCATTAGAGAGGAAGAAACGAAATTCACTCACGCGCAGTTATACGTTATGTTGTCACGATGAAAGTCCAAACACAGAATCAAAATTCAAAGCGATATTGACGAAAAGTTCATTCCAAATATACTTTTTACTGAAGTTTTACAGTAAAAGTGTGAGTTTAAAAAGTATTTGCGTGTTAATTTCAAAGCCAAACAGAACAAAAATGTAACTCAACGAATACCTGTAACGTTACCTGAAACATAATTTTCTTTCAATTTATTACATTTTACTCTTTTTTAATATGGTTAATTACTCGCTGGAATGTCAAATAGTTCTGTTATGCATATGTAACAATTCCCATGAAAATAACAATCTGATTAAATTGTGCATCCGCTTCCTCACATGCGAGCGGCAGAGCCGTGAAGTCGCTAGCGTGCAGGGCCACACGGGGCTTGGCAAGCGAAGTGAGCAGAGGGCAGAGCCTCCTAGCTTTCTAAAATAACATCAAGTGGAGTTTTGAAGACCCCTAAAGTCCTCCTGTCTACCACACTACTTGGTCGCTTATTCCAAGTGTCTATCGTTCTTTGTGTAAAGAAAATCTTCCTAATGTTTGTGTGAAATTTACTTTTAACAAGTGAAGACAAGGGGGTGTGTGGAGTAGTGGTGGGGTTATGAAAGGGGCTTCTCCGTCTGGGGGGTCTTTCTCATCTTGTGACTCTCCAGCCTGAACTTTCTTTCTTACGGGCCTGTTTGGATATTTCTGGATTCCTTTCACAAATCCATGACCACTTTCCATATTTCATGCAAATATTCTTTAATTGAGTAGAAATGGAAATGTTTGGGTGAGGGAAGGTGTGTGGTTAGAAAATTGGATACTCCATCTGGGGGGCTTTCTTCATTCTGAGATGCTTAAGCTTCCGTGTTGCCACTCTGGGCCTGTTCTGATTTTCCCAGATTCCTTTTTCCCAGCCATGAGCACCAGGCGCATTTTATTTGGTTTCTCTTTAATTGCAAAGGGGATTGCAATTTGGGGGGGGGATTTTCCTCATCTAGGGGTGCTCCAGCCTGAGCGTCTTCACTATGGGCCTGCTTTCTTTTTACCGGATCCCTTTCATGCGACCACATGCACCGTTTACGTTTCACGCGGATTTTCTTTAATTGTGTGAACATGTGTAAGAATATTAAGAGCAACTGAATTACAAGTTGACAAATGCCTTTTTTTTTAACGTGTTTCTTTCCTTTAGTTTAAAAAAAAACAGACGCGCTTTAAGCTTTGCAAACGCCTCGTCTCCCGCTGGAGTTCAAAGCAAATGCTGCCGTGCGCCTTCTCAGCCCCGTTGTATGCAGTATGTCAGTCAGATTAAAATTTAAATTGCAGACAACCCGTCTGATGGGAATTTGTGGAGGGGGGGCCTGGTGGAGCTAAGAAACAGGGTAAATAAAAAGGCGTTGGGGGAAACTTTTCTAAATGTGCCTTGTAGAGAGAGAGATACCAATCCAGTGCCACTCGATATCGACACCCCTGGCCCTCATCTGCAGTAACTTGGCAGCCCCTTTCTCGGTGCTGTTGGACTCTGCATTCACACTGCGCTCTCTCTCTCTCTGATCTTTGAGTGGCTGTTTGCCTATTCGGCCCCTCATTGGGCCTTGAAGCCGGCACTGTCGCCACCTGGTGGTGAAGGTTGTCCGTTCAGGCCCCACACTAAACCCCCAGGTTGATCGGATGAACTCACTCCCCCACGACTGTGGTTGGTGTCCTTAGGTGCCTCATGGGATTTGTGAAGTCTTTGAAGAATAACATAGTGTCATCGGGTGGCGACAATATCTCCTTGACGTAGCCTCTGAACTGTGCTGGAGGGTGTAACAGTCAATGCCTTGGTGCCATGCCATACATACAGTTGTTGGCTTGGCATTTTCTGGACCAATGGTGGCTCAGAATCCATCACTCATGGTGACCCAGTGCTAGCCTGCAGTGGTCTAGGTTGCCTGAAGCCAACATCAATGGTCGTCGGCAGGATAAAGTGCTGCCACCTCTGTCAGCCATTGAATCATCAGCTGTGTTGATCTGAAGAGGGCACCATGTCTCTCAACACAGACACTTCACATGATGCACGAGCTGCCAGTCCTACGCTGGTGTTCTTCCAGGCCTCAGAGTGTTGAGAGACGCTATATAAAATATAGAGAGGACTTGCTGATTACATTTGGAGCTGGCGAGTTTCTCCGCCGACTTAGCCAGCTGGCTGACTGCCACAGTTCATGTGCCCTTTTGTCCTTATTTCACTCTTGGAGACACCAAAGGCCAAGCACCCGGTCCTGGGAAGAACAACCGGCACATTTAAAACAGTAATGTATTGGGGCCAGCAGCGAGGAAGCAGAGAGAAATTTTGGGGTATCATTCTGGTGACCCTGTTTAGTTATACAAAACTAAAAAGATGCACAGGTTAGGCCAGTCTTGCAGGCTTTCTCATCTCTGGCTCTTACGTCCACATCTGCCTAATGGCGCCGCCTTACCGTGCTGTCTGTTTATATGGTGGATTGGCCGCAATGGGCGGGACTTGTTCCCAGAAGTGCCCACCGTTCACTGGGCATCTTCTCTGAGTAAGGACCAGGGTGCAGTTAGTGACAGCACCCCATCTCTCCTCAGAGTGGTAATGCTGAGTCAGGGGACTCCCGGATCCCTAAGCGTGAGAGTATATAGCGACTTTTGCTTAGAACCAGCGTGTCGGTGTGTTGAGTTGTGCATCCAGACAATGGACAGTGTGGCATGCGGCTGGGGGTGGTACCCAGCCGGGAGGACCGGAGGAGGGCTTGCGCCTCCTCCAGACCACAAGGGGGCTACCGCCCTGGTGGCTTTGTGGACCACGGGTGCAGAGCTTTGAAGCTCAGCCCTCTAGTGGCTCGTGGTCACCGCCGGAGGGGTGCCCCGATGCCTACGGAGCCCAGGACCTCAGCACTTCTGCCACACCCCCGGAAGTGCTGGGGGGAAGGGGATCAGGGACACCCGGAGTGCTTCCGGATGCAGAGCCGGTACTTCCACTACACTGGGGCGTGCCTGTGGAGGATTGCTGGGAAGCACCTGGAGGACATCCTGGTGTGTATAAAGGGGGCCACCTCCCTCCATTAGAGTTGGGTGGAAGAGGACAGGGCTCGGAGGAGAGGAGTGGAGGCGGTCAGAAGAGGAAAGGCCTGGACGTTGGGGTGTTTGGTGCTGTGGCACTGGGTTTGTGCGTGTTTACCATTGTAAATAAACGTGTGCTGGGTGATAAAATCACGTCTGCCTGTCTGTGCCCGGGCTGCTCCCCACAACAGTAAATCCAAACAGCAGCCCGACGACTGATGGATAGTGTAAATTATATAGCGCCTTTCATGGCACTCTATATGTGTACAGAAAGCCTGTCCCTCCTTCAACGTGTACAGTATATAGCGCCTTTCCTAAGAAGCAGGTCTTCATTCTGTAGCTCGCAGTCCCAGTGAATGTCCATCCCACACGAAGCACCCAGTCTTGGGCTCAGTTGGAGGGGCTTTCAAAACAAACAAGTCACTAAATGAACCGACGTACCCACATCAATGGCGGCGTCCTTCAGCGGGCACACTCACCCCAGCATGCGGCCCCTCCGGGATGACAGCTCTCTGCACTCTTTGTTGACCGCCGTGTTGCCTCCCGCCGAGTGTTGTCATTTCCACAGTCAGTGGGCTGTATTGAATGAGACAGCAGCAATAGGTCATTAAGTGAATGGGAGACGAGCGACAGAGAGAGAGGGGGCTGAAATAATGGCACTCATATCACTGACATAATAGTTTACACGAAATAAATTAGACGCTCACATGCACTTCTTAAGCAGGGCTGCCAAATAAAAAGCTCAGCTGCCTGTGAAGGGCAAATTTCCTTCTCCTGAAGTGGCGGGGGAGGGGCTCCAAAAAAAATGCTTTTCATCTTCTCGGCGAAGAGCGAGCAATCGAAACGAATCTCGTGTCATCAGTTACAGCTGGTTAGCTGGGTAAACCTCGTCAGCGAGGGGGGGCGGGCAAACGATACCTCAGTGAGTAAGGGGGGCAACCCGAAGGTCTAGTGTCACTCTGGTATATACTGGAGCACCTCTTATTAGGGAGCCTGCAGCCCAGTTAATCACTTTATCATGCAAAGAACATCATGGAGGTGTGAGGGAGAGGGCATCAGGGTGGCATGGGGCACAGCGAGTGTCAACTAAAAAAGGGAAACAGTAATGGGCAAGGTCAAGAGTCAGAAAAAGCCCAAAACCCAATTATTACCACTTTACCATACAACAGAATGTAGAGAGCACAGAAACATACGATTGAGAGGGCATGAGGCTGGCACAGACAGGAAGGGATGCCCTCAGGACCCTCATATGCAGACACAAGGGGACGTGTGAAGAGAGCTGCATTGCTATATGGCCCCCTTAAGAGGGCGTCTGCATTTCAGTTAATCACATTGCCCAATAACAGGCTGTGAAGAACTTGGAAAGTGCGAGGGAGAGGGCATCAGACTGGCACAGACAGGAAAGGCTGTCCTCAGGACCCTTATATGCAGACATGAGGGGACATGTGAAGAGAGTCCAAGGTCTACTGTCGCTGTGCTATATAGCACCTCTCATGGGGAGTATGCCAGCCAAATATCACACAGTATAATACAAAGAATACAGCTGATGTGTGGGAAAGGGCATCAAGGTGGCTTTGGTCAGAGTGGCGTGGACTGGAGGGACAAAGATGAAGCTCAGAGATGACCTTGAGTCCATCACTCTGCAAGGTCTAGTGTCACTGTCCTCTTTAGTAGGGAGTCTGGAATTCAATGAATGAACGTACGGAACCACATAATAAAAAGAACATGGACACATATGAGGGAGAGGGCATTAAGCTGGCATGGATGAGTGGAGTAAACTAAAGCACAAAAAGAGAAACATGAGAATGGATTGGAGTTCATCAGCATGCTTGGTCAAAAGTCAATGTGCTGTATAACACCCTTCATAATAAGCCAACAAAAAAAAAACAAACATTATAATTAAACACAAAAACAAGTGCGAGTGAGGGCATTATGTGGGCACAGTCGTGATTAAGGTGGATCTTTGAGGTTGAATCATTAGGAACCTCATACACAATGTGAGGAAAATGTGAATTGTGTGAAGTCTAAAAAATGAAAAGTGTAGTGTCACTTTACGTCACTGTAGTGCGCTATATAATGCCTTCCGCAGTGGGTATGAAAGCCAATTAACTAGATGGTACAACGTGAAAACACATGAGGGAAAGGGCATCGAGTTGGCTTGGATGAGACTTGACTGGACTAAGAGTCCAAAAGAGAAACCAGGGAATGGATTTGAATCTATCATATACATAGTGCAAGCTGAACAGTCACAGTCTTACATATTATATAGCGCCTTTCATTGAGAGCATGGAAGCCAATTAACCACATTATCACAAAATAAAATGCAGAAAAGAATACTGAAGTTCAGTGGGAGAGGGCATCAAGGGTGGCATGGACGCAATCAGATCAGACTAAAGGGCATAAAGGGAAAGACAGGTAAGGATTAGAGTCTAATAAGGGGCAAGGTCGGGAGTCACTGTGTATATAGCAGCTTTCACATGGGGGCCAAAAACCAACACACCATGCTATCATTCAACATAATGCAAAAGATACAAGAAACACACACGGCAGAAGGCATCAGGTTGGCATAAATGAGAGGTGTGGTGAGTGTTTGGGAGCCTCACTCATGGACATGCGGGACTCATGAAGCACTGCCAGGATGCCACACGAGGTCCTCTTTTCCACTTTACATGGAGCCACCCCGTTTTTAACACAATTTGCACCCCATGCCAGGGAGTGGTCCTCCCGCAGTTCTTAATGGTCATTCCCTGGGGTCAACCAGGTGGCCCAGGTTTTTTGCTTTTTTTTTTTTCTCCGTAATGAATCCTGCATTTTTTTGTTTTACCAGGTGCTAGACGTTGAGCGAGTTCTTTAGCAGGTCCACTTGCTCAGTACACATTTCAGTCTGAGCAGCAGGTTACCAGCCAGCGTCCGGTTTAATTGGCATCATGCTAGTTATACATATCTGGGACTCCTTGACTGTCATCAAAGGAACTTGAAGCCATCGTTGATATTTTTACCAAGCCGCATGTAACATCTAAAAGACCCCCCCCCTATAAAGCAGACCCCACAGGCATTTCGCATGCACTACCACTCTCTGAATCTCACCTGTCCTAGCCGATGTGTTTTGTCCGATGCCATCCCAGCATCACTCTACAAAAAATCACATGACAGGAGCAAACAAACCCATCTCTTTTTTAGTGGAGGTTGAGTCAAAAAGTAACAGGATGTCCCATTACGGGTCAATAAATGGTCAACTCTGGTGGACAGTGTCCTGCAGGTGGGTGAACCCAAATTAGGAGAAGTGCCCCCCCCTCCCCCCCTACATTGGGTATGGCATCCAAGGACGCAGCGTGGGTATGTGCATCACATTTTCCACTTTGTACGAGACGTGAGTAAAGTTCTAGTTAACCCAGTGGGCCCGTGGGACTGATTAGAGCCAAGTCCGGTGATTAGGATAAACGCGGCCTAAGCAAAGATGAAAAGGAATCGGAATGAGGAGCGAGAGGCGCACACAAAGTCAAAGGGGCCGCTTTCATGAGGAGGGCTCCACTTTGAAGATGGGATTGGTGTGCATGTTTTTTTTTTGCTGTGCACAGCAGTCCTACAAACCCCCATACTGCCACACACACCCCCATCTGACTAGAACCCCCAAGCATTGTTTGTGCAGAGCACTGGGGCTCGCTAGTCCACTCGCTTGAAGCTGAGATGCACTTCTGGATGGCAGAAATCGAGGAATTTTTCAGTTACAAGCCTGGCCTTAATATCGAGCTTATTTGACATCATGATGGGCCCCCCCACTTCCAAGACAGGGGCTCAAGCTGTCAGGGTGGCAGATTTACTAAGTGGGGAGCAGAGAAATGAGGGACCCCATCAGGCTACACTGGCACTGCCTGCAGGGCACTGCTGTGCTCCTCCTGACAGCCATATGGACAGGCAGCTCAAACCTTTATTTTGTATAGCGCCTTTCTGTGGTGAACATGCCAAGGCACTTTAAAACTACAAATGTATAGTGCAGGTATTTATATATATATATATATATATATATATACTGTACACTTTTAATGTAGTAGCCCAGGCACCTTGAGCCTTCTTGCTGCCCTCTCCAACATGAATCCCAGTTTATGCTTTAGGCTGTGACTTCTCATTGCTTTGAAGGGATGGGCACCTGGCTGGCACACTGCTCCGTTCCTGCCTACCTGCTCTGGGAGCTGGGTTTGATTTGGAGTCTCATCACGATCTTTTATCTTTGCAAGGGTCTTCTATATAAGACACCCGCACACATTCAGATAACCAGCCTCTACACTGGTATGCCGTCTCCGTGACGTGCCCGTGTCTCATATTAGCTTCAATTGGAAGTGAGTGACCCTTCAGATGGTGGGGTGGTTGTGGCAGCGGTTTGTGCCTCCTCCCCATTGCTGATGGGATTGTGTCCCCCTGAGTTATCAGCAGATAAACAGGTTCGTGAATTGCAGCCATTATTCTCAAGAAGGACTTTCCTCCCTACATTGGATATGGGTGGGCTTATCAAACTGGATTAATGGTGGACACAGATCTCCACACTATTTTCAACAGACAACACCGACCGGGTGAGAGTGGCCCGTCACATTTACACACATGGTGGGCTATTCACTTGTGAATGTTGAGATGTGCTTGGCCACCGAGTCCACTGGATCATCCATTTTCTGTCCCGCTTTACCAGTTTAGGGTTGCTGGCACTTTTCCTGGCAAGTAATATTTGAAAATGTTTAAATTCCAGGGCTTGTCACCCGCTTAACTCTTTGCAGACTTAAATAGAGAGGCTGGTCATGAGCCTGAGACCACCAACTCAGTAAATAGCAGCTGATCCGGGTGAATTTAAGGGAACCTCCCCCTCATGCCCCCAATTGAAATTTTTGGGGTATCATATTACACTTGCAGGGTCTCACTTGTCTTTCTTTTTGAACCTCAATACGCTTACCTGTGTGAGCTCCCAAAGTTTAGACACAGAGAAATCGGTCAATGGCGTGACCCTCTCCATTTAGTGTCCTCACATGGAGAACCTGGTCACAAAGAGTAGATGAGGGGCTTCTGAATTAAAAATGGTGTCCTATTACACAGCTCTCTCTTCACTCTTTTACTTGGTTTAAATCTCGTAACGCTCACCCGTCCCATATTTTTGCCACTGAGAAATCACTAAACGGCGAGTCCCTCTCCAATTCTATATCTTCAAATGGAGAACCTGGTCTTGATTTCGGGGTCTCCAGTTAAGAAATGGTGTCGTATCACAAAGCGGGCTCAATCTCTTTCAAGCTTCACTGCCCCTTGTTAAAGTGCCATCTGTCCATCCATAATCGAGCCGTTGTAACCCAACGAAACACAAGATGCCATTGAGGACGGTTAATCGATGTCTGCGGCCGACTGACTCCTCGCCAGCTGTAGCGTCTTGTGGCTTTCCTTCCAGCCCCAGCTTTTAATTAAACACACTGATTGAATTATTTCTGCAGATGGACACGTTTGGTCTTTTTGTTTCCAGCGGCTGCTTTGACACAGACGACTTTATCTGAGATCTCCTCACTGATCGAGCAGGCTGGGCGTTGCACCTGCGTCTGTGTTGTCCAATTAGTCAGAACAATCGTAACAAATTAATAAGTGAACACACAGAGTTCATCGGGGCCTCGCACAAAAGCCCCATGGTCAGCAGTGCTCGGGCTCCCCCTAAGGGCGGGTCAGGGAAGGGCACCACACAGCTCATGAACTCGACTTGTAATAATAATAAAAATGATCATTTATTTATATGGCACCTGTCGCTTGGGGGTTTTGGCTGTGTGAAGTGCAGCTGTTCTCCCTGGGCTCACATGCTTCTCACCCCTTTGTCTGAATAGAGGCCACCACAGTGACTAAGTTGGCTCACAAATGTGTCCTCTGACGTCCAGAGTTATATCTGATTTTGCATGACCGTGTCCTGGATGACAAGGGTCCAGAAAATGCATCCTTGGTTATTTAAGGGAAACAAATGCAATGAACATTTTCACCACTAGAGGGAATCACTGTGGTAGAAAAAAACTTCTTTTTGTTATGGTGGCTCAGGATCATTTAGTACAGATGACAGCGAATAGGGGTCGTTGAGATCATGGGGGCATGGGGACTTTACAGGCTTAAGCCCCTGATCCATTGTGCCAAGCTCCTGCTCTTTTCGTCCTTTTATTATTTATTGTCCCACCCAAAGCTCCCTACGTACTTGGTTGCTCAATGAGGTTTTAAACACTTCTTGAAATCCCAAGAGAGGGACCCCAGTGCCACCCTCCATTCCTAGAAGTTATATGCATTTGTCAAAGTCTTCAAACAAACAACCCCACACTTTGTTCAGACCTCGATACGGGAACAGTGTCTGTGTTTTATGTGTGACTCTCATTCTGCTCCCTATAGGACTGTAGAGAGAACTGCACTGGTGGCGATACTGCTGTGTCATCCATCTTAATTAAAGGATGTCTGTGTTTGGGTCTGTCCAGTTGCTTTGTCTCTTTCATTCCAACAGATGGTGCATCACAAACATTTGTAGCAATACAATGTATTGTATTTGTCATTCTAACAGATGGAGCATCGCAAACATTATTACGGCTTTTATGAATTCCATACCAAATGGCATATACCAGAGACGCGTGCAATGTATTTGTTTGTGATGCGCCAACTGTTGGAATGACAAATGCAATCCATTTTATTACTAGAAATGTTTTTGATGTGCCTTCTGATGCAATGACAGAGACAAAGCTACCGGACAGATACACACACACACTTGTTCTTTGATTGGCTCTGTTGCCCATCTAAGATGGTTTGAAATCTAAATAATTAACAAAAACCTCAGCATTAATGTTTTCGTTGCATCATCCATTGGGATGTGTATTGTAATGCATGAAATAATAAAATGCATTGCATTTGACATTTCAACAAATGGTGCCTCACAAACATTTGTAGTAATAAGTTGAATTGTATTTTTCATTCCAACAGTTGGTGCATAACAGACATTTGTAGTAATAAAATACAGCTGTTGAAGTGACAAATGCAAGGCATATGTCTGTTATGTGCCGTTTGGTATTGGGTTTGTAAAACAATACATTATAATACTACAAATGTTTGTGATGCACCATCTGTTGGAATGAAAAATACAATTCAACTTATTACTACAAATGTTTGTGATGCACCATCTGTTGGAAAGACAAATACAATACATTTGATTACTACATGCATTACAAAATACCTTCCAGTAGATGAAACTTTAATGCCGAGGTCTGTGTTGATTACTGTATATACTCCTGTATAAGTCAGGTCTCGAAACCCGTACAATCAGACCCTGACTTATACACCCATTCAAAAATGCAACACTTATTTGTCTATTTATTTATCTGTTTATTTATTTATTTTGTACATCTTCTTGCCTCCTCCAATCTCGCACCACTTTCTCAGACACTTTGCATTTTGTTGCAGCAGCGCAGTTACCAATTTCTTTCACCACTTCGACGACTTTTAATTTAAAACAAGCTTCATATTTTCTTCTAATCGTAGATAAGGGATGCTCTTACAATAAAGGTGTATGGGGTGTGAGATACAAAAATCACAAATCAGTGCAAATGTCACTTTGGAGTAGTTCAGGTATCACTGTGTGGTCACGCAGGCACAATACATAGAAAAACCAAAAGGCCGTGTGCTCCGTCGTTACCCTCTCAGATGGGCGTTAGCATATCGTAATCTCTTGGCCCAGTAGCACAAGTTTTCTGCATTCAACTTCTATGACTGACATTATAAAATACCAGAAATTATCCGTTTAAACCGAGCCCCAACTTATACACGGGAGCACTTAAACGCGAGTATATACGGTACTTAGACTTCTGCCTGTCCTAGACGGGTTACACAGCCAGTGATGTTATAAAGAGTTACCTGCTCAGGCCGCAGACATGTCCTAGTGTGCCCTCACTTAACCGTGGGCAGTGAGAGGTGGTGAGGGCAAGAAGGACGAAGCACACACTTGTAGACCTCGTGTCAGTGATTTGGATTTAATCAACCAATAATGTATGTTTTATTTAATATAGTGCCTTTCACAGCAAGCAACGTAATGAGGTAATGAGGCTGATTACAAGACAGAGTAAGTAGGTACCTGGTGGAGCCCATTGTCATCAGTGTTTTAAACCTCCTTTTGGTCACACCCTTGCAGGGTCCTGTGGTTAGCAGCAGGGGGCGCTGTTGTAGTCTAATAATTCCAGACGCAGCAGCACTCTGGGGGTGTTGAGCACAGTTCTGGGTTCACGCTGTGAATTATTAATGATCCCTTTAATTTGTCTTAAGCCAACTGCTGTTAATTAAAGCATCGAAACAATCTGAACAAACCCCCCCCACCACCACCGTGCTTTAATTATAGCTGGCTACTTCTCATCAGTTTTCTTCGATCACGTCAAGTGATTTAGTGTAATGAGGGCCTGGTGGTCCGTCTCTCTCACACTGCGGTCAGTCACCAAGCGCGCAGGACTGGGCGGACCCTGAAAGTGTTGCTGGAGGGTCTCTGTGAGTTTATTTGGTATTCTAAACAATTTTGCAGTGCTGACTGAAACCACAAGGGGGCACCTCTAAAAGTTACCTTGTGCTTTTGAGAAGACCCTTGGTGTCTGGCGCTCTTTATTAGGAAAAGCAGGTTCTGGGAATATGGGGTTAGCAAGTATGACAGTGACGGTGTAACACTCAGTCATCAGGATGAGGGCGAGTGCAGTCCATTGTCAGAACACCAGAGGGTCCATAATGGACAAACAAGAGAAGGTTGCCCACATACTCATTGCACGGACCCTCGCACTCCATAATACTGGATGGTCACTAGTTGGGTTGTGCAGTATACTGAAAAAAAAACACATGTCGACCCGTTCTCTGGATATTTCTGTCACCCTCTCCTTCACGTCCGCCTCAGCGGTGTTTGCCGTTTTGACCCTCGCCTCGCGCGTGAACAATTTAATTACAGAGCCGTAATCCAGCCGAGTGATATTCCTGATCTTATCCACCTGGAAATGAGCTTATCGCGGGACTCCGTCTCAAAGTCTATTTGCGGTGGCCGATCTTATTAAGCCGCTCTGCCGTGGTGAGGCTGATTTGATCAGCACCCGATTGAACTACGTGGCGCCTGCCTGCTGCGCTCTCTGAGGTCACCACGGAGCTGGGTGCTTAAGGGTGGGCAGACTCCACTGGCACAGCTGTGCGGCCATTATGGTGTGTAGAAGATTTACCAAATAAGTGGCATTGCCTACTATCTCCATGACTGGGTATTGGTGAGGCCTGTGTGTGTGTGTGTGTGTCCTACAAAAAACCGGCACCACGCCCAGGGGTAGGTGGGTGGATGATTAGTTTGAGTTACTCGGGTTTGTGCTGGTTTGTCATGTGGACTTAAATCAGCTTGACTGGCACTGCCATCTTCACTGGCACTGCTCCTGAGTGGCAGCACCGCATTTTACTCATCACGACCTTGGCGAGAATACTGTGGGACTTCTGGACAGCTGACCTGGACTGGTGGACAATGTGCACACGTGGCTGCTTGCTAATTTGTTTAGCCACGCCCCTCATGCTAATGAGGCAGTGTCCAAGCAGAATGCTGCTCTTGATGCCCAAATGGACAGTTCATGTGTATGGCAGCTTGTGCTGCTGGGGCAACTCAAAGTCTTCACTGCTCTGCTGGTTTAGGCACACAAATACATAAGTGGACAATTTAGGCATAAGGCACTGCGCAGGACAAATGAATTGGATATTTCCTTCAGTCTGTGGAACTTGTCATTTGACCACTGCCTGGACAAAACACTAAGGAACCATCTGGGAGTTGATTTGGAAAGTAATGCTGTGCAAAAGTCTTTGCCCCCTGTCTGTTTTTGTAGATTTTTGCAAATTTGTACCATGTGATGAGGTTTAGATTAACTGGACTGGCAGATGTGAATTATCAGTTAAATTTGGGCAGCTATTGAAATGAGTAACTGAGGAGGCAATTACCTTTTCACACAGGGGGTGCAGGTGCTGTGTAACATTGCTACTTGGTATATTCTAGTAATAGCTCATAGCTGATGCTATACGTATGCTGATGTTCCCTTTATATAATATTGCATTTTGTCTGAAGATCTGCAGCCTTTCCTAGAGACAAAAATATAAACACAGAAAATATGAGGAAGGGGGCAAATACTTTTTCACAGCACTTTGCACTAACCGTTTTTTCCATTCTTTCCTCTTGAGAACCCTCAACTCCTGTCAACAAACACAATATTTGGTTGAGCTCTGGTTTGTCTGGGTGCGTCATTCTGGGTGGGTCGCCCCCTGTAGTTCACAGGACCCTTGTGCTGCTTGGACAGGCTGAAGATCCTCGCTGCCCTGTGGTGGAGATGCCATCGGTTTAGAAAACATAAGAATATTTTTTCATCGTATTGCAAGTTTCAATTTTCTAATCCTTACATATCACCTTTCAGGAGGATGATGATTTCCTAAATGCCTTACATGTGCGTGTGGGTGTGTGTGCTGAAGCGCCAGCTGTTTGGGCAGCTGGCACATAAAGTGGCAGGATGAGAGTGGCACACTGAGACAGCAGTAGGATTAGGGCTGCTCAGCAACCACTGCTAGTGTTAGGCAGTACAACTCCTATCTGTATGTGTGGGGAAACTTCCTGCCTGGCAATGCCCAGCAAGACTTATCCTCCCTATGGCACAGCGGGAAGAATGACAATGCGTGTCACTTTAATGTCACCAAATGCGAGTATCTAATCATTTTAAGAACATTGGTGGGAACGCAGCACATGATGAGAAGCCTTCAAGCTGTTGTAACCAAAAAAGAATGATCCACAGAAGGTGGTACCTGTGGGCATACACTATGAAAGGCGCTATATAAATGAATACAAGGTGAAATTGCAGGCATCATTTCTTACTGGCTCTTTTCTCAGCTTTATTCATACATATGGCGCCTTCAGAAAGTACTCAGACCCCCTTCACTTTTTACACATTTTGCTTTTTCGTAGCCTTGTGCTAAAATTGTTTCAGTTCATTTTATCCTTCAACAAACTCCACTCAGTAATTTTTGCAAATTGATTAAAAATAAAATAAAACACAAGTGCCACATTAATACCAATATTCAGACCCCTTAACGCAGTACTTAGCTGATTTCGTCTTGGACTCATCTTGTGTCTGATATGATGAGCGTTGCACACCTGGACTTGGTGAATTTCTGCCCTTCTTCTCGGCAGATCAGGTTGGAAGGAGACCATCGGTGGGCAGCTATGTTCGATTGGCTTCAAGTCCAGGCTCTGGCTGGGCAATGCAAGGTCTTTCCCAAGGTTGTCCCTAAGCCCCCTCCTGCACTGCCTTTCCTTTGTCCTGATGGACGGTGAGCCTTTGGCCCAGGCAGGACTTTCATTGAGGACGTTGCTGTATTCAGCTTTGCATGGAGCCTGACTAGTTTCCCAGTCCCTGGTGTTGCCCCCACCTTGCTTCACTGTTGGGATGGGGTCACGCAGGTGATGAGCAGATTCCTGGTTTCCTCCACGTGTGACGATTAGAGTTGAGGCCGAACAGTTCAGTCTTGGTTTCATCAGACCTGAGAGTCATTTGGGTCCTTTTTGCAATCTTCAGGTCGGCTTCCATGTGTTGTTTGGCCACTCTGCTGTAAAGCCGAGATTAATGGAGTGTTGCAGTCGTGGTTGTCCTTCTGGAAGTTTTATTCCATCTCCATGCAGGTTCTCTGGAGCTTAGCACTCTAGAGTGACCATTGGGCTCTTGGTCACCTCTCATGCCAAGATCCTTCTTCCACAATGGCTCAGTTTGGCAGGGCTGCCAGCTCTAGGAAGAGAACATTCCCCAGTTATGAATTATGAAGCCCACTGAGCTCTTGGGAACCTTTTATGGGCAAGAAGTTTGTCTTGTAGCCTTTCCCAGATCTCTGCCTCAACACCATTCTGTCTCTGAGCTCTGCGGGCATCTCAACTCGACTTCAAGGCTTTGCTTTTGCTTTCCTGGTGGATCTTCTTAGTCATGTCCAGTCCATTGAACTAACCACAGGTGGACTCCAAATAAGGTGTAGAAACATCTCGATGATGATCAATAGAATGGGATGCAAGTGTCATCATGTGGTGAACGAGTAAAATTGCAGAGTCAAAATAATGGTTGGGACTCCACATCTTATTTCTCAACAAAAAAGGTTGCAATTATATAAACAGGCTCCCGGGGGCACTAGAGCACAAAATGCACTTTGGATCGTCTGACTGGGAGCTCCGCCCAGCAGCAAGTCCTCGTCTGAGTAAGGAGCCACCTTCTGGGGACACTGGCTCTCTTTATATCTTTTCAACTGGAGGGGGCGGGACTTTAGGAAATAATGGGGGCGTGGTCAGTCAGCTTCTCTATGCTGCGGAGGGAAGAGACAAGACAGTCAGCAACAGCGCCCCCTCTCGGCCCTTGGGTGGTACTGCATACCTGATCAGAGCTGGGCGTGTGTGTGTGTGACAGTAAGTAGCAAAGGCTCTGAACACTTGTGTCCATGTGATTTTTCCTTTTTTTTATTTTAATAAATTAGCAATCATGCAAATCCTGTTTTCACTTTGTCATTAATTTTAGTGCAAGGCGGCAACATAACAAAAGGTTTGAAAGTGAAGCATCTGAATACTTTGTGAAGACACTGTAAAAGGCCAGACGGTGTCTTCTGCAGTCCCACTTGTGGACGCGGTGAGACTTCGGTCCCACCTGACGTCGTGTGAATCGGCAGTAGGCGCATCGTTTATCACGTTGGCTAATTTCTTGCCATTTCTCATCACACCAAATTCAACTTCCGGCTGTTCACTCGCTGTCAGTCCGCTGAAGCGCATGGCAGGTTTGAGGGATTGACGATCGAGGACACGTCTCGTTCTGCAGCTCTGCCCGCCGAGCCGCGCTACCTTGCATAATCAGCCGTTCTTTTATCTTTTTTGTTTACTAATTTGCTGCTGAAGGCAAACATGTCAGACCCCGTCCGACCACGGTTCACTTCCCCGCAGAACATAATGGGAACGGCATTTCCATATCTTAAACACCTTCTTGAAGCGGGGAAGCTGCTAGAGAATCCTGCACGCCAGGACCCTTATTTTGTTTATATAGTGCCTTTCACGGCTAGTGAATGCCTGGGGTCGAGTCACTTGAGCGCCGTGCCACCTTGTGTGGATTGCACTTTGATTGTTCCCTGCAGTATTTGTCATTATTATACAAGATATCTGTAACAAAGGATAAAACGTCATGGGTGATGGCACTCGGGTGACACGTGAGTAGGCCGTTAATTCTGAGCGACTAAACACCATGTCACATCACATGACTTCTCTGGCCATCTTCAGTCATAGACGTCATTTACATAACCTTAGAGAGCTACCGACAGTTGTGTAGTCTGACATCCCCAGCCACTCGGCCCCACCAGTCTGAGACAATGCAGGGGGGCACCCTGTGTGTGCACATGTGAGCGCAGACAACCAATGGGCACCCACTTGGAAGCACAATGCATGTCAGGCAGCTACGAATTATAAAGGAGACATGTGTGGTGTGGGACCTCGCAAACAGAACTGAGGCTCGTCTGTCAGATGTCTCGTGTTTAGTTACGCACTAAAACAGAAAGGAAAAAAAAAACAATACAAAGGTCGAGATAAACTGTAAGGCATTCGTACCTCACTGGCACAGTCGGGTGGCACGTTACTACTGGCTGTCAGAAGGAAAACGCAAACAACATTAGAAATTGTAATCTTCTATCCTTGGGCCTCCTCCTGCAACAAGTCCAGCCAGCCGTGTGGTCACCCAGTGAGTGGACCCTGTTGTCTTTCTGACCGCACTGGCATGGTTGGCATCTTGCAGTTACCCAATAACAGAACATAACCTTCTCAACTCTGTCTGATCTAATTTAGGTTGTGGACGGCTTTGACTGCAAGTCAGGAATAATCCCCCAGGACAGGGTGCCAGCCCACCGCACACTCACACACCCCAAGACCAATTTAGTGTTGCCAATCCACCCAACCTGCTTGCCTTTGGGCTGTGGGAGGAGACCCACACAGATACGGGGAGAACACGCAGGGAGAGTCCCGGACCTGGACAGCTGTGCCACCCGACCTTTTTTGTTTTTTTTATTAACTTTTCCCAGATCTCCCTTTTCCGCCATCCTGACGGCCCCCAACATCCAGCGGGTCCTCCCAGAACATGCCTGCCGTGTTTTTCCCGCCCACCGTTATCATTTTGTTCTGTGTTAGGGGACGGGCTGACGAGACGCTCATTGTGTGCATCTTTTCAAATCCATTAATATTTCATGTGATTATCATTGTGGAGGCACAAATTAAGATTTAAATGATAATTTCAACTCTGAAACGATAAACACATTAACTTTCTTCCTATTAGCGATGCAGTGTGTGCATAGGGGAGCATGGAGGCCCACAGGAGATCGATCGTCTAAAGTCGGGCTTTACAATAAAATAAAATAAAATCGGAAAACAGAATAATACGGAGCTGAGCAGACGTGGGAATACGGCAGGCGGACTGGCGTTGGAATTGGTCATTCAAGCTGCCAGGTCTGGGCTGGGCTGGAATGGGGAGGGGGTCAGGGGTCACAGATACTGCAGTGAAAATGAAGGAGCACCGAGGGGGTGGCAAAACCTGTGGGCTCAGAGAGTACCAAGGGGGAGGGGGGTTTCTTTAGGGGGCACAAAGACACGAGACTGGCACTTTGGACCGTCAGGAAAAGAGAGCAGGAGGAGACCCCCACAGTGTGATGGGTGTTATTATTAGTCTGTTATGCTATGCTTAACCCCATGTTATATGTCATGGTGGACAGCACCACCGCCTCTTGGCTCATTAAACACAAGCAGGGCTTCAGGGCTACCCAGGGCCAGTGAAGGGGGTTATTTCTAGAAAGATGGCATTGCTGACCCCAGAATGAAGATCTCAGGCTGTGAACTTGGAGCCAGGAGGAGCTCAGGACAAGGCTTCATGAAGGCTAGAAAAGTGGGAGAAAAGAGGGCCGCTGCTGGGCACAGGGTGGGGGGCATGGAGTTTGTTGTTTTTGGCTATTTTTCTTTTTTTTTTTTTTTTTTTTGATTTGTTATTTTGTTCTGGTAGATTTGTCATCTTCTGTTTGTTATTGTTTTGTTTATAAACACTTTAATATTTTATTATAAAGTCAGCCAGAAGTCCACATGACCGTCATCATCAAGTTCTTCCACGTGAACCCTGACTACCATGGGGACTGATTGAGGTCATTTAAGTTAGATAGAATGCCTAAAGGGGGCTGGGTGGTCTCATGGCCTTGGGACCCCTGAAGATTTAGATTTTTTTTTTTTTCTCCAGCTGTCCGGAGTTTTTTTTCTTGTTTTTTCCGTCCTCCCAGGCCATCGGAGCTTACTTTTATTCTATGTTAATTACTGTTCCCTAATTATAATTCTTATTTATTTTGTCTTTTTTCTCTTTCTTCATCCTGTAAAGCTCTTTGAGCTCATCATTTGAATGAAAATGTGCTCTAGAAATAAGTGTTGTTGTTGTTGTTATTTGATGAATTAGTTTAAGTTAGTAAGTCTGTGTGGGGTTGCTAGTGTTGTTAATATGGACGTCTCCTTCAGGTGGTGACAAGTGAACTGGCCAGCCTCATAAACCCATTGAACCGACTTATGGTTCAAATATATTGTATGATACCATTAGCAATCTCCTCAGCCAGCCATCTCCTGAGTAGGGTCACAGGAAACCTGGAACCTAACCCAGCAATCATTGGGCACAAGGCAGGAACAACCCGTGGACACATGCGCCAATCTATGGCACACACACACACACGTCAGAGGCCAGTTTAGCATCACCAGTTCAATTGTGGGAGGAAACTGGAGCAGCAGAGGATACCCACGTGCACATGTGGAGAACATGCAGACTCCATGCAGGGAGCAACTGGGATGTGAACCTCGTCCTCCTTGTTGTGTGCGGCCCCATTATATATAATGATAATAATCGTGAGCGCATTGAATAATTGAATAATCATCAGCCTGCTTATTCCAGTTGAAGGGGATCAAAGCAAAGGACCCAACACTTGACAAGATGTCAGCATCGCTCTATTTATATAAAATCCAACGTCTGTCTGTCTGTCTGCTTTTCAAGAGAGGATTTAGATTGGGTTTTTTTCTATAATTTGCTTGAACATTCCAGTTATTTTGCGACTTCTCTCATCACACTACAGTATGAATCAAAGTTCACTTGCAGGAGTGATTTATTTGCGCTAATCCGAGGCAGAGGCTGCAGGCCGAGCGGAGGGGGAGGTGTGACGTCGGGAGTGGGGAGCCAGGCAGGGCCCTCCTCAGTCACGTGCCAGCCTCCATTTGAGTTGGTCTACCTGTCGCCATGTGTTGGAGCGCACCTTACCAGCGCTTAGCTAACAATACCTGTTTGTTTATTGAGATTTAAAGTTTGTCCTATGCTATGTGGGTGGAGCTGCGGGGGACGGCTAGTTAATAATAATAATAGGGTGGCACAGTGGTGCAATGTTAGTGTTGCTGCCTCACAGTAAGGAGACCAGGGTCCACATCCAGGGTCCTCGTTGAGTGGACTTTACATCTTCTCCCAGTGTCTGCATGGGTTTCCTCCCACAGTCCGAGACGTGCAGATTAGGTGAACTGGTGCCGCTAAAGTGGCCCAAGTGTACTCAAGTGTGCTTGCCTTGCAATGGACTGGCACCCTATCCAGGGTTTCTTCCTGCCTTGTACCCTATGCTTGCTGGGATTGGCTCCAGTTTCCCTTTCCAAAGGGCCCTGGTCTGGATTTAAGTGGGATAGAAAATGGCCTAACATAATCCACTCATCATTCATTTTGTAACCCTGCTTGCCAATTTCAGAGACGTGGGCACAAGGCAGCCTTGAATGGGGCGTCAGCCTATTGTAGGGCACACTTGCCCTCCCCAGGCTAAAGGAGTGTGCAAGCAGGCGATGAGTTGTACCTGGACCGAGGCTTGAAAGGCCCTCCGGCCAAGTCAGGAGGAGAGAGTCTGAGAAGAAGTGAGGAGGAAAGGCAGTGCAGGGTGTGAAGGACGTGACTGTTAGGGTGACAGAGGAAGTGTGTCTGTGATATCGAGTTATGTAAGACGTGCACCTTACATGACCTTACCTCTGAGGTTAATGGGGGATAAGACGAAACGTCAAAAGCAGCTTTACATCTGTAACCTCTGACCCATCTCACTGCTGCCATATTCGTCCCAGGGACCCCCAGTGGCAGGCTGCTGACTGCCCGTGACATGTTGGGGACAATTCTGGAGTGAATTGTGCCACAGACTTTGTTGTAACGACTTAAGTGCTGTATTAACATGACGGGAGTTGCGTGACTTGGTGAAGGTTTATCACTTTCTTTTTGTTTTAGCGCTCTTACGTGATCCCGTTAAAGCTTTGATCGTTCACGCGTTCGACAAAAGGTTTGATAAGAAATCCTTTCAAATGGCGCCTTCTGTTCACTCATGTAGTTATTCACTGAGCGCTGGTGAAGGATAGCAAGTATTAAAGAATATTTGTGCCAAAACTAAACACAGTTCAATGTGTTAACTGCACGTGGTGCGTTTAACGTCGGCGTGGTTTTATTTTGTCATAATTGAAATCCAAATCTCCGATTGCGTTTTACTACAGCACACGGTTTTTGTGTATCGCATTTGAATTCGTGCCCACGGATTTCATGTTGTAACTAAAAGCAAAGCAGATGTATTGCATTTTTGCTTAGTGTGTTCTCTCCGTGTGTATTGCGTTTTTGTAGGGTCAGAGAGCTGGTGGGGGGGGGGACTTTCATTGATCAGGGGTTGGATGCCCCTTCTAACGACGCCACTGTGCATTCCAATTTAATTAGGCCGAAACTGCATGTAATGGAATGACCAATCAGCATCAAGAGGTGGGGCAGGGGGGCGCCGACAGTTGGGTTAATGCTGCGTTCTCGTGCTCTCAGACAGACGATAAATCTGAGGTGGGAATACCACACGAACGCTCAACAGACTCGGATTCGGACAATTCAGACAAACAAAGCTCTCCAGATTATCTGAGTCCTGTCATAGTGCTGACCTTTCACCTTAGTCAGTTGTTTAAAATAATAAAACACAAAACTTTGTCAGCCTGAAAATCCATTTATTTGGAGTGAAGTTATGCACATTCAGCTCATGTTTGTTTTGCTCTTTATTTCCATGTCATTTAATGTCATTTATCTTGAGTTGTCTTTTATGGCAGACCAAGTAACATATTAACAACGACGTCGTATTTTTCCGAATAGCCCAACGAGAACGCACTGACGCGGGAACGTGAAAGGTCACAACTCCGATAGTCCAAGAGCAGGTGAGGGCAGCGTGAGAGGCGCTCCACTTCTAAATGTGTCAGTGCTCTGGCGCAAAGCCTGCGATTCATTCGTTGCCCCTCACTGTGCTGCACGATTTTCACGTCAGTATAGAATGTAATTCAGAAGCGTGTCACATTTTAATTCATGTCCGTAGACCACAAGTCATAACTAAAAGAAAAGCAAACTTCATGCCCTTCACTGAGTGCGTTGCATTTCAGTTCACTCACACGTGTTAGTCAAGCTGGAACGGCATGTGATCAAAATGACCAATCAGCATCAAGAGGCGAGGGCCATTTCTGTACATTTCTGAGTTCTGGCAGCGAACATAACGTTGATTCATGTGAAGTGATTAACCGAAACAGTGAAGGAAAAGTGGGCTGTCATGTTAAGTTGTTTGAATGGCACGTTGTGCTCACCTTCTGTCATGTCGTTTTGTTGTTCGTCTCACAGTCCTGACCGAAGCTTCACAATCGCCGGTGCTGCCATCCCCATCTGCAGGTATTTATAAACCATATTTAGGGGAAATATCAGTCTCCAGATCTCCAGAATCGTCTGCTGCAGCAGCTCTCCAGTGCACTCTGAGGACCTTACTGTGCCAGCTGGATGGTCTTGTCCTGTTGCTGCTTCTGTCACACTGGCCCTTTCCAGCCACCAGCTGACAATGGCAGAGAAAGAAATTGCCAGCTCCCACCTGTTTGATGAAATGGCCGATCCTCTTACCTAATCAAGTCCCTCAGGATTGGAACGCCTCGTAATTCTAACTGTTGACACACTTTACCCCAGTTTTGATGTCGATTGGTCACGTGACACAATTACTACGTGGTCTCGAATTGAAATGCCGCCCACTAGGAGCAGCCTGTACGTGAAGTAAATTACAGTTGTTTTTGCTTTCAGTTATGATGCGCAGTCTATGGACATGAATTCGCACTGGCATCTCATTTTATCCTGACACGAGAATTGTGTGCCACTAACCACTGCACCACTATGCTGCTCGTAACAATCATGTCCTCATCAAATTCTTTGGTGGTTTTGATTTCTAGCAGTGGAAAAGTCAAATGTCATCTAATGTGACGTGGCATTAAGACAGTGTGCCCTCTGCATGTACTTAAGCCTGGTTTATACTTACCCTCTGAAACTGGCACACAGACAACACTGCAGCCTGCATGTGGTGAGCAACCAAAACACGTTTTCTGCCTGTTGCGGCCCGTTCAGTCGTCACTTTGATATTCTCCTAGTCGATAAGTGACAGTGTTTGGTTAATGTTGCATAGCTAATAATGTCACAGCAGAGGATGTGAGCCTCTGTGCCTCCAATTACTGACTTTAGACGCCCACTGTAGTCCTACTAGCACCTACTTGGAGCTCCAGGGTGGAGGCTCTGGGATGCAGAGACTTGCACTTGAAAATGCCGCGCACACCAACCCCACGCTGGGAGGTCTGACGTCATTTTCTCCAAGTGGCACTCATGCCCAGCCCTGATGTGCCAAGTGTAAACTAGGCTTCAGTGGGTGGTTTGCCCGCTGTTTCGTGAAGCCTATGAAGCATTAAGGGTCTGATTGTTGTCCTGGCACCTCTGACTCAGCAGGTAGACCTCTCCTCTATAAGCTGTCTTATCAGTGTTGGTGATCAGACCTGTGACAACAGTGTCTGCAGATTTCGTGATGACGTTGGCATTGTGTCTGAGCGCACAGTCATAGCAGGGTGGCTCAGGACCCTACACTGTTGAGCACCCATGTTCAGGGTCTGTGTGGAGGAAGTGAGGCTGCCAATTCAATCAAGCTAGAGTCTGCCAGTTACATGAGGTGGCAGTAGGTCGAGGAGATTGGTGGTCCAGCACCAGGGCTGTGAACTGTATACTGGCATAGCAGGATGGCATGCAAGGAATGTGGCATTCCTTAGACTCCAGCTGCCCCACGACCCTTTGCTGGATAAGCAGGTTAGGAAGATGGGTGGGTGGACCTCATTTTTATGATAAAAGATGTCCCAAAGTGCTTGACAGCAGGGTGTCGTGACCCACTTTTTCTCAAGTAAGTCTTTTTGTGACCCAGCGGTTCTCCCTTCATGAATCGAGCTCTGTTGTCGGAGTGGGGAGCCACCAAAACCCACTTCCATTATAAATAATCGCAACCTCGCAACCCACCGGTGGCAGCCAGTGACTGAAAAGTGGGCCACAGCCCCCCAGTGGTTAAGGGTCACTGTTTGGCAGGTGCCACGATGCAGGCACCGATGGATGGGAGGACTTGCTTGTGTCCCACTAGAAACAGTACCCTCTAATTTTCTATAGTGCCTTTCACGATTATGCCATCTCATGATGCTTTAACAAGCAACACACAGCTTCTTCCACAGTAACACAATGTGGGGACCTACGGGTAAAGTGAGTCTCTTGTGTCACACGTTAGATTGGACCGTTTAATGTCATATAGCACCTGTGCCGTGAACATCAGACTCACACAGCCTATTCCATAGTGAGCAGCAGTTGATGAAATGGCTGACTTGTGTCTCACACTCACACGTCCGCACACATGCAGAGTCTTTTTATAGCTCCTTTCATAACAGACGCCATCCCAGGGTGCATTGTGGCCTTTTTCCCAGTAGCACAATGTCGGCACAAATGGATGAAATGACACACGAGTCATTTGATTGTATATAGTGCCTTTCATCAGAAATATCAGATTCACAGGACCCACACAGCTGTTTCCTTAGCAGTAGATATGGAGCACCAGTTAATGAAGTGGCCAGCGGTTAATGAATTCACTGGTGACCAGAATCTTGTCACCATTCCAATGGGCACCAGTGAACGAAATGACTCACTCATGTCACACAAAAGATTGAACTGTGTGGTTGTATGTAGTGCCTTTCATCACAAACCTCAGCTGCAACATCATGTGAGCAGCAGCCAATCAACTTGTGACTTGGGTCACTGGTGAATGAGCCTCACATTTTTATAGCTCCTTTTATCCCAGACACCCTGTGGGCACAACATAGGCACCAATGGGTGATATGTCTCACTTGAACTGTGTTGATTTTATATAGCGCCTTTCATCAGAAATATCAGATTCACAAGACCCACACAGCTCTTTCCTTAGCAGTAGATATGGAGCACCAGTTAATGAAGTGGCCAGCGGTTAATGAATTCACTGGTGACCAGAATCTTGTATTTTTTTTTTTTTTTATAACAGACACCATTCCAGTGGGCATAAGCAACACAAAGTGGGCACCAATAGGTGACATGACTCACTCGTGTCATGCGAAAGATTGAACTGTTTGAATTTATATAGCGCCATCAGCTGTACTGGGCACCCTTAGCCGTTTCCATAGCAACACAGTGTGAGCACCTATCAGTTAAATGGCTGACTTGTGTCCCTGGTGACAGAGCCCTGCATTGTTTTATAGCTCCTTTGATGACAGACACCCCCCCCCAAGGTGCATTATGCCTTTTTCCACAATAGCACAAAATGGACAACAAGGGGTGATATGACTCACTTATATCACACGTTAAATTGAGCCGTTTGATTTTATATACTGTAGTGCCTTTCATCATAAACATCAGATTCACCAGATCCACAGCAAGAGTGCCAGTCAGTGACACGATTGACTTGTGTCATCAGCGAATGAGCCCTGCATTGTTTTATTTGACAGACGCCATCCCAAGCTGTGCTAGTAACCTGACGCTGGCACATCAGTCGTAAACTGACTGATCTCAAACAAGCCGCTCTCCCTACTACACCCGTCTCCCCACGAAAGGTGCTATATATCGTCACTCCCCTGTGCCCCCTGGATTTCCCTTGCTGAGCGGCCCCGCTAATCAAGGCTCTCTGCCTGCCTGATGGAGGCTTCCTTCTGTCTGAATGGCAGCCCCCAATGCAGCGGCGTGATCTATGGCACTGCTGGCGCTTTAGCGCCCTCCGGGGAGTTTCTGCGCCCGCCACGGGGTCAGGAGTTAACGACTTGGATTCGGATGTGGCTCAGATGGAAAGCCAGCTCGACGTCATGTTTGAACGTTCCGAATGCAGACTCGGTAGCCCCGCTAGCCGGGTGCCCTCCTTCTTCTCATTGCTTTTCCCCCCATTTTCTCTTGTTGGCAGCCCACCGATTCATTAGCGATGGGAGCCTGGAAATCAGAGCGGATTATTTATGCAGTCAATGGCGAGGCTTGTCTGCATTCCTAATTGTTTGATTTTAGAGGCCTGTCTTTAAACAAACATTGTCTATGGTAATGCGATGCCCTGATGGATGGGAAAGGTTTTGCCGGTGAATATCATTTGGATAATTAAAAATGACAGATGAAATCGCCCGCTGCCTTGACCCTCACTTTGTTCCCTGAGTAATGCCGACGAGATGCTGATTGCTGTCAATCAAAACTCATTGGAGGGTTGGAAATTCTGCCAGCCCTGAACTCTGACCCCTGGTGTTGATCTGAAATAGATAACAACCTTGAGATACCGCCGGAATTTAAAGAGCCTCCCGACCGTGGGGGCGCCGTCCCAAAAGAGATCCCGTCTTGCTTTTTTTGCCCTTTTTTTGTTTTCATTTTCTTTTCTCTTTTTTTTTTATTTGCCTGTCATCTAGTGTCGTTGAATTTACCGATCTGGGATTCTTTGGAGCAGATTGTGAGTGCCGTTTATTGTGCAATCTCATCAGTTTACGGGACTCCATATCCATTCAGAGGGGCACACCCATGCGAGAGGGACGTGAGGGCTCAATTGTATTTATATATATATATATATAGTGCCTTTTGGTGGCCGCTCGAGGCCGTTCTCATGGCAGGACCCCTGAGCCAAAGTGACTGACTCCTAGGATGTGGTTGTGGGTTCAGATCCCACACATACTGACACGGTGTGACCCCGAGCAAGTCACTTCACCTGCCTTTGCCGCATTTGGAAAAACAAAAGCAGTGGAGCCGACTGTGTCTCAGATGTTATAAGTTGCCTTGAACAATATTTCTATTTATTATAATATGAAGTCTCCATCCCACCTGCAGCCACTCGCCCATTCAAAGAGAGACCCCTTTCCAGGTAGACTGGGTGTGCAGTGGGTGTCAAAAAGAAAGGGGTCAATACAATCTGTTTTAAATAACGATTTCAGTGTAAATGAAAAGTCACTGCTTCTGCACCAAGGGCCTGCAAGTCAGGTCAGTATATAAAATAAGAAACATCGCTGTCTGATGCGAGTCCCTGTGAATAAAATAACTCCTGGATGGTGAAAGGTGCTATACACCGAAAGACTCAGGGTCTGTGTTTGGGATTACTATGAAAGGCACTATATAAAATAAAGTCAATTACTTTGAGATGCAAGTCACTATGAAGGGCCATATATAAAATACAGACTCCTGTACTGTGAAGGGCACTATATAAACGAAAGAATATCTTATACATACGATGTTGTACGCCACTTTCTCAAAGAGCGGCGTGTCTGTGGCGTAAGCAGCAGTTCGACATCCACCGGTAGAGGGTGAGGGGGCCTCTCTGCCCAGTGCCCGTGTGTGGAGCTGCGCACTTCTCCTCAGTAGGAGTCGCTGTTTGCTTAATTGAATGGCGTGCTCCCCGTGAAAGGCACTATATATCAATCAATCAATCAACATTTATTTATATAGAGCATTTTCATACAAAAAAATGTAGCTCAAAGTGCTTTACAAAATGAATACAAAAATAGAAGACACAATAAAAAATAAACATAAGTCAACATTAATTAACATAGAATAAGTAAGGTTCAATGGCCAGGGTGGACAGAAAAAACAAAAAAAAACTCCAAAGGCTGGAGAAAAAAATAAAATCTGTAGGGGTTCCAGACCAAGAGACCGCCCAGTCCCCACTGGGCATATACAGTATAGATCAAGTGAAGGGTGACCTCCGCTTTGATCTCCATTGTTGCCATTGTGTATTTTTATTAGCATTATTTTAACATTTTGTTTCAGGACATCCTGCTGCATCGGGCGCTCACTTGCTAACCCGTCGCTGGGGTCTCACATGGAGGCCGTGTACCGCGGATAAGAACGGAGGTCTTTTCCTCATTCTGTCCTTTTTTTATTTTGCGTGTGTGTGTGCGCACGCGCAGGGGAATCTGCTGCGCCTGACATGCACTAATAATAACACATGAGGACAGTCGGACAAAATGAAGACAAATGCGTCCCGTCGCGGCAGAATCCCTGCGTCTCCCGACTCGAGCGCGGTCTTTCACGCCTCGGCTTTTTCCCTGTGGTTTTGTGAAGCAGAGCCGTGGTAGGAGCTGGAGAGGCGACCACAGAGCGCTGCAGATGGAGCTTGTAAAAGATTCATGAGGCGAATAAAAAGATCTGAGGGAGCGCGAGCGGGAGCCGATGAGGAGGAGCGCCGGCCGCGTAAGCCGCCGACATTGAGGACGCGCCCACCGACCACCCCCAGATCGGTGGTCACTGACTTGCCAAACCCTACGGTAAAGCTTTGGCCCATGTAGTGCCTTTCATAGGCAGCCTGTCACCCTTTAGCTAAATTGACGAGTCATTTCACAGCGCCCTTCGCAACAAGCTTTGGATGTGTGACGAACCTTCAGGTGGGGCTTTGACGGATAAAAGGGATTACAAGTGACTTGTCAAGCTCCTTGGGACAGAGGGCACCTTACAGGGCGCTATATGCAAAACTTGACTTTTCTTAAGTTCGTTGTGAAGCGTTTTCCCTCCGAATGACGTTTTATACCATGACTATTAATGAATCGTCCTCTAAAATACGTTTCATGTACAAAGATTGACCAATTGCCATCTAATGTTGTGTCAGAGCTTACTGGTAAAGGAGCCAGAAAATGAGATAAAAACGACGGTTCTCCTCCTCCTAGCGTTGAGAGGCGCCAAATAACGTGACAGTGATTCTGTGTTTTGTGGCGGGACTCGCTAGAAAACGGTGATGCTTTTGTCAAACTCTTTGTAATGGCCTTATATCTGAAAGGCGCTATGTAACATGACTTTTAATCTGTCGTTCTCAAATCGTGTCTCTCATGTTAAACACTTTGTGACAGATGCCACCGTAGAAGCCCCTGTGTAAAGTAAAGTTGAATGATTTTTTGTCTTTATCAAACTGATTGTGAAAACAGTTGCTGTGAAAGATGCTGTATAACAAAGATTAACTGGTGGTCTCCTAATCAGGCGTGTTTTCTGAAAATCGTGACAGGATTTACCGGTAAAGGGGCTATAAAGCCAGATGAAGTGCGTGTGCTGTCAAGTGCCTTGTGATGGGCTCCCCTTTTAACTGGACAATTAATCGAGTGTCCTCTTAATTATGTGTGCTTTGTTAAACATCACATGACATATATATAATGTATATATAGGCGCTATATATATTCCATATATGTATATGTGTGTGTGTATATATATATATATATATATATATATAGTACATATATAGTACACACAGTATACTCACACACACTAGCCGTCCCCCTCAGCTCCGCCCATGTAGTAGTGAAACAGGACAGTGAGGAGGGTCCTGCCCGGCTCGCCACTCCTGACGTCACACCTTCCCCCTCCCTCGGCCCGCAGCCTCTGTCTCAGATTAGCGCCAATATATCACTCCTGCAAGTGAACTATGATCCTTAGCGCGATGAGAGAAGTCGCAACATCAACCGGAATGTTCAAGCAAATTATAGAAAAAAGAAACCCGATCTAAATTCGTTCAATAGTTCTCTCATGAAATGCGGACTGACATACATACAGACAGAGAAATGTTGGATTTTATATACATATATATTAAAAAATGACTGACGGTGTTGGTTTTACTGAGCTCCTTGTGATAAGGGTTCTCACTGTACAACATCAAAGATTAGTATATTTTGTGTTTAATAAAATAAAAGGCACTATATTAAATAATGCCCAATGAATGGTACATAGAGTCGCTATTGTCACCTGTCTGGCTTGTTCTGCCAGTCTCTTTGTGGCGTTTCACTCTGGCTGTCTTTTTGTACTAAAACTCCTCGTGACAGGCTTGATATTAAAAGGCGCTATATACAGTCAAGGTCGTTGTGCACGCCATTCAAGAATTCGACATGGCTGTCTTTGGGTGAGGCAGGCTGCTGGATGACCGGACACTCTAAACAAAGTGACTACGTGGAGCAGCTGGTGCATAGTAACAATTTATAATGTCCCTAAACAACTCCTAAAAAAAAAAAAAATGTCACCGTCAATCGCAGAGGAAGAGTTGAGACGCAATTCAGCGAGGAGCGTTTAAGCTGGAGGCATTGCCAGAGGCGACGTGAAGAGCAGAATCTTGAAGTTGCTGTCACCACAGACTGGCCGGCCTCTGGGGGACACCGACAGAGAGAGAGAGACGGAGATGGAGAGGCAGCCGGCCGGCACCGAGTGCCACCACAGCAGCTGCCGAGCGAGCAAGTGATCGAGTACATACCGCCATGTGCGGACATGCAGCGAGTTGCAGAGGAGGACAGCGAGGAGCACGTGTTGCGCAAGGCCTTTTAGGATGACCAATTGGGACAGTCCTGTACCCGACCCCAAATCCAGGAATCCCAGGGCTTATTCAGAAAAAGCCTTCGTTTGTTTCTCCCGTGTGTCAGAGTGGGCTCCAGTATTAGAGCTGCCATAGGTGAAGTTGTAAATGGCTCCCCGCCACCCTCTTTGCCTTGAATGGAATTGTCACTGCCAGACCTGCACATTGAAACCCGTAGATAGGTCTGGGGGCTCTGGGGACAAAACGGTGGATTTAATATTTGAAAATGTCAGCTGATTACTTACAGAAATGTCTGTTTACAAAAGTGTTTCAAGTGAGAAGTCGAGCAGAATGACCCCTTTTATTGGCTAACTAGAAAGATGACAATATGCAAGTTTTCGAGGCCCCTTCTTCAGGCGAGATGTAAGATTATCTGAGCTTCCATATTGTCATCTTTTTAGTTAGCCAGTGAAAGGGGGTCATTCTGCTCGACTCCTCACTACATTCATAATGGCTAACGTGGTACAGGGGACTGGCAACAAAAGGATGTGTGGCAGTGCTTGAAGCATGCCAACCTGTGTGTGTGTGTGTGTGTGTGTCTGCAGTGTTGGCATTGCCAGTGACACGCTGATGGAAATATTAAATGAAAGTCTGTTTCAATACAATCTGTGGTGTTACCTCTGCTGAAAAGAAAAGTGTCAATGTGTCAGCGGATTGGGGACTAAATCGAGTGGCAAAGTCACAGATCATAAAACGAGGATCTCCTTCATTGTGTGCCCCAAGATGACGTGTCACAGCCACTGAGAGCATAAAATCTAAAACTCTGAAGCTTCCATATTTTAATATTTTTGTGTCATTTTGCTTAACTTGTCACTACATCCATAACGGCTAACACGGTACAACACCCCAGTACTAAAATGTTTCAAAAAATATACAGTCTTGAGGATTGCAATTTCAGAAAGCAAGTTGGAAAAAAAAAACATCTATTTTAGCAGGCTTTGTTTAGTTATTGTCTTTAATGTTTTGCTGAAGAAATAAACGTTTTGTACGTAGTCACAGCATTACTTGAACTACAAGTGTTTGGTCTGCAGATCTGTATTTAAAGCTCCAGCTCAACATACTGTACATGTTATACTAATGGTGATAGTCTAGCTCTGTAATATATACATGTCATTTAAATTAAGTGATAAGCTTAATATAATCACAAAGTTATATCCATCCATCCATCCATCCATTATCCAACCCACTTTATCCTAACTACAGGGTCACAGGGGTCTGCTGGAGCCAATCCCAGCCAACACAGGGCGCAAGGCAGGAAACAAACCCCGGGCAGGGCGCCAGCCCACCGCAGCACAAAGTTATATGATCGTCTTTAATCAAGAATCTTTACCCATGATTCCTATTTCCATTTTCCTCCTGTATGCAAATAATGCAGTATAACTATCCAATCAATGCACGACCTCACAAGGGACAATGAAGAGCTGCTTTTGCGTCACATTTGTGAAGTTTTAACACACATTTTAATGTAAGCCCCGTTTGAGAGATGATCATAATTTAAAAAAAAAATTAAAAAGTCAGCCTTTAGCCAAGCGTCCAAGATCTGCAGCCATGTTACCATTTTGATCATGTAATTGTATTTTGCCATGTCTTTGTTAGATTTTATTGTTATTATTGTCTTTATTCTTGTTGCTCATGTTATTGTTGGGTTGTCTAGGCTGTTGGATGTTAAGGCCAGACATTGCTAGTATGTGAACATAATGTAAAAAATCTAATTGTATGGTCATATTGAGTGTTCGTAAATCTTTATTGTTTAAAAAATTGCTGCCCATCAGATTTTGCTGCCCTACACTCTTAATTAAAAATAAGGGGACCAAAGTGAATTCTTCAGCCCAATGCCACAGGGGGAACCATTTTTGGTTCCTAAAATAACCATCCAGGTGAAGGTTCCAGAAAGAGCGTTAATTTATTTAGATCCATAACAGACCACACAATGAATTGTCATAACACCAAATATAGATAAAAACAAGAAAAGTAAAATTGATAAGTACCAAAAACAAACAAACAGTGTTGTTTGCGGTGTTTATTTGTTTATTTATTTATTTTATTTGTTGGTTTTCTTCTCCTGCCAGTTAATCCTGAAAGGCTCCATGGAGCACAGTCCAAAACGTCACTTTCTCTGACGCCGCCACAGGGGGCAGCACTAAGCCACATTCTCAAACACATTGGGATTTGCTGGAAGTCATAGAGTATTTGACTCTTGCAGTAGACTCCAGTTGCGGACCCCCCAGAGCTCCATTGCATTGAGGAGGTGGTCTCTTTTTATCATGCGTCACAGCTGGGTACACCAGGGTTAAGATTAGGGTTGACCGAAGGTTATCTGTCTCAAGCCAAGTAAAGCGAGTGACAAAAACCTGCAATCCAATTGGCAGTCCAGTGTTGTTATGGAGGTCCACAGCTGGACCCCCCTCAACTCTTGACCCACATGAGAAGGTTTTAGTGAAAAGAGCAGTCGGTCATTGGTGACCCATGAGGCCGGGTGTCAACAGTCCACCTGAATTAAAGTCATACATGTGTATGTGTATGTGGCTCAGCCGTTGAGGACAGGGCAGTGGACATGAACCCCATATGATGGTCAAACTGCACTTCTTTTCTTTTTCTTTTCTTTTTATTCACTTCTGTTCTTTTTTTATTCATTGCAGTAGAGGGAGGATTGACATTTATGAATAATTTAGAAAGGCCCATTACGACTTCTGAATTGGGAGCCTGACTCTCTGCAGCCCAAGGTGACTTGAGGCTTGGCAGCAATTCACTTGAGCAGATTAGACCCCCCAGTCTTCCGTCTGAAAAATAAAACTCCTGGTTTGAGCCAAAAAACCCAGAAGGCCTCGGAGTAACACCAGTGGGGCAAAAGAAAGGGACCCTTAAAAAGAGGTGCATCCTTTTTATTTTATAGCGCCATTCCTGGCAAGTGAACACAAGCACTCACATTGTGTGTGGGGGGGGGGACATTTGTGGGACACGTACCCATCCTGCTAAGACAGACGCCTCTGCCTTTGGGCTGGTCGCCATTTTAATGGACATTTCAAGCCCTCCGCTCCAAGCCCAAAGCCGGACACTATTGCAGGCAGGTGTCGCTCTTCTCATCTGTTCAATGTCTGAACAGGAAAAAAAGTTAAAAGATGATGTCACCATAATCTGAAAATTAAAGAAGGTTAAATACGATACACTGGAGTTCGTTATTTTTTATATAGTGCCTTGCAGTGAGTGCAGGCACAGAGCACTCAGTTAAAATTACAAGTATGGATGGCACTAATTACTAAATACAAAACTGGCACACATAGAAGTGCAGAACATGGAGAACAAGGTGGACACCAATTGACTATAAATGGAGACCAGCAATGTCTGTCCATTAATTAGTTGGTGAATGTTTTGGCCATTTGACAATGGAGAAGAAGAAAATTGTAAAAGAGAAACTCAAATATCAAGTCAGAGTCCTGGAGACCTCAGCCAGCTGGCCGCCTACCCGCTTGTAGTCATTCTGTAGTTGAGCTGGTGCTGGCCGTCCAGTCAGATGAGAGGGTCTTTCCATCCGAAGAGTCAGACGCTGGTTTGTTTATCTGAGATGATCTTTCCACACACAGACAAAGAGACAGCAGTTTGGCTGTTTAGCCGTCGTCAGATGTGCCACCAGGCCGCTGCAGAAGAAAGGAGGAAAGTGGGAGAGCAGATGTGAAAAAGCTGCCATTAGAGAAGACGAGGGGAGGGAGAGTTTAAAAAGTCAGTCCTGAAGACCTGAGAATGTGCGGAGCTCGGGGGCCGATGTACCATCAGGGCATTCTGGGTGAGTGCCCAGGGGTCTTTTCATCAGACGCTCACTTGGTGAAACAGTCGAATGATCGGGTGTCTGGGTGGCACAACCATAAGTGGTCATTACTGCCATGTTCCTACACAGTGCGCTCTTAAAAGTATTCTTTACATCACCCAGGGCCAGTGGGGGGTCTTTTTCTGGGCTTGACTAAACTTCTTCACTTTTCCTTTGACAAGTGTCAAAGAAAAAAAAGAAGCTTTGAGATTTTTCTTTTTGATTTGATATACTTTATTAATCCCTGCAGGGAAATTATGTTTTCGCATGACCTTTGGGGGCCAGAGCACAGGGTCAGCTATCGTACGGAGCCCCTGGAGCAATTGTTAAGGGCTCAACGGAGTAGGATCCCTTCTGGCAGATCAGTGTGACTGCGATCCGGGATATTTTAATCAGAATATACAGTGGTGTGAAAAACTATTTGCCCCCTTCCTGATTTCTTATTCTTTTGCATGTTTGTCATACAAAATGTTTCTGATCATCAAACACATTTAACCATTAGTCAAATATAACACAAGTAAACACAACATGCAGTTTTTAAATGATGGTTTTTATTATTTAGGGAGAAAAAATCCAAACCTACATGGCCCTGTGTGAAAAAGTAATTGCCCCCTGAACCTAATAACTGCTTGGGCCACCCTTAGCAGCAATAACTGCAATCAAGCGTTTGCGATAACTTGCAATGAGTCTTTACAGCTCTGGAGGAATTTTGGGCCACTCATCTTTGCAGAATTGTTGTAATTCAGCTTTATTTGAGGGTTTTCTAGCATGAACCGCCTTTTTAAGGTCATGCCATAGCATCTCAATTGGATTCAGGTCAGGACTTTGACTAGGCCACTCCAAAGTCTTCATTTTGTTTTTCTTCAGCCATTCAGAGGTGGATTTGCTGGTGTGTTTTGGGTCATTGTCCTGTTGCAGCACCCAAGATCGCTTCAGCTTGAGTTGACGAACAGATGGCCGGACATTCTCCTTCAGGATTTTTTGGTAGACAGTAGAATTCATGGTTCCATCTATCACAGCAAGCCTTCCAGGTCCTGAAGCAGCAAAACAACCCCAGACCATCACACTACCACCACCATATTTTACTGTTGGTATGATGTTCTTTTCTGAAATGCTGTGTTCCTTTTACACCAGATGTAACGGACATTTGCCTTCCAAAAGTTCAACTTTTGTCTCATCAGTCCACAAGGTATTTTCCCAAAAGTCTTGGCAATCATTGAGATGTTTCTTAGCAAAATTGAGACGAGCCCTAATGTTCTTTTGCTTAACAGTGGTTTGCGTCTTGGAAATCTGCCATGCAGGCCGTTTTTGCCCAGTCTCTTTCTTATGGTGGAGTCGTGAACACTGACCTTAATTGAGGCAAGTGAGGCCTGCAGTTCTTTAGACGTTGTCCTGGGGTCTTTGTGACCTCTCGGATGAGTCGTCTCTGGCTCTTGGGGTAATTTTGGTCGGCCGCCACTCCTGGGAAGGTTCACCACTGTTCCATGTTTTTGCCATTTGTGGATAATGGCTCTCACTGTGGTTCGCTGGAGTCCCAAAGCTTTAGAAATGGCTTTATAACCTTTACCAGACTGATAGATCTCAATTACTTCTGTTCTCATTTGTTCCTGAATTTCTTTGGATCTTGGCATGATGTCTAGCTTTTGAGGTGCTTTTGGTCTACTTCTCTGTGTCAGGCAGCTCCTATTGAAGTGATTTCTTGATTGAAACAGGTGTGGCAGTAATCAGGAAATTGAACTCAGGTGTGATACACCACAGTTAGGTGATTTTTGAACAAGGGGGCAATTACTTTTTCACACAGGGCCATGTAGGTTTGGATTTTTTCTCCCTAAATAATAAAACCATCATTTAAAAACTGCATTTTGTGTTTACTTGTGTTATATTTGACTAATGGTTAAATGTGTTTGATGATCAGAAACATTTTTTGTGACAAACATGCAAAAGAATAAGAAATCAGGAAGGGGGCAAATAGTTTTTCACACCACTGTAAGTTTAATGTCAATGTGCTCTGTGCAAATATTTTAAATCTGCTTCTTCTCACATGTACAGCTAAGGCCAGATTTAGCACAAAGGGGCTCAGCATTTAGAACTGCTAGGCCAAGCATAGGCCAAGATAGACAAAGACAAATGGGCAACATGCACTAGTTCTGTGTGTTAAGAGTCCGCATGTCTCTCTTTGCCTTGTTTGGAATGGCATGATTTACCTAAGTAGGGGTCTGCCCATGGAGAAAGGGTATAAAGCCTTGGGACATTGCATGGCACACCTTTTGAAGCCAACGGACGGATGGAAGATTACGTCATCCGATCCTGAAAATCCTTCCAACACAGCGAGGAAAATGGCAGACTCTACACATGGGCTTGTCATTGGCTTCCTAATCTGTAATGCCGCGTTATTCGTCATTAAAGAAAGCCAAGTTACTTTCTCTTATGTGATTTCTTAGCCCCGTATCACTATATGAGGGACAGCGCCTTGTTATAATATATCTATTCAGGTTCAGGTTACTTAAAACGCTGCAATTAAAAAGAATTTATTCCAGCTACGGAGCTATCGCCCCCTGCTGGATAGAAATGTGGCTTTGGGAGGTCTTTGATCTTAACGGCCCGAATGTGCCCCCTGAAGTGGTCTGCCAGTCGTCTCCATGTTTCCCCAGACATGTCCTACAAGGTATGCAGTGAATCAGATTATTAGGATAGCAGGAGGCCTGTTATTTAATATTGAATTTACCAGAGGCACCAGATATGAGGGGATTGTTGGTGACAAACAGTCCGTCCAAGTGGCACAGTTACACCTCAAAGAGCCCGGTGAGGAACATGTCACTCTGCCGTGAAGTGAGCTGCTGATGAGACGTTTGCTTTAGGTTAGGCGGTCAGTGAAAGGGGATCGAGGACCGTTTATGAAAAAAAAAATCAAAGGTTCATGTAGGAAGATCAGCCTGCAAAACGGGGAAAGTTTGTTTAAGGACCTGTGGGGCGAGAGATTGTGCTAGAGTGGAATAGGAGGACCAGCGGGAGACGGGTTTCATTATTGCAGTTCCTCTTGGAGTGGATGTTACAAGGTCTACTCCTGTCCACAACCTGAGAAGGGTGTCCTCGGTCATTCTGAAGACTTCATTGCAGAAGGCAGCCTCAGCACTGCAGGAATGATGGCGTCTAAAGCGTTGTGAAGGAGCTCAAGAGTTTATAGTATGCCAAGGATGGAAGGAGACATAGAGGAAGCAACTGTGTGAGTCACTTGGCTTGTTGTAGTCAGAAGTCCTGGAACGCTGATAGAAAGACTGATATCTAAATATGGCAAAGTTGTGGTGGAAACATCAGCCATAAACCTGGATTGATGGAGGCTAGTAAAATCGTTCACGAGTTCCTGTAGCTGGCTACTGGAGCAAGACATGGCGTCAACACAGTCGTCAATACATCTTTTATACGGGTCTGATACAAAGCAAAAGAGAAGACATTGAGGGTAAGAACCAGCTGTGCCAGTCTGATGAGGGTGTTGGTGGGAGGATTGTGGACTGGATGTCTGCTGAATGTCTGTCTGAGGTCAATGAGACCTTCATCGTGAGGTGAGGTGGGCTCCACGGTAAAGTTAAAGCAGGCGGCTCAACACTCCAGTTCCTCCATTGGTCCCCGAGGCCACACATGAGTGGTCAGCCCGTCCGGTGAGGCTCTCGCTGTTATTTTTCAGCCAGGACTTCCCCTCTAGCTGGGGTTTGATTACTTTTGTTGATTATCCGCCCTGTTTTGTGTGCCTGTGTTGTTTGTCTTGTGGGTGCTTCTCCACCAGGGACGGCCCTATAAAAGTGAGGGTTTCCCATAATTCCTGGCGGTTGATTCAAATGCATTTAGGAGTTTTTGGCAAGTTGCTGTGATTTTTCTGTGCCTTGTGCTTTTTGTGATTTTTCTGGATTTTTGAAAGTGTTGCCCTGTTCTTTGACTTTGGCTTAGATTTCGTGTTGAGATTTGCCTTATCGTTTTAGGCAGCTCCATTTTGTGTTTCATTCTTGTTGAAGAGCATTTTGTTGGGAGAATAAACCTTTTACTTTATTAAGCCCCTGTGTTTGCCCTCATACCTAGCCAGGGTTTGACAGTATAGCCCCCTCTAGTGGGTATTTTTGTGCATTTTTGGAACGGTTTTGGGATTTAACACACATGGGCGCTCTCCACTGGCGTAACATTTGCTTCACTGGGCCTTCCCATTCTGATAACTTTCTGTCTATGGCATGATACTAAAAAACAAAATGGTCAATCCAGCTGTGCCCATCAGTGCCACACATTACCTTTGACCGTTTCAACACCCTCTCCTGTAAGCTGATCACGTAGTTTGCCAATGTGGTGTCTTACCTGATGATGTCATGGACCCCGGTGGAGGTCTTGGCCTTGTGGTTTCTGTGACTATTCGCCTCACTAGGATTGAACTACCGGTGACATGTCTGCATCGAGTCAGGGGCAGGGCGGTCTTAACGCATGGGCTCGCTGGGCAGTTGCTAATCTAGGTATGTTGTGACTTACTGAGTGGTTCTGTAGGTAGGGACCCCAGTGCACTGCTCTGCCCTGGCTATAATACTGTTAAGACGGCCCTGGTCAGGGGGAGCCGGTGGCGGTGTTGAAAGCTCTACAATGTCCAGAACTACCAAGTGGATGCCGGGCACTTTCCGTCCAGTTAAAATTTATTTTTTCCCCTCTTAAGATGACAGCTTTCTGTGGAGGCGCAGCTCCTTACCTTGTGAGGCCCACAGCACAGCCTGCTTTTCAGATTAATGCAATATAAATGTGAATCTCATTAACATTTAGAGGTGGGATATTAAAAGCCTGCAGACCATCTTCTCACAAAATAGCCTATTAATGTCACCGTCTGCAGGGAAGGCCTTCGTGTCCACCCACTGGCACACCATTCTGTGAGAACCTAAGAAGGCCTAGAAGTGTTCAGTCCGAGGAGCTCAAGGTGACTTTGTCTCGGTTTGACCTGCAAGTGTAACATGTGGGATCTCCATGCCTTAATCATGACTTGACCCGTGTCTCGGACTGGACACCCAGTAGCCTTGGCGTGAGGAGCCCCAGGGAGGCTCTGCTATGTAACCCTGTCGACACAGAGTGCCCTCACAGCGGCACATTTGACTTTGTCTTTGAAATCCGCATCTTCTGCGTGGGCTCTCCTTGATCCTTGTGGAGCACAGCCGGCCGTCATTGGCACCTCGCTTGTTTTAAAGCAGTGTCCTTTGGCGGATATGTCGACAGGCGAAGAAGGCAGGCTTCTGTAGCAGGTGGAGAAGCGGTCAAATTTTGGCACTATGGCCACCCCGTAGGGAGTGTTACATTCTGTTGTGGCTCTGGTCCTGCGTATTGTGTTCAGCGACACCAAAATGGCAACAAGGGCAAACAAAAGTCAGACCAGGGGTCCACTGGGTCACAGCTTAAGAAGTAAGCCTCACCTTAGGCAGCCTACCCCCAAACTAAAATGGCAGACTTTCTGGCCTGCATAAAAAAAAAATTCAAAATATGTCGATGAAACTCTGACTTGTACAGAAAATCTTTATATCAGGAGAGATTGTTAACAAAACAGCAAAAAAATAAAGAAATAACAAAACACCGTAAAACAATATGCAGAAAGGATTTGACGAAAAGTGTTGTGTTCTTGTTTCGTGTCGTTTTTGTTCACGTTTGTGCCACTTATTTATGTTAATGTTGCTTTTGATGATTATGTACATTATATTTTGTGATTGATCCTGTCTACCAGCTGCCTCTGTTATGTTTCGTGTTGTTTGTGGGTGGGGCCACTTGCCAGTCACTGGCAGGGTCTTCCCTCCGCTCTATATACTGTATCCAGAGGGTCTTCCCCATTTCCTGGTGGTTGATTCTGAACGTGCCTATGAGTGGTGAGCTGAGTTCATTTCTGTTTTTTTTTTTTTTGCTGTGTTTCTGCTGGAATTTTGACCGTCTTGCTCCGTTTGACTGCATTTCTGGATCGGGACTTTTGTTTGCATTGGACTGCCTTGGCGTTTTTGGCCATTTCCTTTGCTCCTTGTGCTCTGTTATCAAAGAACATTTTGAGAGTAAACTTTATATTTTATAACAATTTGGTGCTTGCCCTTAGTTCTAGCCAGGGTTTGATGGTGACATCCCCTCTAGTGGGCATTTTTTTGGAGTACGTTTGGACCTCATGGGGATTTATGTACTTTGGGACTCCTAGCTCACAATAAAAAGGATATCCACAGCAACAACGACGAGTTGCTCAGCACACGTAATCTAAAGATGGGTAACACTATCCAACTAACCAAAGTGAACCGACACAAAATGGCACATCTCCCTGCCTGCAGAAACGATGTAAACATGTGCCTACATTTATAATACAGACCGTATAGTTATACCACACTGCTGACTTGAACATCACATAAAGGGATCATTTTCCTGCAGATCATCTAATGTGATCTACCTAATTCTCTGCATGAAATGTCCTGACACTGCACTCTATGTGGGAGAAACTGGACAAACACTCTACCAGAGAATGAATTTACACAGGTGCCACATTAAACATGGCAACACAGATGTTCCTGTAGCGGCCCACTTCAACAGCCTGTGCACTGTAACGGGGACTTTAAAGTCACCGGGCTTATGGGCAACTTTAGAACACAACAAGAAAGAAAAGAATGAGAAGTTTAACTCATGCTAAAATTTAATACATTACAACATGGCGTGAATAGAGAAATGGGTCTTATGGCCAGGTGTGAGGACAGACTGACACGGACAACCTGACTACAGACACACATTGTATGGAAAAACTCATCAGAAACTTCAAAAGACTGCTGGACAGTCATCTTATCCAAAGATCTTGACCAGACATTGTTCTTCTCTCTCTTGTTAAATTAATCTTAGCCTGAATGAATCTATTAATTTTTTACATTTAAGATCTCTCATTTAAAGATTTACCAGTGTTGTTTCTTGTCCTAGTGTGTGGATATAAACATAGGGTACTCCATTTTCTGTATTACATCTTGTCTGAAGAAGGGGCCCGAGTTGCCTCGAAAGCCTGCATATTGTAATCTTTTTAGTTAACCAATAAAGGGGGTCATTTTGCTTGGCTTATCTCTACATTCATAATGGCTAACACGGCACAACACCCTAGTACTACAAGAAACCAAGAGAGTCAAACCAAAGTAATAATACTTAGAGAGATAAAACTCTACTCCAGCAAAGCACATTCAGATGAACCCCAAGGGACTGCATTTCCCATAAAGCTTTATAGCACTGTGGTGGCAGTCCTTCATCAGAGATGGGCAGGTGACCCCACCTCTTGGGGAACCACCCACAAAATACACAGGACCTGGGAGAATCACATGACACAACCACAGACACTAAACAGAATACAAATAACACAGAATACATAATGAAACTAATTTCTCTCGCTCTCTCTCACTCACTCTATATATATATATATACATATATATATATATATATATATATATATATGCATAAAATCCAACGTCCGTCTGTCTGTCCACTTTTCACAAGAGAACTACTTCACAGATTCAGATTGGGTTTTCTTCTATAATTTGCTTGAACATTCCGGTTGATTTTGTGACTTCTGTCATCAGAGTTGGCTTGCAGGAGCGATAAATTCATGCTAATCTGAGACAGTGGCTGCGGGCTGAGGGGAGGGGCAAACATGACGTCAAGAGTGGGGGTCCGGGCGGGACGGCCAGTAATTCATAAACCAAACAATATTACAAAAACAGGATTTTGGATTTGTTCAGTTTAAGTTTGAATTTTGTTAGTCGGCCTGTTAACGTTTGTCATCTTGTAATTCTGTTACTTGTTTGATGGTGGACTGGTGCGACCCCTCGTCACATCACTGGCCCCAGGCACGTCCTCTTAAGCCCCCGTGGACTATTTGAAGAGCTTTCAGCTTCCATTTTGAGGGAGTGGAGTTGTTTCTTTGAAGTTGTGTCTTTGCTCCCCGGTTTGACCCCACCGATCTGTCAAATACATCATCAGTTTGACCTTGAGGGTGTCCTTTATAATGTCATGCAGCTTTAGTGGTCTGTGTAAACAGCTGCCTGGACCATCAAGAGGGTCCTCCTGTTAGTAAAGATGAGTCTGTTTTGTTTCTGCAGGATGTAATTGTGTTAATGTGACATGTGACAGAATTACATCAACATAACTAGAAGAAGCTACGTAATATCAAGAAATGTGATTTATTTCAAGTGATATTAAGTGAAGTTAGATAAATCAAATAAACAAACCTGTTGGTGTATTTCCATGAGTGTACCTTAAGATGACGGATTTTAATTATTGTGACTTATCATTACCTTTAAACAGTTCAAATGTCCGGCCACTGCCAGGCATGTGTGTCCGAGGGTCACTTTCTGGGCCCATCTGAGGTAAGCAGTACCACTCCGGACCACCAGGGGGGGCGTGATCGCTGTACTCTCATCATCTCTCTCACCACCCACAGCTCCGAGAAGCACAAGGTGGTCTGTTCACAGCCACTCTGTGGAGACCCTCCCTTACAAGTGTAATAACAAAGCAAAGACAGTGAGAGGTTTCGGGAGCCCCCTAGGCAAACCCCATGTAATAAGACGCAGGGTTAAAGTGTTCTGCAGCGTCTTTTCAGATGGGGGTCTTGAGTACGACTGCCAAAGATGGCCGTGGGTCCAGGTGGATGGACACTGGAAGTGATGTCAACAGTGGAAAAAGCCGTCAGCCTCCCGGAGGGGGAGAAAGAGAAGGTGTCATTGGAGCGGTGGAGAATTACTGTCACCAGAGCTGTTAAACTGCCCCCTATGCACACACGTGTCACTCAACACAGACCCTGGAGGCGGACATCATTTCTAACGTGTGGACTCAAGCTGGTTTCGAGAGAGGCGTCCTTTAATTTCAACGGTTTTGGTTTCTTGATAATTTGTTGGCATTTCTTACTCCAGGCTTGTGATTTTTCTTCCTCAAGTGATAGTAACTGCGTACTTCCCAATGTACTCCTTTCTCGAGTCCTACAATGGTTCTCGGTGGTTAGCATGTTTGTTACTCAAACACTAAACTAGAACTTGAGCACTGGTGATGGGGGTCTCCTGGTTAGTAATGCGTATTGAAACTCCACTGGAGTATACGCCTCACATGGACACTTGACTAGCACTCGAGGAGTTCTGTGGATTTAATTTGCCCGAATACTGAACTTGAACTTGATTAAATCCATGAATCAGTACACTGATACTCGAGCCGTCCTTATTATCTTCACTACTTGAATAATAAGCTAGACCTTGAGTGCTTCTGATTGACATATCCTGCTTAATCCATCATTATTTGAACAGTAAAATATAACCTGACTGTGTACTTCAAACACTGAAATACTGGGGCTGTGCTGGTGGGGAGCGAGGACCAGAAGAAAAGACGGAGAAGGAGCCCACTGTGGCACAATCCGGCACCCCCATGGCTGCAGCACGAGTCGGGCGCCACTTAGGAAGTTTTTTCGGGAAGGGATTATGTCTGCAGACTGGGGACGCCAGTGCAGTGACGCCATATTGGAGTGGTGACATTTGATCTGTCCCACTGTAACTTGGGATAACCTGACAAGTTGGTCAGCCAACCAGCACCTCTGACATTTGTGTTCACGGCTTTGCCTTTGCTCTAAAAATGTGCTGTGAAAAACAAAAGAAATGTGTTAGTGGGTATAAAGAATGAGGAACTGCCTGTTGTGCAAAGGTCAAGGCGCTATAAACACGTGTGGCTTTTCAGTTGAGCCGTCCACTACAATGATGGACAGGCCAGGGCAGTTCGGGAGAAGGAGCGTGCACACGAGGTGACGCGTGAGATATTGTGCTCCTTCACTCCTAATGAAGCGCCTGCTTTTAGTCCGATAAAATAAGAAACACACACATCAGGTACGGCTCATCGGCCCAAAGGCTATACACACACACAACACCGATTGGTCCGGCAGTGCAGTGGGCCTGACACACGTCCTGCACACCTTCCTCTTCTCTAGAGAGGATCTCAAGGCTGGCAGAGGACCTGGACAGACATCCCCTCAGGCCCGTCACAGGCTGTCCTGCAGCCCCTTTGTCTGGAGGAGGTCTTTTGATTTTGTGCTGCGTCACATTTCTTTGCTGTCGTTCGTCTGCTCTGCTCCACGCTTTGGTTACATTGCTGTACGCTTCTGTACTTTGGGACAATTCTAGCAAGAATCGTTAGGCAGGCTTTGATATTTCACTTTAATGTGGTAAATGTTACTTTAATCTTCACCTTGTTACTTTACTATGGTTTACTTTTCTTTACATTGTGTTACTATTCTTTTATTACTTTGTTATGCTTTACTATACTTTTTCTCTTTTACTTCTCCATGTAGATGTACTTTACGTTGCTTTATGAAATTGTACTTTACCACATTATACTATACTGTTCTCTGCATTGCTAATGTTTTCTTTTTTCTTTTGTTATTTACATTACTTTATTATACTCTTCTTGATGTTCCTTTACCATACTTTAATATTCTCTACTTTTTTCCTTTGTGTACTAAACATATTCTTTTTTACTTTGTTACTTTACTATATCATACAATACTCTTTATTATACTTAGCTGTTCTTTATGTCACTTTAATATATTTTGTACGTTTATTATAGTTTTCATTGTACTTTACTACATCATACTATACTTTATATGACTTTATTATATTTAGTTGTACTTTAAGTTGCTTATATGTTACTACACTACAGCATAGCAGGCCATCCTATACTCTTCATTACTTTATTATAGTTAACTGTACTTTGTTATTTTAGCATAATATACATTTATGAAAGATTTCATTATCTTTGCTAAACTTTTCTAGGTACTTTGTTACTTTACAATTCTTTGTTACGTTACTTTTTTATACTTAAATGTTCTTTATGTTGCTATACTATACTATAGTCTTCCTTATATTATTAAGCATTTAACTTTACTGTAATTCAATATAATATGTTATACTATACACTTTTTACTACAACATACTATACTGTACATTATTTTATATGTAACTGTACTTTGTGTTATTATAATAAATATATTTACAGTCGTTTTCTTTACCTTACTTTACTCAATTTTCTTTGTACTTTGATATCTTACCAGTCTATGCCTTATTATACGTGGCTGTACATAATGTTGCTTTGTAATGCTATACTTTTCTTTACATTAATAAACTTTTTTTTAATTATATTACTGTACCATACCTTATTCTAATTTCTATAATAAACTATATTCTACCTTTTTACTTTAGCAAACATTTTCTTTTTATACCTGACTTTACCAAGCTATACTTTAAATTGCTTTATTATGCCCAACTGTCCCTTACTTGTGTCAAAGAATGAGATGAGGGCTCCTTTATATCAACAGCCGTACGTCTGTAGAGGGTCTCACTGGCACTGGCACTGGCACTGCCAAGGCAGACTTTTTCTTTTCTTTTTTTGACTGTTCATGCTTTATAGTCATTGAGGTGTGTGTGTGTGTGTATGTATGAATTTATATATTTATTTATTTACTTATCTAACTATTTATTTATTTAAAGAGTTTCTGTAAAAAGACAAATAAAGTTGTGTCCATATACTGTATGCTACTCTGCTCTGCTGTAGTATAGTATAGTATAGTATAGTATAGTATAGTATAGTTTATATACAGTTTACTCCGCTCTCTTTGTACATCGATCCTTCACCATTCTGTGTTCGTACTCAGCCCTGCTTTATGCCAGCGTGTGTTTTGGAATCACCAGGACATCTTAAGGATTTTTTAGTCCTTTATGAAAAGTTTGTTTACTTTATTATATCTGACTGTACTTTGTTTTATTTTCTTTAATTTACATTATTTCACTAAACATTTTTTACTTTGTTACTTTACTATGCTATTGTATGCATTACTTTATTATAGTCAACTGTACTCTACTCTGTTGCTTTACTGTACTAAATTTTAACATAATGTGCTTTTCTTTGTTAAACTTTCTTTCTGCTTTATTTTCGTAAACCATCCTGTACTTTACTAGACTTTTTCACTTTAAGTTACTTTACTCTGCATTGCTTTTCTTCATACGTTCTGTTACATTTTTACATAATTGTACTTATGTTGCTATACTAAGCCATGTTTTGCTTTATTAAACTCTTTACTTCATTTATTAGTATACTGTACTATACTTTACGTTACTTTACTATACTGCGCAGTCGTTATTGTACAGTACTATACCACAGTTACTGGACTTTTCTTTACCTTACTTTACTAAGTTTTCCTTTGTACTTTGATATTTTACTTTATGTTGACTTTTCTTTACATTTCTTTTTTGTTCTTACTCTCTGTTACTTTGTTGTCCCTAATGTTGCTTTGCTACACTCCACTCCACTCTACTTTTCTTTACTAAACTTTACTTTGTTGCCAAGCCCAGTGATTGGGTGACGCTCGTACAACACAACATAATGAAGTGTTTCAAAGCCACTCTCTTTTAGGTGACAGCGGTGTGTCACTTTCACTCCTAACTGTTTCTCAAAACTGAGCCTGACTCTGTGTGTGGCCATCAGCGTCTCCCACCAGCCCACCCGCTCATCTTCTGTTCCCCCTTCTCGGTAATCAGGTCAGAAGTGGAGCGAGTCTCTCATGGTGACACGTGTGCACGTCGACTGCATGGGGACGTCTGAAGTGGAAATGCTGCCAGCCGGTGGGACTCGAGTAAAAGGCACTGCAGACCACCAAGTGACCGAACTCTCCCACCCTCTCTTCCACGTGCACTGCCGTCAGTCCTGCTCGACATGATTGGTTGGTAATGTCTGCTCTCAAAGGAGCTGCCACATTGTGCTGCATTGTGCCTCTCATCCTGTCCTCCGCTCCTTCCTCTTCCTCTTCCTCTCCTTCTTCTTTTTGTTTTTTAATTCCATTTACTGTCAGTGTGACTGCGTAAGCACAATATGAAGAGCAGGGTCAGAAATGTGATGGCATCGACCTGCACAGGTGGACCCCTAGCGTGTAAACTTGAGGCTCAGTCCCCACCTAATGACGCCCTGTGCGAATCTGAGGGAGTCGTATTGTGAAAATACGCAAACAGTTGGGCTGAACCCGTGAGGGAAAGACGTTAGGCCTGATGATCCGAGTCATGTCACCTGACGCCCCCGTCTCGACTGAACCTCTAAGGCATCTTGGGGTCGTGTTCATTGGGAAAGGCACTATATAAAGATCAGTTCATGCTGCAGACTCAACTCAGTGCAGAGATATTGTACCTTAAAACACCTTGGGCATTAAAGGCACTATATACAAGGTCCTGCACACGTGATATTAGACTGACGCTGCAAGGCATCTTGGGATGGTATATACTATGAAAGGCGCTATATTCAAAACACAGTGGCCACTGATTCCTTATGAAACCCCCGGATGAATGGCTTTGTGCCAATCCAGAAGCTGGAGCTGTGCCTGTGTGGCTCTTCAGGGTGGTGTGTCAATTATGTGAGACCCCGAGCACTCGAGACCCTTCACCTGCCAGCAGAAATGTTGGGGCCCCTTGGCAAAGTGCTCTTTTGGGAAGTCGCAATACGAAACACAAGACCACAGACTCACTCCAAGTCATGTCACCTTGTTAAGCATCTGCTCTGTGAAAGGCACTATAAACGTGACTCTTCAGTGGACCGTCGGTGTGCTCCACACATCAATTCGATGTGAAGTCGCCATGAAGCCTGGTGGCAGCCCGCCTATGGCAGCCTTATAGTGGCTCAGTTAGATAGGACAACAGAACCAGGCCCCTCGCAGACAGCCTGGGGTCCCAGAGCTCTGCTTGCACACTGAGTGAGATTCACCAACACACTCTTTTATGATTTTATTTATTTATCTCATTGTCCCTTATTAAATGAACAGATTTGCTTCTCCATCGCCAGTGGCCGTAGTGTCTAAAAGTCACGGCCTTCCACTTCATCATTACGGCACCCTGGGTGCTCTTTCCTGATATTGAGGATTTGTTCTTCTCTACTTCAAGCTTTGCGGCTCTTTGTGGAACTTTGTGTTCTGATTTATTTGCACCGGCTCTTCCGATTGGAGATTAAAGGTGACTCGCCTAAGGGGTCCCTGGTTATGAGAAGGTCTTAGTGCCTAACTATCTCACACACACACACACACACACACACACACACACACACACGTGCCGTCTCTCCCAGTCCCAGGCTGAGTGAGCGAGAGAGAGAGAGAGAGAGAGTGCTGCACCTTTATAGGCCTCATTTCATTTTGTATCGATTTTTCATTTTCCAAAACCCAAATTTGCTCCCAGGTGCTAAAAGTGAACAAAATAAATTGAGTTGTGAATCTGCTAGACGGTGACTTTCTGACCTGTGATTGGTCATCTTATTAGAGGTGTCCAAGACCCAGCAGCCTGAAGAGAGCTTGAAATGAAGCAGCCGGTCCAGCAGCAGAGCAAACATCAAGTTAAAGACTGAAAGGAACCACAGATGAGGTTTAGAACTGAGAAAATAAAAAAACAAAGATGAACTCACTCGGTCTGTTACAGGGTGGGGGCAGCAGTGGGTTTTGGGCCTTAACTGGGACGCCAGGCCATCGCAGGGCACCCTCACTTGGCCAACTTAGAGTCGCAGCACCATCTTTGGAATGCGTGTGGGAGGAGAAGCAGAGAAAAACACAAAGACTCGGGGAGAAGATGGCAATCCATCACGGATAAGGAGCGGGCCGCCATTGAGCCCTGGAAGTCCCTGCAGCTGCACTAACTATAGCCAGATGGAAAGATATGAAAGGTGCTATAAGATAGATAGATAGATAGGAAAGGCAAAATATAATAAAGAGGTGAATGGCACATAGACAAATAGGATAGATAAGATGTGAAAGCAGATAGATGGATATTAAAGGCTCTGTGTGTCATGCCATTGTCTAAGCTGCCTTATCTATACTAGGGTCACTGGAGCCTATCCCAGCTATCACAGGGCACAAGGCAGGAACAAACCCTGAACAGGGTGCCAGTCCATCACAGGACAGACATACACCCACACACCAAAGACACACTTGGGCAAATTAAATGTCGCCAGTTCACCTAACGTGCATGACTTTGGACTTTAGGAGGAAAGCCACACAGTCATGAGGAGAACATGCAACTTCCACACAGGGAGGACCTGGGCCATGAACCGTGGTCTCCTTACTGCAAGGCAGCAGCATGACCACTGCTCTACTGTGCCTTCCAAGGCACTCTGTAATAGATAGATAGACAAAAGGCACTATATAATAGATAGTGTGAAAAGATTGGACAGACGCAGGAGGAGGTTTGCGGGCAGCCGGCCGTATACTTGAATTAAGCTGCCAAAGTTGAGAAGTTGGTTCCATAGAACAGGTCTCAACAGACTCCCAACAATAGAACAAACATAACCGGCAACGATGGCGGTTTCACAGCCAGGCAAGGGAAGTGATGTCATCGGGGCAGGAAATGGAGGTGACTTCCTCGGGTCCAGGCACAATTTTCTGTGGTTGGTCTGCTGATGAAAAAGAGGTAGGATTAGTGCACCCTGCCACCTCCTGGTCTGGCATGGAATTATCCCTTTGTGAGCCCTTCAGCTGACTCCCATGTTGCACATGGGTGACAATAGATAGATGTGAAAGGCACTATATGATAGACAGACAGATAGATAGATGTGAAAGTTGGTATATGAGTGACGGACAGTGCATGTACAGTATATGATGCAGATCAGTTTCAAAGGCCCAATATGAAATACGCATTGCGTGACATTATTTAAAGGGACTTCAGGTGCGCAGACAGATACACTAAGCTGATCTATAAACAGCAGGAGAAATAAATAAATCATTTTAGTTTCCGTTCTAATAAAGTAAAACCAGTCGTCCAGCCCACCAAGTGGTCCGGTGGGGAGAGCGTTGAGTTTGCGCTTGGCTTTCCTCATTTTTTGTCAGTTTGTGCAGGTGAGTGACGAGATGCCTTTGGCTGTCTTGAAACTTAGCTGGCCGCGGATGACCCCTCGACACGCTGCCTTCAACAAGACGCATCACGAGGTCACTTGGACAAACCTTCTGCCCCAGTCGTGGGAACTGGAATCTAGCAATCGCCCATCCCCTTTTGTTTAACAAAAGTAATTGGGCCAACCTTAGGAATTACAGGGCATGAAGGAAAATGAAAGGCGTCGTTAAAGACACGATGAGTGAGCACACGACAAGCACGGGAAAGGTGGATTCAGAAAGGAGACTTTGTGCTTCACTAATGTGAAGGAGCAGCACGGGCCTTTGATGTGTCCAGGATCATTTGTGGTTTTCATAAAACTTTTGACGAGAGGCTTGTGACCAAATATAAGAAGTGGGAGTCCCAGGCGCAGTAAAGATGAGTGCGTGTTGGGTGATGTAGTGACAGACAAGTCTGAGGAGATCAACACACTTGTGAGGCCCTACCTGGAGAAGGAACTGAGGACGAGGAGACCAAGTTCAGGGCTATGCAGAGTACATAAGCCAGGAGCTGAATGTGGAGGTTAAGAGAAGACCTGAGGAGATGATGTTCAAATTGTGAAGGAGATTAGCAGGGTGCCTGTCAGCCGTTACACCTTTCACCTTATTCAGTTTATAGTTTTTTATGGTCCTTCCATCCACACATTCATTTTCTGCTGCTTATCCGGGTGTGTGTTGCGGGGGCAGCAGTCTACTGTAAGTAAAGATGCCCAAATGTCTCTTTTCCTCCACCAGCACCTCTTCCTGAGTCTCTCCAGCGTGTCACAGGAATGAGAGATTTCAGTTTGTGATTTTTTTAATACATTTGCAAACACAATGGATTATCGAGTGGAGGTTGATGGACAAAAATGGCAAACCGATCCATTTAAAATGAAAACACAATAAAATGGGCAGAAAGTGAAGGGGCCTCAATACATTTTCAATCCAGTTTCATGGTCTCCCACAGGGCATCATGGGAACTGGAGTTCTTGGACTCCACCCTGTTTGGGTTCAGTGGGCACCATCTGGGGCTGCTGTGGAGACTAACGAGGTCCCTGAGGTGTCTCCTGGGTGGACATGTATGAAAGACCTCCACAGGGAGGCGCCCTAACCCCCGATGCCTTTCAATGTGGAGGAGCCGCGGCCCAACTCTGAGCTCTGGGTGAACGTCTGCACCCCTCACGCCCTCTGTCAGGCTGGCCCCAAACATCCTCCGAAGACTGCTGATTTCTATCATGTATATATGCGATGACTACCTCACTATCTCACTACCCAGCGTCTGTAGCTACTGGTGAGGGTAGGAATGCAGATCAACCCGTAAACCAACAGCTTCGCCATGACTGACCAACCCAACGTCCACTGCTCCAATCCTCCTGTTCATCTCTCACAAGACCCCCGAGATACTTGAGCTCCTCCACTTGAGGTCACACCTCCACTCCTCCTCCTCCTTACAATCTCAGACATATCCTCATCACGACCGCTTCACACAGACTGGCCCAGCGCCCGTCATTTTCTCTTCTTAGTATCGGACCTTCAGCCGCCTCCTGATCCCCGGCGTTCCACTCCTGTTTGTCACGGCCAGCATGTTGGTTAGACGAGCAATTGACTCATGTGGAGCGAGACTGTGGAATATTTAAATGTGGAAGAGCCAGGAGAGGAGAGCAGACTTTGTTCGACATTCCAGCCAAGTTTATTAAGCAGAGAGTCAAACTGATATCAGAAAAGCACCATAATTGTCAAACACAGAACTGCATGTTCATGTGTGCTGCATGTAAAACATTCAGTGCATTGTGAAAGAATTCAGATGTGCCACCTTTCTGTACGCTGCCTTGTCGGGGTCCAGCCTAACCCAGACGTGTCCCCAGACAGCAATTATGGGACACCTTGGATGAACATGAAAGTGCCACCGCTCGAGGAGCCATAGTTGGTAGGAAGGAGGGCAACAGTTGCGTGGAGGCAGAGAGAGGGACTGAGAGAAGACGACATAAAGTGGCAAGAGTGGTGGGAAACGCTTATAAAGGAAGAGATTCCCACAATGCGCACGCTTTTGTTCATTTTATGCTTGTGTCTGAGCCTTTGTGTCAGGTGTTGGGGGTGTTGGAGCGCCACCTGGTGACCTCTCTATGCACACACATGATTTTTTTACGGGGGTGAGGACTTTTCATTGCTGTGCTGCCCCTCTCGTTCTTCCACGTTTCTAAACCTGCCCTGTTTTTACGCGTGAGAAGCTGCACACAAAGTCTTCAGGTAATCGTTGTGATGTCTTGTGTGTGTCTCCTGTATTTATACGCATATATGTATTTTTTTTTTTCCCTTGTCTTTTAATGGGGCTGTTCACTTAAATTGTTGGGGCGGGTGGGACGTTTTCTATCGATGTGTTAAAAGCTCTCACCACAAATATTGCCCTGATCGTCTCGCAGCCCGTTATTGCCTTTCTAATAATCCGCACGGCTTTTAAGGCAATTATCCCGCCGCTCGCACTGCTCTTTAGATAATGTTTTTTAAAAGGGAATTTCTTCCCCGTTGCTGCAATTGACTGGCGAGGAAAGTGACACGGCCCCCCGCTCGAGACGTCATCTCTGCAGGCAGCCGAGTATTGACGGGCTGGCATTTGGCCCGCGCCTGTCCCAGGCGGCCTGCTCCCCTCTCTCGCTGCCTCCTATTGATTGGTTAATTTGATTGTTCTATCACCAATCAGCTGGTGCCTGACCTTTTGCCTTGGCAATGATGCCAGACTCTTCATTTCTCCATTGTAGATCCACCGTCTTGACCTTTGCAAAGAGAATGTCAGAGCCGCCCTTGATCTTAACCTGTCAGTACATTTGTTAGAACGCCGAGGCACCCCGGCCGCGATTCCAGACGGCCCTAATAAAGTCTTAAAGTGTACGCCATGCGAGCCGCGTGCCTGGGAGAGCAGAGCGGGGGCGAAGGAGAAGAAGACGACCACGACGACGAAGAAGAGGAAGAGCTGTCCGTTCTTGTCTTGTCTCGTTACTTTGAGGGGCTTCGAGTGGGGAGACTCAAATCACCGGACAGGATTACAACTCTGCTCATATGGGGGCTTCCATGTTAAAATGTTAGAGAAATGTTCACTTGTTAGTGTTTGACCTTCCATCGTACCATAAACAGGGAGCTGAACTCCGGTTTTGTTTTCTAATTTCCCCTTTGCATTTGTGATTTTGATTGTTGAATCCTGCAGGGAGCTGGCCTTGCCATGCAGTGGGCTCCTGCTCTGCTCGCTTGGCTGCCAGGTTAGGCTTTGGCATAAATAAGCTATGAAAATGGAAGGATGACCGGAATAAGCCTGTTCACGAATATGCCAGCTTAAGGAAGAGGAGGGCAGCCGATCTGACGCAGGGAGACGGTTAATTATAAAGGGCTACAGACGTCTAGTACAGCTGGGTTTATGCTGTTAACTACACTGTCTGTCTGTCTGTCTATTATAGAGCGCCTTTCACATCTTTTGGTGGCAAACTGCTCATGGCTGCTGCCTCCAGCATCCTGGGGTCAAATTCCATGCCCTTCTGCAGCCTGTGTGGACTTTGCACATTTCCTTCAGTCTGGGACGATTTTTTCCTCCAAGTTCTAATTGTGCCTCCTTGTGGCAAAAGAGTAGAACAACACTGTGCCAGTGTGCCAGCTTGGTCAACACCACAGACTCCTCATGCCACCCCTAACATCCCTAAAGACACACAGACTGGCTCTGTGTAAATGATTGTGTGTGTATGTGCTGTCTATGGCTGCAGTGCTGCCTCATGCCCAGTGCTGCCAGGATAGGCTCCGCTCTCCCACAACCCTCAGTTGCATTAGCCAGCCTTTAAAACCTATGGTTGCATCTGTCTATCCTGCATATATAGTGCCTTTCATATTGCTCTCTCTATTATATGTTCTCTGTCCTGTCTATGATATAGTGTCTTTCATATGTATCGTTTGATATGTCTTTCTCTTTCTTACTTTATATAGTGTCTTTCGTATCTGTCTCTACCCATCTTTCTTTCTTTGTATTAAATAGTGCCTTTCATACTCATCTATTTATCTTGCTTTGTGTTTTATATAGTGCCTTTCATATCTATCAATCATATAGTGCCTTTCATATCTGTCTCTGTCATACCTTTCATATTTACGGTACTAGCTGTCCCACGTAGTAATGAAACAGGACAATCTTTAAAAAATCAATTTAAAATAAAATGAAGAATGTAATTCTGGCCAAGCGGAAGGTCGGTACGCTCCATCGTCAAACATTGGCACTGTATCTGATTGTGTTCAGCTCTGACGGGAGAACGTCAAGTGGAGAAGAGCACGTGGCCGTGATATCTCTGCCAATCAGCAGCCACCCTCTAAAACACACGGAGATCTGATCTCCCTCTCAGAAACGTCAAACGTTCCTCCTTAACAATCTGTAGATGAGAATGTCTGCTGAACACGCAGGTGTCGCTAGCTAAACGGAGTCAACACATGGCGAGAGGTAGAGCAACTCGAACGGAGGCTGGCATGTGAGTGAGTTCCCTACTCCCCTCGGCCCACAGCGTGAATATATCACCCCAGTAAGTGAACTCTGCTTCTTGGCGCAACAAGAGAAGTCGCAAAGTCGACCGGAATGTTCAAGCAAATTCTACAAAAAAACCCGATCTAAATCCGTGAAGCAGTTCTCTCATTCGCTAGCTAAGGCGTACGCCCCGAGGCTGGCACGTGAGTGAGGAGGGCCCCGCCCAACTCCGTTCTCCTGAGGCCCCGCCCCTCCACTCGGCCTGCTGCGTCTCTCTTGAATTCGCACAAATAAATCGCTCTTGCAAGAAAACTCTGATACTTAGCGTGACGAGCGAAGTCACAAAATGAACCGGATTGCTCAAGTAAATTGTAAATCCGTGAAGTAGTTCTCTCGTGAAAAGCGGATGGACAGACAGACGTTGGGTTTTATACAGATAGAGATCTATATATACAGTATGTCTCATGTAGTAACTTTCATATCCGTCTCATCTTCTGTCTTTGTCTCTCTTTATTTTATATAGTGCCTTTCATTTCCATCTTTGTCTTGTTTCACGTAGTGCCTTTCATGCCCACCTCTCCCGGCTCCATACAGTGCCTTTAGTCCCCTTTCCCTGGCATGCCCTTATCTCCCTGTGCCTGCCGCTCTTCTTTTCGTAGGGCTGCTCCGGTGAGTCCATTCCAGGTGGGGCACAAGGCCATCATAGCGCCCCCTCACACAAACATCCTCACACACACACTCAGCTGGGTGCCATCTGAAAGAGAGGGACAGAAGGTGTGAGACTTGTGAAGTTCCACAAAGGGGTGCCAGCTGCAAGTGAGTTAACACGTGTGGTTGTGTTGTAGAAGTGGAGGCCATAAACCAACATGGTAGCTGTAAAACTGAGCTGACAGATGGCTGCCCATCTAACTCTGGCATGAGAGCCTTGAAGATGTACGTCTGAGGCTGAGAATGTCCTTGGTGATCTAAGGGCCATGGAAGTTCAGAAAAGCTACTGGTGAGGATCGCCATGGCACCATTCTGGGTACGGGCACTTGGACTTCACCTGTCCAGCACCTTTTGAGGCAGCTATAGGCACACCAGTATGCCCAGGGTCTCCTCCTAGTCCATCCAGACCACCCAAAATGGCCCTCCTCAGTGCCTCCCAGGTTGTCAACTTCCTGGCCCAGGTGTGTGCCCACATCTATCATTGCATGTAGTTTAGGGCCAGGAGGGAAGCTATGGCTGCTGCTTGGCATTTCACCCTCTTAGACACTGCGCCCCTTCTAAATCTCATCTGCCTGTGGCACCTGATCATACCCCATCTGTGCAGCACTCTGCCAAGGTGACGCCCAGCCTCAATATCAGCTGATCAGGAGCTGTCTGGGCCACAAGTACCCTCTGTGCCCATACAGACCTGTGTGTGGTGTAGGCCCAGGGATCTTTCTGGTGTCACTGCTGACCATCTTCATGCTGTGCTCACTGGTGGCCTTTTCTGGTGCTGAGTACACTGACAGTTAGTTGTTAGGCTGTAGGCTGGGGTCAGATTACCAAGCACCCTTCATACAAATGCCATGTTGTGTTGGCAGCACTGGCAAAGCCCAGCAATCAGCAAAGTGCTAGTGGATGCCCCCAAAATGGTGAGGCGCAGTGAAAGCCTCCATCCCCCCACTGTAACAATGGCACCTGTCTCGTTGTTTATGCCACACATTACCAGCGTGACGGCTGATTAAATTCTGCCCAACAAGACACACAACGCCAAGCGGCTTTATTGTTCTTCTTATGGGCCCATAAAAGAGCCGGCAGATAATTACTGAAGCTTTGACTTTTGGCTTCTGGGGAAATTAGCATCCATAAATAAGAGCAGTGAGTGCGATTCGAGCCTGACGGTGCATTCAGGTCGTGTCCTTTGTCTCAGCGCTGGCGCCCACAGATGCCAGCTGGCAGCGGGTGCAGGTGGCATCAAGGCCTCGATCTCGAGCGCCTGCCCCTTCATCAGCCTTGGTATGAATCCCAAATTCCCCAGAAATAAAGCAGCAACAGCCGTAAAAAAGACACTTGTTAGTGGGGTCAATTGGCACAGCGACCCCTTCTGGTGCCACCAGGGACTGCTCTTCTTCTTCTATACAACACAAGCAGTGGAGGCGCAGGGTTGTCTGAGTTCATTGTCATTCTCCTGGGGGGTTCGATGATGCAGTGCTGGGTTCAAATCCTGTACCAGTTATTGTTCATGTGGACATTTTGGGTTTTCCTCCCACATCTTAGTTTGGCATCTCTAAATTGGTTGAGTTTTTCCCATAAATCCACTCTTTAATATATAATATAATATAATATAATATAATATAATATAATATAATATAATATAATATAATATAATATAATATAATATAATATAATATAATATAATATAATAAGGGCTGTCTGTCTGTCACACAAAAATTGCTGAGCCTTGAAAGTTGATCTTGGTCTTAATTGAGGCCCACAAATTAGAGGTGCCACGTCACTGGGTTTTGGGTTGTTTTCTTAACGAGCAGCGCTGTGCCCACGTAACATGGCTGGCAGGACAAAAACGGCGGTACAGGTGCGTGGCATGGCTGACGTAAAATGAAACTGCAGTGACATCATCTGGCAAGGAGGCACATTGCACAGGCTGACGGGTTGTTTCCATTGCCAACATAAGCCATACGCACCATTAGGGCACAGACGAGGTGGCAGCACCCTCGCCAGAGTGACCTGGGGTGCTGTGCTTTATAAGAAGAACTTGAACTGTCTTTGAGGACCTGAAGTCCAAGTGTTTACTAGAATAATAGAATATAAAATACTATGTGATACCATATTCTAAACCCACTTACACCTGAGTGGGCTCTTGGAGGGGCTGCAGTCAGTCTCCCAGCAAGCACAGGGATATTCTCTTATTTTCTGTTATCTTATTCTATAAGTCAGCTGAGGATCATATTTGAGAAGTGCCTATCCTGCCAAGGCAGGCACCAACCCTGGACAGGGTGCCAGACCATCACAGTGTCCATTTAAACGCATCCACAGTCACAATGGTGTATTTAATAATAGAATTTTATAATACGCTATAATAAAACTAATTCCATATAATAAAACTAATTCCAGTTTAGCACTATGCCCTGTCTTGGCATCTTTAAACATGAGGCTGGAGGCACCCTGGGTGGGGTGCCAGTCCACTGGGCCCATCCATACACACCCGCACCTGCAATGGCATACACTGTAAAGCAGTTTTACAAGTTGATATAATAAAATGTAACACACACTCACACACACACACACACACACACGCCCCGTCCAGTTTAGCACTCTGCTTTGTACTGGCGTCATTCGGTGAACGCCTTGAGCCAGCCATGGCGGGAGTGCTAGTCCATTACAGGTGCCAGCTTACGGACACAGCCACACTGACACACCGGCAGACTTCATGTCTTTGGGGTCACTCATTGTGAGTGTTTTGGGGGTTCTAAACTGTCCTGTTCTGTTGCCACTAGGGGGCCACACAGAGTGCTTCAGTGTCACTGCATGACTGAAAAGGTCACAAGAGATGGAAGGAAGACTCTGCAAAGTTAAAGGGCATCACTGGGGTGGCATGAGGCACAGATTAGCAGAGTACACGTCCTGCAGGGCAACTCCATCATTTTTCCACAGTGTGGAAGTGCTGTGTTTGGACAATAGACACTGATATTCCCTCCACTTATTTGTGACCTTTTATGTTGGCTCGTTAGAGTGAATGGGCCTTAATGTTTCTGGCCACCGCGAACCCCGAGCGTCGAACAGGCCTGCAACGAGAGGAGTTTGTGTTAATATTATTGTTATTTTGGTGGCCGCTGGCTTGTGTGTGTGTGTGTGTGTGTCTGGGCCCTAAAGTTGTTACGTTAAAGTGAGCTTTTAGTAATTAAGTTTGCTCATATTATAGATTTGGTTATTGTGTTTTTCTTTAACAGCAAACACTTAAAAGTACATTTGTGAGGTTTAAGTACACGGCCTGAACCTTTAGGTATTTGTTATGAAGGGTAAATATACTGCAGTTTGTGTGAGTTTTCTAATTTCTGTAATCTATGATTTGTGGGAATTTTGATTGGTCTTCACTATAAATAGTTTTATTTTTTTTTACATATTTTTTCAGTTTAGTCAATACATTTAGTTATATTTTGGGAACATATTTGTATTGTGAATTGTGTTACAAGTTACTAATTGTGAAACAGCTGGCAGTTTATTACTGAGGAGTATGTATTAGTTAAGGGATTCTAATTTATCCTCTAAAAATACGTATTTCAAATGAAAGGGGTTTTCATAAATCAGCTTAGGGAAGTAGAGTTTACGAACTTAGGGCGCAATCCCGTGGCTGAAGGGTAAAGAGAGCGCTACACAAATTACATTCACTCCATATGCATCGGCAGGCTGAAGGCCCAAAGTCATTCTGTTAAGGACAAAGATGTGATCCAGGATTGGGCAGCACTCTGCCAAGGTGATGCCCGACCTGAATTTCAGCTGATCAACTCTGGCCATAGTGATTTCAGAAGATGCCCCCCAACCTTGACTGGTCCAATTTAGGGTCACCTCCAAGTGAGGGTATGCCATTCTTCAGACGGCACAAGTAATAATGCTATCGTGCCTAGCTGGCGCTGACCACAGTGGGCTATGCGTCTTTCATGCGTGCTTCAGTGTCTTCTCAGCAAGGTGGCATAAGGGCTCAAGTGAGGTGGCAGCTCATTCCGTCTGAAAGCAAACGCGGGTTCAAGTCGCCTTCTTTAAGCATGCAGGGAGCGCTGTGCGGACCGAGAAAGTGCAAGCCCCCCCTACAACCCACCATCTCCTTTCGCCGGCTGATAAGCGGCCCGCTCTCCTCACACAAAGATCCCCCATTCAGCCCGTCGTGGCCGCGGCGTGATGGCTTATCGGCACCCCGCTCTGAAGAGATAGGCCGTCCAAAACAAGGCGGCCGGCGATTAAAGGCGCCCAGGCTTTGTTGGAAAGATTAATGAGCGTTTTATCGCGCTTCATATCCGTAAAGTTCCCAAGACAAAATTTTTGCTGAATCTCGCTTCCCACAAAAGGAGACAAGAAGACAAATTCTCTGTTGGGGACGACGCTCGGTCTGCCGCCGCCAAGCCTGCCCATTTGAATTCTTTATGGAGCTCATTTCCTATGGATGCTCTGAGAGCTGCTGGCTCGTTTTTTTTACTGGCGTACACAAAAGAGACGTCAATGGAGTCTCGGGCGACCCGGAGGGGCGGCCTCAGTAGCACAATGAGTGTGGCAGAGGCACTGGGGTCTCCTCGATGGGCCTCCGAGACGGCTGCCGGTGCCAACACAGACGTCCGTCCAGCACTCTTATTATGATATAGCGCCTTTGAGAGCATCAGGCGTGCATACCTTGTACTGAACTCCCTGTGCCTCTCGGTTTATTGAACTTGAACCTGATTCATGGCATTCATCTGCATTGCATACACACTGACACCTGGCATTATGGTGAGCGCTGTCTGGCTTTGTAGGCCAACACAGTGGCACCGATTGGTCAGTCTAGAGGTTATATGGTGCCTTGACACCTCTGCTTTGAGTTTCTTCTGGGATGCTTGTCTGTTTTCTCATAGCTGCAGCTGTCACGTTGATTGTTGCAATGGGCTGTCGCTAACCAACAGTGCTGTGAAAAAATATTTGCCCCCTTCCTAACATCCTCTGTTTCTACAAATCGCACACAATGAGTGGCCTTTAAGCCAAATGAAAAATCTGAGAAAGTGAATCTGAAGGAGCAGACGATGCTGTTTGTTTAAGCATTACCTTCTGTAGTCAAAGAAGGTGGGCAGCGGGGTGTAGCAGTTAAGAGTGAGGACCTCAAACGTGGAGCTTGTGGGTTCAAATCCCACGAGTGTCACCGCAGATGAGTCACTTCACCTGCCCAAACAAACGAAATGCAACCAAATATTGTGAGGCACCTTGAATAAAAGTGTCGTACAGTAAAGAACGACGTCATCCTCTACCCCATGTGAAAAAGTAATTGCCCCCATTGTTTTCACTACTTGGCCTGTAGCAGAAGCCCCCACAACTAAACGCTTCCTCGTCGTTGACGTCGCCCACTCGTCTCCACAGACCTCCTCTAATTCACACACATCGGTAGCTCTGCGAACGTCAGTGGCGTGTTTTAGCAGCTCCGTCAGGTTCAGGTGTGCACTTGGACTGGCCGCTCCAAACTGTCTGGCGTTTCGGCTCCTTTGTCCTGCTGCACCACCCAATGACACTTTAGTTTGAGGTCACAGGCAGGCGGGCGGGCGGGCGGGCGGACGTTGTTCTTAAGAGTGGCCTGCAGCTGTGGGCCCACGTTGGCTCACCAGCAGGAGACAAGGAGAACAGGGTCGTCAGTGGAGTACCTCGGGGGTCCGTTACTTTTCTGATTTATAGTAATGACGCGGATTCTGGTACAGTTAGTAGTACACTTGTAAAGTTTGCAGAAAACACTCAAATTGGAGCAAAGGAAGACACTGAAGAGAAAGAAAAAGATGTGGACAAGCTTCAGAACTGGGCGACCATTTGGACAATGGAGTGGAAAGTGCTACAGGTGGGCTACAGGAACATCTCTTCTCTCTCTCTCTCTCTCTCTCTCTCTCTCTCTCTCTCTATATATATATATATATATCCCAATGTCTGTCTGTCTCTCCACTTTTCATGAGAGAACTACTTAACGGATTTGGATCGGGTTTTCTTCTAGAATTTGCTTGAACTTTCTGGTTGATTTTGCGCCTTCTCTCATTGCACTCTGTATCAGAGTTCACTTGCAGTACTGATGTATTTACGTGAATCCCAGAGACACACGGTGTGCCAAGGGGAGAGGGTAGAGTGACGCCTGGCATGGGGAGCCGGGCAGTACCCTCCTCAATGTCCTGTTTCACTTCTATGGGTCACGGCTAGTCAGTTATAAGTACAAGATGGGAAACAGCGAGCTACAGGATGCAACCTCTGAAAAGGATTTAGGGGGTTTATGTTGACGTAACATTTTCATCGACTAAGCAATTCACAGAAGCGATTCTAATAAAGTCTAATAAAATGTCAAGTTATATCATTAAAACTGTTGAACAGAAGTCAAGGGATGTTAGGCTCAGACTGTATAAAGCACTGGTGAGACCACATCTGGACTCCTGCGTGCAGTTCTGGTCACCACAGTACAAGAACGACATAACAGCACTTGAGGCTGTGCTGAGGAGACCAACCAGGTGCATCATGGGACTTGAGGACAGGTCTACTGTGCAGAGTCACAGAACTGAGGTAAAGGAGGAGAGGATTCAAACAAAACTGAGTGCCATGATGAACAATGCTGCACACCCTCTGTCTGCCAGACTCCCACAGGGGACTTTCAGACATCTGATTGTTCAGTAGAGGTGCGTCAGCAAATACAACTGGCGGGGTCCTTTACACCAACAGCAATACACCCGCTGCTATTTTTAACAGATAGAAATGATTTGTGTAGGAATATTAACTATGGAAAAAGATGACCTGCTGTGGCAACTCCTCATGGGTGAAGAAGGAGGGTAGGAATACAAAGATCAAGCAGATGATACTAGGAGAGGGGGACTGGCAGAGAACCAGACAAGTTGGTGGGCTGGATGGCCCGTCCTCACCCAGGTTGTTCTAATTAAACCAGAGGAAGGAGACGGCATGGAGAGCTCATATCCAGTAAGACTTTACTAACTTAAACATATCGAGTCGCCGTGTAGAGCTGGCACTCTGTCCACCCTGACTGTTGTCTGAGCGCCCAAAGCCATTCTTTGGACAAACAAGGGGATATCAGGACGGGGGCACAGACTTTTTCACAGCGCTGTGTGCACCCCTCGTATCGCTGCAGTTGCCCGATGTCTCCATTGTGACATTTCAGCCAGGGTTCCTGCCCTGTCTGGGGGCTCATTTGTGATTCTTTTGTTTGTATTCGTCTTATTTATGTTTATTTGCATTTTTTTATGTGCCTTGGTGGTCCCGCCTCCTGCCCATCACTACCCACAGCCCACAGTTCCCGAGTGTGCCAGGGAGTTGGTGAGTTCTTGTGTTCTTCTTTCTGGATTTTTTGACTGTTGTGCTTTTTGTTTTGTTTTATTTCGATTTTTGCCGTCAGATTTCTGTACGCAGACTTGTGGGTTTGCCGTTTGCAGACAGCGTATGCAGTTTGTGCTTTTGGGGGCTTCACATTTTAATGGAGCTTAAATCTTCTGGTTTATAAAGACCCTTTGTTTACCCTTCTGTCATGCCCCGAGGTTTGATGGTGAGATCTCCCCCTAGTGGGCACTTTTGGAGGTTCTTTTGGACTCTTTTTACTTTTTTTAAAAGGCCCCCCGCCATTTTGGTGCTCTGAAGCCCACCTTCTTTGTTATCAGGCTGATCAACTACTGATATATGTATTGCTCTACGTTCCCCTATTGTATTATTAATATGCAGCCTTAGAATGCCTAAACTCACAGACCTACCACTGTTTATAAGGTATTATTCTATATAACTTCTCCCCACCTTCCCTTCTATATCTATAACCTCAGGCAATTAGATGTAGTAAAAAGACAAGCAGGAGTTAAGTTACCTGATAATATTCATAAATAATAACAAAATGCAAAGTACATTTGAATATTGGCAGCCATACAACCTGATAAAATGGTGATGTGTAATTCAGGTGGCACACAGACTTGTAGTTACTTAAAATGTCTCTAGTTAAGGCATCGTTGGTGCTCAGCTTTCAGCCACATGTCTGTTCAATATGGCTGCTGAGCTGTGCTCTTCATTGTGTTGTCTTCATCCTCACAGGTTAGCAAGAGAGATGCTTCTATCATCATATGTTGGTTAGAGAGAGAGAATGTGGTTGAGCAAGTACATTTATAGGTTTTTTGTCCAACTCCCTACAGCGAATAGGATATCATGGTACTTGAAGGCCTCTGAGACAAGCCAATTCCAAACAGCCCTACCTCAGACCAATGGGTGAAATAGAACATCTTATCTCCTGCCCCCCCAAGACCATATATTAGGTACCACTAAATTACGTTGGTTTGCCTAAATTATAAATAAAGACATACAAAACATTTATCAAGTTATATGCAAAATCCCACATCACAACAGTGACTACCCCTTGATGTCCTTGGGTTCAAATAACAACAAATCGGCTTATATAACTGGTGGGTAGTTAAGATGGGGGTGTGCAGGGGGTTAGGGGGTTCATTCAAGCTCCACCATCATTTGCCTTTTTTTATTATTTTGTCATCCCAGTTGAAAATTGGGCAGGCAGTGACTGTCCTCTCGCTACTCCTACTGGGATGTTCCTGATTCCACAAGACAGCAAGTCCGTGGGGGGAACTCATTATCTCCATACCCACTAGATGAGGCCACCTTTAGATGTGGCACCTTTATATAGCACCCTCACCATGGCATCAAGTTTAGCTTATCCAGCTCCTGATCCTGGCAGACCTCTGTGACCTCGGTGCTATTCCTCATACTCACTGGCTGCTCTTCATCTCACTTTTCCTTCTTATAATCAGCTGAAGGGACCGAGTGGCACTGACCAGTGTGACTGTTTGGTGACAGGTTTACTATGCCAGAGTTACATACAGGGTGTGAGTAGGACCCTCCAGGCCAGTGCTGGACCCCTCTTACCTTGGTCCGGTTTCATGGCGGAGTGTTCCATTGGTCACTTTTCGGGAGGTCACCTGCAAGGCTGGTCAGCGTCATCCCACATGTCGGTGCCTCGCTGCTCCACGGGGGGCTCTTGAGAGAGGCAGCGTGCCGGACCTCCCATCTGTCCTCTGACTCCGAGGCTCCTGTGAATTATTCATGAGCGGCACCTTTGAGAGTCGAGTCGACATGGGCGTCTCATTTTCAAGTTCAGTAAACACCAAGGCGCCTGTGCTTTCACAGGCTCAAAGTCATTTCCGTCGTGATTGAGAAAGGAGCGCCGCAGCCTGATTAGCCGTCAAACGAGACGCGCACGGCGCCCTGAGACACTCGCTGCCGTTTGCTCATTAGCATGTCGCTTCACCCACCCTGCCAGCCCCCCGTCCGAGACCTGGCCTCACTGTTGTGTCTCTTTGATTTGTCCTATAGCCGTGAATGACAGGCGGCGGGGACACCATAATCACTTTAATCGACTTCAACTTAGCCCCTCTTTATGGCCGATTGCTTTTGCTAATATCTGAATAGGGCAGCAGATCATCATGGTGACATGGCGGGCACGGGGTGGGCACTTGGGTCATGAGAGAGGATTTGATGGACACAGCTGGGGCATCAAAAAAGATGAAACAAAAGATTGCTTGTGTCTCCCTAAAAACACACATTAGGTAGACAGAAGTGAGAGGAGCTATATAACTGAGAACTAAAGGAGGATGGATAGATTGATTGATAGATAGATAGATAGATAGATAGATAGATAGATAGATAGATAGATAGATAGATAGAAAAAATAAGGCACTATATAAGGATAGATATGAAAGGCACTATATAATAGATAGATAGATAGATAGATAGATAGATAGATAGATAGATAGATAGATAGATAGATAGAGTGAAAGGCACTATATAATAGATGGATGGATGGATAAGATAGGTAAGGCACTATATAATAGATAGATTGATAGATAAGGCACTATATAAAAGGTAAAGATATGAAATACACTACATAACAATTAAATAGAAAGAGAATTAGGTAAATATAAAATGAAAGGCACTATATAATAGAGGTAGATATGAACAACAGTATAATAATTAGATAGATACATAGGAAAGATGCCATAGAATAGACAGATGGGCATGAAAGGCACTATATGACAGATCGATAAACAGGAAACTTGCTATACAGAACAGGCAGGCATGAAAGGCACTATATAATACGAGAGGTAATGCTCTAGCTATATGATAAGTAGAAAGGGAGGCAGATAGAGAGAAGAGACACTACATATTAATAGACAGGTATGAAAGGTGCCATGTGAAGGACAGATGGGTCATTTGCTGTATTATAAATAGATTAAAAGGCACTGTATTATGTATTTGAATTCATTGATATTACAGATACTATTTCATAAATCAATTAATAGATAAGAAAGTCACTATATAATAGACATTAAAAATGCTGTGTAATGGATAGATATGAAAGGCGCTATATAGTGGGTTGGGTCATTTTGAAAGATGCTTTTCAATGACTGGATAGACAGTTCCAAAAAGTGCAATATAACAGGTAGACATAAAGGCGCTATATAATAGACAGATATGAACTACAGCGGATTTCTTTCTGATTGTCTCTCTTTATGTCCTACCCATCTGTCTGTCACTAACTGTTTTACACTTTTGCGTAGTTTGTCAGTTTAAACCTTTAGGGTGACAAGTTGAAAGTGTCCGATTGCTGCTGTTTGCTTTGTATTTATGTTTTTTTCTTTTATTGTAATGTGTGTCATTTGCAGTACACTTTGTGCAGTACTCATTATGAAAGGCACTAAATATATAATTTGTCTTTTTCTTTTACTGTGATGTGTTTAATTTGTAACACACTTTGTGTCGTACTCACTTTAAAAGACACTATATAGTTTGCCTTTCTTTTAGTGTAACGTGTTTATTTCCAATACACTTTGTAGTATTCAGCATTACTAGGGTGTTGTGCCGTGTTAGCCATTATGAATGTAGAGAAAAGCCAAGCAAAATGACCCCTTTTATTGGTTAACTAAAAAGATTACAATATGCAGGCTTTCGAGGCAACTCGGGCCCCTTCTTCAGACAAGATGTAATACAGAAACTGTAGTACCCTATGTTTATATCCACACACTAGGACAAGAAACAACACTGGTAAATCTTTAAATGAGAGATCTTAAATGTGAAAAATTAATAGATTAATTTAGGCTAAGATTAATTTAACAAGAGAGAGAAGAATAATGTGTGGTCAAGATCTTTGGATAAGATAACTGTCCAACAAAGTCCTGAAGTCTGTGAGTTGTCTCGAAAGCTTGCATATTGTAATCTTTTTAGTTAGCCAATAAAAGGTGTCATTTTGCTAGTGTTCAGCATGAAAGGCACTATATAATTTGTCTCTCTTTTACTGTTATGTGCATCATTTGCAGTACACTTTATGTAACACACAGAATGAAAGGCAGGCAGGGTGGCACGGTGTTAACCCCCACCATTGACACCACCGTGTGACCCTGAGCGAGTCACCTGACCTTCTGTGCTCCAATCGAATATCCAAAAGAACCAACTGCATCCTAAGTGCTGTAAGTGGCCTTGGATAAAGGCGTCAGTCATTTAAGTAAATGTAAGGCACTATATTGTTTGTATTTTGTTCTTTTTTTTTTTGCTCGTCTGTTCCATTCGGGGTCGCAGTCCCTCTGACACTAGTTCACAAAGCAGCTGCCCGTCTCTCTCCATTCCCCACCCAACACGATCTTTCAAGTGTGAAATATGTAAATGTTTATCCATCAGGCTTTTTTTTTTTTCCTTTTCTGTTCTTCATCTCTTTCTCCTTTTTTCTGTTTAGTTAAGTTTGAGTATTACAGACCATTTAATTATAAAAGGAGACAGACTCAGTCCTGGGACCTGGACACAGAGAAATAAATGTGCAATCAAAACTGCAATTACCTGCAGAATTTCGTGTAAACAGATCAGCAATCACATAACAAACACGGGCTCGTTTGCATTCCGAAATGAATACAGTGAGATCCAAAGCAATTTCCTTTTATTTATCTTAGGCGCTCAGCATAAATAAAGCAAGGGCATTGAAGCAATTAGCATAATTAGGCTGCGCTGGTCAGGCCCGCTGTGGATTCTTAAGGAGCGCCGCTCCGACTCCGCGCTCTCGCGCTGCTCCGTACTGAAGGAGCTTCTCAGAGCCGCTAGTGATCGCTTTGGGCATTTTTGTATTTTAAATTTGCAAGTTGTCAGTTTGAAAACCCTTGGCGAAAGGATGTGAAAGCAAAAAAAAAAAAGGCGCACACAGAAGGCGTATCCTCCGCTTTTCATTACACGGGAGCAGGGGGATTGTGCGAGGATCCCCCCCACCCCAGCCGCCACCTTGAAGTCGAAGCCTCGTCCGTTCCGGGCATCTGCTTTGAGTGCCAGTCAAGAGGACGTCGAGCTCTGAGACTCGATTCCCGACATGAGGAGCTCGCCGCTTCCTTCCTTCACCTCCGCTCGTCGCAATTCGTTGTTTTTTTTTTTATTGACGACCGCCGCTCGATGTCTCAATTCAGGCTGACCGCTGGCTTCTACAAGACACTTTATCATCGGCCCAGCTTGACTCAGTATAGTGCCTTTCCACTTTATTGTCACGTGTGCATACTGTGCAAAGTACAATGAAAGGACAACAGATGACACACGCGCAATAAAGAAATGAACAGACGACAGAGGATGGTACCTTTCTGCCAGTCTGTCTCCATGCACTAACACCTGCTGGACACTCTTTAAAAGTCAAATCTGCACAGAATACCATATGTGAGCTTGCTGGACTGAATGGCCACTTCACACCAGAACTGTTCTAATATACAGTGTGTAGAAATATATATATATATATATATATAGTAGATATCACATGGGCTGGGCGGGCGTCCCGGCCAGAAGAGAGGATGGTTTCTTACCAGGACGGGAGGCTCCTAACAGGCAGATAGGCATCCTGACCGGAGAGGAGAAGAGGATCGCAAGTGATGAACAGACAGCCCACTGAAAAGGGAAGATGTCACTGGTGGCTTTTTTCCTCCCCCAGCACACTAGATGGCAGCAGCCCCAGATATCAGCGTGCAGTAAAAGCCAGCAGAGCATGCTGGGAGATGTAGTCCAGCAGTGCAGCCCTACTGGGATCACTGGTGCCACCCTGGCACACTGAAGTACTCTTAATTAATTACCCTTAATTAAAGGGGCCGCACTCCCTTACCCAGGTGAGTCGGAGCTGAGAGGACGTATGGGGCAGTGCGGTGGTGAGAGGTATTAGTGGAAAGAGAAGACATGTTTATTTGTGCTGTTGATTCTTTGAGGAGGAATTGTTTAATAAACTTTCCTTTCTTTGAGCCCTGGACTTGGTGTGATCGTGTTTAGGGGTTTGGGGTTCGTTGACCACCCTGGTTTCCTTCACAATTTGTTAGCATTCCCACAAATGTACCATCCTGTGTTTCAATGGAATCCAGCATGGTGCCCCCCCCACATCCCTTTACTGCCCAGAAGTTAAAGTCATGCCCTTCCCACTTCGTGTCCTAAATTTTGTACTGTATGTTCTGCAGATTTGGCAGAAAGTGGAGGAACGTCTTGGCACAACTCGAGCTTGGCACAGCCATAACCTCAATCTTCCAGAATCTTGCACTTTGTATTGGTGCCAGGGCCATCTCTTTTCGGCCATGGCCTGATTGGGGCATTGGGACGCTTGGTGACATTTATAATGACTTATGCTCTGGGTTTTCTGTTCTTTCTTTCTCTTTCTCTTTCTTTTTCTATCTTCAAATCTGATTGGTCCTTAAGGCCCAGGGGGTCCCAACCTCCTCTGATTATAATAATAATAATTCTTTACATTTATTTTGTGCTTTTCTCGCTACTCAAAGTGCTCTCCACACAGGGAAGTGAGCACACCATCTCCTTACCGCTAAGCAGCAGCGCTACCACTGCACCATCCGCACTTCCTTCCCGCCCCCTTTCTACATTTTCCCCTCTTTATACGTAAGACATCTTGTCCTTTATTTTCAGTTTGGCAGCATCGCCTCCTTTCGTCCACTCCCATCTCATGGAAGGATATTCTTAACGATATCACAGCGATATTTTTATCTGCATGCGCAGTTTAAATTTGTACATCGCCTTTACATCACCACCTCAAAAACGTTGTGCTATGCTTTTGGCTACCAAGCCCATGTGCCATCAGTGTCCTTTAAATGCCCTGACACTTTCCTCCTAATGTTCTGGGACGGCCCTCCATGTTTCCAGGTGCCCATCTGATGTTCCCCTTTGCTCTCCTGTATTTCTTCCTCTCTTACCTTCACTTCTATCCAGCAGAGGTTATTCTGTCGGCCATCATCTCTGCTAAACTCCTCTTAGCCTCTCGCTGGAAATCTCCTGACTGTTTCATTTATGTAAGGTAGAATACCCAGAGCGGACTGGGCAGTCTAATGGTCTGGAATCCCTGCAGATTTTATTTTTTCTCCGGCCGTCTGGAGTTTTTTTTTGTTTTTCTGTCCCCCCTGGCCATTGGACCTTACTCTTATTCTATGTTAATTAATGTTGACTTATTTTATTTTCTTACTGTGTCTTTTATTTTTCTATTCTTTATTATGTAAAGCACTTTGAGCTGCTGTTTGTATGAAAATGTGCTATAGAAATAAATGTTGTTGTTGTCCTTTAATTTAACTTTCCTTGAGCATTTGGTGGCGCAGATCGATGGATCAGCTGGCACCAATATGGAGGCATGGCTGGCGAGGGGTCTGCATCATGCCACCAATCTTAATCCTTACTTTTTTTTCTTTTTTAAATTCTGTTTCCTCTCCGAGGCTCACTGTGCCTGTTTGGCACCTCTTGCCAGTCTGCATGGGCATCAGTAATATTCCTTCAATGTGGAACCCTTTTTACACTTCATTGTTTCATTTAGTGTTCCCCCCTTGGTGATTTCAGCCCACAGACACTTGATCATTTCATCTAAGCGCCTTCAGTAACCCCCTGTGATTTCAGCCTGTGGGGGCACTTGATTGTTTGTTCCAGCTGATGGTTGCCCCCGCCCCCCCGGGTTGGTTTCAGAGCCTCAAATGTTGGCGATTTCCCCCTCTGATTACGTCACTTGGTGTGGTCCGCATCCCACCCCAGTGATGCCACTCTGCACTTAATTCTTTTCCTTTTGCTGTGACACTTGCTGTGTTTGTTTGGCATCTCTCGCCAGTCTGTGTGGGCATTAGTAGTTGATTTTGATTTGGACCCCTTTTTACAGGGCAATTTCATTAGGGTGGGTGGTGTGTCGGGCACACTGTGGGGAGGGGGTGTTGTTGGCTATAATTGTCTCTCTTTGTTTCTCAAAAATTCTTAAAGGCATTTCTTTTGTGCTTGCTGAACATTTTGATCACAAAAAGAATATTTGTTAGTATCTGCATATTAAAACGTTTGTGATGTTACGATTGTAACCCGTGTCTTTGTAACGATCTGAATCTCCAAGTGATCCCGAGGTGAGGCGAGAAGCACAGCTGGCTTACGGTCAGTTGAGTTTTCTTTATTCTTATTTATTTCGCCGGGGGTCCCCTGTGAGAAAGAAAGACACCAGTACTCTACGTAGAACTTAGAAGGCAAATCTTGTATTAGTGTGTCCCAGGCCGACCACAATCGGAGTACAAGACAACGCCGACTGAGGCTGCACCCGCACTTTCCTGAAGGGGATGCCAGGGGTTTCCTGCATTGTGAAGTCTCCTCGCTTCTCAGGCTGTGCCATCCATGAAACTTGTTGGTCAAGCGGCCCTGAGCATCCTAAACCAGGGAGCAGGGCTGACTACATGTGCCATCACTAGGGTTGGCGTCACCCAAGTGAAGACCCCCGAAGCCCCTAAGTGACTATTGTGATTGGTGCTCTTTAATTCATTTTCTTTTTTTTTATGCTTGCCTAAGGACTTTCTGGGATTTTTCGTTCCAACATTAACTTCATCTCTCATCGTGGCTCCCAACTAACTTGTAACCTTTTAGTGGGTCAGCGCCTGCTCCCATCCTTACTGTGGCGCCATTTTGAATAGTTACGGGCTCCGCCATTTTGTGATCTTCGCATCGGTCGTTGCCAAGACAATCTCCCAGAAGTCCCCAGGACTATTTAAAGGTCATTCAGATGCTGTTTGGGAATGCGTGTTCAACTTGATGTGTGTGTGTGTAGCCGCATCTTTTCCAGGGTCTCGAAACTGAGTTGCTACTGGGTTGGTAAGGCAGGATCAGCACGAGTCAGACGTGTACGAAAGACATTTCTCACTCCAGTAAACTTTGTTTTAAAAGGTGTTGGTGAAAATTCAAAGCAAAACAGAGAAGAAAGTTGTTACACACTCGGAATGAAAGACAATACAGGAAAAAAAACGTTTCTTCTCCAATCTTAGCTGGTGTGTTGTTTTCTGTACTTAACCCCTTGTTGCCTACATTTATTTACAATTATATAAAAAAAAAATGAAATTAGTGCGCAGAGGTAGTTTCCACTATGACTGCTAGATGACGTGACCAGTTCTTCCAAATTTGATCCTTGGTACGTATTGATTGGCGGGATACATGCACCATCTCGGCTACATTCAGGCCGGAAACGGTTTGAAGCGATTTCACGACAATCGTCTACAAGGTTGTGTTACAGTGGAGCTCCGGTTCACTTTCCAGAAAGTGACATGTGAACGGAAATGCTTGTATTCCAAATCAAATTTTCCCATTAGAAGTAATGCAAATGTAACTAATCTGCTCCACAACCCAGATAAACACGCACTGTACACGTATTGAGGAGAAGCCCGCACTGGGGTGATGTGCTCACACTCGTCAGTGCCACTCGGACGACGCATTGTGGACTAAGTGTTGTGAAGGAATAAGCACAGAGACAAGACAAGATCAGGGGATTCCCGTTTAATGTCTTCGAAAGATGAGTACCGTATATACTCATGTTGAAGTTCTCCCACGGATAAGTCGGGACTTGATTTTATTGTATAATTTCCAATATTTTATAATGTCGGTTGTGTAAGTCGAATGCGGAAAACTCACACTGTTGGTCCAAGAGATTGTGATATGCTAACACCCACCTGAGAGATTCACCACGGGGCACACAGCCTTCTTTTTTTTCTATGTGATGTGCCTTCGTGACCACACAGTGATACCCAAACAATTCTGAAGTGACATTTGCACAGATTTGTGTTTTTTGTATCTCGCACCCTCGTACACTTTTATCATAAGAGCATCCCTTATCTACGATCAGAAGAAAATATGATGCTGGTGAAAGAAATTAGTAACTGCACTGCTGTGTCTGAGAAACTGATGTGAGATTGGAGTAGGGAAGAAGATGTAAAATAAAATTAAGTGTTGTATTTTTGAACGGGCGTATAAGTCAGGTTCTGATTTTATGATCAATTTTTTGGGTTTCAAGAGCCAACTTATACGCGGGTGCATACGGTAGTCACTCCTGACCGATACTAAGGTCAGAATTTGCAATAAAGACATTTGACAACCATGAACTTCTATGCGGATCTTTTTATATGACGATGGCAGGAAATGATAAAGAAAGGAACTGGAAGTGAGCTGGCAGGAAGTGATGTCATCAGGGAGGTCCAGGAAGTGAAGTCATTATGGAGGGCCGGAGGTGTCGTCATCAGAAGGGGGCCGGAAGGGACGTCTTCTGGAGAAGGAAGTGGCAGTGAAGTCGCCGTAGTGGCGTTTGTGCGTGAGTCTGAGGTACAAGCGGTTTATTGTTCTTCTGATGGTCTGTTGAAAGAGGGGAAAAAAGCGTTGGCACTCCGTTCCAGACCCCTATCTCTTGTTCTTTCACGTTCCTTTAGGCCCTTTGGCGTGCATGTGTGACAGTGTGCGTGACCAAGTAGTGACTGGGGGGAGACCAAGACAAGTCCTGATGTGATGAATTCCTGATCCGGGTGGTGATCCGTGCCCCTCTCTGCCCCTCTGTGTCTGTCTTTCCAAATCCTGGTTTCACTCCCCCTTGGCATATTGTTCGCCAGTGGTGCAGTCCCGCAGCAGAGCGTCCACGTTCATTTGACTTTGGCTTTGTCTGGACTGACGGCAGAGCGCTGCGTTCACACTACCCATAAGCCTTGGCGAACGCTGTGTTGTATTGCGTCTGCTCCTGTCCATTGCGGTCACTGTGTTATTTCCAAATTGCCTTTTCTTTTTGACTTACCCTCGCACACAGGAGGTTACATCCGCTTTGGAGGGTTTTCAACGAGGTTCGATCCAGAGATGGCGCTTTAGTGTGGGCGGAAGGCCAAAACGCACAGGATGTGTCCGCGTTAGAGTAGGCACAGCTTGTCATTTTCTGTTAATGTGTTGTTTCTGAGAAGCATAAAGTCGCGGGTTGAAGCGGCTCCGCTGACCCCTGCCTCAGTGTTAAGACCTGCTTTGTACTTGATGTGCGGGTCACTCAGCAATTATGACATCAGGCGCGTGGACACGCCCCCTCATGCGGCTCGGGCACAGAAATTTTCCTGACTGCATTCAAAATGGCCATCTTTGACAAGAGGCTGGCAGCAGAAGTGATGCAATTTAGGCGCCTGTATGACTCCGTGTGATGACAAAGTCATGGAAGGAAGTTGCAAACAGCACTGGACAACACGAAGCAGCATGCAAGAAAACCGTGACTGCTCGCCTTCTCCTTTTATCTTTGTTTTGCTCTTCACCTCCTTGCTGTTGACCCTGAGTGTGTTTCAGGCTCTGAATTGTCTGTACTTACAGCAGCCATGCCACCTGCACTTCAGAGTAGAGAGGTCACCCACCTGAAACTCAGCCTGTTCAGGCCCGGCCAGGTCTTGGATGGGAGACCACCTAGGAAAAGTTTGGGTTGCTGCTGGAAGGGTGTTGGTGAGGCCAGCAGGGGGCGCTTACCCTGTGGTCTGTGTGTGTGGATCCCAGTGCCCCCCACTGCAGTGACAGGGGACAACACCGTGCTGTACAAATGGAGCTGTCCTTCAGATGAGATGTAAAACCGAGGTCCTGACTCTCTGTGGTTATAAAAGATTTTGGGGTATCCTGATGTCCTGGCTAAATAGCTCACCATCGGCCCCCTAATCATCCCCTGTCTCTGATTGGCTCTCTCACCACTTCGCCACCTAACAGCTTATTTGTGGTGAGCATACTGGAGCAAAAATGGCTGCCGCCGCATCATCCAGGTGAATGCTGCACATTAGTGGTGGCTCCCCACTCAATGAAGTGCTTTGAGTTGTGAGAAAAGCACTAAATAAATTATTATTATTATTATTATTATTACGGTTAAACCAGAGTCACACTCGGAGTGACGTTTAGTGATTCGCTTTGTAGTCTTTGGCTTCAATAACTCTTAGTATTCTGCTGCCATCTAGTGGATGAAATCACATCATGCAGATAAATAATCCTGAACATTTCTAGGCGTTTTGCCCCTCTAAGGACACTTATTAATATTCATGAGTGGGGTGGAGCCTTCAAACAACACACAATGGTGTGTCGATGAGAAGCTGTGAGGTCAGGTTTAGAACAAAGCGACACTGCGCCGTTAGTTGAATGGAGCGACCGTGAGGATGATGTGAATTGGCACTGATAGTGAAACTTACACAGCACAGTATGACCAGCCTGGTGAATCCGGTCGCATCAGGGTTTATTATGGAAGTGGTTTTGTGGCAAAAGGATCACGATCAAGTAGAACAAAAAGAAAGACGTTGGCCCCCAAAGCCCTGTTCTCAATGCAGCCACCGTCAAAAGTTCATCCATCCATTATCCACCGCTTATCTGAGGTCGGGTTATGGGGGCAGCAGCAGCCTAAGCAGGGAAGCCCAGACCTCCCTCTCCCCAGCCACCTCCTCCAGCTGCATTGGAAGGACACCGAGGCGTTCCCAGGCCAGCCGGGAGATATAATCCCTCCTGCATGTCCTGGGTCTGCCCCGTGGCCTTCTCCAGTGGGACATGCCCAGAACTCCCCCCCCAGGGGGCATCCTGACCAGATTCCCAAGCCACTTCAACTGACTCCTCTCAATATGGAGGAGCAGCAACTCAACTCCGAGTCTCTCCCGGAGAACTGAACGCCTCACCCTATCTCTAAGGGGAAAGTCCAGCCACCCTGCAGAGAAAACTCATTTCGGCCACTTGTATCCGCGATCTTGCTCTTTCGGTCACTACCCAAAGCTGGTGGCCATAGGCGAGGGTAGGAACGTAGGTCAACTGGTAAATTGACAGCCTCGCCTTCTGGGGGTCAGCTCTGTCTTCACCACGACGGACCGTTGCCGAGCCCGCATTATAGTGGATGCCGCACCGATCTGTCTGTCGACCTCCCGCTCCATTCTTCCCTCACTCGTGAACAAGACCCCAAGATATTTGAACTCCTCCACTCGAGGCAGTAATGTATTCCCAACCCGGAGAGAGCATTCCACCCTTTTCCGGCTGAGAACCATGGCCTCGGATTTAGAGGTCCTGACTCTCATCCCCTCCGCTTCACACTCGGCTGCGAACCGCTCCAGTGAGAGCTGGAGGTCACCGTCCGATGAAGCCAACAGAACCACGTCATCCTCAAATAGCAGAGACGAGGTCACTGAACCAGACCCCCTCCTCTCCTTGGCTGCGCCTAGAAATTCTGTCCATAAAACAAAAGTTTGTGTCAAGGAAATGTGGAAGTCACTAAGCCTTGTGCCACAATAACACAAGGAGTGCGTCAAGCATGCAGATCAGGTGTTGACATTCTACCGTCTCATATAAGAGGAGCGTGCAAAGGAACATGCGTGAACTGTCCCAATTGTGACGCTGAGCTGTACATTGGTGACAGTTTCAAAAACACGTCACACCAAGGACGCGTTCTACATCTGCATCAGTACCGCTGTGGACACTGGACGCTCGTCCTGCTGTGTTTATGCTGATGTTTTGCTGTTCATGTGTTTCTGTTGCACCCAAAGCCACACTTTCTTGTTTCCGAAACAACATAACAAAACATAACATTATGGAGGACAACTCATTGTCCACCGGCAGAGTCTTCTCGAGCTCAGCCATCTTTCTCTGATCAACTTCCTCTGCTGTGAAATTGTCATCTCTGTGACAGTCGACCAGACTCTGCCACCTACTGACCAGGAGGATATCGACTCGCCAAATCACACGGGCCACCACAAGGAGACGTGCGTTTTGGTCACCGTCTGCCACAAGTTCAGGGCTTTAGGGTTGTTGACCCTCTGGCAGCTGCCTCCATGTTAAGAAACGCCGATGCTGTGACCACCGTGACCTTCAACTGAGGAACAACATCCACCCCAGGGTGCCTTAAAAAAATGACTGAGCAATAGGTGACACGTGACGTGACATTGCCCGTGTTGTTTTATTGAGCAAATCACATGTTTGTTGACTTTTTAAATAAGGTTTTCCATAATGTAATTGGCCTCCATTGGATTAATAATTCACAAGTGAGTGACATTTGTAAACATTAATTGAAATTAACTTCATTTAGCACGCCGGCATCAGTAATTCTTTCAACCTGTGGAAGATGTCAATTACTGTTTCCCGGAGAGGTTCCGTTGAGCGTGTCACAGTGTGTGACATGTGGAGTGTCTCAGCCGCCCTCCTCTTTGTGCCCAGATCTACGTGTGTGACGTGAGGGGCAGAATGTGCTGCCCCGCCATAATTCACTCGCTCGTTCAGCGCTGTGACAAGTTTGCGGGTAAAGTGCAACGACCGACTTGGCTAATTACGATACGAGTCCATAAAGACAGCGCAGTCTGAAACTGATTAGCAGAACTGGAGCGCAGCACTCTGTGTCCGCCAATTCATTGATGACCTGCGCCCGCTTCAGACCCTCCGCCAATGCCCAGATTTTTCTTGCGCCCCAAATCCTGTACTTGTATTTGTGTTTCTGATATTTTTATGACTCAAAATGGGTGACACACTGGCACAGTGGTTAGCGCTGCCGCTTCATGGACCTCACGTTCTGCATTCAGATCCCTACCATTTCTCTTGAACCCCGGACACCGATAGTCACAGCCGAGGACAGACTGAGCAGTGAGGACACAGAACAGCAAACAGCAGGTGACACCTCAGCATCACACTGGCACGGTACCTGCAGTGCCAATACTGCCACCAGCCCGAAGTTTTCCCTGCAAGGTGGCTGAGCTCCATAGATTGACGTCGTACCCAGGAAACAGCAAGAGTGGTGCGAAACGGGGCACATCGCTTAGTACTTTCCAAATGGTGTCCATCATTGAATAAAGTGCAGGGCATCCAACTTCACACTGACACCCCCCCCCCACCTTTGTCAGATGTGAGGCTCCATCTCTCTCTTTCTCCCTCCTTTAATTTAGTGCCCCCCTTCTGGGTGACCCCTTTGATGTGTTTGTGCCCATTTTCCCCAATGCAGCTGATGGTGGTGCTTCTAATTGCAGCTTTCAAAACTGTGGAGCCAACCATAGCTGGCAGGCCTTGCACTCCAGAGCCCTTTGTAATTTGGCTCAATCAAGACGTGCGATGGGTGCCCACGATGCCAGTCAGCCTGGTCCTGTCATCTTACACATATTTGAGGACAAAGATAAAATGGCTGGCTTCAGAGGATTCAAATATTTAACTTTGATGCCTGCACAACGAGGCGTCCGCTTTGCCTGCCCGCCACACTTGTTTTCCGAGGGAGCATTTGGAAGCCTGGCGGCCAGCTGCCCATTGTGCTGATGGCTCTTCCCATTTTGGCTGACCTGAGCGCTGATGGTGAGTTAATGGCCAATGAAGCCGTCCAGGGAGATGCCGCCGGCTTTGCTAATGTGTAAAGTCTAAAGTGCTCTCCAGAGCCGCAGGCGCCCAGCGTCCAGATTGTGAGAGCCATTTCCGTGTCCTCGGATATCCAGGGTCTGTCGCAGTTAATGCCACTGCTCGGTGCCAGCTCTGCCTCCGAATGGCCACTGGGCCAGTGCTGGCCACCACGAGCCAAGGCCTATTTGTACTTGTATTTAGCACTCAGGAGGCGACAGAAGCGACAGCAGCGGCTGATTCCTTCAGTGGCAATACTCGGGTCGAACTCAGCAGATCTGTGCCAGGATGGCAGGGCCATGCCAGGGTTCATTTAGTGGAGAATGGGGATGGCTCAGCAGGCTGGACGTGGCTCCTCTTCATTTAGCTGTGTGCTCATTTATTGTCATTTGGTCCCACATTCACACGTGTGTTTATTTAAAGGGCTGTCTGCTTCAGTGTTCGATTCAGAAGAGGCAGATGGGGGTCCCATTTGTGGACAGTTTTGTGAATGAAATGCTATCACTCGGGTGCTCTGTGTGGTATTATCTGGCCTGACTGGCAGGCCACTGGAGGGCGCCAGTGCTGTAATTTGGGAGATTAGGTGGAGGTCTAAGGGGACCTTCATTTTAACCCAAAACTGGGGATTCTGGGTGGTCCTAGTACCCTAGCAAGATTTGCTGTCCATTGGGTGGCATTATTGACTGGAATACTAGGGCCTGCCACCAGCTGGAAAGAGTGGGTAGCCCAGAAGGAGTTGTTGAGTCCTCATCCCTTTAATAGAAATTAGTGGGATTAATGCGCTTAGTGGGGCTGCTGCCAGGAGACACCCAGACCTGGGATGTAAACGAGTATATGACTTAATGACACAGAAGAGATATGGTGCCAGGGAAAGGGGTAGTCAAAGAACTGGGAAGGGCAGAACCCCTGATTCCAAGGTGTACCCCCCTTTAACCCTAGGTGCCTGTGTGGAGTTTGATGTGTGACTGTGTGTTTGACTTATGAAAGACTGGGGATCTGGTCATCAGTGCCCCCTGCTTGAGTGCGGCACTCTTCAGATGACAAACAGGTTTAGTGACAATCATCATAATAATAATAATAGCAAGGATGAACATGCCACATTATGAAGTTCAAGGTGTCGGCGGGGCAGCACTCGGTGCAAGACAGGAAACAGACAAGGAGAGGGCGCCAGTCCATCACAGAGCGTTCTTACACACACACACGTTAAACCTGATAATGAAGGATGTCATTAGCATACGGACACACCCCTAATCGACCATATATGGTAGCGGTTATGACTCTTCCTCTTATTCATATAGACTTTGTTTTGTCTGTTTTTGGTTCATTTTGTTTTGCAGTCTTACAGAGTATTGTTTTATGTATATATATATATTTGGAGAGATATCATTCCAACTCCATCTTATACATTTTGTTTGCGGCATTTTGGAACGTTCTCTCATGGTCGCAGTTATTTTATTGATGGTAATCACGTTTGCTGTGGGTCACACGTCCCGTTTTATTGTTGTATGTAACGTCATGATGCACCCCTATAAAAGATGCTGGTGGGGTGCCATCAATGTCCAGTTTGTGGGTGAAACCACAACTTTGTCATTTTTGCCTAATGTTAGTTATTTGGTAAAAGGTCATTAGGTAGCCTGGACTTTTGCTTTTGTTTGTCTTAGTTGATTAACTTCTCACAATTAGGTTTGGCAGATTGTAGATTGGCATTGACCTTCTTAGTTTGACTTTTCACTGTCTTCTTGGCTATTCCTTTAGGTTTCCTGTCGTTTTGTTAAATTGTATTTCTTTTCAAGCTTGAAATGGCTAACTATAGTAAAACTGGCCTTTTAGAGCCTTGTAGGCCTTGAAGTTAAAACAGAGCTGAGCTTATTAACATAATGACACACCTCTAACTGACCCTATATGGTAACACTGGCCTTTTAGAGTCCTGGGTCATTCTTGACTTCATGACATCCTTCTGAGTGAGCACATGTGCCAGCCCTGATATTTTAGAGCCTTGTAGTGACTTTGAAGTTGGGTCATAGTTAACCTCATTAACATACTGACGCACTCTAAGTTAGTCATGTGTGGTCATTTCAGAGCCTTACGTTGGCCTTAACATGAGATCACAGTGTGACTTATTAGCGTAGTGACACACCCCTATTCGACCATATATGGTGACTATGACCTTTCAGAGCCTTGTATTGGCCTTGGCATTGGATCACAGCTAAGCTCATTAAATTAAAAAAAATGTAATTCAGTTCGGCATATATGGTGACCGTGACCTTTTAGAGTATTGTGTTGGCATTGAAATGAGGTTGCAGTTAAACTCATTAGCATACTGATATGCTAATAATTAACTATTAATAGTGACACTGGCCTTTTAGAGCCTGGCATCTGCCTTGAAAATAGGTCACAGTTAAGCTCATTAGCATACTGGCCTATCCCTAATTGATTATTTATGGTGTCCCTGGCTTTTTTGAGCATTGTGTTGGTGTTCAAATGAGGTCACAGTTAAACTCATTAGCATACTGACACACCCTAATTGATTATACGCTATATGGTGACCTTGACTTCTTAGAGCCTTGTATTGACCTTGAAAGTAGATCTCAACAAAGCTCATTAACATATTGACACACCCCTCATTGACCATAAATGGTAAACCTGGCCTTTTAGAGTCTTGTAATTGGCCTTGAAGTTAGGTCACCATTAAGCTCATTTAACATACTGGCATATTCCCAATTGGCTATATATGGTGACCCTGGCATTTTAGAGCATTTTGTCGGTGTAAAAAAGGGTCAGATTTAAACTCATTAGCATACTGATTTGCCCAGTTTGACCATATATAATGAGTTTGGTCTTTTAGAGCATTGTGTTGATGTTGAAATGAGGTCACAGTTAAGCTCATTAGCATACTGACACACCTCTAATAGACTGTATATGGTGACTGTGGCCTTTTAGAGCCTTGTATTGTCCCTTGAAGCTCATTAGCATACTGACACACCCCTAATAGACTATATATGGTGACTGTGGCCTTTTAGAGCCTTGTATCGTTCCCTTGAAGCTCATTTGCATACTGACACACCTCTGATAGACTATATATGGTGACTATGGCCTTTTAGAGCCTTGTATCGTCCCTTGAAGCTCATTTGCATATTGACACACCCCTCATTGGCCTTTTAGTGTCTTGTAGGACCTTGAAGATCTGAGCCTAAAAGGTTGGCACTGAAGTGTCTGGGACAGCCAAGCACTGGCAGTTTTATTATAAATTAAGATAAAACTGAAGTGGCTGTCGACATGCGGGCCACAGTCTGTTTCTGTGAAGTCAAATGTTTCATCAACACATTTAATTAACTAAACCACTGTCAAAATTTAAAGACCAAGACTGCTAACCAGGAACACTGAACACTAAAACGCACATGGCAGAGGTTCTCAAGTCCTCATCCGCACTCCCCTGATTTGACCGGACCCCCCCTTCCGGTTCACTTTTGTCATCTGTGTGTTGGCATTGCCTGGTGGTCATGCTGAATGCCTATGGAGGGCACACCATGAAGCCCCAGCGTGCCCGTCTGTGTTTTTGTTTGCCGTGCCTTCTCTGTGGCAGACATGTGGGGGATTTCTGTGTAATTACCACTAAGCCTGGTATTTGTTCTACAGCTAAAAGCATTTAAGGATGTGGAGCAGCGGGATCAGGAAAATAAATCGTGTGGGTGAAATTTAAATTTGACCATCTGAGACCTTTATGGGAACATATTTAGAGAAAAGTCAAGCAAAATGACCCCTTTTATTGGCTAACTAAAAAGATTACAATATGCAAGCTTTTGAGGCAACTTCTTCAGGCAAGATGGTGTCATTTTGCTTGACTTTTCTCTACATTCACAATGGCTAACACGGTACAACACCCTAGTACTACTGGAAACATATTTGAAAGTGAGCCGACTTTCCAGGAGCAGATTCAGAGTTTTGGGAGTCATCCTCCTGCTTCAGTTTGAAATTACAGGAGAATTCAGTAAGGTAGCACCTCATCCCAAAACCCCCCCAAGGCAGGAAAGTGAGTGAGAAAATTGGACCACCACAACTGGCCTTGAAACTGAGTACTCCTCAACACTGGCCTCACGCTTGTTGTCCAAAGTACTTTGTGGTGGTGCTCAAGGTGAAAGGTGCAATTATAAAATGACTGAAGTGACTGGCCCTGGCGCCATTAATGACCAAACTCGCTTAATCCGGTTTAGGGTCACAGGAGGGCAAACCCCATCACAGAGCACCAAGGGCAGGCAGGCACTTACATTAAACAAAGATTGAGGGGCTGCCACTGTGGCAGTGTTTAAAGATGGGTGGGCGTAACGGCTTTGAGAAACATCTTGGTTGGTGCTGACTTGTAAAGGCGCTATACAGAATCAAGACAGTTGAGTAATTGGTGGTCTTATGTTTTCTGTAATGTCAAGGAGGTCACGTTGAAAGGTCAGTCATTCAGTAATTGTCCAACACGCTATATCCTAACGTGGGGGGTCTTCTGGAGCCAATCCCAGCTAGCACAGGGCAGGAACAAATCCCCGGGCAGGGCGCCAGCCCACCGCAGGGCACACACACACCAAGCACACACTAGGGACAATTTAGGATAGCCAGTACACCTAATACACAGTCTTTGGGCTGTGGGAGGAAACCCACGCAGACACAGGGAGAACATGCAAATTCCACGCAGGGAGGACCCAGGAAGCGAACCCGGGTGTCGTAACTGCAGGTCAGCAGCACTACCCACTGCGCCACTGTGCCAACATTGAAAGGTGCCATATAGAATAAAGACAATTGAGTGACTGGTGGTTTGAGGTACTCTGTAAAATAAAGAAGGTCTTTCACAGTGGCCATTTTATAGAGGAATGCATTGCTTCATTATTAAGACAAGTAATACATCATAAGTCAGAACCCCGACCATTAGAGTCATCCAATAGAACGGAGGGAACTGAGTGAGTCTATAAAGTAAAGATGAGCCCTGTGAAAGATGCTATATGAAATAAAGGCAGTTAGGCGATTGGTGGTCTTAGGTCTCCTGTAGAATAAAGGTTGTCATTGTGAAAGGCACTATATAGAATGTAGACAGGTGATTGGTGGTCTTATGTACTCTATAAAGTAAAGGTAGCCACTGTGAAAGGTGATATAGAGAATAAAGAGAATTTAAGGACTGGTGGTCTTATTTACTCTGTAATATAAAGAAGGTCACTGTGAAAGGCACTATATAGAGTAAAGACAATTGAGTGACTGGTTGTCTTTGGTATTCTGTAAAATTGAAGGTTGTCAGTGTGAGAGGCTCTGTGTAGACAATTGAGTGACTGGTGGTCTTATGTGCTCTACAAATTAAAGGTGATTCCTGTGAAAGGTGCTATATAAAATAAAGGCAATTAGTTGATTGGTGGTCCTCTGTAACATAAAGATGGTCTCTGTTAAAAGCACTGCATAGAATAAAAGTAGTTAGGCTACTGGTGGTCTTAGATCACCTGCATAATCAAAGATGGGCACCCTGCAAGGCTCCATATAGAATAAAGTCAACTGAGTGATTGGAGATCTTAATTACTGCGTCATTGTGAAAGGCACTATATACAGCAGGTAATAATGATTGAGGTCCTAGTGGTGTTAGTTACAAAGGATAGTGAAGGTGGTCATTGTGACAGAATGAAGATAACTGAGTGACTGGTTGTCTCATGTACTCTTTAAAATAGACATAGTCGCTGCGACAGGCGCTTTACAGAAAGCCCTATAACGTCCTGAATTGGAGATCTGAGCTACATTGGATGGGTTGGGTGATGGTGCTGATTGTGTAAGGCGCTATAAACTTCCTAACATGGCCGGCCGACATCTGCTCGGCCTGCGAGTTGGCATCTCGGCTGTGAAGTGCGGCAAGGCGTGTGACTCCAGGTGACAGCACAGCTGCTGATTGTCTTCTCACCTGCACCGCATCGCCAGCTGCTGTGCAGAAACAGAAGGTCATCGCTGCAGCACCGAGGAAGGTGTCGACGTTGGCGATGCGCCCGAGCGGCACCTCTGAGCGGCTCGGAACAGCAGAGCAGCCGCAAGATTTAAATAAATGACGGCAAATGTTGTTGATATCACTCAGCCCACGGATCACAAGTTTGTTGGCCATGATTTATCACACACTTTACGCGGCAGTTAGCCTGTAAACAGGGGCCGTTTATCACCAGAGAAGCCCCCTCCCTGCAGTGCCGAGAGCTGCATGCCAAGTGTCACTGGTAGGGAGGAGACGAGGACACACACACTGCCAACCTTCTGAACCTGAAAGGAGGAGCTGTTGTAAGCCATCTTATTTCAGCAGGAGGACCCTTAGGTTCCTATCAGCAGACCACCATAGTTAGGTTCTGTGATTCACGGGGCGTCACCATCAAGCGGTGTACCTCAGGAAGTCGTCCGTGTTACCAAGTCACACGCTTCAGTGAGGACTAGACCACCATCGCTATACTAGTCAAGGTTCAGACCAGGCCTGCTGACCATCTTCTCAGGTCGTGAGATTCATTGCTGTCATCAGGCCACGTCATTCATGGGTGGGCTCTTCGGTCTCTAGAGTTCAGGGAGGGTGGGCTCTGTTGTAATGCCATCTGAGGAGATCAAAGTAGGAAACACTACACGTTCATTCAGGTGACAGAAATGGCTACCCTAAAGGTGGCACCAACCGAGGGTGGGTTGTACACTTTAATGAGGGTCTGATCCCTTTTTCAGGCTAACTGACCACCATTGAAGAGTCAGTACCATGTGGCCTGACTGTCATTATTGTGCTGTTTGATTTCAGTGAGCACTTGGTCACCGTCATTCGTGGTCATTGAGGTCCTGAATGTCATCATTATCATCAGACTGTATACTTCAGTGAGGGCCACACCACCAGTGTCAGGCTGTGTAGTTCAACGAGGGCCTAGTCAGAGTCATCAAGAGGGACAGTTTATTGAGGACCAGACCACCTTCAGGAGCTCATTGAGGCTCAGTCTGTCTGGTCAGGCCGCCAATCATCTAGGTAGGTCATGAGATTCTTTGATCCTGTTACCACTGCCATCGGGTCACATCATTCATGGATGGACTGATTAGTCTTTAGAGTTCAGGGAGGGTCTTCAATGTTTCAGGCAACATGGTTCAGTGGAGATCTAACACATCCATCATTAAGTTACGTGGTTCACAGAAGGGTCTGATTATCTGATCAAGATAAGAAATTCACTGAAGGTCCAACCTTTCACTCTGGCTATAGAAGTCAGTCAGGGTCTTGCCCACCATTATTAGGTCATACAGATCATTGATGGTGTCCTTGTGGAACCAATGTAGAAAGCATTTTAAGACGGAGAAGCTTCTTTCTGTGGCACCCCTGCAAAAGAACCACCTCTTTCAACCCTCACAAACATGTGCAGTTTTTAATATCTGGAAAAAATTTGGACTTAACTTGTTAAGAGATCTTTATATAGACAACGTCTTTGCATCCTATGAACAATTACAGTCCAAATTTAACATTCCAGCTACAAATTTCTTTCACTATCTTCAAATCAGGAACTTTGTTAAACAGAACCTTCCAGATTTTCCTCATCTTGCACCCTCATCCACGCTGGAAAAAGTATTGCTCAATTTCAAGGAGTTAGACTCCATCTCTACAATATATAAAATCCTTTTACAATCCCTTCCTTTCAAAGATCCAAGAGGACACTGGGAAAATGACCTCTCAATTAATATATCAGAAAAGGAGTGGAAAGTAGCAATGCAGAGAATTCACTCAAGCTCCATATGCAAAGCATACAATTATATAACTCAAAATTATATATCGAGCACATCTGTCTCGACTAAAACTCTCAAAATGTTTCCAGGGCATGATCCAACCTGCGAACGTTGCAACACAAGCCCCAGCCTCACTAGGTCACATGTTCTGGGCCTGCACCAAATTAACATTATTCTGGACAAAAATTTTTAATTACCTCTCAGACAGTCTTGGACTCACAATCCCTCCTAACCCATTAACAGCTGTGTTTGGGGTTCTTCCAGAGGGTCTTAAAGTGGAGAAGGACAAACAAACTGTGATTGCATTCACTACACTGTTGGCACGCAGACTTATTCTGATAAACTGGAAGAACCCAAACTCTCCTCTTTTAAGTCAATGGGAAACCGATGTGTTATACTATTTGAAATTGGAAAAATCAAATACTCAGTTAGAGGATCTGTGCAGACTTTTTCAAAACATGGCAGGATCTAATCAGTAATATTTTGAAATGAGTTTATAAAGCACAGAGAATTTGTTGATTTAGGTATTTTTTACAAGCCTTAAATTTTACACCATTTGGCTTGCTCTCTCTCTCAAGGGTGGGGATCGATCTGTGCTTAGCATAATTCTTTTTTTTTTGTAAAAACTTGATTACTATGTATTGATTATAATAAAATTAATAAATAAAAAAAAAAAAGATAAGAAATTCACTGAAGGTCCAACCTTTCACTCTGGCTATAGAAGTCAATCAGGGTCTTGCCCACCATTATTAGGTCATACAGATCATTGATGGTGTCCTTGTGGTCAAGCTGTGATGTTTCCTTGTATTTTGTGGAAGAAGGAAAAGGTAGGGAGAAGTTCAAAGTGGGAAACAGCCCAGGGTCATTCAGGTGACAGAACTGTCTACCAGAAAAGTGACACGGACTCACAATGGTTTGGACACTTTAAAGAGGGGCTGGTTGACTAATAAGGCCATGTGATTCAATGAAGATATGACTACCAGCATTAGATGGAAAGTTCTCTGGAAAGACCACCTGGTTCAGGGAGAGCATGACCACCATCATTAGGCTGTGTGATTCAACGTCATCGAGCTGTTCAGTGAGAGGTTGTCTGCCATTGTCAGGCCCTAAGTCCCTAATCGGGCCTTGTCATTCATTGAGGTCCTGACTGCCATCATCAGGTCATGTGATTCAGTGAGGGCCTTGTCATAGTCATCACGCTTTGCAATTCAGTGAAGGTCTGAGTGCCGTCATTAGAATGTGCATAATGTCAGGCTGTCTAATAAGACCACATTTGGACCACCACTGTCCAGCTTTGCAGTTCTTTGAGGGCCTGCCTGCCGAATCAGCCTCGTGTTTCAGATGGGGGTCTGACTGTTGTCACCAGGCTGCTGGGTTCATTGAGGACTTTCCAGCCATCTTCAGGCAGTATGCTTTAGTGAGGGGGTTAGACCTTCTTTACCATCTCGTGAGATTCAGTGAGGGTCTTGTTGTCGTCATCAAGCCATACATTTTAGCCAATCAGAATGTGTGTTTCAGTGGGAGCCTGACTGGCATCATTAGGGGCAAGGGCTCTATATGGCTTAATGGCTCATAGAGATTCTGACCACCCATTCATTTAGTGAGTTCACTGAAGGCCTGACTGACATGTTTAGTTTATGCCATTCACTAAGGGTATGGGTGTTGCCTGCAGACCACCCAGTCAAGAGAGAACTCAGGCTATGTGATCTATTGATAGTCTAATTAATGTCATCAAGTCAGATGAGGCTCTGACCACCCAATCAGGTTACATCATTTGGGCCAAAGCCTGACTTCCATTAGGTTATGAAGTTGAGTGATGGTTTGTGATCATCAAGTCACGCTGTGGAGTTCAGTCAGAGTGTCACTACTGCATCAGAATACAATTTCGTTTATGAAGGGTCAGTCCACCTGATCAGGCCATGAGAGTCTGTGAGGGTCTCATTGTTGTCATCAGGCTGGCGAGATCAGGCAGATCCAGAGGCCAGACCATTTGACACCATTAGGCAATGCAGAGAAGGCCAGAAGGAGTTGCATTGTGTCTTTGTGGACCTGGAGAAAGCAAATGACAGGGTGACTGAGAGGAGCTGTGGTATTGGATGAGGAAGTCGGGAGTGGCAGAGAAATATGTGAGAGTGGCACAGGATATGTACGAGGGAAGTGTGACAGCGGTGAGGTCTGAGGTAGGAGTGACGGAGTTGGGATTACATCAGGGATCGGCTCTGAGCCCCTTTCTTGTTTGCAATGATGATGGACAGGCTGACAGATGAGATTAGACAGGAGTCCCCGTGGACTGTGATGTTTGCTGATGATATTGTGATCTGTAGTGAGAGTAGGGAGCAGGTTGAGGAGACCCTGGAGAGGTGGAGATCTGCTCCAGAGAGGACAGGAATGAAGGTCAGTAGGACTACCAAGACAGAATACATGTGTGTGAATGAGAGGGAGGTCAGTGGAAGGGTGAGAATGTATGGAGTGGAGTTGGCGAAGGTGGATGACTTTAAATACATGGGATCAACAGTACAGAGTAATGGGGATTGTGGAAGAGAGGCGAAGAAGAGAGTGCGGGCAGGGTGGAGTGGGTGGAGAAGAGTGTCAGGAGTGATTTGTGACAGATGGAAATCAGCAAGAGTGAAAGGGAAGGTCTACAGGACTGTAGTGAAACCAGCTGTGTTATATGGGCTGGAGACGGCGGCACAAGAGACAGAGCTGGAGGTGGCATAGTTAAAGATGTTAAGATTTGCATTGGGGGTGATGAGGATGGACAGGATTAGAAATGAGGACTATAGAGGGCCAGCTCAGGTGGGACAGTTGGGAGACAAAGTCAGAGAGGCGAGATTGCGTTGGTTTGGACATGTGCAGAGGAGAGAAGAGGGGTATATTGGGAGAAGGATGCTAAGGATAGAGCTGGAAGGTAAGAGGAGAAGAGGAAGGCCTGAGAGAAGGTTTATGGATGTGGTGAGAGGGGACATGAAGGTGATGGGTGTGACAGAGCAAGATGACGAGTACAGGAAGATATGGAACAAGATGATTCACTGTGGCGACCCTTAATGGGAGCAGCCGAAAGAAGAAGAAGAAAGTATCCTTGTAGTGAGAGCCTGATGTAATTCCATAGTTTCTGGTCAGCAGTATCAAGCCATACCATTCAGGGTGGGGCTGATCATCTAATCAGAATGTGTTTCAGTGAGAGCCTGACTACCACAATCCACCTGTTAATTAAGTTCATTGGGGTCCTGATCACCATTGTTAGGCGGGCATGACCGCTGATGTTAGGCTGTGCACTTCTGTGAGGGTCTCACCATCTTTGACATGGTGGTGTGATTAAGTGAAGGTATCTCAGAGCAGGCAAGTGGTCCTGAATGGCTTGAAACATCAGCAAAATGGCATCACCAGCAGCTCAGATAGATTGAATTGCTTCAGTGCTGTGAATTTTTAATCAGTGATGAAGTGTTGATCATCCATGAGATGTCCTCCAATAAGTGAAATGTGGGGACTCCTACTGTCTCCACAGTTGCCGTATTTATCAATTGCCTCTTGGCCTGAGAACGTTCCTAAACTGGCTTGAGAATCTCAGAGTGACACAAATTTGGTTTTTCTTTTAGAAGTGCAACTGAAAAGCATTTTATCAGTGTTGCTAGTTTTGAAATGACTCCAAACTACACACAGAGTTTGTGAGCTGTCCGTATGCACAAGGAGCTGCCAGAAGATGGTGCTCGGGGGAGAATATTAGAAATTCTGGACAACAGCGAACTTATAAAACGAAATCGATCTGACAGAGATGGAATAACATTCATAACACAGCTTGTAGTTTACGTGATCACTCCATCTACGCAGAGAAGCCAATGGCTGTCAGCCAAAGTGAAGTGAGTTGCATTGTGTCTTTGTGGGCCTGGAGAAAGCACATGACAGGGGGCCATGAGAGGAGCTGTGGTATTGGATGAGGAAGTCGGAAGTGGCAGAGAAGTACGTAAGAGTGGCACAGGATATATACGAGGGAAGTGTGACCGTGGTGAGGTCTGAGGTAGGAGTGACAGAGGTGGCATTACATCAGGGATCGGCTCTGAGCCCTTTCTTATTTGCAATGGTGATGGACAGGCTGACAGATGAGATTAGACAGGAGTCCCCGTGGACTGTGATGTTCGGTAACGTTACGTGTAAAATGCAGCTTTGCAATAGCAAGGATTTGGGAATGTCACAGACAACCATTTCTCGAACGCCCTTACAACGTGTCAGGTGATACACAGAGTCCGAAGTTTCCCCACCACTCCACCTGAGGTCAGGTCAAAGCAAGCGTTGGTGTGATGTAAAGCTCATGAATTGCAGGTGATGTCACAGCAGCAACACACCGGTGCTCGTGGACACAAACTGTACGGTAGTAGCCAGCATTTCACCCTGACAGGAGGCGGGACTGGATGGCTGATTGACAGTGCAATGTCACACGGCTACAACTGAGCTCTGCATTCCATGAACTCCTGGAACGTTCAGGTTACGCTTTACAAGGCAAGAAGTTTCAAGAAGGCAGGTGGAGACCGCCGGGGTGTCAAAGAGAAGGTGGGATCACAGAGACGGTGGCAACACGTGACTCTGGAATGCAATCGGGAACAGCGGGAGAGTGAAGACGACTTAGAGCTGTGGCCACTTTCAGTGTTTCCGTCACTTGACAAGGTGTTTGCTGTGGCCAGAACAGCGGGTAGATATGGCTGTGGATCATTCATCTCTATGTATATATTGTGAAGGAAACCCGGGCGTCAGCAAACCCAAATCCCGCCATGAACACAGAAGCACAGTCCCAGGTTGAAATACTGGAAGGTTTTATTTCATTTACCTCCATAAAAGTGATATAAACACAAACAAATACACAAACACAGGTCTTTCTCTCCACCATCCTTCCTTCCTTCCTTCCTTTCTTTCTCCCTACCGCACTACCTTCCTCCACTCAAGTGTTGCTCCACTGCCTCCCACCCTGACTCACCTGGATAAGGGGGTGCAGTCCTTTTGATTACACACCCAAGTGTACTTCCAGTGCCAGGGCGACTGCCCAATCAAAGCACTTCCAGGTCACGCAGAAGTCCATTATAATAGGGAGCTTGTCTCCCTGCAGCGCCCTCTCGTGGCACCCAGTGACTCCAGCAGGGCTGCCATGCTGGCTTATCAATAGGTGTGGATATCCGGGGCTGCTGCCATCTAGTGTGCTGGGGGAATAAAAACTCCTCAGCAATATCTTTTCTTTTACAGTGGCTGTCCGTCCATCTCTTCCTTCCGGGGCTGCTTCCTGTTTCCTTTCCGGCCGGAATGCCCATCCAGCCCGTGTGACATCTACAATATAAAATCCAACATCTGTCTGTATGTCTGTCCACTTTTCACAAGAGAACGACTTAAAGGATTTAGATCAGGTTTTTTTCTAGAAGTCGCTTGAACATTCCAGTTGATTTTGCAACTTCTCTCATCACGCTAAGTATCAGAGTTCACTTGCAGGAGTGATTTATTTGCGCTAATCCGAGAGACGGGGGGAGTGGGGAGCCGGGCGGGACCCTCCTCATGTCCTGTATCACTTCTATGGGGACGGCTCATTGTTAAATAAACGCGTCTGTTATCAGACTTTGCTCTCGTTTGGGGTGTGTGTGTGTCGGTCTGCCCATCTCAGTGCCCGTTATTGTGCTGTTCTTGAGTTGTATAAATATGTGCAGCTTAGTATAATGTCCTACCTTCTTCTTCTTTTACTTCACCTATTACTTTCAATGGTATTATTATTATTATTATCGTTGTGGTAGTATCAGAAAACTGCAAAACAGCTTCATGATTTCCAAGGACACTTTGTGGCTGGAGGTTCCCTAAAATCGTGACGCCATTCTTTCCCAACTCCTTCTCCTTGTTGCTAGCAGGTGTCGGACGTTTCCTGGCTGCTTCTCACGTGATACGCTGAGTGAGGGAGGACAAATTCTAATCCCAGTCAATTCCTAGGAGTGAATCTACGATGCTCGATAAACACAGGCCCAGGTCAGCATCATCAAGCCACACAGCTCAGTGAAGGCCTGTCCACCACAATCAGGATGCGCAGTTCCCCACCATCAGACTGTATTTTCTAATGAGACCTCCTGTGATTTCACTGAGCGCCTAGCGGCCATCATCAAGCCATAAAGTTCAGCGTTGCTCAGATCTCCGGATTGGCTGTGGAGTTGAACAAGACCTGCTCATCCAGCTTCATCGATGGGCTCACTTGACAGTTCATCGAGGGCCTAGTCAGGCCATAAGATTCATTGAGAGTGTTCGTGGACGGACTAATCGGTGCCTGCAAATCAGTTGGGGGTCTGCTGTGTTGTCAGGCCACAAGGTTCAGTGGAGGTCTGACCCCCATCATTAGGTTGTTCAGTTCAGGAGTTCTGATCAACTAGTTGAACTTTTAAATTCATTGAGGGCCTGATCATCTACTTGGGCTGGACAAGTCAATAAGGGCTTGACCGCCTTGATTAGGTCACACAGTCCACTGGTGACATCCTTGTGGTCAAGGCGTGATGTCTCCTTATCTTTTGAAGAAGAAGAAGGTAAAGATCAAAGTAGGAAACACCACCACAGGCTCATTCAGGTGACAAACCTGGCTACCCTGAAAGTGACACCAACTCAGGCTGGGTGCGACCAAGTGTTTCACAGATCTCTGCCACTCCGCCTCTCCCGCCTTGTGCCCATTTCCTTCCCTCCTTCCTTTGCAGGGATGAAGCGTGGCAGCTAACTGCACATTTAGCGCTCTTTAATGTAGTATTATGTGAAATGAAGAACATATCAATCTTTTAGTCGTCCCGATGTCAGGAGACAAATGAGGCACAAATACTGACATTATTATTAGGCTAATGTAAACTCAAATACCTAACATTTACATTTCACATGTATCTTTGTGAATTTTCCGCAGTGAATTTCAGTGGGAGTTAGCAAAGTCAGCTTCATGTCTACACTCTGTAAATAGCCTGCGGCGGCTTCATCAGGAGCATGAAAACTGCTCGCTCGCCCGCCTGCCCGCCCGCTCTCTCTCTCTCTCGCCGCCAGCTGCCGAGTCGTTTTATCTTTTTTTTTTTCCTCTTTCTCTTAAAACTTTGGATTTAAATTCGGAAGCACAGTCAGATGACAGTTGAGCCAAGCTCCACATTTTGGAAATATTTTGTTTAATTCTGCACAAACGTGATATTACTCGGTGCTGTGCTCTGTCCCTGCATCCTCAACTGATGTTCTCATCTGGTTGAGATTCATCGAGCTCACGTTTGGGGGTCTGCGTGTAGTCGGCCCCTTTGACTTTACTGTCACTACCCGGTGCCTTTTAGCACCAATTGTAAACTGGGCATAATGCGCATCCTCCGCCATGAGTGCGACTGAGCAAGCCTGTCAGAGACACCATTGGGATAAAGTTCGACTCGCTGCCTGTGTGGAGAGCCAAGCAATTAATGTTTGTGTGTTAAAGTGCCTTTCATCACCACGGCGGGGCTCTGTGTTGGGATCCCAGCTGTCTAGTGATCTGTTATAACGTGCCTCTCATATCTGTCTGTCTATCCTGCCGACTATACTAAAATTAATATCTATTGTGACAGATTAGGGCTGTATCGCTCCCTTGAACCCCAGTCCCAGACTCCAGACACCAGGAAAAAGTCCAAAGGTTGACTTTATTTAAATACCACAGTGCACAAAGCACCCTCTCCTGCACTATACTCATAAATAATCACAATACAATAATACTAAACAATCCTCCACTCCCAGACGCATTGCCACCTTTCCACCCAGCTCAGCTCAGCTCGCCGTCTGGGAGCTCCCACAGTCCTTTTATTCTCCCTGACACGGAAGTGTTCCCAATCCCCTGTCCATGTGATGCCTTATCACTTCCGGGTCAGGTACAAGTCCTTTTCTTCACCCCGGAAGCACGTCACTTCTGTTGTCGCTCTTCCTATGACGCACTTCCGGGTTATAGGGCACAAATGATTCTTGTGGCACCTGTGGTATCCAGCAGGGTCGTGTATAAAAACTACATAGTCCACGACTCCCTGCTGTCTTCAGGGCACCTCCATACTGCAGGGAGGGCTCCATCTTGCGGCCTGGGGGTATTGGCCGGGATGACAAGCCGGCCAAATACCACACTATCTATCTATCTATCTATCTATCTATCTATCTATCTATCTATCTATCTATCTATCTATCTATCTATCTATCTATCTATCTATCTATCTATCTGTTATATAGTACCTTTCACATTATCTATCTATCTATCTATCTATCTATCTATCTATCTATCTATCTATCTATCTATCTATCTGTCTGTCTGTCTGTCTGTCTGTCTGTCTGTCTGTTATAGAGTGCCTTTCATATCTCCCTATCTATCTATAGACTTGCTGTAGGCCCACGTTTACCAATTAGACGTGTGTGTCATCATTCTCCGTCATCTTGGGCCACTCCATAAGATCAAGCCCTAATTCTCATTTTTCACAGTTTATCACGGCCTGATCATCTTCTCATATAATGGTGAGGATTCATTGACCACAGTTCCTTTCAAGTGTGGAGATCTGAGAAGTGATGTGATGTTTGTGCTGCGTGCATGAAGGTGCAGTACGGAGAAATACACATGCGAGTGTCAAAACTCAATTAATAAAGTACATTATTCTTAAAAAGGTCTGTGACTCAAAAAAGGTTAAGAATCAGCACATTGTATGGTTTAGCCCAGGGGTGTTGAACTCTGCGCCTGGGGGGCCGCAGTGGCTGCTGGTTTTCATTCTAACCCTTTTCCTAATCAGTGCCCAGTTTTCACTGCTAATTTAATTCTTTTCCCTTCATTTTAAGAGCCCTTCTTTAATGGATTTGGTCCTCTGAGTCGATTCATTTATTCATTAAATGACAGCCAAACAGAAATGAGATGTGAAACGAGGTGACAGATGACCGGCTAAACTGGGACTTCAAACTCCAACCAGTCTCTAAATGAGAAGCCCTTTCTTGCTGTTAGTTACAACCCGTCATTTAATTCCATGGCCTGTTGCTGCTCTCATTCTGCCACAGCAGACATTTCCAAAACTGTAGATTTTATGTTTTTTCTAAGAACATCATCGAGATGTTTGGGTGATCTGAGCAGACCAACTTGACTGAGACCCTCCACCATTCTTTATTTTCAGGTGAGCTGGCCGAGTGGTGCCTTGTTTTGTGTCTCTTTATTGTTTGGCTGCTAATTAAGGAAAAAGAGACAACTAAGGGGGTCAGAGTCAAGTTAATTAAAACGAAGCTAATAGGTGTTAATTAGCAGCCAAATCTGGTCACTGATGAAGAAGATGGTTAGAATGAAAACCTGCAGCCACTGCGGCCCCCCAGGACACTCCTGGTTTAGACTGAAAGGATCAATATGATAGATAAAATGGAAAGTACTCTGTGATATACGCACAGATTCAAAGATGCTATCAAATGGATTTGAAAGGCACTATATATTGGGCAGATTGAGTGAAAGGCACTATTAGACGGGTACATAGAGATATATAGGAAAGGCGCTATATAACAGGTGGATGCTGAAGGTGCTATAAAGTCTATTCTTAGGAAAGGCGCTATATAAGACAGTTGTAAACTGTGTCTCAGGGTTGAGGGTTGGAGTGTTTGATTTAACAAGTGAAGAAAATGTGAAGCCTCAGTTAATGAAAGAAATGCCTTACAGTATATAGCGCCTTTCCTTCAGTTGTTTTGATTCTGGTGTGACTTTGCGCGCAGTGCCATGTCATTGTGTAAAGCTCCTTTGCCAAGGCGCTGTTAGTATTGATGCTGTGTAACCTGGGGTGTCACTTTCTCTAGCCACGCGCACAGTGACAGTGGGACAGTTTTTGTGTCACACACACACACACACGGATATGTGCTCCCCACCCTTTTAACCCTTCACATGCCACTCCAATTAGTCCAGATGTTCCCGTGTCGTATGTTTGACGTCCTGTACCCGCACATCTAATGCTGTCCTCTCTCTTTTTTTTCTCTTTGCAGTCTCTGGATGGATTTGTATTTGCACTAAACAAGGAAGGAAAATTTTTGTACATCTCAGAAACTGTGTCCATATACCTGGGGCTGTCACAGGTAAGTGCCACATGTCGCTCGTGTGTTTCAAGTCGTGGCTGGTATTAATGACACATAACTAACACAGGCTTTCAAAGTGAATGGAGAGAGATGCTCCGTCAAGGACGCTGACCGCTGGGTTTCTGCACGCCAGTTCCTGGTGACGGCTGGGTGCAAGTGAGGTGACCACAGCTGGACGAGGAGGCAGATGGAGTGCTGCACACTGAGCGCGCTCACTGGGTAATCCCAGAAGGGCAGGTCGTGCCAAGGTTGGCAGGGTGTCCGTTTGGGTCAAATGAATGGAGGTGTGACACGTGTGAGCGTATCGAGTCAAGGACTTGTCACTGATGGTGAACAGGGCGTCATGGGCGCCACTCCCTTTGCTGAATTTTGATTGTCCTTGATACCTGCAATGGTACAGGCGCCTTATGGTGGTCTTTTTTTTTTTGTTCACTAAGTCAGTGGTCCGGTATGGGGTTTTGCGGTGAGGTTGTGTCTTTGGTAGAACTCGTGTTTTGTCTTCCCTGCATGCCTGGTGTGGCAGACTAGGCTGTGGTGGCACCCTGATGGGCAACATGGCTGGGTGTGTTGTGATGACAGGGCGCTATATGTGAGGTGAAGATTACCTGGCGTGTGCCGTGCCTGCTGTTTGGTGCCCACAATCCAGTGTTACCTCTGTGAGTTTGTGTGTAAAAACCAACATGTCTGGGCTGCGTGTGACTTGTTGTGTGTGCGCGAGACTTACACAAGTGTTTATGTGTGGGTACACACGTGTGTGTGCGTGCATGAGTGTTTGTCGACGTGTGTGTGTCTGTGTGTGACTTTGTGCACATGTTCAATATGTGTGCAGGGGTGTGTGCATAACTGTTTTTGTGTCTGTGTGTGTACTGACAGTCTTGTGAGCCTGCCTGTGTGTGTGTGTGTGTGTGTGTGTGTCGTGCATGTGGGTGTTTTTATACTGTATGTGTGTTTGTTTACATGTTCACACTTGTGTGTGTGTGAGAGTTTAATGCACATTTTTAAGTCTGTGTGTGTGTGCACACATGGTTGTTAGAACTTGCACTCCTTGTGTGTGTGTGTTTGGTCACGTCCGCTCATGTTGGTGGCCCGTGTGTGTGTGCCGTGGTTGTTGAAGCACGTACTCCTTTACACACATGTGTGTATGTGTGATTGCGTCCTCTCATGTTCGTGGCCCTGTGTGTGTATGCAGTTGTTAGATCGCGTACTCCTTTGCACACACATATTGTGTGTGTGTGTGTGTTTGGTCACGTCCGCTCATGTTTTTGGCCCACGCGTGTTGTGTGCGTGTTGTGTGTGTGTGCGCACCGTGGTGGCGGAGTGGCGCACTGAGCAGCGTCCAGGCAGCTGGGCGGCCGGTAATTGAGATGTGTCTGTTTGCTTTGTGTAACAGATGGCTCTGTGTGCTTAGGCTGATAGCTACGAAAATAATAATTGCGTTCTCCTGGCCAAAAGAATATTAGCTTTTGGGTTTTGACAGGTTTTCGTCAGTCCTCCTGCCAGCACAGCATATGCACATGTATGGATTGGATTTTCAAGGAAATTGATGCATCTGGACGGCCTCGGCCATCTGAATTCTCATCTGTTCATGGGGCCCGCGTTTAACCCCTCGCACGCTGTGGCTGAGCCCGAGCCTGGCGGCAGGACTCCACAGCTGCCCCCTCCATCCGTCCGCAAGTCCGCTTTCTGAAGGGCACGGCAGTGGGTGGGACGCCGATCCTTCACAAGCAGGGCTGTCACACGCCGGGCCAGTTGGCTTGCGTTTCAAATGCCATTGAAGTTCTTGTCGAGAAAGAAGAGTCGAGTCGTCGTGGTGCTGCAGGGAAACTCAGCGCCTCGCTGAGCTGACACTCCAGATATCAAACTGCGGGTGGTGGCGGCCCGCCTGGGTCCCCGATAAACTTCACGCTTATCGAGAGCAGGAATGGGACAGAAACTCCAGGACATCATCCTGACGGGCCTCCGCTTTGGGGCTTCACTGTCGTGATCAGAGCTCCGTTCACTTGACCACCGCTGCTCATAATGCTGACTGCGGCCAAGTAATCGGTACAAGCTGAGACCACTAGGGGGAGAACATGTCACTTTATGCTGGGGTGGACTGGGACATGGGCAAGGAATTCCAGCATTCCAGAGCAGTGTCCTATGGATTAGAAGGTGTATCATCCATCACCTATGGTTATAGCCCAGCTGAGTCGGGACCCTCGAATAAAAAGCCTACCAGTCTTTCAGTTCTTTTGTGAGCTTACAGCGTCACTGTCTTAGCCTACGTGACAGATGTGTGCGCATGCGACATCTTCAGATTTCAGAACTTCAGATTTAAAAACTCGAAATTGTCGCCAGTTTGTGCCTCGACGTAGCCAAAATGGTAAAATTGTGTCCCCGCCGCTCAGTTTAAGGTTAGTGTTAGGGATCCCAAGATTTAGAATATTTAGAGAAGAACTTTGACTTCTGCCACCTCGATAATCGAATCCGCTGAACGTTAACGTGACGTGAATAAAACAAGAGTCGTCATCCGTTCTGTTCTCTGGCTATTTAAAAAATCGGAGGTGTCTCTGCACTGACCCCCATCTCCCAGCAGAAGGCACTGTTGTACCAGAAACCAACAACGCAGAAAGTCGCCTCAGTGTCGTGATTGGGGGCCGTAGAGGTCGAGGATTCTGTTCCTTTCATTATCCGCTTGTATGTTGTAATGATTCAGATGTTGTGTTTTGTTTTGTAATGTCTTGGACGCCATTTTATATCCTCAGTCGCCGCCATTTTGTAATCCCGTCGTTAGGCCTCCTTCCCTGCATTTCTTCTTCATTTACTTATCCAGTCTGCTGATGCCAAACCCTCAAAAAGCCCCATGAAACAACAACAAAAAACAAATTTCTAGCATGTTAGTTTTGATTTTTGACCTCTCGACCTCAAGTCTCGTCTCTCGTTTTGGTTTCTGTTTCCTTTTGTTCTTGATCCCTTTTTGTTTTCATCCTCTGGTTGTGCTCAGAAACTTCATCTGCCAGCACCCTGACAGAACACTCAATAATTTAAGATGTTCTTAAAAATTTTATAGGAGAAGCAAGTTAGCCATCACTTTCAAAGTGGCCCAGATCACCCACTTGCTAGCGCCAGCAGGCTTTAGCCCGACTGGGCCCAAAATTGGAGAACGTGGCCTTCAGAACCCGAACCCGGTATTTGACTCGGGAGATTTTTGGGGGTTTTTTGGTGTTCTGAACTTGAAGGGTCCCAAGCACAAAAGTCCCTAACTCAAAATTGCCCACTGGGGTGAGGTGGGGGAGGATTACCGTCAAACAAACGGGCAAGGGAGAATGCATTTAAAATGAAAAGATTTATTTTCACAAAAGGTCTGTGACAAAAACCATCTCCGGAGAGCACAGAAGTCCCAATGCAGAGTCCAAGAGGTGACGTCCCCAACCCTGAGCGCTTCATAACATCTTTGGTTTTGTGAGCTGCTGGCCACATCGCAGTGATGCCCACACCAAGTGCTTGCCGCCACCTGCCCTTTGAGCTTTGAGCATACACACGGTAGCGAGAGGGTGCTTTCCAGCATCTCATTGAGGTGAACCACGCCATATTGGCACGAGCAGCCGTCATTAGCGTGCCACATACTCCTCAGAATGCACCTCCATGGGCAGGCTGGACTTGACCAACGTTTTGCTGTGTTGTCCCTCTGCAGTGTTTTTGAGACGCCGGTGTGGAGCTACTCGAGGACCTGAACCATGCCAGGCGGGTGCACTTGGCAGTCGCTGAGAACTGTGCCACCCTTCACGAGGCCGTCAGCTTGTTTTGGGAGAACAGCTGTTGTTGTTGATGCAGGGCACCAGGCAGCTCTAGAAGTACAGAGAGAACAGATGTTGCCCTCGGACCCTGCAAGACAGTTGGCACGCACAGCAATGGTGCTTGGTGTGTTGGCGCACCCTTAGAGTACTCATTTATTACACGTCAGATGGAGATGGGGGGCTTTTAGCACGTTATTAGAGCAGGTGATTGGTGTGCAGCTTACCCGTCTATGAGCGATTGTGAGATGCAGACGGACCCGAGGCGATGGGGGGCACTGCTATAAAGTCTGCCCACAGTTGTTTTAGATTTTATGCTCTCAGTGGCTGTGACACGTCATCTTGGGGCACACAATGAAGGAGATCCTCGTTTTATGATCTGTGACTGCGCCACTTGATTTTGTCCCCAATCCGCTGACACGTTGAGACTTTTCTTTTCAGCAGAGTTAGCACCACAGATTGTATTGCAGCAGGCTTTCATTTTATTTCTGTCAGCTTGTTGCCAGCGATGCCAACACTGCACACACTCACACACATACACAGGTTGGCACGCTTCTAGCACTGCCACATATCCTTTTGTTGCCAGTCCCCTGGCAGTGACTCACCTCAGCGTTCATTGTATGGAGTCCACTGCTCTGCAGCCAATCACAGAGAGCTGGGACTTGTTTGGGTGGGATTTGTTTCCGTCCAGTAGTACTGGGGTGTTGTACCACGTTAGCCATTATGAATGTAGTGAGGAGTCGCGCAGAATGACTCCCTTTCACTGGCTAACTAAAAAAATGACAATATGGAAGCTCAGACTCCTAATCTTACATCTCGCCTGAAGAAGGGGCCTCGGAAACTTGCATATTGTCATCTTTCTAGTTAGCCAATAAAAGAGGTTGCTTTCCGTCCAGTCCAATGGGATCTCAGGTGCCCAAGATCAGTAAGACAGGCCAGCACTGAGCAACAGCAACATTTATTTCTAGAGAGACGTTTTCATACAAATGATGTCAATCAAAGTGCTTTACAAGATGAAGAAAGAAAAAATATAAAAATGAGGCAATGCTAATTAACAAAGAATAAAAGTAAGGGCCGATGGCCAGGGAGGACAGAAAAAACGAGATCTGCAGGGACTCTGAGGCCCCGAGACCATCCAGCCTCCCTAACATCAGTGATCTCAATCAGTCCTCAGAAATTAGGGGTTAGAATGAGTGTGGAGCCATGCAAAACAACAAATGACATGGAAACGATGCGCACACCTCCATCACAGTGACGAGAAGAGCCTGAATGTCACAAGTCTTAAAACGGTTGCGGTCTTATTGTCCCAGCAGGCTTGTTCAATGTATGGCCAATGTCTGGGGGGCACACCTCTAGGATGTGCCCGTTTCCGTTTCAACGTCGTGCTCAGTTTAGTTTTTAAAGCTTTTCACATTACACTTGGCCTTGGTCGCTACTGAGGTGGACCACCTGTTATAATCATCTTGAGCCGAAAAGAAAGAGTGTAAGGTCTGAGACTAAGCGCTGACGTGACGGGTGGCGGTGAGTACGGGTGCAGCGGCCGTGCAGTGTTACGTTTAGCTTGTAGTTGCATATCTGCCAGTCCAGCTATAGAATTGTGCTTGGAACCACATGAACTTTCACCTGGAAGTCCTGTATGTAAGAAAACGTTCCACAAGTGTTTTCTAATGTTCTGCCATTAGAGGTCGCCATTTAACCTGGCAAGGGACTTTGTGACACCAAGGGTTGGCGCTGTCTGCTGATGCCTCTTCTCCTCCACTCTCCGCAGAACGGAACATTGACGGCCTTTCCACCTTCAACGTCACTTCCATCTACCGTACCCACAGGACGCACTGCCAGGACTCCATATGACCTGCAGTTCAGCCATTGTAGAAAGTTTCACATCTCTGCCGCTCACGTATGTGGATTTCACTTTCATCCATCCATTATCCACCCCGCTATATCCTAACTACAGGGTCACAGGGGTCTGCCGGAGCCAATCCCAGCCAACACAGGGCGCAAGGCAGGAAAGAAACCCCGGGCAGGGTGCCAGCCCATCACAAGACACACACACACCCACACACCAAGCACACACACGGGTCAATTTAGAATCGCCAATGCACCTAACCTGCATGTCTTTGAACATGCAAACTCCACGCAGGGAGGACCCGGGAAGCAAACTGTGAGGCAGCATCGCTACCCACTGCGCCACCGTGCCACCGATTTCACTTTCACCAAATCTTTTAATTCCCGTGGATATGCCTCTTAATTTGGGAAGAAACACTACTGATGACAACACAAATTAGACGATCTACAAGTCTCTGACTTAAAGTTTAAATCCAAACAATATATTTGATCTCTTTTTGCTGTTCCATTATTTCACCGAGTAATCATTTGTGTTTGCTAGTGCTAATGCGATCTTTACTATCATTTTTTGAGACTTTTGAATTTTCGTACTTTCATTATCTCTAACCTGCTCTGCATGCGTACCACACCAGCGTTTTTGAATTCTTTACGTCGTTGTACTTTGTCATCTACTCTTTGCATTTTATTTCTGACCCCGGGCGTTGGTTAAATCTCTTGGCACAAAGTCTCATCTCGTGGGACGTCTCTCTGAGAAAGTCACGTCTCGTCGCAGGATAAAAAGTCTCATCTCATCCCAGGATTTTTTTATTCTAATAGAGAGATAAGTCTGAAACCGCCAGAGGTCAGACGTGCTGGAGGGCCGAGAGGATGGGCCCCTCGCTTTGGTTGCAAATTATGGTAGCAAGCGCTGAGATAGTAGGGGGATCAAACAGATCAGATGGACAGAGGGGGGTCTGACACCCCCTCAGCTAATGATTACTGGGGGAATTAACTAGAGCAGTGGAACGCTAGGAGTCAGATGAGGAAGAATAGATGGCTGAAATGATAAGAATTGTAATAAAAGTAAAAGGTGCCCATGGCTGGAGTTGAGTCTGTGTGTGCGCCTTACACTAAAGCCTGATTCTGCTGCCTGCCCTGAGACTCCGAGTGGCTTCTTTGGGGCTGAGGGGGCCCGTGACGTGTCTGCCTGCTTCATCGCCATCTTGAGGGGGCTCTCTTTTAAGAATCATTCATTGGGTACTTCCTGTGTTAATTTTGTCTTTGTGGTGCCCCAGCCCTTTCACATCGTTGTGTCTCCTTTTACAAGCGCCGAGGCTTCACCCCAAAGATGATGATGACGATGATGATAATAATAATAATATTTAAAGTTGTAGGAAAACAAAAAGAAGTAAAATGTAATACGGTTGGATTTTGCGTTAAGCTGCACATAACTGTCACCACAGCAACATCAAGAATGCAGTAGCCCAGCAATGAGCACCAAGATGGAGAGATGGAAACAAACACGCACACCGAACAAGAGTAGAGCCCGATAACGGACTTGTGAGTGAGCCGCAGCCGAACTTTCTGAAGAATCGCCTTCCCGCTGTGACGGCCACGGGAAACGCCTTGTAAAGTCAGTTGCAGAAATTAGCCAGGGCAATTCCACTGCTGTTTCTGAAGTCACGTTCACTCTCCCAGTGTTCCCAGTCGTCCTCTGGACTCACCCGCCATTATTCCATCTTGTGATCCCACCTCATTCTCTGGGAGGCACCATTTATCCAAGGCAAGTGTGATGTGAATGTTCCTGGGGGTTTGTGCAATGCAGAGCTCAGGGTTCCTGTGTGACATTTTGCTGTCAATCACCCATCCAGCCACGCCTCTCATTGGAACAGTCAGGACGAGAACGGGCCGTTCAGCCCAACAAAGCTCGCCAGTCCTCTCCACTTAAGTCTTCTAAAAAAACATCAAGTTGAGTTTTGAAAGTCTCTAACGTCTTACTGTCCACCACACTACTTGGTCGCTTATTCCAAGTGTCTACGCTTCTCTGTGTAAAGGAAAACTTCCTAATGTTTGTGTGACATTCACCCTTCACAAGTTTCTAACTGTGTCCCCCCTGTGTGTTCTTGATGAACTCATTTTAAAGTCACCGTCTTGATCCACTGGACTAATCCCCTTCATCATTTTAAACACTTCAGTCAGGTCTCCTCTTCATCTCTGTAAAGGCTCAGCTCTTTTAATCCTCATAACTCATCCCCTGTAGCCCCCCATAATCAGCCTCATTGCTCTTCTGTGGACCTTCTCTTGTGCTGCTATGTCTTCATGGAGACCCAAACTGCACCCAGGACTCCAGATGAGGCCTCACCAGTGTGTTATAAAGCCTGAGCAGAACCTCCTGTGACTTGTGCTCCACACGTCAAGGCGCTATATAACCTGACACTTTGTTTGCCTTCTTAATGGCTTCTGAACACGGTCTGGACGTCTGGAAGTCAATAGCTTAGAGTCCACTGCGACTCGTAAATCCTTCTCATGAGGTGGACTCTCGATTTTCAAACCTCACATTTTTCTTTCCTATGTGTAATTCTTTACATTTACTGACATTAAATTTTATCTGCCCAGGTCTGTCTGCTGTCCAAGTACCTCTGTGATGATATAACAGATTCCAAATTATCTGCCAGCTTGTTCCTTATCTTCCTATCTAAGTGATCTTTTTATTTAATGCTCTACCGTGGCTGTTCGTTTTGTCTGTCCAGGATTTTAAATCACCTGTCGCTTGCAAACCGTTTGACTTTTGACCTGAAATTTGGTACACGTATACTACGTGACGTCTACTGTCCGCTTTCGAGGTGATGATTGACCTCCAAGGTTATTCCTCTGTTTAGTTTTATTTTATTTTATTGTAGAATCAACTCTGAACAGCGGGCAGCCGTGCGTCACATGCGTACAGGTGCCAGCTTAAGTGAAAAATTAAGGAAAACGTAATTGCAATACAAACGCTGACTTAATCAGTTTTAATGTGAAAAGATGCCAACGAAAGAAGAGAAGAAGCGGCCGCTAGGGTGGAGAGAAGAAGAGCTGCTCAGGAAGCAGCAAGCGCATCAATCTCTGAGCAAACGAATGATAACAGAGAAAGAGGAGGACAACTAGGACTGGTCAAGTCAAGTGGATTCACTGCACGTTATCATTCTAGCAGAGCGCCGTTACTGGTTTATATACATTACAAATAGCAGTGGCCCCCAACTGACCCCCACTGAGTGTGATCTGCGAAGCTGGGTGATAATGAGAGGCTCTTCATGTCCTCATAAATGTCCACAGAACATAAGAAATCTGACAAACGAGAGGAGACGATTCCGACCACCGCGCTTCACTCATAGGTGAAGAGGTTGGCACCAAAATGGCCTGCTTGCGTCCAAATTGTCCTCTAAGAGGACAGTTTTCAGTTTTATAATTCAGATTGAGACGCTCAGGGCCGCCACTGTCAAGTTGGCACCATTGAAGTTGTGCTTGTGCCACATGCCAGTCCAAGTCACAGAGCAGTGATTAGAAGGTCTAAGACATGAACATGAATTCCCCAGCTTTGTTCTGATGAGACGTTCCTCACGCCCTTGTCAACGAATACAGCAGAAGACGTTTGACAAACAAGAGGAGTCCGTTTGGTCTGATTTAACAAATGGCTGAGCCATCCCCGGGCCTCACGCAGATACGTCTTCAACTCCGTGACTTGGTAGTTTTGTTCCCGATGGCGACATCTTTCTAAGTAAAGAAGAGCCTCCTGGCTTCCATCCTAAATGCACTTACCCTTAGTCTCCTCTCCACTAGGTGTCCTTGCTTGTGCTGATTTGCTATTTCCTTGAATCACAGGTATGTTGGGTTAAGCCTTGGGCTCGTTTTGTAGTGTGGTGGGCCTTCAGATCTCCAGTCGGTGTTACAGTGGACCCTTGACTTAGGAACTCAATTCGTTCGCGAGGGCTGGTTGTAACTCAAGTTGGTTGTAAGTCAAGACTTTTTTTTCCATAAGAAATAATGGAAATACCCATAATGCGCTCCGAACCTCCACAGCAACACTTACTTTTCATAATAAAAAAAGGGTTGTATAATGCGCATAATTTACCAAAACACCAATAATTTTTCTAATGTACTAACCAAAAAGTTATAAAAAGTGCCTAGCCTACCAGAAAGAACAATTTCGTACTTTACTCACCATTTAATTTGACATCTTTGGGCTGCAGGAAGGGAGGAGGAGGAAAATGAAACGGAAGGTGGTTATTGTTTAGAAGGAGCCTCCTTATGCAAATCTTTTCCTTGTAAAATTGTCGAGATGGTGGATTTCGACATGCTGTACATATTAGCGAGATCGGTCACACGAACACCACTCTCATATTTCCTTCTTCGTTTCGATTGTGATCGCTGTTTCTCAAGTTAATAATGACGGTAGTCGAGCACTCAGTTCAAAGCTGGCCGTGTTGTGAACTGCTGTAATAATACACTCCAAAGCAAGCCGGTGCTGACTCAGCCTGATGACATCATCATGTGCCGTGCCAGCCCGCTAGCTAACATCCCTTAACAATCGCTTTCTTTACCTTCATTACCAATTATGCGTCTTGCCTGCCGTGGTCTTAGTGAATTATATATATAGATAAATCACTGCACTGACAGAAATTACGTCCTCAAACACTTGTATCTGGGCTCCGACTGACGCTTACGAACGCTCTTGGCTGTTTGTTTCCAATCGCACAAGCGGGTACACGTGACCGCATTCGGGTCGTAACGCAAGATACTGGTCGTAAGTCAAAACAAAAATTTTGGTCGTAATCAAGTTGTTCGCATGTCAGGCCGGTCGTATGTCAAGGGTCGACTGTATTTTGGAGTTAATTGTGTGAATTTGGTTGTTGGCCTGTTCTTTGTTCTAAGACCTGAGGAGGATTCGGCTTTCAGATTTGTGGACCCAGGCAGGACAGCAGTGATCTGAAGGCTGATGTTATAGTGAGAGGCTCCTCACATCCTCATCAATGTCCCCCCACCACTGCTGTGACTAAAACATAAGAAATGTGACACATGACAGGAGACCATCAGTCCATAAGGGCTTCTAGATCTTTCCTGAAGGTTGTGACTTGACGACAGGTTGTTTCAGATTCCCACAGCTCTTGAAGTCAAGTCAATCTCTGCAGGCCGGAGCCTCAACCCTGGAGCTGCACGGAGGAGGAGTTGAGTCCAGTGGATGCAGTGGAGGGTAGCTGCAGATCTCCAGTTAGGGCCGGTCACACTAGGGTTCAGATTAGGGTCAGTCGAGGGTCCAGGGCTGAGGCTCCAAGCTGTGGAGATGCCCGCCAATTTGAGTGACAAAGTGCCCCCTGGATGCACTTCTCCTTAGTCTCCACTAGGTGTGTCAGCGCATACAATTCACCATTTAGTCGAATCACATGCGTGGTATCTCTAGCGCCATCTGTTGGATTAGACTCTTCTTATTTTAGGGCTTCACTGTACACACGCTATATAGTGGCCAGCATTTGTCGACATACAGCAGGTCAGACCCCCGTGTTCCTTCCCATTGTTCAATTGTCTTTCATTTAGCTGAAACCCTCGCCGTGACTTCACCTTGTGTTCATTTGCCATTGTGTGCTGGGAAGAAAAAAAAATCGGAAGTGAAATCTTCAGGGGCCGACTAGCGAGTGCGAGACAAAAGTGGCAAAATAATTCATGGAAGTTACAAGGCATGCAGAAACATTATCAATTTACAACATTTAAATTGATAAATGCTCAGAGGCAAAGACTACAAGGGCACTTTGAAAAGCAAATAGCGACCCGCTGCAGAAATTGATTTTTTCCCCCCGAAAATGACGGCGTGATGCATCATTTGACTGCCTTCTGTCCAAGTGCTTGACAGAGATAATCTCGCCAATCCCACGGGTGACCTTATCGTTCTCAGCAGGGGCAACTTTGTCGGGGGCTGCCTTTGTGTGTCTCAAGGTGTCTCAGGGCGCGATCCTTTAGGGGGGCAGCGGTGGTGGGGGAGGGGCTCATTGATGGGGGAGGCTTCCTCCGCGCCAGCGTGCAGAGAACGAAATACTCGTGTATAGAGACGTGATAGGCGCGCTATTGTGGGAGCCGACTTGGCGCATAATTAAAGAGCCGAGGAGATCTGCGAGTGGCACGCAGGACTGATGCCAGGCAGGGCCACTGCTGTCTTGGCGTACTGTGCACAGATGGTGTTCGTCGTGAAAGGCGCTATATGAAATGTGAGCAGTGCCCTGCAGAGCTTCACATTCAGCGGGCTGGTGTCGCCAAACTGTCCTTGTTGGGTCGCTGCTCATAATCTGAAATAAAGGCCGGCAGGCAGACTTATACGCTCTCTTCTTTTGTAAAGCACCTTCTGGTGGGGACCACCCTGTTGTACTCTTTACAAAAAAACACACACACTTGATATGTCAGGTCCTTTGGGTTGGAGAGGGTCCGAATGAGGCGCCATGTCAGGCCTTGCGAGGGTCTTTGCTGTAGAAGGCGTCACATGTTATTAACTCATTGGAGTCCAGCGACCTGTGTTTGAGCTCCTTATGAAAGGCGCTATATGGAGATTGACTGATTCATAGTCATACTGAGTCATTGAAATGCCTTGTCGGGGCCTTTGCTGTAGGAGGCGCCACGCTCAATTACCATTTGTTAGAAATTGTGTTTCTTCGATTTAGAAAATGATCTTTGTGCTTTCTAAATGAAACAATCGTCTGAGTTCGCGTGGGCTTAGCTGAATGCCTTGTGAGGGCGGCGCTGGTTATACAAGAGGCTACATACAGTAACCGTCTGTTAGAATGTTTGCTGCTTTAGTGTGCAAAATTGGTGTCTTCTGTGAAAGGCGCTATATAAAGCAAAGATTGAATATCCCTGTTTTTTCAGTTAAATGCCTTGTGTTTGCTGTAGAGATGCCCCTTATTACGCATTCATTTGGAATTCAGTTCACCTGCTTGTGTTTGAGCTGCTTATGAAAGGCGCTATATGCACTGTGATTGATTACCAGGCAATACTTGGTGAGGATGTTTGTTGTACAAGAGGTGACAACCAAAAACCTCTTACCAGATTTGCACTTTGTGGTTTAAAAAATTGTTTTGCACTTTCTTTGAAAGGCGCTATATAAAGCAAAGACTGAATATCCTTGTTGATTTAGTGAAATGCCTTGTGAGGATGTTTGCTGCATAAAAAAGAATTGTTATTGTGTCAGTTCCAGTGTGTGTGTGTGTGTGTATAAAACACTGTAAGACTAATTGACTGAAGTGACTGGTGGGGGTGTTTGCTATGGAAGGTGTTATGTTTATTGTGTGCTGTGCACATCTATATGTGCAGTATGTGTGTGTGTGTGTGCGGATAAACAGATTTTAATTGTAATTCCTGTTTCTTACTTTAGCAAGTTGTGCTCCCACTCACCGTGAAAGGCACTATATAAACTACAGACTGGCTGGCTGATTGTCGTGTTGCCTTCATGAAATACCTTGGGGTCGCCCTTAGTGCAGAAGGCTCTTTACGTGACTCAGACAGGGAGTTTTATTTTCTTAGCCTTTGCCATCCTGGAGGTGCCCACTTTGAAAGGACAGATGGACGGACGGACAGGCGTGTTAACGTGTGATGGTGTTGGCTGTGCACGGCTCCCTATGCAGCCCCCACTGAAATTCATTTTCCTTGTACAGTTCACGATGATGATGATGATGCTTGCTGTGTAAGGCGCTATATAACGTTTGATTGATGTAGTGTGTGGTAACAATTTGGCAGGCGTTTGCTTTGCTTAGTTTTGAGATTTTTGCTTTGCTTGTCACTTCTTCCTAGCTACATCCAAGATATATATATATATTGTGGTCCCCGACGCCCAGGAGGACCGGAGGAGGGCTTGTGCCTCCTCCAGACCGCGAGGGGGCGTCCGTCCTGGTTATGTAGGGGGCCTCGGGTAAAGGGCTTGGAAGCCCAGCCCTGTAGGGACCCGTGGCCACCGCCAGGCGGCGCCCCAATGCCTGCATATCCCTGGAGCCCAGCACTTCCGCCACACCAGGAAGTGCTGGGGGGAAGACGACAGGGGACACCCGGACGGCTTCCAGGTGCGCAGCCGGCACTTCCGTCACACTAGGGTGTGGCAAAGATTGATTGCCGGGAAGCAGCTGGAGCCCATCCGAGTTCCCATATAAGGGGCCGTCTCCCTCCAGTCAGCAGTGGATGTCGGGTGGAAGAGGACAGAGCTGGAGAGAGGACGGGAGGCGGCCAGGAAAGAAAGGCATAGAGACTGTGAGGCCTGGACAGTTGGGGGGACGGTGCTGGAGGCACTGGGGGTGCACGTGAGCACAAATTGTAATAATTCTTGTAAATAAACGCTGTGTGGTGAAACTGTGTTGTCCGTCTGCCTGTGTCCGTGTCCCAGTTCACAATATATATATATGTATTTAAAGAAATGAAGCCCCCTGGAGGTGATGGGGTGTTTAGGTGGAGGCAGACGATGCCCACATGAAACTTGAACCTGAGCTGAACCTCCCCGACAGCCTCAGCCACTGACCCCACTGGGCTGAATCGGAGGGTTCCACATATTTTTATTCCAGTTGAGATTTTTTTCTTCTTCATTTGAGCCGTTACTGGAGTTTTTCATTGATATCTCATCCTGACAAGAGAGAGCAGACCCCCTCAGTACAGCTCTCGGAACCCCTTAGCCCCCAAGGTCCTAATTCTCGACTGTCCACTATTCCTAACTATGGTATCCCACTGCTGACACCACCATAGTGCCTGCCTTACAGGAGGAGCTCAGGTATTCACTGCTGCTGGACTTGATGAAAGGCGCTATATAAGATAAACATGGACATGTGCTTGAAGCTGATGAGGGTGGAGTGTACTTCATGTTTGTCACCTTGTATTGATAAAGTGAAAGGTTTAAGTTTCTGTGACTGCGACCTTACAGTGTAAGGCGCTATATAATATCAAGCGTGATGTAAGAGCAGCTGAACGTGTTCCACGAAAAGCGAAAAGGATTCCTGTCAACTGCATTCGTCTTGATGGATTTATCAGCATTTCTGCCTGACACTTAAATCCATGGAGACAAAAGGCTGGCAAAACGAGGCGAGTAATCCATCAGAAACAAAATGGAAATGCAGGCGGCAAGATGAGTGGCCAGATTTGGGCCCCGTTTTACAGGTCATTTCAGCAGAGTATACATAATTAAAAGATCTCGCCGTGCCGCCCGCCAAACAAAGTTTGTTTTCAATCCCAGCGCCAGTGAAGCGTTTAACTGCGGCCTGCAATGCAAAGAAAACACCGCTATCTGCAATCGGAACGCCACCAACACGGCAAACTCTCATCTGCCGAGATCAGCATGCACTCGGGGGCTCTGGGGGTCACCAAAAGGGGGGCAGCAATGCTGCTCTACAAGATATCACCCCTTAAATCATCACAATAGAGTACCTTGTCAGGTCATGGAAAGGGTGGGGGGTTTGGGGTGTGGCAGGAAACTGGTGGGCTTGGAGGAGTGACTGGAAGAGTTGGACCAAGACACCAAGTGACACAAGGTGACAGAGCTGAGCATGGCACTGGTCCCCCTTGTGGACTCTGTCATGTTATGCTACGTTATACTGTGTTGTGCTCCCTAACGCAATGTGACATCGGCTTATTCCTGCATTGCACTCGGTGCCAATAACATTTGCACTTTATCACCTCGTAACAAGTCATAAGCTTTCAATAAGTCCGCAATCGGGGTCCTAGCCCCACGAAACTGAGTGATGTGGTGAGCTTAGCATCTCATACACACAGACTCTCGCTGCCGCGGACTGGCCGTCTGACCAGAGTCCTGTCTCGCTCTCCGTGCTGCAGTCCCTGAATTGGACTAAGTTTACCTAAGAAAATGACATTATATTACATTTTATGTAATGCACTGTTGAATGAAATGTATTTTAAAATGCATGTAGCAACAACATACATTGTGTTTTTCATTCCAACAGACAAATAAATGCAGTACTACAAATGTTTTTTGCACCATCTGTTGAAGTGACAGAGACATAACTATTCCTCATACACACAGATACTTGACCTGTAAAAAGCCTGGGCTCCTAGAACCCATAGATTCTGGCACTTCAATCGTCAATTGCATCGGTTGTGCATTAGCGGCTAAGCGGTTAAGGTTCTCTCTTCTCTGAGGTTTCGTTTTGCTGACATGCTCGTCTACATTGTCTGTCGGCGGGTAAGTGAGTTTCTCTTTTCTTGGCGGTTTCACTTTGGAAACAAAGTCGCTTTCTTTGAGCTGTAGTCTCACACTTCTGGGCCGGATAGACAGACACACACACTTCCACATATAGACATTGTCACACACGTGCGAGTAGAAGGCATGACAATTCCACAGCCGACTAGGGGGCTGCTGGGTGCACTAACTAACTTTTTTTTTCGATCCCTTGCAGACCATTCTCGGGAAACCCCAAATATTTCCGCTGCCTTTGATGACATCACTTTTCCGGTCCTGCCTTTTCTGGGCTTTCCAAATCCTGTCGACTACGCCACTGTCACAAGAATGACAAACAGACATCATAAAGGTTTGGTGCAGCCACCTGTATACAGTAATGTGCCTTGGCTGCAAAAAGGTAGTTAAAGATTGTGAGTTGTTCACAAGAGTCCAAAACAGAACTGTCACATATAGACAAAATGGCGGCTGTGAAGGCCAGTAGAGGAAGTGATGTCATCGGGGCTGGAAGTAGAAGTGATGTCATCAGGGGGGCGGGACTAGAAGTGACATCATCAGAGCTGGGTACCGGAACTGACATCATCAGAGGCAGGGACTGGAAGTGATGTCATCAAAGGCAGCAGAAATATGTCTGCCTTAAAATTTTTATTAAGAAGAAAATTAAACCTTTTTAAACTGAGAGAAAATATACCAATAATTATTTGTTAAGGATCTCTTTGTATACCACATTTTGAGTTCGGCCCTCCAGTTGTAATATGACCAAGCTGTGCGCTGAGCTTACTCTTGAGCATGTAACGTACAGTTGGCCATGTGAACAGTAATCTTGTGTCAAATCTCACAGCTTGGATTGCTGCTGTCGTAATCAGTTTGAGTTTCATTGTTTGTTTCAATGACGACAGTATTTGTAGGACTTGTGTGACATTCGGCATCTGTCAAGCGTTGTAAGCATACAACTGGTTTCATTGATAACTTCACATCCAGCTTTTGAGAGTTTAAACATTCATAAACATCAAAGTGTCCACTACTGAAATCATCACCTGTCAATCTAAGATGTTTAAGAGGCATTGGCGGTTGTCGAAAGGTGTAAAATATTTGGCCATTTTGGTACACTTGAAAGCGACAACCGAACAATTCAGCGGCAGCCATCAACTCACATGCAGAACCATAGGTGAAGGGCTTAAGCATTTCACTCTTCTAGTGCTCCTGTGTAGTCTAATTATCTCCTGTACCGTCATCAGTCCACACCTTGAACCTGTCCAGTCATTCAATACATAAGACACAATGGATATCAAGAGTGAGCCTGATATGGCCGTGCAATATGTAACACAGAGAATGGAAAAGGCAGGCGCCATCTCTGGGAATGGAAACCACTCGGTAAGTGACAGTTCTTTGATCGATGGTGATCACCTCAATAGACATGTTAATGGGGGTTGGAATGATAAAGGAAATGGGTACCTGAACAATGTAAAGTAAGTCTAAAATATCTACACAATAACTATAATCGTAATAAATGAACAATAAAACAGCGGAGAAGCTGTGGATTAAATAAAAAGGCTGTAGTTATCAGCAGGGAGACGTGAATCCCATGGCGAAGCAAGGAAGGGAATGAAGAGACTGGAGTGACGGACGGCCTTATATAGGCAGGCAGTCAACAACGTGGGAGGCATTGGGATGGGGGACTCAACGCCGCCTCACACGGTGACCGAGCTGCAGGCTATGGACGTATATATGTACACAAGTAGGATTCAGTTAGCGTTGGGAACCCACGTACCAAATTTCTTGAAGATGGGCCCATAAGTAACAAAGACCGTTGAAAGGTTCAATATGGCGTCCGACAGTGGCATCATACCACCGAAATAAGTACGTACATCGGTTTCAGTTAGCGCAGGCAAGCCACCTACCAAATTTCGGGAAGATGGGGCCATAAATAAGAAAGTTCAACATGGCGGACATTGTCGACTATTATGACCGTTACGTGTAGAATTTCGAAATGAAACCTGCTTAACTTTTGTAAGTAAGCTGTAAGGAATGAGCCTGCCAAATTTCAGCCTTCTACCTACACGGGAAGTTGGAGAATTAGTGATGAGTCAGTCAGTGAGTGAGTCAGTGAGGGCTTTGCCATTTATTAGTATAGATTATATTATATTATATTATATTATATTATATTATATTATATTATATTATATTATACTAGCCGAAGCCCACCGTAGCATACAGCGGTGTAAGAATAGGAGTGGAAAATGGTGAGAAAGGAATTCAGTATACCAAAGGCTTAAGAAACCAGCGTCGCAGTATAACGAAAATAGCAAGGAGCAAAACCAATGCCAATGGTCGAGAGAGTACCTTCCTGTAACAGACTATGGAAAACATAGACATACAGTATATAGGTAGACGCCACATTCACTGTGTTGCCCAGTCGACACGATAAGTCAGCGCGTCTGCCATATTGCGAGTGGTGAAAGTGTCATTTAAACTAATACAGCTAGACGTGGAAACTGGGTGTTCTGATGAAAAACAATAACGTTTTAAACAGTATCGTTTACATACAACAGATTTTGGCGAATCGTTTACATGCAATTATTTATATCTCTTTATACACTATATGCATGCGTATCCCATGATCCTAGAGTTGGTGGGCGGGGCTTTCTGTCTTGCGTGCGGTGTAAAGTCAACGTGGCTCAGAGGTGCATGTGGACTTTTGCACAGACGAAAGCGACTGAGGCTGTGTTTGGTGAGTTGTTGCGTCCCTCGAGAGCGACACTGGACTCGGGAGGACGGTTACAGTTGCCGGGCGGGGCTCTGTCGTGCGTATCCCATGACGTGGTAGGAGGGTTAGAGTTGGTGAGTGGGGCTCTGTCAAGCGTATCCCATGGTCTTAGAGTTGGCGGGCGGGGCTCTCTCTCTTAGTGAATTATATATATATATAGATTATATTATATTGTATCTGCAAATGGCTGTCTGCCTGTTTTTTCTACTTTGTGTCCAGTGTTGCAAGAATAGGTGCTAGTCCATGAATTAGAATTCTTGGATCTGAGATATATTAGATTAGCTGTGCTACCCATCTAAGATGTCTAATAATGTTTACAGTACGCCATCTATTGGAAAGTGTTTTGTAATGCATGTAGTAACAAAATGCATTGCATTTGTCATTCCAACAGATGGCGCACCACAAACATTGGTAGTAATAAAATGCATAACTATAAATGTAAATGTTTGTGATGCGCCATCTGTTGGAATGACAGGGACCTAGCAACCAGATGGATATGCAGACATACGGACACGTGTCCTTTTATTTTACATTATATTATATTATCTGCTTTTCTGTTTTTTGATTACATCGTATCAGCTCCTTATGCAGTCCTCGCACACACTTTTGATGTGGTAATGGATTTCTAAAAGACGTGGACCATTACTCTTCCTGTCCTCTCTCATCCACTCCTCCCTTCACGGTTGCACTACTGGTCTGTGAGGACACACTGGTGCAGTAGAGGGGGACAGTATATGTTCAAGTGTCCCCACGTGATTTTAAGCACAAGCAGGATCCACATGTTGAGGAGCCCCAGGCAGATGAGATTGGGTTCAGATATGCTGTGGTGGCCAGTAACACCATGTGGGGCTCGCAGCTCCCACTCGCTCACAGCCCCTCACACCTGTGTATCTGTCGATCCTATACAGTAGTACATCCAACATCTGTAGATCACGGGTCATGGCACTGGAGAGTGGCACTGTGTTGCATGTTGATTGGCACATGCAGTATGAATGTCACTGACCTCTGTACATGTCACAGTATGGACCCCAGAAAACCCATCATCTCCCACACGATACTCTTAGGTCCGTGCTGAGTTACCTCATTGCTGTCTGCCCATAGCATGCCCTGCTTCTGTGAATGTGCCAATGAGGGCCTTGACATCACCTGGAGAGACACAGAGCCCCCCAGTTTTTACAGTCGGGTGCTGCGGTCCATTTTGAAACTGGACATGTGTACCCCTAACCCAATGTGCCACTCATGAGCTCCTTTGTCTATTGGGCTTTCCTCCACTGGATACCCAGTACCCGTTGTGCCAGTCCATCGGTCGGTCCCTGTGTTGTGCCCAGCCTGCCGGTCAGTCCCCTGCACCCCCCATGCCGCTCCCTTTCATCCACAACATTAATTTTGAGCGAACGAGACATGCTTCCCTGCCTCTGACAAGATTTGCTGCAGTCTCATGCGACAAAAAGCCAGCACTCATTGCACATTCAGAAAGTAGGATTTATAACAGCGTTTTAATTTAATGTTGGATGTCGAACATATAAAGAGATCAGAGTCGTACTAGAGCTGAAAATTGATGCCTTTTTTATTAGTGTCCCCTCCGAAGTGCGCGAGCCGCCGCTGTTTGTGCAGTGGAGCACAGAGCCGCGCGCGCAGATGAATGAGGATCCGCTATCTGCAAGCGATCATATTTCAAGCGCCTGTCGGCCGCTATTGATGGGCTCGGAGGCGAAAGGTGATTCTGGGAAATGAACGTGGTGGCCGCACCTCATCCGAGCCCAAAACGAGAACATCAGTCACGGCCATTGAGCCACAGTGCCATCCTCCGGTCTGTCCTGTTATATAGCGCCTGTTAAGGGGGGCCTTGTGTGTGATGGCAGAGGGTTGTTTAGGGCCACTTGGGTGTCAAGCCCAGCACTGGCAGGTGGTGACAGTGGTGATGGTGCAGCAAGACGAGGACCTTTGGTCTGTTTCAGGGCTCCCGTCCATTTGAAATGGCATTCCCCTCCCCCATAACCTCCTTTTTGCTTCTGGAACAGTCTGTGCCACCCAGCATCCATAACCACAGAACAACTAGATGGACCAAGTGCCCCGTCTCTCGGGCAGGTGTACAGAAACAGAATGAATCTGTCAGTCCCTGAGTGAGCCTCACTCCTAAATAGGGTCAGCGTTCTAGTAAGTGACTTTTGATGTCATCACCGCCTGCCATATCTGTCACCGTAAGGCTTCTCAGAATGTTGGCTGCACATTCTCTAAGGACACCCATCTTGTGAACCCTAACTCTGCTGTGCCAGTCCTCCACGTCAGACCGAAGTAAATACACAAACACACAGCAGAATGACTAAAAACAAAGAAAACCTCTTTGACCCTGTGAGGCGCTATACAGGCCTGACCCCCCCGTTGTGTTTCCCGACACACTTCTGATGAACGATTCATTGGCTGAAAGTGCTGCTGTGTCACAGAGAGGGGATGTGCAGCGTTGTTCGTAACGGCACTCAGTTGTGTTTTAATTCTCTCCTCCTCTTCTACTTCCAGGGGGTCCAGAGTGCATCCCATAACTGAGCCTTCCCTTTAAATTAGCTTGTTGATTCAGTGGGCCTCACGTTGAAGTGAAGTTACCAGTCTAGCACACCCCACCAGTCATCGCCGAGTCGTAGAAGATGTGAAGGATGTCACATTAAAGGAACACCGTCTCCTAAGTTAGGATGAAGAGTCCGCTCTGCCCTTTCTTCTCTCCTTCTTCTGTGTGACCAGCCAGTCACAGATGTGGACCCCCACAAGCACTTGTAAGAGTGCACCACCACTCAGTCCATCTCATAAGGTGGACTTTCAAGTTTCTGACCGCCCATTGTGTATTCAAACCTCACATTTTTACTTCCTACGTGTAATTCTTTACATTTACTGACATGAAACTTCATTGTCCACAAATCTACTCGAGCCTGTCTGTTGTCCAAGTCCGTCTGTGGTGATTCAATGGACTCTCGATTATCTGTCAGTCCACCTAACTTGGTATCATCTGTAAACTTAACCAGCTTGTAATTTATATTCCTATCCAAACCATTTACAGATATTTTAAAATAGCAGCGGGTGTACTGCTGCTGGTGTAAAGGACCCCCGTTGTGTTTCTCGACACACTTCTGCTAATAATTAGTCTGATGAAAGTCCTCAGTGTTGCTGTGTTACAGAGAGCGCAGGATGTGCAGTGTTGTTCATAACGGCGCTCACCTCCATTACTTCCTCTGAGGGGTCCAGAGATGTCTCATAACTGAGTCTGCCCTTTTAATTAGGTAGTTGATTTGGTGGGCATCTCTTGAACTGATGTCACCAGCCCAGCACGCCACGCTGGCTATCGCCAAGTTGTAAAAGGTGTGCCGGATGTCACTACCCTATTAAAGGGATGCAGTCCTCTAAGAATAAAGAGTCCACTCTGCACTTTCTTCTCCAGTTCCTCTGTGTTATGAGACCAGTCCAGCCTGTCACTGATGTGGACCCCCAAGTACGTGTAGGTGTGGACCACCTTCTCATCCACTCCCTGACTACTGACCAGACATGGAGGCTCTTTGGTGTGGCAAAGCCAGATGACATTTGTTATGTCGCTAGCTTGACTTTGGTGAGCTGCGCCCCCTAGTGACGGTACAGGAACCAACCTGCAAAATGGCGACTTGGAAACCACAAAAGAAAAAGTGAATTCTTCCAAGAGGAAACGTATGCAGAAAATGATCATCCCAGTGGATTCCCGAGTGTTCAAACCAAGTGTGAACTGTAAAAGTGTATGAAAAACATTCTACCTGACAACAACATTGAGCTGCATTGGCCCAAGTGTGTGTGTGTGTGTGTGTGTATTCACCCTGCAGTAGACTGGCATCCTGTTCGAGGTCTGTTCCTGCCATGCCCCCTGTGTTAGCTGGGATAGGCTCCTGCCCCAAACCCCACCCGCACCCCTGCTCTGAATGCAGCAGGTTAAAAAGTGACGTGACATGACAACAACATTACAGCGCCTTACGGTACAAAGTATAATTTATGCCGCTTACTTTAAAATAGCACATATAACAATACACTGCTTTGTAAAAGCTTGCAAAAATACAAGAGCTCTGTGTTTTTCTTCAGCTGTTTCGTACACTGCATACACAATTCCTTTATACTGTCATCTACCGAAACGTCTATTATTATTACGGATTTTTGATCAGGCCAGAAATAATAAAACAAACTGTCGTAATCCAGTAATCGAAATACACAAATAATAGCAAAATTCAAGAATCAGGAAATCCAAAGTGGAACATTCAGTGGATTCTGGGGGTCTTCACTTTCTGCACACTTTATTGTTAAATGGCTAAATTTGCCATTTTTGCCCATCAGTTTACACTCAATGATTGACCCAGGGTGACAAAATTAAAACGTGTTTAGAGAAAGGTTGACACATTCCTAAGTATTCAGACCCTTACTTCAGTTCTGTGTAGAAGCCCCTTTGCCTTAATTCTTCTTGGTGAGTCTCTATAAGCTGTGCACTCCTGGATTTGAGCAGTTGGTCCCCTTTTTCCTGGCAGATCCTCTCGAGCTCCATTAGATTGGATAGGAAGCGCCTGTGAACGGTGGCCATCTTCAGGTGTCTCTTCACATGTTCTATGTGGTCTAAGACGGGGCCACTCAAGGACACTCAGAGACTTGTCCCAAAGCCACTCCAGTGTTGTCTCAGCTGCTTGTCTCCCCAGTCTGAGGTGGTGTGCACTCCGAGAGACCTCTCTGGATTTGGCAGCATGCATCCTTCCCTCAGTTGTGACCAGTCTCCACGTCCCCATAGTGTGATGCTGCCACCACCCTGCTTGACAATGAGGATGGTATTTGGCAGGAGATGAGCAGTTCCTGATCTTCATCAGATATGGTGCTTGGAGTTCAATTTTTTTCTTGTCAGACCAGAGACTCTTTCTCCTGATGAGCTTCGAATCCTGCCCTACGCCCTTTACTGAAGAGGGGCTTCTGTCTACCCCACTTTACCATAAATATCTGATTGACTAAGTTCCTTCCAACAGGTTCCTTCATCTCAGCAGAGGACTCATGAAGCTCTGACAATTAGGTTCTCGGTCACCTCCCTTCCTAAGACCCTTCTTGCCCAGTTACACTGGACGCGCAACTCAAGGAAGAGTCCTGGTAGTTCTAAACTTCTTCCTTTTCACAGTTGTTGAGGCCTCTAGGAACACTCAGTTCGGGGGTCCACAGAGACTTCCTTGGACTTTGGTGTTTGTCCCGACATGCAGTCCGGATTGTGTGACCTTCTATAAACGGGGACACACGTCTGCCTTTCTAAATGATGTCCAGTCAGTTCAGTTTGCCACAGGTGGACACCAGTCAAGTTCTAGAAACCTCTCAAGCAAACAGGAGAGGCACCTGAGCGCAATGCGGAGGGTCACAGCAAAGGGGCTGAATACTTCTAGGACCGAGAGGTGTCAGCTTGTGATTTTGAATCAATTTGCAAAGCTTTCTGAAAACAAGTCTTCACTTTGTCGTTATGAGTTACTGAGTGTAGATTGATGGGCACAAATGGGTCCATTTAAAATGAAATCTTCAAACACAGTAAAGTGTGCAGCAAGTGAAGACGTCCGAAGCAAGTGGAACTGAAAAATCCAAAGATTTTGGGATCCGGGAATGGCCGGACAAGCACGAACAAAACCAAGCGTCTCCACACGGACCCCAAGGACTTCCCAAACTTATTAAGGCCTGGGGGCCGTCTGACATCTGTAATGCCGTGAGACTCCGCCCACCCGATCTGAATATGCAAAACACAAGGAACAGAAGGCATAGAATAAAGAACTGAAGAATAGCTCTGGATGAGAGTATAATAACATATGAAATAATATTCATAATAACACTGTGCAACATAATGTACAAAATTACATTTAAAAGATAACAAAAAGAAGAAAAAAAAAACTTGAGGCAAGGATGACCACCCTGGCTGGTGCGTAACACAATCTTGGTTTCCAAAAATGAAGGAATTCCGCTCCTGACCACTTATATGAGGGGAAAAAGTATGAGCAGTGACCAGCAGTTCTGTACGGCACTGACCACTCCCTGAAAGTGCCCCTCGGCCAATCAGCTCAGTGTACTCAGAACAGTGGAGGGGCGGAGCATGTGAGGAGCCCGCCCCCTCCCACCTCGCGTGTGATGCAGGAGTGGAGGTCGAGAGCTGGAAGAGAACGAGAAGCGGGCCGAATGTGGAGCCCATTAATACAATTCTCATGCTTTGTTTACTTTCTCTTTACAAATGAGAACTAATTACTGCGACTTAATGATGCCTTTTAGTTGAATGCGGAGCCTCGCTACCTCCGCTCGACTGTTGGGAGATAGCAGGGAAATTTGCTTAGAGGATTTCCGAAATGTCACAACTGCTTTGTGTATTTGGATGATAACTTCATCCACTCATTATCATTAAGAACACCTGGAGTGACGCTCGGGAGGCGCAGGCGCCGCCGCCATAGATAATTAGCAGCGAATCAATGCGGAGAGACGCCAACCGCCGCCACAATTATTCTACCTGGATCCGCTTGACGGACGTAACCTTAAAAGTGAAAAGGCTCGAGGAATGAGGAATGTTCAGGCGGGCCGCTTTAAAGGTGACGCCGTTGTTCTCTCCTCCCGGCCACTTAATCTGACAGTTCGGTTTAAAAAATAAAACAAAAAAAAACAACGAAGAAAGAAGGAGCCACACGGCTTGTGAGGAAATGTGTGACAAAGTCCCAGGACCTCACTTTGTTGAGTCGGTCGAAAAATTGGAGTGTTACGATTGGCATGGGTCATCAGTGCCAACTCAGTTTGAAATTTTCTACTCTGTCTGGGGTTGGTTCTTTTCTTATACCTGGTGCTGGTGGGATAGTGCCCCCCCCACATATCATGACTTTATTAATAGTGGCAAAGATGCGGACCTCCAGACTTCAGATAAAGGTGGGTCATATAGGCCATCGTTTGTCAGCCACTGAGTCACGACCCAGATGGGGGTCACAGAATCACCTGGGAGCAGTGCCAGTCGAAGCCCATTTGGAGCCCCAGACTTTGCCCCTCACTGTCCATAGCGCGTAGTTTGTGTTATTTGACAACTTGTGTTGGTGGTCCCTCTCGGTGTCCGAAGCGCGCCCCTTTGTGTGTGTAAAGCAGGCTTTAAGGCGCATTCCATAAACGGTGCCCACTCAGTATGATCAGAGTAGACAAGTGGGGAGCTTGGGATCAGTCCCACTCAGCATCCAGAGCACAGGCCCCTTAAACTTCATAGATGGTGCCCCTCGGATGACAGCGCCCTATTGTGCCATGTGGATTGACCAGCTGTGCCCAGGGGTTTGTGACATGTGACATCGTTTGGAGAGCCGACATGAAGACTGGCACTTTCTATTGCAGAGTGTTTGATATTTGGATTCCCGTGTCGGTGGGCTTTCTGTGCTTTGTGTTATTCTCATATGTCTGTTCCTGGTTACAAACACATTTCACTGTTAGAAGACATTTTATTTTGTTTGCTTAACTTTTTAAAGCTGATGACCGGTTGCTGTCTCTTCTGATTTCGGCTCTTGCCTGTTTTCTCGATCACGTCTCGTCTCCCAATCTTCTTTAACCGTCTCGTCTTGACTCAGAGCACCAAAATACAGTAAGCATAAAAAGCTCACAGAATTTCATGTAGAAGGGGCCTGAGCTGCCATTGAAATCCTGCATCTTGTAATCTGTTCAGTTAGCCAGTAAAGGGTCATTCTGCTTGACTTCTCACTACTTTCATAACGGCTGACACAGTACAACCCCCCTCAAATCAGAATGACATCACGATGTCCCCCTTGTCACCTGCCACTTCTCCACCCTTCTGCTTGAACACGAGGTTCTCTTTGACAAATTGCTCTTCAGTGATGTTAGGGCTGAGTGGAACTACAGAGCAAACTCTGAGCTGCAGGTCTCGTAGTTATTTGACTTCGTCTTCGGTTTGTGTCTTGGGCTTGGTACTGTCAATTGGGGCCCTCAATTTTCAAATTCCTTTTTGTACTTTCTCGTATACAAAGTAGAGGGACAGTATTGGAATCGTCCAAAAATTCAATGTCAAGATCTTGAAGAATCTCAATGTTTGAGAATGTTGGAATTCTGTCTGTCAGCTTGTCTTTGTGTCAGTCTGTCTGTGTCTGAGTGTGTATCTGTCTCCGTATGTGTTTACGTCTGTCTGTCTGTGTCTCTGTATGTGTGTCCGTCTGTCTGTCTGTCTGAGTGTGTGTCTGTCTGTGTCTGAGTGTCCTTCAGTCTGTCTGTCTCTGTCTGTGTGTCCGTCTGTCTGTGTGTCTGTGTGTCTGTCTGAGTGTGTGTCTGTCTGTCTCTGTCTGTGTATCAGTCTGTCTGTCTGTGTCTGAGTGTCTGTCTGTCTGTCTGTGTGTGTGTGTAAACATGATAACTTGAGTTCACTTTCACTTCAGTCAGCCACATTTTGCCTATGAGTGTTATGTACAACATGTAGATTTCTATCAACTTTTGGTTTATTTCCACTAACCAGAAACTGCAGAGTCCGATTTATTCAACTTTTATAATAATTGTTCAATATATTATTAATTTGATTTGTTGCTGATGGTTCTTTAAAGTACAGCATATAAAAATATAATCCTTGTCTTGCGGTTTACTCCTCAAATATCCATCCCCATATATGAGGATACGAGGAAGTCGAGGGGAGAGCACTCCTGATTTTTATTTTTTTAGTTATTTTTTTGCCTCTGCCATCTCCGGGCCCATCCATCCTGCCTTCTCTTGTCTTGGCAGAGAGAAAAAAAAAGGAAGAAAAGCTGCCTGTGAAATGGACATGAGTACCTAATGGTGGCTTTTGTGATCCAGTCTTCTGCATAAGAAGGCTGCAGCTGGGACTTGAGCTTCATTGAGTCGTCTTGACTGTGACCTTCACGCAGGAAGTCGGCTGTGTCCATTCACTTCGGCGACAAGGTGACGTGGGTGCTAAAGGTCACGCCTGACACCTCGCTGGAATGCTTCGGAGGACCTTTGCCTCGATGGCATTTTCCAGGTGGACGTCGTCGCCACACCGGAGCTCGTTCAGCTGATGTCGCGCGTCTCTGTGACGTCCGCCGTGTTTCTTTAAAGAGCATGGAGACGCCTTTAGCCAACTGAAACGAGGCCTTGTCATTTGGCCTGCGAGGCGTCCGCTTGGTCTTCATTGGCACCTGGGTGATGCAAGTCTGTGCCTACGTGTAATAACCTGAAACTCCACGCGTGGATCAGCATGTCTGTAATGCGCCTGCTCAGTTCGTTTTGGTGCCCAGTTTTCTGAGGGTCCACGCTGTTTGAGACTGAAGATGCTCATTTCCGTTGTCCTCTACTGCCCTTTGAATTCAGGGATGTGCCATCTTGTGCAGCTCCGCCATGGCACTTCTGTTGTTCATTTATTTGTGATGCGGGTTCACGTTGCGTGTCTAATGCAGTTCACGATTTGCTCCCGGGTCTGCAGGGTGTTTGGGCCTGCTGCCTTCTACTTATTACTTTCAGACACATCTTTCAGTGCTGCCAGCCTGCAGGTGTGCCACAGTGGCTTTGGGGACCTCCTGATGGCCTGGGTGGACGCATGCCCTGCGTGTTGATCTGGCGACGCAAATTCTAAATGACACGTGGTTATCCTCTGGGTGGCTTGGTGTCCCCACAGGACCCGTCACTCAATTTTCAGTGACTACTCCTTTGTCTCCTTCAGTTTCTTAAGTGCGGTGGGTTCAAAAAAAAAAAAGTCTTCAGATGCCTTCTGCACACTTTGTCGTGTTGAAGATTTCATTTGAAGGGATGCCAGTTTTTGCCCATCAGTCTGCACTTACTAACTCATAATGACAAAGTGACATGTTGTTACACAATTCTGCAAATTTATTACAAGTCAAAACCTGAAATCTCTCATTCCTAGACATTGTGATGGACAGCTGGGGGGGCTTTGCCCAGTCGGGATGCCCTTTTGATGGAAGGACCAGGGGTCCCACAGCAATACCCTCCCCCCAGCAGGGGGCGCCTGGACAGTTCCGGAGTCCCGGGTGTGATGGAAGTGCTGCCGGAAGAGGATCAAAGAGCACCTGGAGCACTAATGGGGGTGTCCCACAAAGGAGGCCACCTCACTCCATCTGGGGAGTCAGAGTCGGGAGGTGGTGGAGAGGAAAGAGAGAGAAGAGAAGAGAAGAGAAGAGAAGAGAAGAGACTGGGCACTGTTGTGGAGAATTGAGTGCTGTAAGGGCAACAAAAGGGATTGAAGGGTGTGTTGCTTTTGGACGGGTGTCTCTCTGCCTGTCTGTGTTTGGCTTTGGGGAGCTGCACGGCCCCATTATTTCCACAGCGTATTCAGGAGTTTGTAGAAGCCCCTTTGACAGCTTTGAGTCTTCTTGGTGAATCTCTAGCTTTGCACTCCTGGATATGGCCAGGTTATCCCATTTCTTCCTGGCAGATCCCCTCAAGCTCTGTTAGACTGGACAGGAAGTGACTGTGAACTGCCATCTCCGGGTCTCTCCACACGTGTCCTGTGCCACTCGAGGACACTCAGAGACTCGTCCCAAAGCCACTCCAGTGTTGTCTTGGCTGTCTGTTTCAAGTCACTGAACTGTCGCCCCAGTCTGAGGTGGTCTGCACTCTGGAGTGGCAGGTGGTCTTCAAGGACCTCTCTAGACTTGCCTGCAGTCCTCCGTCTGTCCCCATAGCGTGATGTTGCCACCTCCACGCTTGATTGTAGAGCTGGTATCAGGTAGGCGGTGAGTGCTTTGATGTCTGTCCAAAGAGTTCAGTTTCTGCTACATCAGACCAGAGGATCTTTGTCCTGATGCACCCAGAGTCCTTTAAACAGTCACATGTTGTGTTTTGCCCAAGAGTGGCCTGATTGACGGAGGGAGTGCTCCTGAGATGGTCGACCCCTGACTGAAGCTCTGTTAGAGTGACCATTGGGTTCTTGAACATCTCCCTGACTAAGACCCTTCTCGCCCGCTGACTCCTGGAAGAGTCCTGATGGTTCCGATCATCTTCCATTACACAATTCCTGAAGTCGCTGGGCCCACTGCAGGCTTTACAAATGCTCTGAGCCCCTTGTTCTGATCTGCGCCTCACCACAGTTTGAGGCCTGCAGTCACATCCTTGGACTTCATTGCTGGGTCTTTAGTCCTGACAGGCTCTCTGAATGGTGGGACCCCCTCTACACAGGGACACGTGACGTCACAGGTGGACTCCACTCAAGTTCTCGACTCGACTCCAGGAGGTTTGAAGCAAACAGGAGACAACTTACAGTGCCACAGCAAAGGCTCTGAATACCTCTAGGGGTGAGAGGTCTCTGGTTTTGATTTTTAATACAGGGTGGGCCACGATAAAGAGGCCAGAGGCCCGCCTCCACTGAGACGACTCCCGGATAAGCAGGCACGGCCACCGAGATGTATCGACGCACAAGGAGACCACTTTCAGCATCTTCTGTAGATGTGAGTTCCAGATTTGATCGTTCTTTCTCTTCACCGTGTGATGCAGTCATCTCGGTGGAGGTGGGCCACCCTGTACATTTGCCAACCTTCCTGAAAACGGTCCGTCACTATGTCATTCTGGGTTATTGAGGGCACTGATGGGCACAAATGGCAGACCCATCCCTTTAAATGAAATGTACAACACAAGGTGTGCAGAGAGTGGCGGGGTCTCGGTACCCTCTCAGGCCAACTGTCTGTCCTGTCTGAGTTGTTTCTTCTCGATTTGACGCGTCAGCGCGGTGGCATTTATTTATTTATTTATTTTGTCCTCATTTGTGTTTCTGTTCCAATTCCTCCTGCTTTGGAATTTTTCTTTTCACCCTTTGACTCCATCAGCGCTTCATTGATTCACAAGGATTCGGTTTACTTGTTACAAGCAGATTGGTGGGAAAGAAGCGAAAAATGTACTTGACGAGATAAACAGATGAATATCAACAGAGCCCTCGTCATGAGGGAGAGCTCCCAACTGCAGCTTCTTTAAAGCGGACCACCTCTGAGGTCAAAGAGTCAGGCGGTCTCTTTCAGACTGGAGCAGAGCGTCAAGTAGGCCACATTTACAACACAGGCTCTCGACGGCCAAACCAAAAATGGTGAAGAAGTGTGGCTTGACGTCAGTGCCTTGCGCCCTGTGCTGGCTGGGATTGGCTCCAGCAGACCCCGTGACCCTGTAGGTAGGATGTAGCAGGTTAGATAATAGATGGGTGGATGGGGACTGGGACAGCAGACGGACTCAGGCAGATTTGTGTCTCGTGTCAGTAAATGTAAAGTAGGAGATGTAGGAAGTCAAAATGTGAGGTCTGAAAATGGAGAGTCCACCTCATGAGAAGGATTCAACACTATCAACAGGCAGACAGTGTTCAGAAGGTCATATAGCGCCTTGATGTGTGGAGTACAAGTCCAAGTAGGTTCTGCTCAGGCTTTATAACACACTCGTGAGGCCTCATCTGGAGTCCTGGGTGCAGTTTGGGTCTCCTGGGTACATAAAGGACATAGCAGCACAAGAGAAGGTCCAGAGAAGAGCGATGAGGAAAGATGAAAAGAGCTGAGCCTTTACAGAGATGAAGAGGAGACCTGACAGAGGTGTTTAAAGTCATGAAGTGAATGAGTCCAGTGGATCGAGACGGGGATATTAAAATGAGATCATCAAGAACACACAGGGAGTACACAGCTTTAAACTTGGGAAGGGGAAATTCACACAAACATGAGGAAGTTTTTCTTCACACAGAGAACAACAGAGCCTTAAAATAAGTAACCAAGTAGTGTGGTGGGCAGGAGGACTTGAGGGGCTTCAGCACTCAATTTAAATGGACTGGACTGGCGAGGTTTGTTTGACTGAATGGCCTGTCCTCCTCCAGACTGTTCTGATGCCCATGTAGCGCCTCACTGCGACTGGAGGTGCCAAGTCAGAGGTTTTCTTCTCTTTTTAGCCGTTCTGGTGGGTGTTCAGATCATAGTGTGTGTGTATTTATATATTTAGCTCCTGTAAAAAGTCCAATTTCTCTCTGTGGGCAAATCTACAGGTTTAAAATGCGGCTTCTTTAATGGCACTTGAAGGTCCTTTACTGGGTTCTGTGGCTCCTCATGGTTCCATTGCTTGACTGGGTGCCATTTCATTCTGGGACAGGTTCTCTGCTCATTGATAAACTTCTTAAAAAGCTGAAATCTTTAAGGTATGGTGGACCACCTAGCAGGACACCGCTGAGTTATTGTGTGCAGGGAGGGTCCCGTTAAAAACCAGGGCACTGATGGGCACCATCATTTCACACCATCCATTCACAGTCATTTGCTCTGTGCAGCCCATTACAGATATCAATTAATAAAAGGCTTTTTCTGGAACTTTCACGAGGATGGGTCTTTTGGGAACCAAAAGTGGGTGCCCTATGGCATCACTCTGACTCTTTTCTTTTTAAGAGCATATGCACCAATGAACCCAAACTCCGTGCTAGATACTGGAATGTCTTTGTGGTTTTGGGGAGTCGCCTACGCGGACACATCGTAACGAGGTCCGATCACAATGGCGATGTACACTCTGGCGCGGTGTCCACGGTGCCAGTGGGGAGACACACACAGCCAGGTTGGGTGGCAGCCGTCGGTCCTCCTTTGACTGAATACGGCGTGAAGTCCCACATTGGACATGTGCCTGCCTGTCTTTGTTCGTTTTCTTGACTGTCATCTAATACGTTGCTGCCTGCCTAAAGGTGCCCGGCGCTCCAGGAGCAAATGCGCCATTAAAAGGAAACAAACCTAAAAACAGTGAAGACCCCTAAAGCACAGGACGATCGGCTCGTGTTCGCCACACCTGGAGGTGGCCATTTCTCCCCCAAGCTCCATGGAGTCTGCTCATGTGACCGTGAGACAGTGGAGGATCGATTGGCGTGACTGATGGCACCTCCCTTGATGAATTTGCGCAGGGCGGCGGGTGTTGGGTGCCTCCATATTCTTTTCTGCCCATTAATCCTCTAATGTTCCTCCAGGCTCAGCCTGTCAACATGAATCTATTTATTGCCTTCTTGCTTTTGAGTTTTGCCAGATGTCACGCAGCCGGGAAGTCGGGCGATAAGGAAAATGCCGCTCGGGCCGGGTGAGCCGCTGCACTGTGGCACAGGTACCAGGCTGGCTCTTCAGAGGGTTGCCGCATGAAGGTTCCAGAAAGAAGGGGTCTGTAACGGGTCCGTGAATAAGCTGGAACAGATGATGGCAGAATTGTGAAGTGCCAGTAGGTTTGTGGTTTTAGGACGGCGCTCCCTGCCCACTACACAGTCACACTGGCAAAGTTGGGGTCTCCTTCATCTGTTGGTATCGTGCAGGGCAGCCCACTAGACAATAACCATTTCTGTTTGATCCACATGTGAGGAAGCTTCTCAAAGCCCAAAGAACCATCTTCATGTGCAAATAATGGCAAGCACCGGGTCTCTGGAGACCCCCCTGCCCAATAGAGAGCCATTAAAGAACCAGGATTTTTAAGAGGGTGGTCACAGTTGGCCAGGAGGGTTATTCTCAGCGAGTGGCCACAGATTCGGGGTCTTAAGGGGCTTCGCCAAAGCTAAACGAGTGCAGGGCTAAGTGATACGGCGGTCCTTAAGGATGGAGCTGTGGAAAGAGCGTTCAACACTTGGTGCTTCTGGATAAAGCAAAAGAAGATCTGAAGGAGAAGGGCCTGACTGAGGAGGAGGAGGAGGAGGAGGATTGAGCTCTATGGAGAAGGTCGATCAGGCCCATCGACCCCACATAGAAGTGGCCGTTTGTCCCAACGTGTCCAGCTCCATTCCTGCCTCCGTCTGCCGAAGCACAATAACAGGGACATGGGGCAACAGTGCGGCTCCATCTCGTTTGTTTATCAAATGACAAAAAAACAACAATGGAAAAATAATAATAATAATAATAACAGACAAACATCTTTGAAGAACTGGCATCCCATCCAGGGTTGGCTTTGTGTGAAATGCTGCCTGGATAGGCCTCGGCCCCCATCACCCTGAAATGGGCATTGTGTGCCATGCTTCCAGAGTTTCGATAATGGCTTGTAGTCTGTTCCTCTAGGGGGCGCAGTCGGCCATTTCAGCCTCACTTCCACACTTCCTGTCATTTGAGACATTCGGGACATGAGGGTTGATGTTGGCCATAATGGCAACAAAGAGTAGCGCGTCTGTCACAGACGGGCATCCTGTCTTTGGTTGGCTCCCCAGCCCCTCATAACTCTTCAGTTAGATGTATTAGATATGGAGGGGGATTAGATGGATGCCGTTTCTAGAAGATTCCAGCCCCATATCCTCTAGGGGGTGCACACTACTCTTGTATTTGAGAGGCTGGCGGACCTGAGGATTGCTGCTGTGAACTCTCTCACGTGCCATGTAGGTCACTGTGGGCTCGGGACCCCCTGCCTCACTTCTGCCGCCTGTGTTTGAGAGAGACGGGTGGACTTGAGGTTGGCTGCGGTTTGATTTCATTTCGCCAGAGCGACTTTTTCATTCCGCTCAATTCTGGTCGCATTCGCCTGAAATGGAAGCTGCGCGCTGATATGATGTTTCCTCGCTGCGGGCATGGCCGGCCGCCACTGCTAACTGTAATTTACTTTTCTGTCTCTGTCGCCTTGAGTCTGCCTTCGCCCTCGTTTGTTGAATGATGTGCTAATCCATTATATTCTTCAGACAAGTGTATCGACCAGTATAAACAGACTGCAGGGCACAAACCTAAATGAAAGCCGCGCTTCCCTGAATCATTTAAGCGGCTCCTGCAGCAATCCAGAGCGGCCGGCGTTTTTAAGCCTTACTGAATAAACATTAAGAATCCATTAAGGAACCAAACGCCGTCCGATCCGAGTCCGTCCGATCCGGGCGTGACGCCAAACGAGGGGGCCGTGAGGTGCCATCTGTCAGTCCGGCTCATTGTGCTGTCGGACCCTCGGTGTGCCCTTGTGGTGTTTGTGCGACGAAGAGTCACCTGATTAAAAATAAAAACTGGAAGGTGGGGGTCAAGTGAGTGACCCTCTGGGGACGAAACGGGCGAGTGGCTCTGAAGTGTCCGGTCGCTCCTCCAGTGCCAATGCAATTCTTTCATTCCTGTGCCCTTTGCTCCAGTCTGTGCCGCCCAATCTTATCTGACCGAGTTCTGTTTATAAGTCATTGTAGTCACTTGGAATTGTACTTGATGGTGGCCAATTTTGGGAAAGGCACTATATCAGGAGGAAAAAAAAAAACCTTTGCCTGATTGTCCATTCTGTCCATTCCTCCTGTTTTATCACCCAACCAGCTGAAATACCCTGCGTTGCCTGGGAGGAAAATAAAGTGGTTTTTTTTTCTTAATTAATTGTTTGAGAAAAATATAACAAAAAATAAAAATAAATTAACAAACAATGAAGACTCACTAATAAGCTTGTCTTGCAGTCTTGTATGTATGTTACCATCCAGTTGACACTCTGAACTGGCCAACTCGATTTCATTTCAAAAGTAACAGGCGGGCACACTGGCGCTCAAACATACAGAACACTGGCAGTCACCTCCAGTTCGCCCTCTGGTGGTCTGAGTGTCAACTGACCACATGATCACCCCCCACCCCCCCCAGCTGATTTCACCCTACAGTATTTTAGTCGACCAATGAGAAACGTGTACCATGTTTCATGAAAATCACTCCAGCCATTCAGAAGTGATGCTGGAACATAAATACAGACAGACAGACACACACGCACACACAGACAGACATAAATACACACAGACAGACACACACACACACAGACATAAATACATACAGACAGACACACACGCACACATACATTGACTTTTATATATACTGTATATATATTTATCCTAATTTAAAGTCAAATAATGCAAGGAGTACGTGACACGTGTTTTGCCCTTATTTGGGCTCATCAGGCGTTTGCCCTCCACTGCTACCCTTGCGGGGATCGATCCTCAGACGTCAGCATCAGAGATGAAGTCCCTTTGCGCTGCGCCACGGCGTGTGGTTCGTTTATTTGACAGCCTGTAGATCGGAGTAATTACATTTATAGCATCCGTGTTCTGAGTCCCGATGTGATTGTATGAGTTTTTTACCTACCAGGTTAACGCGTATGGTTGGTGTATCAGTCGGCAAACATCTACCACGGATATTACAAATGCCCCACCCCACCAATCCTCGTGATATTGAATGGGATTAATCGAGTTTGAGAGTATCAGTATGCAGATGTGTATCTGTGGGCCCTGTGGTGGACTGGCCTCCTGTCCAGAGTTGGTTCTTGCCTTATGCTGGATGCCACGACCCTGGAGAATGGTAGGTTGATTGTGAGTGGGCACCATGATGGACTGGCGTTTCATCCAATGTTGGTTTCCTGCCTTGCACCTGATGCTACCCGGTTTGGGTAACTGGCTTAGGTGGCCCACCCACATCCCAGTATTGAATTTTTTGGGTCTGATGGTGCTGTCTTATGCCCAAGTGGTGGACGCCTTGTGTTTCGCTTCCTACGTGAATCTTAAACTGGACCTTCTGTCTTAAACAGTGAGCTTTTGGGATGGGGCGGGGCTTACGCAGCAGATGACATTGTGGAGTAGCCAATGAGATAAAAAGTGACGTTTGGCAGCGTTTACCAAGAGCCGTCTTCAGGTGACATACGTGAAGCGTGATGGACCGATGGGCTCCCCTTGCCCACTCTAAGGACATTGACCAGCCCTCGGGTAGACCCCCACTGAGGTCATCACTTCCTTTTTTTTCTTGACTCCAGCATTCTGTTTTTTTTAGGAAAGTTTTCTGCTTTCTCAGAAAGGGAGGCACGGCGCCCCCTAATGGAAGCCTTTCAATGGTCGCCTTTCCTCACTTCGCTCTGATCTCATCCTGCGCTGAAAGCAAAGATCTCCGGCGATATCGGGCATGTGTGAGATTAATCCTGTGGAGGAGCGAGGAATTTCAATCACAAGGCCCAACTGCACCCCCAACACACCCCGGTGGGGGCGGACAGATTGCCGCCTCATTGTGAGCTCCCACAGTCAGCCAGCACCCCATGAGAGGCGATTTGTTAGGGTAAATAGAATGAATTATTTCACAGTTGTGCCTCGTGGCAGATGGGTAATAAAGTCTTCAGCGGAACAAACCGGCCCTGCTCAGCGTGCCGAGCGATGCTAAACAAATAATCAGGCAAATCACTGAGGCATTCGGTGGCGGCCAGCAGCTCCATGTTTTAAAATGAACACCGCCGGCCGAAATGCCCGGCTCGATAAAACGCGAACGCGGTCGGCTCAACGGCAGCACGTGTGCTTAGCAAAAGCAGCAGGACGTTTGACAGCCGAGTGGTAAATGGGTGATTAGGAGTGTGTTGTACACTTGCTGTGCACTAGAGGGCGCCACGATTGAAGGGGGATTTCTCCAGCCTGGTGCAATCCAGCCTTCCAAGGGGCTGCCAGTTTGTGTAGTAGCAACAATACAGGCCCCCTGTGCCCAAAGAAGAGCAACGTGCTGGACGTGGGGAGACCATGCAGGCCTCACATAGATGCTGATTTGAATGCGGGTCCTGGTGGTGGGGGTGGTGGGTGGGTAATGCAGCAGCCCAAACCACAGCCCTACTTCATCATTCAAGTCCATTGAGGAGCTCAGGGTAGCACCTCAGTTCTTGACCACAACAATACGTGGATGGACAATGGGCACCAATGTGGTGTAGGGGGTTAAGACTTCAGACCTTGAGGGTTGAGGGTTCACATTCATGGTTACACCAAAGCCACTTCAACTGCCTGGGCTCCCACTGGGAAAAAAACGAAGTGGAACCAACTGTTTCTCAAATGTGGTGTCAGCCAAATATGTAAATGTAGCATGTGTGGCCATTTGTCACCAGTAGAGGGCGCCATCAGTGCATTGCACATTTCAATGGCAGTCTGCAGAAAGTTAACTCAGGGAGTTGGTCAGGTCCTGCCCTTTCAGGTGTTTTATAAAGCGCCTTACCATTCCATCCTCAGACACTTTATAGCTCCTGAGCAGAAGTAGACTTGTCCACAAATGAGCAAAACTTTGGACTTGAGGAGTTGTTTTATATAGTGCCTTGCTATCCTTAGGCAGTTTATTGCTGCTGAGCAGATGCAGAATGCACTACAAATGGGAGAAGCTTTGGACTGAAGGAGTTGTTTAGGTGCATCCCTTTCAGTTGTTTTATATAGCGCCTTACCATCCATAGGCAGTTTATGGTCACTGAGCAGACTTAGAATTGTCTACAAATGGGGGACGCTTTGGACTGAAGGAGCTGGTCGACTCCATCCCTTCCAGCGTTGACTGATGTTCTTGGGTTAGGCTTCATCCTTCTCGTGACTCGAAGAAGGTCTTTCAACAAATGGAGTGAACACAGCAGTTGGCCTGCATGGAAATACAAAGGTTCAGGTTGTCCAGTCTCCAACGAGCCCAGGGACTCTGCTGACGTGGCTGTGACACTTGAGAGTGACAGTTTTTGATCGTGGACCTTAGGAGCTGCCTGGCTGAGAAGATAATAGTAAAAGCAAATCCCACCCAGACACCCCGGGGTCAGGCTGCTCCTCCACATAAGCTTTATCGTGGGTCACCACTAGGGGGCGCTGTTCTTGTACCCAAAGGTATTTTCAATAAAAGCCCCCACCCCTCCATGTGTTTTTTTTCATTTATCAGTGTTGATTTATGCCAAATCCTGAGAGCCCTGTGGCCTGCAGGGAGGCTCCCGAGACTGGCAGCATGAAGTGCCTTTGGGGCACATCCGCCACCAGCCTCCTGCAGGGGTGTCACCGACATCAATTAACCCCACATTATAAAGATGGGGGGGATTCTTTTAGCTGCTGTCAATTTTATCCTGGGTGTCTCAGCTGATTAAGCGGCCGCCATACTGACCCGGGTTCAAATGGAGGCCTCCTGTGTCTTGCTGTGAGGGGCGACTCGAGAGGCCTGGGTGCTTTGAAGTGCACTCAGGGTGGCACAGACCTCCTTATTTGTTTGTGTAATTTTAGCCAGTTGGCGAGCTGAGAAAGGTGCCGTACAATACAAGAGGCGCTGCCATTCAGGTGCCCTTTGTGTGCCTCTGGGTGCGGCCTCCACCCGAAACTTCTAGAAGCGCTTTTGGCTTTCGAATTTGATTAATTGACGGCCCTCCGTCGTGCATTTTAAGTGGCGCAGCTCAACTGGTTTCATTACCTGCAGCCATCAAGGCGGTCTTAGAAAAGATGTGGCGGTGGCAGCAGCGGTGGCGGCCTCCCGGGAGCTTTGGGGGTTTATAAATTGTTAAACAAGAGGATTTCCTGAATTTTAAACATGTCCCCATTGGCCAGAGCAGCGCAGAGCGAGGCAGGGGGCAAACTGCACGAGGCCAGAGAACAAATAAAAGGCGAAACGCCAGCGTGAATGTTCTAGAAGAGCTGGCCAACCAGCCTGTCCACCAACAATGAGAAGCATGAGGACTTGGGAGAAGTGGGCAGGAAATGGGCATCAGCTTGAAGATGTGCCCTCAATGACTGTGGGTGGCACAGTGGTTAGTGCTTCTGCCTCACAGCAGTAGCATCGTGGATTCAAAGCCCAATATCTGGGTGGAATTGGCATGTCCTACCCAGATTAGGCCATCAGTTTTCTCCGAGTACTCAGATTTTTAACTGAATAGCTGCAAACAGCTTTGTGGCGCAGTGCTTAGCACTTCTACCTTACAATTCTAGAATTCTGGGCTCAAATCCCACTGTCTGTGTGTACTTTCTGTGCTTCACCCACACTCACGTGTTGCTTTTCTCCAGGTACCCAGAGTTTAGACTTGTGGGTGGCTTGGTGGCGCAGTAGTTAACCACTTCTGCTTAAGAATCCTGGGTTCAAATCTCACTGTCTGTGTGGACTTTCTGTGTTCTCCTTACATCCAGGTGATGTTTTTGTCCACGTATTTGAATTTTGTTTTCCTCCCACATCCCAAAGACCTGCAGGTTACGTGACCTGGCCCAGGCTGTGGCGGTGTGCATAGACCAGAGGACACGGAGTTAATGGAGGCACGAAAGTGAAGGACGTCACCCCCTGGCTGACCCTCCACTCAGTGGCTAATGCCACCGATTTTCACTAGGACCCTAAATGTGAGAAAAACGGGGCTTAACAGTCCATGCCTTTGCATTTTTGACTGGTGTCTGTCTGGGTATAACTGGCATTGGAGGCAGCACAGTGCCCGTTGTCCTAAGATGTTAGCCAGTCATTTTATGCATTTCTGCAGCCAAAGTAATTCTCTCAGTAAGTCAGTGACAGATTAATGAAATGATGAAGGACTGGCCTGGTTCAGTGTCATAAAACAAACGTATCTCGTACCTCAGGGTAAAGGGTATCACACGTTATATGTACACAGGGACTGGTAATATGATGGGTCACCCACCGCACGGTGGGTAAGAACACCTGCTGTGCTGCCCAGCTCAATGTAGACCCCAGCGGTAACATTTCCAGAGTATGCCTCTGTCATGTGCCACTTGGTATGACATTTGTAAAAGCAATGTTTCTGATGCACCATCTGTTGGAATCACAAATGCATTCCATCTGGTATAGGATTTGTAACAGCCGTGTTCCTGTTTATGATGTGCCATCTGTTGGAGTGACAAATGTTTGTGATGCATCATCTTCATGGAGTGAGACACACAGACAGACAGACAGACACACAGTCGCTTATCCTTTCATTAAGTTGGACTAGCTGTGCCACCCGTCTAAGGCAGGTTGAAACCCAAGTTTGCAGTATATTTGACCATAGGAAAGGTGCTACATGAATAAAATGCATTATTAGTATTAGTAATATTATGATGATTATTATACCATCTATTGGAGTGTATTTTGTAATGCATTGCATTTTTTATTTCAGAAGATGGTGTGCCACAAACATTAGAAGTGCTTTACAAATCCTGACCCAAATGGCAAATAACAGAGACATACGCATGGCATTTGTGATTCCAACAGATGGCACATCACAAACATTAACACTTCATTTACAAATACCAAACCAAATAGAATATAACTGAGACATATGCATTGCATTTATCATTCCAAAAGACTGCACAGCGCAAACCTTTTTAGTAATGCATTGTATTTGTGATTCCAACAGATGGCGCATCACATATATTAGCATTGCTTTTATGACTCCCATATCAAGTGGCATATAGCAGAGTGATAGCAAGCTGATGGACACACAGGTACACAGACACACTGCTGTTTGGGTGGTGCTGTCCTGATGCCCATTATCCCCTATTTAACACTCAGTTATTAAGGAAATATTATTATTATTATTCTTCATTGTCTTTTATTTAATTGATTTAATCCTCAGGTGCCTGCTTCGAGCTGACATCTCTTGGTATGAAATCCATTTAAAGGACCCAAGTTGCTCAGTGATGTGGGGTGCCATAGAGAGTAAATAGGTTGGTTTATGAGTGTATAGCGCCTCTCACCCCAGGGTGCCATATTTGTACCAAGTACTAAACCGCTGGGTTGGCTGGCGGGCCACTTTTGCCAGTGGGTCACAAGTTGCCATTGTTTATAATGGTATTGGGCCATGGGGGTGTTGTGATGGGTCACAAAGTGTGTCACCTAACTGTCACCCTCCACCCCGACAATCATCCCCCATTTCAATTCACAGTTGGGTGCCCCCAGTATTCTTCTCACTCATCCCCCTCAAAATGTTTGTGTTTGTACCCCCCACCCCACTGTGTGCTGCAAAGTCACTTGTATGGAAAAAAGTGGGTGACGATACCAGAAGGGTTTAGAAATGCTGCACTACATGATGTTCATGAATCGGGTGGGGCAGTGCCTATCCCAGCGGCTGGAGCCCACCTTGCAGGGGGATGCCAGGCTATCACATGCACCACACCCACATGAGGTGTTAATTCAGAACGGCCAGTTAAACTAACATACACAACAGAGGTGCCCGGACACGAGGAAGACATGCAGACTCCACATGGGATCTGAACCCCCGAGTGTGAATGAACGCGCCTGTGCCACTGAGTCCGGTCAGTTGGTCAGTCAGCAGCTGGCGTGTTGTGTTTTAGCCACTAGGGGGCAGCACTGACAGACAGCGAAGCAGACACTCTGTAGTGAAGGCGCTCAGGTGCCACTCGTGCTTCCTTTTCGGATGAGCCATCCAGCAGGCCAAGACAACAAAGATGGCAGAAGGTTGTGCCACTGGTGCCCTCGGTTTATTCATCTCACGTCGCAAACCTCCAAAAAGAGCGAGTGACAAATCTGACTACAAAGTCAGTGATGCTTTGGCAGCATTTATTACGACTTAGCAGCTTATTAGCTTTTACTGCTGCAAACTTTGGGCAGGCGGCGGCGGTGGCGGTGGCAGTGGTGGCAGGCGAGGATGGCGGTGGAGAGCAGGCCGATTATGAATGCGCCGAGCATTTGGAAGATCTATTCCGGTTATTTATGCCATGGCTACCACATTTGTGTAAACATAAAATCTCATGCTTTATTACTTCCCTTTTGCACCACAGCCTTGACCCCAGTCATCGTAAATTGAGAAATAGTGGGGAACTAATGGAGACAGATGGGAATATGGCATGCCATTTACTCAAATTGGTAAAGTAATTAACCTCGAGGTGCTCGGTTTGCAGGAGAAATTGTTGGAATATCTCGCGGAGCCAGATAAACAGACTCCCGCCTTAACCGCTTGTGACAACTGCATCATAAACTCGACTCGTTCTCTTCAATTGACCTGTCAACATCTCAGGACCAAATAAAGATTTGTATTACAATGCGGGCGCCCACAAGTGTGCGCCCTGCGCGCTCGCGCCGCCTTCTCCCTTTCAGGCCGTCTCATCGGCTCTGTCTTCAGTCATTACGGCTCATACAAATCGGCCGGCGCTCGGCGGCTGACAGCTCTGTGACAGCAGATGGTAGTCATTTGGCTGCCGGGAGTGGAATTAAAGGGAGACGGAAAAATGGGACGCGTGGGCCAAGCTGCCCGGGTGAACGTGCTGGACTTTGGCCACCGTGTGGATCAGAAGCTGCCATGAGGCGCTTACAGTGGACATCGTCCAGTGTGTGAACCCGGGCTGGCCAGCTTACCCAGGAGATGCCATCCTACTGTCCTCCTATAAAGCAGCTGCCCAGTCTACCCGAGCTTTAAAGGAAGAGTGGCAGCTGCATGCCAGCGTGGGACAGGAACCACCAGTGGGTGAGGCCCAACCATGTGTTGTGAAAGGGAGTCACAGACTTGGAAAAACAGGGTGTGAGGTCACCTAAAAGTCTCATAAAGCAAGGGGGGGCCTCACCCCAGGCAGCCAGACCCCAACTACCACAGGCAGGCTCTGGCCTAAAAAGGGGCCTTGGCTTTTACAGTTTAAAAAAAAAATCTCTTTAAATAGTTCTAGCTTGCCTAGATATGGCCTCTCCCCAGGCAACCAGACCCCAACCACCACTGGAAGGCTTCTGCCCACGCAGGCCTAAAAAGGGTCTCTTTTAAAACTCATCAAATATCTTTAAATATCTCTAAACCAGACAAAATGACCCGCTAGGAAGAGGAACCATAAAAACCCTCTGGCTTGTGAGACGGGTCCACACAAGGGATCTCTCTAAACTGATTTGTACCCCCAACAGCTCTTAATGAGAACGAGAAAGACCCCAGCAGTGATGAGGGGCATTTGGATAGAAACGATCATCTTATTGGCTGACCACCACACTCCGTGCGCCTCGACTTCTTCTCTGAGGCAGGCCGACTTGCTCAGATTATGCTACCCAGGGCAGTGGGCACAGCTGGTGAGCCACACTCATCCTCCGCCCCTTTCCTACACGGCTGAGCGCTTTGCTATTCTCTTGTCACCGACTCGCCTGGTGGGCTTGAACTTTTGATTCCTGTCGTGCCGGGTCACTGGCTTCAGGATTTTGAATTTCTAATCCAGTAAGGGAGCCAAGGAGCTGCTGCTTCTGTTAAAGAATGTCATGGAGGGGCACGACTGTGGGTGGGGGGGGGGTGTTCTGGCTTGGGTGGTTAGAAGTCCATTTTATTTATTTATTTATTTATTTTTCACAGTTGGGCTCAAAAAACTGAAATTTCCTATCCATCCCACACTCAAGTAAATCTTCTTGCCTTAAGATCCCGCTGGATTTGAATGCTTCAAGCCCACCTCAGCATCCAATGGGATGCAAAAGTGGGAGAAAAAAAATGTCAGTGGTGGGCGTTGCTCACACTGGCAGGCCATTGGATGCCATCCTTTGTTCTGTCTGTCCTGACTGTCCACCCAAAGTGTGTCAGATACAGCTGGCAGGAACTGCGCCCGGTTCAGTTAGTAGTGTGGCACAGTGGGCACCTCGTTGTAGTTAGAGAATTGAAATTCCCTGCCAGTCTCTCCTTGATTATAATGATGTTGGGGTGGTGACGGAGTATTAGAAGAGCAGGACGTGTTTGAACTTTTATTTTGTGATTCGGGTTCAACTCTGCTCGACTTTGGGTTTACACGCACCGTGGCGTGCAGGTTCAAAACGCCAACTTCTGTCAGCCACGCAATCCGTGGCTAAGCAGAAAACATAAAGAAGAAAGCGCAGGCCTCCTGGGCCCCTCCCATCTCATTTTCTGACCCCATTTTTCCTGGTGGGGGTCCAGGCAGTTCAGCTCACCCCAGGTACGGATTCCAGCTCCCTTCCTAAGCCAGCCGAGAGATGTAATCCCATTGGTGTGTCTTGGGTCTGCTACAGGGGTCTCCATCCCCTGGGATTTGCCTGCAGTAGATCTAGATAAAGGGGGCGCTGCCTGGGGGGCCGTCCTTATGATCCGCCCAAACCCCCTCTTGATCCTGAGGAGCAGCGACTCCACTCTGAGGCTGTGACATGGGGGTCCTCAGAAACCTCATGTCTGCCACTTGCACTCGCCATCTCATTCTTTGAGTCATTGCACCCCCTGTTCGTGACCGTCGGGGAGGACGGGGATGGGGATCAGTCGGGAAATGAGAGGTTTGTCTTTAGACTCTGCTCCCGCTTTACCACTACAGGCTGGTATGGTGCCCACCCAACCCCTGCCCATGTTCCTATCCACTTGTTGATCTTGCGTTCCTTGTGAAGAAGAACCTGAGACACCTGAACTCGTCCACTAAGGGGGCCACTGCGGACCCTCACCTTGACATGGTAGTGCACCTCAAAGGCAGCTCGTCTGGTAGGGCGAATGGCTTTGGTCTGAAAGGTGACGGTATAAAGTGAAAAACAGGAATGGGCTTACTGGGACCCTGGGGAGGCACCAAGCAACCCACACATCCTGGCTGGGCGGGTGGGCTCAGTCCACAATGACAATGTGCAGCCATCCTGAGGGCTCACCACCTGCAAGGTGAAGGGTGATGGTCAAGTAGAATGCCAGTTTAGTGGCGGGCACAGGTGGAAAAGAGCAAGACGGCCCAATGGAGAGCAGCCCACCTGTCCTGTGGAATCGATTATTTGAAACTCATTTACACAACTGTCACACTGTTGTGAAAAAGTATTTGCCCCCTTCCTGGTCTCCATTATCTTGTCACTTTGAATGGCTGCAGATCTTAAAGGAAAATGTTCAACATTCAGTCTTAAAAGGATGGTTTAAGAACTCGCTTGGGGTTGCATGACTGGGGGTTGACTCTCCAGACCTCGTGCTTTGCAGGTGAATATCGCAGGCTCTTGGGGGGCCATGTTGGCCAGTATGGTATATATAGCGCCTTTCAACATGAGAGTGAGGGTCACGTGGAGTTGCGTATTTGTGGTTGACTCTCTGAATCTCGTGTTTTACAACTGAACATCAGAGCCACTAGGGGGGGCCGTACTGCTTAGTTAAACTTGATTCCATATAGCGCCTTTCAGCACGCTCACCATTTTAAAGTGGTTCACATTTACATCAGTGCTGTTTTAAGTGTTTTTACTGTGCCTGTACTTGATAAGTAAGAGACATTCCTGTTGTTGTGAAGCAGGCCATCCGTCACCTGTGTCTGTCCTACCAGGAGATCTAGACTAGCACACAGAGGACGCGACTGCCAGGCTGCCGCACCGCCTCATATCCCGGAGGTCCGATTTGCCCTGTGCCCGTGTCAGCAGCAGGTTACTGACAGAGGAAGTTCCCTGGCAATCCTGACATATTTTGCTGCATGTGACAAGTGATGTGACAGTGACAGCTGATTTGGGTTCTGCCTCTAATAAGTGAATTAATCGGAGGTAAAACATAGCGATCTGTCATGTTCGTGATACCTTAACAGCTGGCTGCCTTGTCCTTCGGTGACAAGCTAGTTTGTCCTGTGCAAATCTTCTGTCACAACGCGCTCGAGAAGCACCGGGAGAAAATTGCGCGGCCGTTCCCGAGTCGGTGAGGAATATCTTGTCAGACGTAGCCAGCTGTGCCAGTCATGCCGTGTGCAGCGGCGCTCGGAGAACGCTTTCCCCTGCAGCATCTCCGCGTCTCGAGGACCTGTCACACGTCACAGGGGCTGGCCGGAGGCCGAACGTCGCCAAGCACGTTATGGGTGGGGGGGGAGTTCGGTCGACTTTAATATGACGCTCTTGTATCTCATCAATGACAAAACAACCAGGTGGGAAGAAAGCCAGAAGTGGCTTGGCGTTTATACTGCCAACTGCACGCCAATGTAACAGGTGCCAGCGTAACAGTGCCCAGGTATAGAGCAGAGGGGACCACCGACTAACGGCACCAGCACAAAACAAGTCACGCTGTGCCTGTGAAAGGGGCTATACTGTGTGCAGCTGAAGGTTGGTTATGCTGCCTGGGCAGCCTTTGGCCCAACAAGTGAGATGGGTGCCATCACTTCACCCTTTGGTAAGATGGCATCTATAGGGAGTGAAAGTGCTGACCAATGCAATAACCACATAGCAATGTAGGTGTTAGGGTTGACTGTCAGGACTGTAAGCTTCATACTTGACATTTATAGCCACCAGGGGGCAATCCTGCCTAATTCAGTCTTATTTATAAAGCGCCTTTCAGTGGGATGACCGTCTCAAATATTAAGTGAGGGAGTAGATGTGGGGACTGACCCTCTGGGCCTTCATACTAAACACCTGACGCCCCATAGCCACTTGAGGGCCATACTTTTTCATATAGTGCCTTTCAACAGCATGAATGACTCTTAAGCAGGTCCCCACATGAAATGGCCCAAGCACTATAATCAACCAGTAAGAGCCGTAATGGGATAACTGAGTGTTATTTTATATAGCACCTTTCAGTGTGACCACTGCCTCAAAGCACCAGCCCAGGCAGGCAACTGAACTGACCACCTCCGACTGAGACGGCTTGAAATCTAAGTAATTAACGTAGAGCTCAGCAATAACGGGTGCAGGGAACCATCTGTTTTGTATTTTATACAGCATGTAGCAATAAAATGCATTGCATTGTCACTCCAACAGATGGCGCATGACAAACAGTTGTAGAAACACATTACTACACATTTGTGAAGCACCATCTGTTGGAGTGACACCTTCAATACGTTTTATTACTACACATGTTTGTGATGCTCCATCTGTTGGAAAGATAAATGCAATGCATTTTATTACTAAAATTGTTTGTAAACCACTAGCTGTGCTACACTACTAGTCTAAGATGGGTTGAGGACTAAGTTATCCAAGTAGACCTCGGTGTTAATGTTTGCAGTGCACCATCTGTTGGGATGTATGTTGTAATGCATGCACTAACAAAATGCATAGTATTTGTCATTTTAACAGATGGTGCATCACCAACATTTGTAGTAATAAAAAACAAGCAGTTTATATAAATAAAATGTCTCTGTTATATGCCATTTGGTATGGGATTCATAAAAGCGGTGTTAATGTTTCAGATGCGCCATGTGTTGGAATGACAAATGCAATGCATTTTATTACTACATATGTCTGTGATGTGCCACAAAGCAGCCAGATAGTTACGCAGACATACAGACGCCTAGCCTTCTATTATGGTGGATTTTTTTATAGTGCCTTTCACTGTGAGTGTTTCGAAGCAGGAGCCCAGGTAGGAAGTGGGAGGTTTTCTCTAACTGGGTGTGGGTACTGAACCTCCGAATCTCATGCCGTAGTGGTGAAGCCCACATCTTCTAGAGGGCCATGCCACATATAGTGCATTTGAAACAACTCCCTCAGGGTCACATGAAGTTGGCTGACTCTTCAGACTCCATACTTTACAGCTGAATACCTCGGCTGCCAGGGGACCATATTGCTCAGTTAAACATTATTCTATATAGTGCCTTTCAACCTGATTTCTATCAGGTTGGGTGTTTATGAAACTCACTCAGAGTCACGTGGAGTTGTAGATTTGGGGGCTGACTCTCTGAACGTCATGTTTTACAGATGAACCTCAAGGCCACTAGTGGGCCATGCTGCCCAGTTAAACGTTATTTTATATAGTGCCTTTCCACCTGATCACAGTCTCAAAGGGTGGTGAAACAACTCGTGTGGAGTTGTAGATTTGAGGGCCCACTCTGGATCTTATGTTTTACAGCTGAATTCTGCTGCTGCTAGAGGGCCATGTTGTGCCAATGCAGTGCCCAGTAAGGGCCATAGAGGCCAGCTGCATGTTAGTTTATATAGCACCTTTCACTGTGACCGCTGTCTCAAAACACCAGCTGAGGCAGGAAGGCAGCTGAGCTGACTGTAGCCTGGGCAAGCTTTGGCCCAAGACATGGGAATGGTAAGTTGGTATGGAATGCGCCAGGGTGCCAACACTTTACCCATTGGTAAGATGGCATCCTGAGAAGAAGGGACTCCTGTTAAAGCTGACAGGTGTAATAACCACATAGTGCTGCAGTGTGCAACTACCCCTAGCTGTGGGACGTGGGATGGGACAGAGATAGACGTCAAGGGGGCAGTGACATTAACAGTACTGCCCCTTTGACATCTGCCCCCACCACATCCTGAGGACCTTCTTGATTTACAGGGAGGCAGAGCCTGGTATCTCTACAGCCTGGAGCTCCAAGTGGGTGGAGCTAATCTACTGGATAGTACGTGTTATTATTTGAAACAACCGCAATTGTAATCATAGTGTAAAAGGGCGGAGCTCTGGAGGTCTACAGCTCGACTCTATTGGTGCCCATTGGAGTCAGCTCCACCTACTTGGAGCTCCAGCATGGAGGCTCTGGGCTGCAGTTATATAATTACTTAGGCCTTAGGGTATACAAGTCATTCAGTGCCCGAGCACATATGTCCGTCTGTATCCCCCAAAGACTAGTTCATTTGACTAGTGTGACCGTGCCCTCGCCCGTTTGGAAGAGGTGGACCTGAGCATAGTTCAGTATCTTTCGGGAAGCAGACGTGACGTGACGTCAATGATGCGACAATTCTCATTTCACTCAATACCACTTGATTTAAAAACGGGTTTTTATTCTCACCTTACACATGAACGTGAATTGTACTGTAGTTGGCAAGAAAAGGTGCAAATGTCACTCTAGACATCTGCTCGTACGTGCAGCACGATTAACAGCAAAAAGCCGCGCTGCACATTCAGTAAATCTGTACGAGGGTCATCCCACTCCACATGACTCCAAAACAACCCCAAAATAAGTAAAAGCATTTTGACATGCTTGCTGCTACTCCGTGTTTAGATCTTGTTTTGACTTTGTCCAATGTGAGTGCAGGCCGGCAGGGGGCGTAGCGAGGGAGGGGAGTTGGGAGGGACAATCGCGCTTGGGCACGGTCCGGAACAAACGGGCCTTGTGGGAGTACATCCTGAGCGAGGCAAGCGCAGAAACGAATGCGAGTCTAGATCCTGACCTGCAGGCGGTGCCAGTCCATCATTGGCAACGCACAAGAATTTACGTGCAATCCGAGAGCACCGGGGGAACATGCAGGAGGCGCATTGAAGGGAGCGGGCGTCTGGAGGAGTAGCGGCTCGCCGTTTGAGGATCTCCGGCGCTCCCGACGGTCGCCTTTGATGATAAAGCGAGGTGTTCGCCGCGTGAAGCCGCCTGCCTCGTGCGCGCGTCTCGTTTTATTCTAAACGTTTCCTTCCCAGTTTTTATAGCGCCTCGGGTCCTTTTCTGTCTTACCGAAAATGCGCTCTGCTGGATGAAGTTTACAGTTCAGAAAGGATTTGTAAGAAACCCGTCGGAAGTTGCAAAGATTTAGAGTTCGGATTGAAGGAATAGGATAAGAAAACGTACGTGCGCTCGCGAACTTTAACGATGTGGAAAGTTTTAAATGTATTTATTACTTAAAGACAAATCACACTCGTGTCTATTAAATATTTGGGAACAACGAGTCATGGTGAGAAATGGCAGCGATAACAGAAGGCGATCGCGTGTATTGTAAAGAGAACGTAAAGTCGGGTTTTAATCCCATTTTACAAAATCAAGTAGTTAAAAGCAAACCGCAGCTGACTCGTGGCGGCTTGAACTGCTTTCACCGGCGGCAGAGTCCAACCCAAGAGATGTCGAAATTGCATCGAATGGTTATTATTTGTTGTAGAGGGTGAGAGGGAATTTTGTTCAAATTTCTTAAATATCCGATTTTTAAAAGAAGTGCCCGAATAAGTTAAAGTCCGGCCACTCAGCTGCCCTTTCATTAGCTTGTACCGAGGGGTGTCAGAAGCGGACGGAGGGGGTCTCCTGACATCTAAGAGATGTCCGAACTTCTAAAATCCTGTCTTCACTTCGTCTTTCTGTTATAATGAGCGTTGCTCAAAGCGGGGCTTTAAAAATGTAACACAAATGTGTAAGAAGTGAAGGGGTCTCGGTACTATCTGATGGCGCACTATATTGTTTGGTTGCTTATTTCTTCGTTTCTTTATTTCAATGACATCACACGCCGCATGAAATAAAAATAACAACCCGTCACTTTCACCCATCCAGGCTGAGAGGGCGGGCTCTAGCGAGTACTGCATTTTTATTGGTGATTCGTCGGTAGGGCGGGCGGACGTCGTCACCAATTGAGTGGCAGCTTTACAGCAGACACTTCTGCCCAGAGGGGACTGGGTGGTCTCATGGCCTTGGACCCCCTGCAGATTTTATTTTTTTTTCTCAAGCGGTCTGGAGTTTTTTTTTTTTTTTTTCTGTCCTCCCTGGCCATCGGACCTTACTCTTATTCTATGTTAATTAGTGTTGACTTATTTTATTTTCTTACTGTGTCTTTTATTTTTCTATTCTTCATTATGTAAAGCAGTTACTGTACATTTTTGTATGAAAATGTGCTATATAAATAAATGTTGTTTAGATGCCGCCTGCTGCGGCTGATGAATTCGGAGTTTCGTTTCAATTTGTTTTTCACGTTGTGCGTGATATCATTGAATTAAATTAAAAAATTACACGTATTTGTACATTTATTTATTGCATTTTGTTTGCAATGCTCCTCCATAACAGCTCGCCCAGTTTGAGATGCTGCAACCAAAGTGAAAACATTCCCGACAAATGCAGCAGATGTCAACAAAGTTATTTGGTGATGATGAGGGTCGGTGCCCTCGAGGTTGAGGAGTCCGGGCGTCTTCAGAGTGGGTAACACAGTGGGCAGTATGCCAACACAAACGAGTGATGGTACAGCTGAGGTGACATCACCATGCTTGGGAGTGGACGGTGCCCCAGTCAGGACTGGTTTTGGCTTTGCAGTTCTTGCTGGTGCCATCCATCGGAGTGAGTTCATGAGAGCCTTGCTGCCCTTCGATTGTATTCTCGGCTGTCTTCACGACTTGGTAATGGAGCTGCTCATGCGGTTGAGGTGTTAAACGCAGAACACTTGAGGGGGGCACCGACCCCTCAATGCAAGCGCACCCATGTGTTTTTATATAGTGCCTTTTTTATACTGAATGCCTACCTGGTTGGCAGATGAAGTGGACCTTTTGTAGTTTCAATGGCCACCCTGCTAGCACCCGCTTCATTTCACATAGCGCCTCTCCATGGTGAAAGGCTTCTTAATTGGCATGTAATGTGACTCACTCCTCGGTCATGTGAGGTTCAGTGTGGGCACTAAACTGGCACCCCTCTGATTTTATATAGTGCCTTCTCATGGCACTTTACATATGTAGCACAATGATGCGTGATGAGCCTCTCTGGGGGTGAATGAGGGGCATGAACTAGCACTCTTTACTTTTATATAGCGCCTTTTCTTTCTTTTAAGGTGTTTAATAACAAAGTGACATGTGAAGTCACTCACTTGAGGGGCACTGAACTGACAACTCGGTGATTTTTATATAGTGCCTTCTCATGGCACTGTGACAAGTGTGTCATGACTTTCTCGGGGTGAGGCACCAAACGTATGCTCTGTAATTATATATAGCGCCTTTTCTTGCTGAAAATCTCCTTCAGGTGCTTTGTAACACGATGGCATGTGAAGTGACTCACTTGAGGGGCACTGAACTGGCACCTCTGTGATTTTTTTCTAGTGCCATTGCAGTGCATATTCCAAGTATAACATGATGGCACGGGGGCTCACATGGGGATCAGTATAAGCCTGGCATTAAATCATTAGCAGGCCACTAGTGGGCACCCTGGCCTGTCCACATAGTGCCAGCTAAGCCGCCGAGCGGATTGGCGCGTCAGTTAATTCCATTACACTTGTGTTGTTTCTAAAAGCTTCGGTAATAAATTAAAACTTGCTCGAGTGCGAGTGCGGCGCGGCGCGTTGTTGTGTGCGATAACAACGGGACTAATGAGCCGCTGCAGATATTATTGAGCTGTCCTTTCAGATATCGAGGGAAAACACCTTTAGGCAAAGTGTGCGCCATTTCATGTGGAGAGCTGCTGGCAGTCGCCCACCAGAAAGAAGAAGAAGCTGAGAAAGGAGACAGAGGCACACTTGGGGGGTGTAGGTGGCACGCTAAGACCCCCCGCCGGCCTTCACGTTCCTCCAGTGGTCCTGCACACATCCATCCACAGATTAGCACATGGAGTCGCTCAGGTGCCAGTGTGTGGCTCCCCCGGCAGGTGGGATCGCTCTCTTTGCACCCACTGGGAATGAGAACGAGCTCTGGAGCAAATGTGTCCTGGCCTGGACATTGTGACAAGGTGACAGTGGCACTCCGAGCCAGACAGTCATGAAAAGCGCAATGTGACGACCAACGGTGCCCGAGGGGACCACAAAGCATTGGGAAAATGGCGGGAGGGATGAGCAAAGGGAGAGAAAGGAAGCTTAGACAGCTGTACACATTGGGGGGGGTGTATGTATGTCATGTGACATTTCAGTGGCCCCAGACCCCCCCCCAGTCCGGATGGATGTGGCGTCTTTTCTGAGTGCGAGCGATGGGTGACACGACTTCCCGCTCCGGATCACAAGAGAGCGGGACTTTGGGGGGCTCGGTGACGTCACTCAGAGTGGCCATTGATCCGGCAGAGCGGCCCATTCATCTCTCGCCTGTCTTTGTGCAGTAAAGCTGTCAGCGGCGATCTTATCACGTGGAGCTCCATTTGTTTTCCGCGCTGATTTATGACGGCTTTGAAAAGGTCTGTTGATGCCATGGGCTTCTGTAATTCCGGCCCCTCTTCCCGTCGATAGAATGGATTCCTGACACTCGAGACGCCGTTTGATAAATCAGTCCTCGTTGTTTGTATTAATTGATCGGCGCCGTTCTCCCCGGAGACTACGTGGCCTGGTCGGGGCTGCGACGTTGTCTGAAAGGGGGCTATACGGAGGGGCCTCTCCTGCCTTTCAAGCCGCAGACCCTCTCGGCCACAGCCGCCGATGTCCCCCGAGTCATTGAGCGGCCACACGTTCTGCTGAGTAAGCCAGAGGAGGGATCTGGAAAATCAGACATCACACTTGAAGGCCGTCTCTCATCGAGGATTAGGCCTGCTTTTGTTTTCATTATCCTGATGCGCCGCTCGGCACGCCGCCTGCTTCACGGAGGCAAATCCACGCTAACAAGAGAAGGAGCCGGGATTTAGAAGGGGGGACGGGGGACATAATAGACTGATTACGCCGCTGACAGCCGGAAAGGAGCTAATCCTCCACCCCGGAGCGTCCTTCACACCTGCGACACGCATCAGCTGGAACGGGAGGCTCGTCTAGGAAGCTCTATATAGCGCCTTTCGTATGCTGTAGGCGTTACTGGGGCAGCACCTTCCACCATAAGCACAATTGCGAAGTGTCTTCAACATACAGCGCCTTTCACGCTAAGCACAGAGAGGGAGAAAAACAAAACACACATCTGCAGTGACCCTCGTGTTAAATGTGGTCCTCCGGACGTCATTGGCGTTAGCCCAAATCCCGGGTTTTCACGTAACGGACTGCGATTGCCAGTCCCAGCCCGAATCATGAAACATCACGTGAACCTTTCAGTCTTTTTATTGGAAGCGAACTTAACTGCGGGCCGGAGAGTTTGTTGCGTTACGTGAGCCGCTGTCAGCACAGTGGAGACGTGGAATGCAGCAGGACCAGACGAGTGGGATTTGAACCCAGGATTCCGGAGCGGTGGCATCACTTATCATTTGGGAATTTGAGGCTGCGATGGACAAACTTGGCAGCCCACCTCACACACTCCGGGACAGTCTAAAGCTGCACTTTATCATAGGCTGGATGGGGCGGGGTCAGATGTGGGCGGGGCTGGATGTCTGAGTTTTATCATTTAGTGTCCACACTAAAGCCTGTTTTTTAATGTGCTTTATTAAAACACATGAAGAGTGTGTGTGTGTGTGTGTGTGTGTGTGTAGTGGTGGTCGAAGGAAGAAGGGTCGACAAACAGAGTAGTTTGGGGTCCCAACACAGCCCTCCCCTTTCAGTAATGCGTGAAACAATAAAAAACGGAGCTGCCGCGTAACACAGTGTCCTCGATAGTCGCACCTCCGCCGCTAACACATGTGCTCTTATAGGGGGTTCTCTCTGTGGTTGTCTCCGTGGTCAACGGCACCTCCACCCGGGCGGCCAGGACTCTAAGGGGCGGAGTCAGTGGACCTCACTGGGCGTTTCCTCCAGGCTGTGGCGTGGCTGTTAGCGGTGGCGCCCCCTCTCAGTCCTGGGTGGCACTGCATACCTGGGAAGAGCTGAGATGGTGATCCTCAGACGCGCATGTGTGTGACAATATTTCCTATGTGAATGTCGAATATTTATAAACTGTAACATATAATAACCTAGTACTCTGTGTCATGTGACCTACCGATGGATGAGGAGGTGCTGTGCTCCATAACTCAGGTAACAAGTGGAGGACTGGGCACAGTTTGGAAATCTTTGACACTCCAGGACCTCAGTGTCATGTTGGTCTCTTCCACTGGACGTTACAATGCGTTATTTCCGTGTATTGCACGTTGAATAAATACAAATACATCCATGCCACCTGCGCTTGAGAAGAGGGCATCCACCTGAAGCTAAGCCAGTTCACGCCCAGCCAGCACTTGGACGTTAGACCACCAAGGAAAAGCTTGGGTTGCTGCTGGCAGAGGTGTTGGTGAGGCCAGCAGGGGGCGCTTATCCTGTGGATCTCAATGCCCCAGTGCAGTGACGGGCACACCATGCTGTCAAAATTCTGCCATCTTTCAGAAGAGACATAAAACCGACGTCATAAAAGATCCGTGGTCATCCTTCGTAAAGAGTAGGGTGTCTCCCGATGTCCAGGTTAAATTGCCCACCACTGCCTCATCACTTCTGCCCCCATAATCACCCCCTGTCTCTAATTGGTTTCTCTGTCACCCCTTCACCTCCTAATAGCTCATGTATGGTGAGAGCATTGGTGCAAAAATGGGCACCGCCGCATCATCTAGGTGGGTGCTGCACATTGGTGGTGTTTGAAGTGGCTCCCCCTTTGTCTGTGTGATGCACTCTGAGTAGCGTGCTATGTAAATGTAAATCATTCTTATTCTTATCATTAGTATTATTAAATTATGATGTATAAACATAGTCTATTACCATCTCGACTGCACTCCGTACCTCAAGGCTTAACTGAAAACACGAACCTCATTTATGTCTCAGTGCTGCCGACCTTGGTGGGAGAAAGGAATCATGTCACGGTCGGAAAATCGAGAGTCCACCTCATGAGCAGGACTTGGGAGTCACAGTGGACTCTAAGCTATCGACGTCCAGACAGTGGTCAGAGGCCATTAAGAAGGCTAGCAGAGTGTCAGGTTATATAGCGCCTTGACGTGTGGAGTACAAGTCACAGGAGGTTTATAACACACTGGTGAGGCCTCATCTGGAGTCCTGGGTGACGTTTGGGTCTCCATAAAGACACAGCAGCACTAGAGGTGGTCCTGAGAAGAGCGATGAGGCTGATTATGGGGGGCTACAGGGGGTGAGTTATGAGTGAAGATGAAAAGAGCTGAGCCTATACAGTGATGAAGAGGAGACCTGACTGAAGTGTGCAAAATGATGAAGGGGATTAGTGCAGTGGATCGAGATGGTGACTTTAAAATGAGTTCATCAAGGACACGGGGACACCGTTAGAATCTTGTGAAGGGGAAATTTCACACAAACGTTAGGAAGTTTTTCTTTCCACAAAGAACGACAGACACTTGGAATAAGCGACCAAGTAGAGTGGTGGACAGGAGGACGTTAGGGACTTTCAGAACTCGACTTGATGTTATTTGGAAGAAATAAGTGGACAGGCCAGGCGAGCTTAGTTGGGCTGAGTGGCCTGTTCTCGTCTCGAGTGTTCTAATGTCTGAGGTCGGGGGTCCCCCTCCATTGGGGTCAGCGTGATTTGGCTCTTTCCTTCAGTGTTCTCCTTCCTTTCATTCTTCCAGGCGGTCGAGGTGAGAGGAGACCCTGTGGAGACTGTGGATGTACCTGTAGCCGTCATGGCGTCGGCCGTCATTTCATTTTTACTTTCACATATACGAAGTTTAGGCAAAGTATTGTAATCGTCCAAAGGTTTGATTTCGAGATTTTGATGAATCTCGACATTTTAGACCTCCCTGAGTCTTTTGGAATGATGTCTGAGTGTGTAAACACAATAATCTGAGTACACCTTCACTTAGCTCAACTACATTTTGCATTAGTATTTGGTACAAAACGTCGATTTCTATCAACTTTTGGGTTATTTCTGCTAACCGTAACTTTTATTCATGCAGCTGCAGAGTCTGATATACTGTATTCATCTTTACTTTTGTAATAATCGTTCAATATATTATTCATTTGATTTGTTGTTGATGGTTCCTTAACTTACATAACATACAAATATAATCCTTGTCTTGTGGTTTTGTCCTCAAACATCCATCCCCATCTCTGAGTAACGAGAAAGTTGAGCAGTTAGCACTCCTGATTTTCCAGTATGAAGCAGCAGTTCCCCAAAGGCACGTGACACTCCTTCCTTAGTGGCCTCCAGTGGTTGGTCCATGGAGCACCGAGTGGTGTGAGATATTTTTCTCTGGGTACCCAACTTTCTAGGTTCTGTTTTCAGGGCATCCTGCATTGGGCACTGCCAGAGGAGGTGTGGCAGTGGGGTTCCCTCTTTCCAGATGTCTATATATGGGCATCACTTCCTGGCATGCATGAACGAATGGAGCGGCAAGCCCTCCTTGGATGGTGCGGCACACCACATCCTTTCGTCTGTTGGAGAGTTCATCGGGGTCTACGTTCTTCCAGACCGCTGGGTCTTTGGTGGCTGGGAGGGTCCTGACGGCTTCCAACGTGTCTTTGGCTCTGATGAGCTTGTAGATAACCGAATGCTTCCCTACATTCGGTTTGAGTCCTTCCATTCTGTGTTCCCTTACAAACTGGACAACATCCGTGTTAAACTGTGTGGTGGGGTGTCCCAGCCGTAAAGGCAGGCGCTATCCCACTTGTCCCAGCAGAGCTGTTGCAGTGGTCCGTCACGTCAGAGTCCTGTAGATGGAGGCCGTCGTGAACTTGAGAGAGAGAGAGAGAGGTTGGGAGCATTACAGCACATTGCCACACCCACCACACGACGGACCACCCAGATTGGGATCCAAGAGTCCTAAAAAATCTCAGTATGCCCACTAGAGGGCACCAGGGGTTAAGGGATAACTATCAAACCCCGACTAGTCACAAAAAGGGCAATCAAAGAAGCTTTATAAATGACAGGATTTACTTGACAAAAATGCTCAGCAATAATCAAAGCTCCAATGGGCATAAAAGACAAAAGGAGTTACGTAAAAAGGTGATTTAATAGTAAAGAACATCCCAATACACAACACAAAGAACAGAGCAAAGCGGTAAACACTCCACAAAAGCACAACGATAATAAAGAGATCCAACAAAACTCGCCAGTGCATTTAATGAACCGCAAGGGACTCTGGTTTCCCTTCAGTCCTTATAGGGCAGAGGGCAGTGTCTCCACCTCTTGGGGCACCGTCTACAAAACACAAGATACATAGAAAAAGACACATTGACATTAAAAAACAAACTTATTTATTAAGTAGAACATAAAAGGGACGTTTGAACCCTAGCCAGTGGGGGTGGGCCTAACAGAGGCAAAGGGCAAGTGGTCCTTGAGAGGCTCCTTGTACATGACTGTCATATGAAGTGGCACCCTGCCCTGGTGATGGCCAACACACTGAATGTCAGCCGTTAGAGAGAGAGAAGCAAACCGGAATTTTCGAAAAAGCAGTGTGGGTCAGGCGGGCCGAGGGGGGTACCACTTGACGTGCGCGTCTCCACGCTGGGACTCTGGTGGAATGACAATGCCTCTCGGAGTGATCCCTTCCAAATTCGGCAATGCCGTGTAAGTATGAGAACACGGCACATGGGACTAGGGAAGAATAATTTGCTGTTGCTGGGGGATTATGGGGCTTCTTGTATTTATTACCCAGAACCCTCCATTAGTTATTCCGACGAGGCCGGCGCGCCATTAGGCATGCTTTAGAATGACAAGCGGCGGATGTCGGCTCGATGCTAAGAGACAAATAAGCTCATGATGAAATCCCATCGCCGCGCTCACTCGCCTTTATTACAAACACGCTTAGCCTTTTCCAAACCCAGGTAAGCCCGGGGAACCCCAGAGGCGCTCGTTCTGCCATTAACAGCACCTGAACAAACAGCCGGCTGCCACAGATATTGACAGGTCTGGTGGAGCGGCGAGCGTGTCCATCCCCGAGGCCCCCAGCCTGGCACCGGCGAGCACATTAAAGAGTTAACTAGAGGCCGGCCGAGGAGCGCGGACTGGGAGCTTAATGAACAGGATGAAGATTGAAAGAAGAGACGCATCGATCGGCAAGCGCCAGAAAAGCCGGCTTTAGAATTCCACAGGCAACCTCCCGCCGTGACCCTGGCACCGTGCCCATTAGCAGACAACTCTTTTGCTGTTTATCTCCTCCTGACACAGATAAAGCTGTAAACGTCATTTTGTCTGCCGGCCAGCCGGAGCCCGTTCCCTGCGGGTGCCATGTTTGCTTGTTCCTCGAATGGCAAGGAAAGATTGGGATTCCCGGAGTAGAAGAAAGCTGGGCACGTGATGGAAGGGGCCTGGACCCTGATGGTCTGTCCTTTTCGATTCCTAAGGCCCTTCTCCACAGAAATGTCAATGCCAATCTGCTGCCCCCCCAAGGCCAAACTGAGAGAATGACCGCCAGGGAGACATAAGGGGGCATACATTAGGTGGCCATCTCGGAGCTCACTCGCTGTCATCTCCACCGGATGGTACATCCATCCACCCATTCACCCATCCATTTTCATACGCACCTATCGTGAGCAGGGTCACAGAGAAGCTTGTACCCATCCCAGCAAGGACTTGGCACCTGGCCGAAAATGCCCTAGACAGCACACCAGTCAGGGCTGCACATACAGCACTAAATGTCCTCCAGTACAATACAATTTATTTTTGTATACCCCAAAAATAAATTGTATTGTGCCAAGAGCCACTCCAGTGCCAAGGCTGTGCCCGCATTCAGCTGTACTTGTACCTCACTTGGCTGATTTCATACAACACATTTAATTATGAGGACAATCATGAAGGATATGGGTGAAAGTTTGGGGGTGTTTTATACCTCTCAGTTTCCTATCCGCTCGCTAGTTGTAATATAGTGCCTTTCACACTTGGCCGAATCCGAAAAAGTTCTAGTAACACCTTTTAGAGTGTGAGGGCTCCATCCACCCATCCATCCACGAGTAAGTTGAGTAAATTGGTGGGGTGGGGGGTGCAGAAACTCTCTGTCGATTGCTATTGGCTTCAAAAAAAGAAAAGGCGGAGTCATTGAAAGAAACCTGTAGCTTTGGCGTCTTCGGTTTTGGAGTCACCCTGATGGGACCCTTGTGACATCGGTGAGGTGGCTTTAACCCTGCTACTTCATATACCGTCAGAAAGTGAGGTACAGGAGCCAGTCTTTGTGTTTTCAAAAGATTGCCACTCAAGAAGAAGCCGCACCCTTGACATGGACGTTTTTTATTGGAGCACCCATAAGGTGGGTCCTGTTTGGTGGCCATAGGGCAGGTGTGGCACCTTTACGTTTCATGTCCATATTAATAGAGTTGAGCAATGCGTACCAGAGACAATCTTAACACAAATTACATTCATCTAAACCTGAGTGTCTACACACAATGGAAAGGGGTGGGCACAGACTTGACATTCTACCTCTTTGGGGGCAACGCTGGCAAGGAACAAGCAGAGAGCTCCGGAAGCATCTCTGAGCATCTGAAGGACGCTATATAGATAGAATTGTGTTCTTCTTCTTCTCAATATTCTTAGGAATTTTAGTTTTCAGTCAACGCTTAAGTGGCCAGTCGGAGGGACGCTGGAAGACAGCGGGCGCTCGACTGCTGTAAGTGAGTGTGGACCCCATTGTGCTGTACATTGTGACTGGGCCCATCGCAAAACACTTAAAAACATGTGTGTCAGCACTCTGCCCTAGTTACTGAATATGGGAGGGGTCTGACATCGGACTCCGCCCACTTCACTCCACACACTGATCCAGAGCAGACCCCTCCCTATTCCAGGGGTAGTTGCCTTACTACAGGATGTGGGATGGGTCAATGTCATATGTGGGTGTGGTTGGATATTAGACTCCTCCCATCTTCAGTTATCCTACCATCAGTATTGAGACTGTGTGTTGGCATGTGCCCACATTTCTACATGATGCATTCAGAGCCCGAGGTATAAAAATACAAAACGAGAGCATCATTTGATCAAAAGGATCTTTGTGAGACATTTAATAGCTTGAGGGTCAGCATTGTAATGGTGGGTGGCCAGAGGATGAAGTAAAGGAGCCAGCAAGGAGCAGCAGTGAGGGACGCCCTCTGGCAAATAGGAGCAGTGCCACAAATGCCACGCATGCTTATTGAAGGAATCCTCATCAATTAACCAAGCAAAAAGGAGACAGAGGGTCATAAGGGGCGGCATCTGGGCCATTGGCACAGCAGCACATGGTCACTGCGTTGCATTGCCCAGTTGGCATCTGGCTTTTTCTTTTTTTTTTTGCCTGTGTATTGATGTGCAAACACTAGGAGGCGCTCTAATCTGTTGGCTCTGTAGCTGGCCATTGAAATCTACCCTGGCGTGGGACTCGGACTGATAAACTGGCATGAACTGGGCCAAATGCTCGCAGCTTTGAGATGAGGTGGGTGGGACTGAGAAATTTTAGGAGTGCAGCTGTATGTTCATATTTTGAGACTCCCTGTGATTATCCCACCTTTTTCCATTTTTAGAGACCAAACACTCTTACTGAGATTTGTGGCAGCAGGCAGCGCGCTAATCTGCTGGGCCTTTGTGTCCTGATGGGGGGGTTTCTCCTTGTACCCCATGTAGTTGTTTAGACTGGCCTTTAAAAAAGATAAGCTGGCATGAATTGGGCCAAACGCTTACTGCCAGTATCTGAGATGAGGTGGGTGGGATGGAGAGCCCCTGTATCTGTCTTTGTGTTCGTATTTTGTAGACTCCCTGTAATCGTCCCTCCCTTTTGAGAACACACACACCCTTTCTGGTATTTTTGGACTCCCTGGCACAAGGGGGCGCTCTCAAGTCACGTTGTGCATGATCAGCTGTATACGTAATTTAAAGGGTAATGGAAACCAAAGACCGATGGGGCAGTTGAGCCTTGAAGGATGTGGGAGTCGAATGCCGATAAGGCAGCTATATGGTAAAGGGGCGGAGCTTGAGGGGCATATTATGCTCAGTGGGGTCTTGTGCAGAGACCTGCAGCTCAGGGGCGCCACTAAGCTGAGTGAGCATTCACCACAAGGCCAGCACAGATTGGCGGGTTTGAGTAAGGCCCCTGCTGGGGGTGACATGTGTGCCAGCATGCCAACATGTACTTTCAGGGTGTTTCCGAACTGTTCTCCCTTATTTCAAGATCGAAACGGAGGAAATCTGGCAACACATGGGTGGAGAGTGGGTCCCGTGAACCAAGTATGTCTAAAGTAGGAGCTTCTGTGCTGCGGCTTGGCATGGTGAGCGTGGAATTCGGCAGCTGGCGAGGATTCGGATGGAAATGTTTAGCAGGAGAAGTGGGGATGTGCGCGTTGTTAATAAGTGTTTAAAAGCAGCAGGGCTCCTCCGCACCGTCTCCTGGAGTGGAACCAAGTAGATGATTAGATCACTTATCTCTGCGCTCTTCTGCCTAATTAAACGTATTGATTAATGGCTTATTGGCATCGCCTGTTGAAAGCGGTCTGCCGCACTCGTGCCAGGCTTCCCCCCCGACCGATGGACTCACACTGAGCCAGCTATAATGACTCGTGATGCCAGGCTGCCTGTATAGCACCTTTCTGGGCATCGTCTTGTGCAGCTTGGTGTTTACTCTGCAATTTCCATCAGTTCAGCTTTACGTAGCGCCTCCTACAGTCAGCCGCCCCAGAATGCTGCTCGGTAAAAAGGCGAGGAACTTTATCACAAATCCAAAGTGATGTCACAATCCACAGAGGAACACCAGGGTTAAAGAGCAAGAGGGGCGACGAAAACGAAATTTGGAAAACGAATCACGGAAAGCAAGACGTAGGTAGCCGTTCTGTCCGAATGGATTAAGTGGGCTACAAAATGAATGAGGCTGATAGCAATTACATGTTGACTCCAGAGGGGGGCACCCCTGAGCAGTTTGTACAGATGGCTTTTTGAGTAGCTGTTCCACAGGGCAGAGGCTGGCACAGAGAGCCTCATGGTGGCTTGTCAGAAGTTGGCATGTCTAACGCACACACACACACACCTGTATGTCCGCAGTGGGGTCTCGCCCTTTGCCTACCCTCGTTTTTGATCTCTGAATTTCAAGCGAGAGAAATGGATGAAGGGACCCCCCCATATGTGAGTTACTGAACAGGACATAAAATATCAGACAGATTGTGCCACGGGTTCAACAGGCACACGCCCGCTTGTCTACCTTCTTTCTAGTCTTCTCATGGTTAGAGATGAGACACTGCAACCCCCAAAGACGTGTCAGTTCAGGGGTCCAGATCATGACGGCCAGCATCTACAGTTTTGCTGAGGGTGAAAGGCGCTATACGTGATCTGCAGTGGGCCTTTTGTTATCTCGAGTCAGGACTACCCCGAGGAGCTCTAAATGAAAGGTGCTATATCCAGTAAAGTACGGACTGACGCTGATAGAAAATCCTGTCCATCAAATGACTAATTGATTACTGCCGTGGTGGTAAGCGCTCTGAAAGGCGCTATATGACATTCAAACTGGTGGACTGTCACTACTAATGCGCTCGTTTGGCACCCCGTTACAATGATGATGTGATCAATGGAGGTCATCAAGTACATGATGATGTTGGTACTTACTCTGAAAGGCGCTATATACGGTATCCGGTTTGTCTCTTTTTCTGTGTTCCGTGTACACAGTAATGGCGTCGATTGCCTGTAAAGGACTTTGTGATGCTCTGTAGCAGATTAGCTGCTCCTCCTCATCGTCGTCAATGAAAGTCCTCGCTTGTTTTGGTGAACATTCGGAAAGGCGCTATATGAAGTGCACGCTGTAAGCCTGGCACAGTAATGGTTAACTGATCCGTTGATGAAGCGCTCATTGCTGTGTAAGGTGCCCTGTGCTAATGCACACCCTGAAAGGTGCTATATAGAGCACAGAGTCATGGGTTTTCTTTTGTTCTCCGCCTCATGCCCCATCAGTGATTAACTGATCAATAAGCTCTTGATTGCTCTGTGCTTGGCTATGGTAGCTCACTGTCTGCAAGGCGCTATATAACATGCACCATCCCCTGGCCATTCTTTGTCACAAAGTGATGACTGACTCATTAGTTAATGAAGCTTTGGATTGCTTTGTGAAGTACTGTGTGGGGGTGAACCCCCCCCAAAAGGCGCTATATAGAGTGACTGGCACGACTCGTTGTGTTCTGATGAGTCAATGAAGCTGCTGATGACTGGGCACTCTGAAAGGCACTATATAAAGTTCAGAGTAACGGATTGTGCCCAGTAACGGCTCTGTAAAGCGCTCCGTTGTGATGCACACCCTAAAAGGCGCTGTATAAAGAGAGAGACTCTCCGTGGCTCTACTTTTGGTCAAGTGGTCCGTCTCTCCTCGCCCAGCTGGTTACCGCCAGGCATTTTAAACGTATGCTGCTGAAACAATGTGACCAGTGGCAGCCAGCGATAGTGCCAGCTCTGTCACCCCGGCTTATGCTGACCCAGGCAGATGAGCCCACCATTGTCTGTGCATTACGTCTGTCGCCCGAGGACCGACTGGAGTCACCGCCCAGGTGAGGAGGTCACACCTGAGCCATGCAGCACGTGACACATCCCAGAAACAGGCTCTGGCGTTAAATTTGTGGACGCCTGTGCGATGTGGCGGCAAAGAGCCGTGCCCAAGAGGGGGTGTCGTCTCAGGGGTCCTCTCTGTCCACACTTCCTTGTGAGGTGAGAGAAGACACCTGTGAAGGGGACGGTGACAACTCATGGGGTCACGTGATAAGGATCGACGTTTAAAGTTACAAGTGGAGTGAGTGAGAGCTGATTAATCAACGAGTCAGGTCTGATAGTGTATAGCGCCTTTCATATCAGCGGTACTTCAAATGGGTTGCTAGCTGTCTAATATTATTTTATAGTGTATAGCGCCTTTCGTATTATCAAAGTGATTTGACAGCAGTCAAGTGTTATTTTTAACTATATAGCGCCTTTCGTATTAGTAGTTGCTTAAATTAGTGTGCTAGCGGTCCAATATTATTTTTCAGCATATAGCGCCTTTCATAGTTGCAGTAGCTCAGAGTGGTTTGCTAGCAGTCCAGTTTTATTGTATATGGTGCCTTTCGGGGGGGTGGGGGTGACATAACATTCCAGGTCACTTACTTATTAACTTGTCACTTATTATCTATCTGCTACGTATTATTTATGGTTATCTTTATATGTTGGTTTTGTCATTTGGTGTGAACAGCAAAGAGAGAATTTCATTGTACAGGGAGGCGTGTTTCCTTACTCTTCACAAGACAATAACCTTTGAACCTGAACTTGAACTTTTTGGGGGCGAGTCTATCACATCGCCCTGCAGGTTGAGTTCTCACATGTCTTTGGATTGTTGGAGGATAAAGGAATAACCCGGGGTGCCAGGGCAGGGTGGGCACAGAGGGCAGTGCTGCCACCTGACTGGCACATTTCCACCAGACATGCCTAGAGAGGGGGCTGCGGGGTCGCCATTTGGGCTCCTGAGCCCACCAAAGGGAGGTCGTCGTTTGCGCATATGCCTCACGTTTTTTTTTTTTTTATGTATTTTAAGAGGTAATAAAAAGTTGGGCAGATGGTCCGCTGTCACATTTTACTGTAATGTCCCTTTGTTTGAATGTTACCTTAAGATAAACAAAAAAACAAAGGAGAAAAGAACAAAACCTGATGCTGGGAGCTTTGGAAAGGCGCAGAACAAACGGGTTTGATGCGCGGCAGTGGATATGATGCCCGAGTTGTCAGGATTTCATGTGACAGCCGTGCGATTTTCTCAGTAATGACGCGAGCCGCTCCCCGAGTAAACGTGACGCCTTTTGTCTTGAGTGATGTTCCATTTTTGAAACTTTTAGTTGTCTTCTTTTTTTTTTTTATTCTTATTTTTTGTTCGCGCCGATGCTTTTCTTGATGGTTGCGGGCCTCTGAAGGACGAACATTTCGTTTGTGTTGACGAAGATAATGTCTGTTAGACGAGTACGAGGAAGGAGCTCGATAGGTCAGTGTGTCGCCGGTGACAAGCCCGAGCTCCAGGAGTGTGACGTGCATTGATGAAGGACCCTCTAACCCGTGAGCGTCTGCAGGACAGCAGGGTGTGTGGCTGCAGCAAAAGGCGCTATAAACAATGAAGACGGCCCCTCCTTTATATTACGCCGCAGCTCGTCCTGCTTGCTGCTTGCCTTTCCTTCTATTAGACGGATCCCTCCTGCTGGGCGTTGAAGGTTTGTGACAGTGGGACTTGGGGACAACTTGGCTTCCCTGGTCACTCCTTGGATGAGAGCGGACATTTTAGTGTTGAATTCTGGGTACCGCGCAGCAGTCAGTGCGGCAGCAAAATAGGAACACCACTGCTCTCCTACTATTACTTTGTAAAATAAAAACAAGAACGCCATCAAAGGTTTGGGGGGTCACACCAGAAAAAAGAGTTCAAACCGGGAACTGACACGAGAGAAAACGAGGACCGTATATGTAGTGGAGTGTGCAGGAAGTGACGTCATGAAGAGGTGGCAGGGGCCTTGAGGGCGGGAACCGGAAGTGATGTCATGAGGAGGCGGGTCTTTAGGGGTGGGTACTGGAAGTGATGTCATGAGGAGGCGGGGTGATTGCAGGTGGGAACCAGACATGATGTCATAAGGAGGTGAGGTCTTTGAGGGTGGGAGCCGGAAGTGATGTCATGAGAAGGTGGGGTCTTTAGGGGTGGGAACCAGAAGTGACTTCATGAAGAGGTGGGGTCTTCAGGGTGGGAACTGGAAGCGTTGGGTGGGTGACACCCTGTGACAGTTTCAGAAAGCCCCGTTTTTTTTTCGAATGGCCAGTCCTGCCCTGGCATACAAGTCCGGATTTTCAATCATCTCTGGGATGTTGTCTATGTTTGGCCAGTCAGGTTGTAGTCTTGACCCAGAGAAGAGACCACCTTGTGGTCTCATTGAGTGTTTCAACTCAGTTGGTGGGTTGTCCGCTCCTCAGTCCATCAGGCTCAGTTGGGTGAAGCAGCAGGACAGAGCACGTCCTCCTCTGATTGAGTGACCTCCTTAAAGTCCTGGCTTGAACCCCATCGGGACTTTCCCTGGACAGTTCATAGTTGAAGACCCTCCGCCGTGGTGTAGCCGAGTTCAGACAATTCTGAAGAGAAGAGTGGACCAGACTGTCAAAGACTGATCTCCAGTCTCCTTTGGTTGCAGTTGTTGTCGCTGAAGGTGGCACGGCCAGGTATCAAATTTGGGGGGCAGTTTCTTTTTCACGTTGGTGTTGTAAGGGTTGGTGGATTTTTTTCCTTCAGTAAATCGAATGACTGTTTTAAAAAGTGTGTATCGTGTTTATTCAGGTTGTCTTTTGGAATCTGCTGAATGTTTTTGGTGATTGGAAACAGAGAAGTGTTAGGAATAAGCGAAGAGCCGAGGACATTGGGGGGTTTGGGGGGGCCAAGCACTTTTTCACAACACTGTGGATTAGTTCTTTGTCATGGTGCCATCTGTTCCTGCCTTGGGTCAGTGGCATCTTAAGACCGGCAGGATGTGCACTGTGGTGCCACTCCCACCAACACAGCTTGCACTGGGGGTCCCCCTGAGCCCCCCCACTTGTGCAAGTTCTCTGGCGTACTGAGGGCATCATATGCCAGGTGGTCTCTGACATTCACAGATTGGTCCAAGTGCCCGTTCTTTTATGTGTGTCAGTGGATGGAAACTTTTTAGACAACTGAGGGACGCTCGCAACTTATTTTGTGCACCGTTTGATGAGGCTGTGCCACTAATACCAATGTGCCAGAGAGAGCGAGGGCACAATTACAGCTTCAGTGTGGTGTACCCACCTTTCATAAATTAACGTGAAAAGTAAATGAAGACGAGTAGCTCCATTCTCTTGTTCCAACCAACCGCGAGTGAGAAGTCCATCATCAACTGGCACAGCATGGCGTGGCACGGTGCCCCATGGCTCCTCGGTCAGAGTGGCCAGTTCTGCGTTTTAAAATCTTAGGACACCAAAAGTTGGCCGCTCAGACGCGTTTCTCGATTGCTTTTGTTTTCCTCTCTCCTGCTTTCTTTGTTTCTATTTTTTTTTTTTTTGATTGCACATTCAATAATTTATCGATTCCCAACAGCGGGGAAGAGCCGGAGATTTATGGTGTATGATTGTGTCATGTCTGGTTTTATCATGTCGATAGTGAGAAAATTGAGCACAACTACAAAGGCCGATTTCTAATTCTATTTGATCACCATGGGAACTCGCGGGGCAGCCATGCGCTCCTGCTGCGCCCCGTCCTCCTCCTCCTCCTCCTCGTCCTCCTCCTCCTCCTCACGAGGCTCCTGCCCGCGTTTAGAAGTTGGCGGCCCGAGCGCCGCGCGTTTAGCATTCCTCCCCATCCCCCAGATTAATATTAAACTGTTAAGAGAAAATGAGAGTTTATTGATTTGTTTTAAGCCGCGCATGTCGGAGCAGCAAGTCTTATTCAGATTCTGCCGGCCCCGATAGATAAGTGATTTCAATAAGCAGACAGAGAAGAATGCGCTCTGCCGGCCCGAGCAAGGAGAGAGCAATGGCAGCCGCATGTTTAATCTTTCTTACGGCGCTAATCGTTACTTTTGCAATTTGGGACACTTTGTCGCTGATTTTCTTTCAGGGGGCAGAAGGAGGAATCGCGACGCTAATCCAAAGGAGCAGGCCGGGGGTGATAGGGGGCAACCGCCCAGCCAACCCACACCACCACCACCGGCGCATACGCACAGGGCTGGTGGGGGGTGTTTGGTTAGGAGAGCGCGTATAAACAGTAATAAAAATGTCAGTCAGGAAGAACAGAGAGGAAACGTCTTAGTGTCGCCATCGTGACAGCGTGCTGGGACTGCAGCTGGCATCGTAGGAAATACGGGCAGCAATTCCTGGACCACCAGTCAGCTCCAGCATCCATCACAGACAGCTTAAGAGGTCAAAGAGACAGTGGCATCGGCAGCCCTGAAAACTCTCGGAGAAGAGCCCCTACGTGACGGATGGACAGGTTTGAAAGGCACTATATAATACGAAAAAAGATAGATAGATAGTAAAGGCACTGTATCATATGTAGGTAGACATGGATAGCACCAGATAATAGGTATGAAAGACAATATATAATAGGTAGACAAATATGAAAAGTACTACTAGACAGAGTGCTATAAAAGGCACTATGTAATTGATAGATGTGACAAGCAATTCATGATAAATACAGTAATAAAGGCAGTAAACTGTATAGGAAATAGATTTGAAAGTCACCACATGACAGATTAAAGGCACTATATAATAGATATGAAAGACAGTACTAGATAAGATAGATAAAGGCACTATATAATAGTAGACAACTTTGAAACAAACTATCTGATAGATATAAAAAGCACTGTTATACATAGACATGAAAGGTGTTACATGATTGAAAGATAAATTGGAAAGACTATATAATAGGTGGATGAATGGCACTATATGATTAATAGATTTGAAACACAATGCACAGTACATACTAAAGGCACTATATAACAGCTGAAACTTAAAAGAACTAAATGATAAATATGAGAGGCACTACATAATAGGCAAATATGTTACATGGTACATATGAACAGCAATACTATGTGATGGATCTTAAATACATTATATGATAGATAAGTAGACGGGAATGGCATCATGTGCTTGAAAATTAATTGAAAGGCACTACATGATAAATATTAAAGGTTCTATATAATAGATATGAATGGTACTACGTAATTGATAGATATGAAGGGTACTTTATGAATAGATAAGCAGGATGACCCCCACAGCACCAGTAAGTATCCTGTGCGTCTCCACACATTTGCCTGTCCTTTGTTTCTTATCAGCCAAGGTCTAGAGGTGGAGATGATGCGTAAAGTGAAGTGGCCATAACACGAGAACAGTACAACAAAGTAAAAGACTTGAGCATCTCCTGCTGAGCTTATTAACTTCTTTATGGCTAGAATTATAGCCACGCTCCAGTGCCCTGTGCCACTTCAGATATCATTGTCACGTGCCAGCTCCTTGTGTAAGCGTTAGGTAGTGCCCATTGGACAGTAAATATCTATTATATAAAGCCTTTCATCCATCCATCCATCTATGATATAGTTCATTTCATCTTTTTATTATTTAGTATCTATCTATCTATCTATCTATCTATCTATCTATCTATCTATCTATCTATCTATCATCTGCCTTTTATTTTATCTAGTGCCTTGTCAATCTATTGTATTGTTCCTTTCTTATCTTTTTATTATATAGTGCCTTTCCAATCTATTGTTTCTTTTTATTATATAGTGCCTTTCCTATCTATCATATACAGCATTTCATCCATCCATCCATGATATAGCACATTTCGTAGTGCCTTTCCTATTTATCTTTCACCCTGACCCCCTGTTTTATCTCGTAGCCCCTCCCTATTTATTCATTCCCAATATCAGTCTGAACTCTTCAGATGAATTTTGTTTTTTTCCAGACGTTACTTTTTTTCCAATTCATTTTTTCAAGTTGCTATCCCGTCAGCCGCTTATACAAAGCAGGAGCCAACCACGCACAGGATGCCAGCTCACCACATACCCCCGTAGTGACACCTACTGTGTCCAATATAATTATTGTGATCTTTTTTTTTTCTTTTTTTAATGGGGCAGGTGTGGTGTTGCGCACTAAAAGTGGAGCAGCTCCATTCCCTGTATCGTGCACTGGATCAGTGGCGTCAGTGACTCGAACCCCCCACACCTAGCCTTGTTCATTGCCCATTCCCACAGCTTCAGATGCGTGGCAGACAGTGCTGGCACAAGGGTGCATGGCGCCCCTTAGCTGTGGTGAGTAGGTGCTCACCCTTGGAAATCGGTGTGAGATCATTTTTGTATGTGCGGTCGCGTTATGGTGACAGTGATAGCGGGGGAGTCGGTGATATCCCGTGGCACATCCCCCAGTCATAGCGCCTACAGCCGGCCCTGGCGGCAGAATGCCAGTGAACTGCAGGACCCCCACACCTGCACTCGCAGAGACCTGATTGACGCCAGTCTGCACTACTGGGGATCTGAAGAATAATAAATAAATAAATAAATAAATGAAGTGGCCATATTAACTCCGAGACACAGAGATAAACATACAGTAATACCCGGGGCTGAATTTGAACCCGGGGCCTCGGAGCGTTGGCACAGCGGGACCCCGGTGAGAAGCAGCTCCATGCTTAGCGGCAGACACGTTTTTAAATGTTATTCGGTGTAACAATTAGTTTTTTCCACGACGCTGGTGAGTTTTTGTCGGACCGTCGGCGTTCCTGCTGGTTGGGTTGTTTAGCTCGCATTCCACAGAAGTGTTTGTACCTGCGCGTCGCGGCCTCTGCTGCCGCCAATGTCTCGGTCTCTCCGACTTGGCCTTAATGGTTCCATTTCTAGGGTCGGGCTGAATGAAAGAACTGGAGTTTTTTTTTTTTATTATTATAATTTCGTGGCTTTGAGTTTGTGCTGTGCGCGTACCCAGCGATACCTGTCGAGAGTCGCCGGTCACGCGGCCGTTTTGTCCAGTATTGTATGTGCGCACGCGCACGGGCGCGTTAACCCCGCTTTGAATTGGTTTGTCTGTGGGTGTACGCGCGCGTGAGCGCGCACATTACTTTTCGTGTGTAGTTTTTTTTTTTAATTCTCCCTATGCTCTGAAGAAATAAAAGAAGCCGCTTTTATGATTGATAAAATATTTGGACGGCGAGCTGCTCAGATGTGTCAGGAGGTATCTTTGTTCAGCGGGTTAAGCAGCAAATGCTTAAAGTTTGCCGTTTTTCCGCTCCTTTGTGAGTTGCCTTTTGGCTTTGCTGTCACCGGTTCTGAAGGTTGAAGAGAAAAGCGATGTCAGAAAGCTGATTGGAGGCACGGAATTTTCTGAGACAATCTGAATCACATATTCAGCTACTTTGCCACAGTGGATTAAGATGATCTAAGGGGGCTTTGAGAGCTCGATAAAAATCAGGCAAGAGAGAGAAAAAGAGCGCAGGGAAAACCGTTACCCTCTTTGTCCTTCGAAGTTAATTGTTGAAGTTTTCTACTCGCAGTTCGCGGCTCATTTAGGGAGGCAGTTTATGGGGGGGGCCGTAGTGCGAAGAAGAAGCCTTGAGAAACGGCGCATTTGAGCTGGACGTGACGGCGCAGGTTTAGGGAATCGACCCGCCGAGTTTCAGGGTACAATCGCCGGGCCACCATCTAGACGGGGACATGTCTTCTCCTTCTTGATGTGCCATTTCAATAGAGTCTGGCTGCAGACCACCACTGAGAGGCCAGGACCACCGAGAGGCTGCATGTACCGTACACGGGGAATACAAGTTCCCTCCCAACACGATCGCGCGTGCGTGCAGCCCCGAGAAGTTCACAATTCACCCGAAGCTTCTCGAAGGCCGCCGGACGCGCCAGTTTGTCATGCGGAGTCGGGTGTGAACGCGCGGGGTGACACTCGGCTTTGGAGCGACGATCTGCGCAGACACGGAAAAACGTGCAGGAGGGGGGCACTCGTGGGTCCAGGGCGCAATAAAACAGCCTGGCAGGCGTGGGGCTTTTATTTTCGACGGTTTCGGAGACTTCAGTTTTTTTGGGAGTCCTGAGCGTCCATACTTTCCAAGTGGACCGTCCTCGCCTAGTAACACATAGGGCGCCCTCTGAAAGTCTTCACATTTGATTGTGCTGCAGTTATAACCAAATGTTGATGCCCATATGGAGCTCTAGGCGGGGTGGACGGACATCGCCCCTCATTTGTCCTTAGTTTATGGGTGGTATCAGTAGACTCCGAGGGGGGTCCCCATCAGTGTCTGGAGTTCAGGACCCTTCAGTTGCACAAACTTTAGGGAGTGTGCACCCCTTGGTGTTTGGAGTGTTTGTACTTTTACTTTTGTCAATTGCAGACAGCGGGTAAGAGTGCCCACTCCGTATCATCTGAGCTTAACAGCCTGGGGGTTGGCCCCGTCCCCTCAGTGTCCGTTTGCACAAACTTGACTTTACCCCTTAACCTTTATAAACGGTGCCCATTCAAGATCATCAGAGTTCGACAACCCGGTCGAGGGGGGGTTAGCCCCTTTGGTATTTGGAGTGCAGACCCCTTAACTTTCACTCTATCATCAACGACTGGGCCAATGGGGGGGTTGTCCCCTCAATGTCTGCAGTACGCAGCCCCTATTTTTTATAAATGGCTCCCCTCAGTTGGCACAGCCGCCTATGCCACCTACCGGATTGCCCGGCTCTGGTTGCAGCTTTTCCTAAAGTCATTTCAGTTCATTTTATTCCCTCATCAGGTGACACTTGATACCCCAGAATGACAAAGTGAAAGCAGGATTTTAGGACGTCTCTGCAAATTTGTTTAATGTGGAAAAAAAATAAAGTGACGTATCATATTGACCTAAATATTCGGAACCCTTTACTCGAGGCCTTGTTGAAGCCTTACCTTCTCCTCCTCGGGGTCTTCTTGGGTTTGACACAACAAACTTTGTACTCCTGGATTTGGGGGTTTCCTGCCGTTTCTCTCTGCAAATCCCCCACAAAGTCTGTCTGGGGGGACATCAGTGGAGAGCTCCAGGGGTATTCAGTTAGGGTCAAGTCCAGGCCCCCGACTGGGCCACTCAAGGTCATTGCCAGAGCTGCACTCCAATGACAAAGTGATGTCACGTGTTCAGAAAGGTTCACAGATGTATTAAAAGTCACAAAGTGACGTCACACGGTGACCCTTTGCCGTGGCACTCCAGCTTGTGCTCAGGTGCATCCTGTCTGCTGCTGTTCTCCTTGAGATGTTTCTAGAACTTGACTGGTGCCCACCACTGAACTGACTGGACGCCATTTAGAAAGTCACACGTGTCCCCGTGTATAGCAGGTCCTACAGCTGACACTGCATGTCAGGACAAAAAAAAAAATCAATCCAAGAAGTACAAGGAATTCTGGGTAGAGCTTAGTGGTCTCTGAGCCTGCTGGTCTTTTCTTTTAGACCATCAGCTCTCGTCTGGGTGGTCCAGGCTGGGTATCTCTGTAGGCAGAATTGGGTGGGCTTGTCCTGCTTATCACACGTTTAGGTTAATATTAGCTGAACATATCGTCAAACGCATAACCGCCTAGCATGAGTGCATGTCCCATACGAGTGTGGCTGCACAAATTCAGTATACCTGGCATCAGGGTGGCACAGGGATGAGGCAGAGCCAAACAGAGTAATGCTGATTGTAGATGTTGGTGTGTGGAGTGAATCTGAGCACATAATGTCACTGGCAGACAAGACACAGACCCGCATTGCCCCCCCCCCATTGTAAGCCCCCCATGGTTTCCACGTTCCGTTCCCCTGTAGGTTTTAGAGATGGAGTTGCTTTCTCACTTGCTGCTGTTGGTTGTTGTGGCTGTGGGACGGTGAGTGTCAATTTCAAGCTCAGCCACAATGTCACCACCTCACGTACGCCACTCGCCGTCGCTGTGTCTTCAGAGTGCTGAAGTGGCGTAGTTTGGGGGGCGGCTATCGGACAGCAACATTAGAACAACATGTGATGAGGACGGGACCCCCAATGCTGGCCAGTCCTGTTCACTCAACTCCTCTAAGGTAACATCAGGGTCTCTAAAGTCCTCCTGTCCACCAAACTACTGGGTCACTTATTCCAGGTGTCTGTTGGTGTGACATTCACCCTTCACAAGATCCCAACTGTCTCCCCGTGTTCTTGATGAGCTCATTTTAAAGTCACCATCTCGATCCACTGCACTAATCCCCTTCATCATTTTAAACACTTCAGTCAGGTCTCCTCTTCATCACTGTATAGGCTCAGCTCTTTTCATCTTCACTCATCACTCACCCCCTGTAGCCCCCCATAATCAGCCTCGTTGCTCTTCTCTGGACCACCTCTAGTGCTGCTGTGTCTTTATGGAGACCCAAGCGTCACCCAGGACTCCAGATGAGGCCTCACCAGTGAGTTATAAAGCTGAGCAGACCCTCCTGTGACTTGTACTCCACACGTCAAGGCGCTATATAACCTGACACTCTGTTAGCCGTCGATACCTTAGAGTCCACTACGACTCCTCAGTCTTCTCATGAGGTGGACTCTCGATTTTCAGACCCCCCATTGTGTATTCACACCTCACATTTTGTCTTCCTATGTGTAATTCTTGACATTTACTGTCTGCTGTCCAAGTACCACTGTGATGATGTAACGGATTCCAAATCATCTGCTAATCCTCCTCATTTGGTATCATCTGCAGACTTCACCAGCTTGTTCTTCATATTCCTCTCTAAATCATTTATAAATATTAATAATAGCAGCGGCCCCAGCACTGCCCCCTGCTGGTCACCACTCTGATGAGCTTCCTCACACCATCACCCTCCACTTCCTGTGTCTGAGCCAATTCTGCACCCACCTGCACACCACACCCTGAACTCTTTTACCAGCTCTTTTAGTTTGATGCCCACCTCTCATGTGGCACCTCATCAAATGCTTTCTGAACGTCCACTTCAAGATCATCGTCTGCTCCACTCCGTCGTTTCCTTTTCTTGATTCCTCATAGAATTCCAGCCTGTCAGTAAAACACGACCTTCATCTTCTGAGCCTAAGCTGACTGTTCAGTTAAACTCCTGCTCTTGCCACGTGTTGCTCAGTCCGGTGATGCCCATTAAACTTACTGATCTGTAGTTACCCTGGATGTGCCCAGCCCCCCTTTTTATATAACACGATGATATTTGCCATTTTGCAGTCCTTCACAATTAACCCAGTGTGTCGGCTTTCTGTCTGCACGCCTCGCTAAGCCCTCCTGGTAGGCGCCGTCTGGCCCCGGAGGTTTGTTAGTCCTTTTCATTTCAGCCGCACTTCTCTCTCTACGACTTTCATGTCATCCAGTAGCTTCTTGGTGGTCCCTGTTACAATAAAGTGCAAGTCTACAGGCTCCTCCATTTCACTGTGTGTGTTCCTGATACTCTTCTTCTCCTCCTCCTCCTCCTCTTCACTTGTCTTATTAAACGGCCTCTTAGCCTCCCTGATCTGCTCCTTAGTGGTTGCCCTCATGCTGCCATGGTGGTCCTAACCACTTGACTGGACCCCGGAATGATGCCACCCTTCGAGTTGTTGTTTCCAGTTGATTGATTGATTGATTGATTGATACACCTCACGATTTTAAGCCGGAGAGCATAGCACATGCAGCCACTGGATTTGCCTTCAGGGTGACGAGTCACATGACGAGGAGTCACCGGCCATGATGGATTCCACGGCTCCCTCACGTGTTTCTCTAGCTCACTTTCTGAAGTATCGGGGGCTTGTCTCCGTTTCACTGCCAGGTATGAGGGGCTTAGCTGCACGCCGCACACAAGGCACTGGACTGAGCGGCCTCGCGGCCGCGTCTCGCTTCTCGCTGTGCTCTCATTGGTGGTCCCCTCTGTCTCACAGACAACACAAGGGCCTGCCCACTCAACACTCACAGACTGTTATGGCTGGGGATGTCAGACTACACGACCGCCGATGACGCCTGTCACATTCGCAGAGATTATGTGAACGAAGGCTACGGCTGAAAGGTCGAGTGGCGCAGCAGTCGGCTTGAGCTCAGCTCTTCACCGGGAGTCGGGCGAGGAGAACGAGAAACGAGAGCCGACGCCGCGGGCCTCATCCATCACCCCGGTGGCACACAATGAAAACTTTCCAGCGCCGCCCGGCGTGGTGGGCCGAATGCGTTTGGTTATTAGACAAATGGAGGACGCTTTGCAGACTTCATTTTCATTCTTGGCAGCGCGCTTTTATCATAAGGCAGATAGTCATTAATTTACAGAATCAACGCTGGGAACAGCTTTTGTGATCTCATATTAAATTTTCCCCTGAATCCGCCCCTTGGCAAAAATTACTCACATCGTTAAAAAATATTTAATTAGGCTGTAGTTTATACCGAGCTCACTGGGGAAATGTTGGAATTAATATGATTTGCATGAATTCTGTTTCGCGTTTTTATGTCGGAGACTCGTTGCGAATTCAGTTCAGGGGGTCAGCGACACCGCCAAGGACTCACAATCATGAAGGTCAGGCAGGTAGTAAATGCGTCCCGGGGGCCGCGTCACCGCAAACACTTTTAATTAGGGCTTACCTAAAAGGCCAGCAGCGCCACTCAGCCGCCCCCTCCTCCTCCTCCTCCTCCTCCTCCTCACCGGTCTGGGACGGCCACCCAGCGGCAGATGAGCGCCAGCTTTGGGGCAGGAAGGCCGTCTTTCCCTGGAGTTTAGTGTCACAAAAATAAAAAAAGATGAAATTCCAAAAAAGGACACAAATAAAAAAAAACTGAAAAGCCCATCTGGCTGCGGCCCCCTCACAAATCCCCCGAGCCGCGTCTTTTTACCAAGTCCGGCAGGCCGTCATTTTTTATTGTAACATTAAAACGTTTTTTTTAGTTTTTTTATGGACATTTTTCACTCCATGCAGGTTTGGTGGTTTGCTCTTAATGGCACAGCAGCCTCAGGGTGTCATGAAAGAAAAACGGACTGCAGGTCGTGGGGGGGCCGGGGGGGCCGGCAGCGGTGGGAACAGAGATACCCCATAAATCATCCAGCCGTCTCCTAATCGGCTCAGTCGGTGTCATGGGGAGCCAGAGCGTCTCCGGGTAGCGCCAAGGGCGAGGCAGGAGTTAACATTGGTAAGACAGTCCTGGGGGGTCCGAGCCTTGACCAGCAGCAGTGGGCACAAAGCAGGAAAACGGAGAACCTGAGAGACTGTCTAGTCGGGGGTGTCGGTGTTGTCAGCGTCCATCTATTAATCAGCCTGTGAGTGTTATGGGGGTACGCCTTGTGAGTGTTAAACCCACCAATCCCACCACAAATCAAAATGCCCCCTCTAGCAGCAGCTGGTGCAAGGCAGGGTCCGATCCCAGCTTTACTGGTAGTAAGTAAAACCTAACAGAGACCTGGGGGTCTGAGCCCAGCCCAGCAGCAGTGGGCACTGGACTGAGGTGGCAGTCCATCACAGACCCTGCAAGACCTTTGGGTGGGGTGCCCGGGTATCGGTGGTGTTACTCTTATCCAGCCATCCATTGTGGGGCTGCAGCCTGTGACTGTTGCTGGAATTATCAGCTAAGCCCACCCATCCATCCATCCATCGAAGGGAACTCCCTAGCGGCGCTTGGTGCAAAGCAGGAACTGGGGGGGCTCTCAGAGTCCGAAACGCATTCGTAGGCCAAGTCTGCTCGCATGACTCCAGATACTGTATGTACATATTTATATTGTCACTGACCAAGCGTAATGCCAGCATCCAGACTAAATGTTGGGGCGTCAAACGGGCCACCCTGTTTATACCGAAATAACAGGCACACGTAGACCCCCGTAATAAATGCAGGGTGTAATCGGCCATCGACTACGGTACATGTGCACTAGAGAGCGGTCAGGCTTCAGGCTGCGAGCTCCATCTTTACAGGTTGCTTGCCCTCCTCTGCCCGGGGGCGCCCTGCTTCAATAGCTCGTGGACCAGAATGGGACGGCGTCAGTGGCCCTCATTGGGTGTCTTCTTGGAGCTTTGCTTGCATTCCGCTTCCTGTATTTGAAGCTCAGCAGAGATGGCTCTGCTCTTCTTCTTCTTCTTCTTCTTCCTCTAAGCTGCCTCAGCAATGTGCTTGATGCTCAGCAGATGTCGTGGTTGTTCATTTCCTTTCCTCCATGTCACCCTCTCGGGCAGCGAGCTGTAAGATAGACTTGAGCCCCCGATAGCTTTTGATGGTTCCTGCTACTCAAATGTTTTGCCTCACATCATAAGGGTCTCAGTTAGGACCGAGATCAGGGTTGTAGCCCGAGTGGTCTGTGAGTCATCACGTGACAGATGGACAGACGCCTTAGCGTTTTCTATGTACATGTTATTAGACTTGATGACTGTCATTGTCTCAGACCCCCTTATTCAGGGTCACAGGGTTAGAAAATGTACACACAAGTCCATACAGGAGGAAAGCCCACACTGACTAGTCTGGGCATAAATAAAAAAGGGGAAACCCAGACCTTTGAAAATTCAACATAATAATAATAATACATTTTCTTTATATAGCGCCTTTCCTGTGGCTAAACGTGACCCACAGTGAGACGAGAAGACGCTCTTAGACCACAGCTATAAACCTTCTCCAGTTTAACTGAGAAGAAAACGACCGACACACCGGTGGTCTTAGAGGAGATTCTGCTTTAGCCTCAACTAAGCCTTGTGTGTGCTGATGACGTCGTCCTCCCATCAGCCCTGGCACACAACTGCTGCCTCTGTATCGGAGGGCCGGAGGGGGGATTTGGAGTACCCTTGTCGGTTCTGGTTTCTTTGTTGCTACCCCCCTTCCCAGTATGACATTTATTTTAGCTTGTATTTTAAATGGGCCTACTGGGAGACACATGACGCATCTCATGAAAATTAGCAAACAAACCAACGGCTTATGATTTCATTAAGCCCAAGCGCCACTCTCTTGTCATGACGGTTAAGGCCAAGTCCGACGCAGGGTGACGTTTAAGGGTCCGCTCTGCCGTGTTAGTCCCAAATAACCTTCAGGACAGCACTCTGCTGCCATCTAGTGGGCAAAATAACTGCATGTTGTAAGAGAATTAAGGATATTTCTATGCCTTTTACCCTGTATGGTAACTCATCAATATTCACGAGTGGGGCGGAGCCTTGAACCAGACTGCCCAATGGCATGTAAGCGAACGAGAAGCTGTAAAGTCAGCTTGAGAACGAGAGTGACAAGTGGTGACAGCGTGAATGACCGGCGATCTTGGCAGCACTGGGTGGGGCCTTCACAAGGGCGTCAGGCACAAGACAGAAAACAGCCAACTAGATTTGATGCCGACCGTCATAAACGGGAAAAGCGAGTGAAATAGCAAGACTTAGGCTAGAAAGTGGCTGAATGTTGTCATTTTATTTATTTGTCATAACAAGTCCTGCTGCTTTTATTAAAATTGTAGTAACTGTCACTGTCACGCTGCTCAGTGTTACCATATAGCACAGGCCACTCCTCCAGTGCCATTTCAAATGTTACGATTTGTCATCCTAGGGCTCTGGTAATGATGAGACCTCGCAGCTCAGTCATTAGGGGTCTTTGTTGTCATCGTCACTCGACCTAAATGGCTGCGCTCAGCGTTTGTCTCGTACTTGTGTGCAGATGAAAGCGGGACGCTGCCCTTTGTACTCCTGCCATGTCAAAGCAGTCTCCATGCGCACATCTAAACACGGGTGAAGGTGCCAGTCCGTGACGTTTTCTTGGCTCAGATGGTCCCACAGCTGTTTAACAAGCCCGGCGGTGTGCTGGCACACTCGTTACATGATGCACTGCCATACACCTCCAGAAGGTGGCAATCATGTCCTGGGCGTGTGCCCGTGTGGTTGTCCTTCTGCTTAGGCATGTGCCCATTTTTTAATCGGTCTGATGTGATCCCCCTCCAAGGTGGTCTCTGCCTTGTAACTGGACTGGTCACCTGCAGCATTGAACACAATTAAGAGGGCTTCAGGCTGGACTCCTGTGCCCTGTGATGTACTGGAGCCCCCTTCCAGCCTTGAGTGGTGCCATCTGGTGTTCTCCATCCTTTGTGACCTTCAAAAGAATAAAGAAGCATGGACTGGATGCTTGAACTGGGATGTCTGAGTGTGCCCTGTGATGGACTGGCATCTTCTCTGGGGTGGTTCCTACATGCGCCTGGTGGGGCCCAAATGCCCAATGTTATTTGAGACCCTAAACTGGATTAAGCCATCTAGATGACTGACTGAATTAAGTTGGTGTGATGGATGGCAGAGTGTGCCCTGTGGTGGACTGGCATCTCCTCTTGAGGTGGGCCCTCCCTGGTGGTTGGTGTTAAATGGACAGGCTGATTGAGCAAAGAGGACCTCGTAATGGACTGATGGATTGGCTGAACGTGCCCTGTGGTGGATTGGCGCCCTTGCCACACTCGTCACCTGTAGAGTCCTCTGTGGCCGTGATCTGAATGAGGAGGATTTCATAATAGACTGATGTGTAACTGAGCGTGCCCAGTGGTGGTGTGACATCTTCTTGGCGGGAGGGGTTCCTACTTTGTGCCAGGTATGGCCCGATATCCCTGCACTCTGCACCCATAGAGTCCTCTGTGCACGTCATCACAATTAAGAGGACCTCATGACGGACTGATGGATGACTGAGTGTGCCCTGTGGGGTTGACTGGCATCTCTTGAGGTGGGCCCTCCCTGGTGATTGGTGTTAAATGGACAGGCTGCTTGAGCTGAGCTAAGAGGACCTCGTAACGGACTGATGGATGACTGAATGTGCCCTGTGCTGGACTGGCATCTTCTCTGAGATGGCTCCTACATTGTGCCTAGTGTGGCCCAATTTCCTTCACTCTTTGTGAACTTAAACCAAATGAAACTGGTTTGTTGACAGATCAGTGGCCGAGTGTGGCTTATAAAGTACTGGCATTGCCCCCAGGGTGATTCCCGCTTTACATGTAGATGGGTGGATGTTTGAGTGTGCCCTGTGGTGGACTGGCATCTCTTCTCTGGGACGGAGTCTGGTTGGTGTTGATTGGACAGGTGGATGACTGGGTCTGCCTGCTCATTGGCCGGTGTCCCCTATTAGACCCCTAGAATCGTCTATGACCTTGAACTGGATTGAGCCGGTTTGAGGGTGGATGGCCGACTGGCGCCCCCTCCCGGGTCTGGTGCCAGAATGTAACAAGTGAGTTCAGAAAGGGCACAGGAGACGAAAACTGAACTGAAGGGGTCTCTGCGGTTTGATCCCCTTTTATTTTTATAAGAATGAGTGGCGGGCGCTGGCAGACCCCCTGACTGCTTACTCGACTAAACCCCCCCAATCTCACACACACACATTTTTAAAGCGCCCGTTTCTGGTGGTCAGACGGTTTGATGGGCGCCCGCGTGAGGCCGCCTGATCCACCGAGGGAAGGGAAGACGAGCGAGAGAGAAAGGCGGAGAGGCGGCCGAGTGTCCATCATGTGATGAATTCTGACAGTGGGGGATTATGGCTTTGATGGAGCAGAACGGCTAATAGAGGAAGCTGACATTTTTGAAACCCTGCTAATTAAGGGCTCCTTCCTTAATATTAAAATAAAGTCTCTGCCTGGCTTTTATGGTTGGAGAATCAGGTGTTTTCATTAATATGTGCCAGTCAGTCTTAATAAGCTTGGAGGGCAGAGGAAGTTATTATTGAGTGACCTTCGACAAAATCAGCGTCTTGCTGGGGGCGCCGACCCTGCCCCGCTCAGCCTGGCGCGGCTCATTTCCAATGCAAAACTGGCGCACGAAAATCCGAGTGTCCTTTATGCAATCACAGAGAATAATCCTCGGGTCTCTTGTGATGTCCAGAATTGGCTCTTACGGGGCGCGCGGCGCCTGCGACAATCCCGGCTCATTCTCCCCGCGCATTGTTCGCCTTTGCGCGTTTCGGAGATTAGGCGCGCCGCATTGTCGGGACACTCGCCGTTGAAACGTCCGCTCATTTGAATACTGTTAAAATCGTCGTCCGCCGTGCTCATGAATTCTAATGGCCACAAAAGGCGCCCGTGAAAAGCCGACAGATCGCGCTGGCGTTTCATCTCCATTTTGAAGCCACTTGCTGTAATGTATTCTCCGAAACAGCAAATTCACACTGAGCTCCCTTTTTTATTATTTCAGCTTAATCCAATTATACATCGGAGTCGTTCATTCTCCCTTTCGAGTAATCCCGCCTTGCGCTGTCGCTCCCGAGGCTGTGGCGCCTTGGAAGGAGGGAGGGAGTGTGCGTGTGAGGGGGTCGCCTCGTCCCACCCTGGCAGTGGTGCCCCCTGGTGGCCGCTCTGTGGTGTGGAGGTGACACCCACATGACCTTCTAGACCAGCGACCCTTTAATGCAACTTCCCGTGCTGTGGCAAACCCAACCGTAAAATGATTTTTTAAAACTTTTATGAATCGTAATGTAAATATCCGATATGAAGAATGTGTTTTCATTGTTACAAATTGAACAGAATTAAAAACAATATGGAATTATATATTGTGAAATATTTATTTCTAGTTGCAAATAAATGAAATTTTGTCTTCCTGACTTATGTTTATTTCTTTCTCTTCAGTGTGTATTGAGCTGTATTCACCGTATTCATGTTGTATATCCATCCATCCATTATCCAACCCGCTGAATCCAAACACAGGGTCACGGGGGTCTGCTGGAGCCAATCCCAGCCAACACAGGGTACAAGGCAGGAACCAATCCTGGGCAGGGCGCCAACCCACCGCAGTCATGTTGTATACTTATGTGAAAATGTGAAAAGCATGGCGTGACGTCAGTGCGAAGGTTCAGGCTGCTTCTTTCTCACCCGATGAGAAATTCTCAGGGCAGTCTGTGTAAGAGCACAGCAAAGATCACCTTCTGCAACAAGCTGGAAAACCCTGTTTCACAAAGATATGTTGTTGGAAATGGAAGAAGAAGTGCGTAAACCCCTGCGACGGCGTGACGTGACGTGTTTGATGTACAGTAATGTAGAGAAAAGCCAAGCAAAATGACGCCTTTGATTACAATATGCAGGCTTTCGAGGCAACCCGGGCCCCTTCTTCATGTGAGACGTAATTCAGAAACCGAAGTACCCTGAGTTTATATCCACACACTAGGACAAGACACAACACTGGTAAATCTTTAAATGAGAGATCTTAAAAGTAAAAAATTAATAGAGGCTAAGATTAATTTAACAAGAGAGAGAAGAACAATGTCTGGTCAAGATCTCTGGATGAGATGACAGTCCAGCAAAGTCCTTTGAAGTCTGTGATGAGTGTTTCCATACCATGTGTGTCTGTAGTCAGGTTATCTGTGCCAGTCTGAGATGCTTTTCTCTACATCCGTAATGGCTAACACGGTACAACACCCCAGTACTACGATGTACAGTAATGTAAACAGTTAAAAATAATAAAGTTACGACAATTAAAATTATTCTGATTCAATTGTCTGCAACATCTGTCCTCGAATGACAATTATAGTAACTACCAATGGAAGAACACTAACAAGTTTTACACATTCGAACAGACAAAAGCCGTATTTCCAGTGGTCTTAGGGGTTGCGACCCACAGGCTGTACTAGAAAGTGTTCTTGGGCGGGGATCCCAACCCGCCTTGAAGCACCGATCGAGTGCCCACGCTGCATCAAACCGGTGGGCGCTCGCGGGCTGTGCTATTTAAAGTACAATGAACTCTCATCATTAGGGTCCCATGGGGTCCGAATCCGAGCTCGGTTACCGCACTGGGCTTGTAGAGAAGCGCAGTGTGCTTGAAAGACACTTTGAACAAAAGTGTCACCAATGCCACGGCAGTGGTGGCACTGCCAGCCAGTTTTCTGTTCACCAGTCAGCCTTTGTACCTCGGAAACGAAGAGGCGAAGGCCTGAGCTTTCAGGTGGAGGTGGTCTCAGTGTGGACACCAAACCCGATTTTCCCAGTGACATTTCTGGGGTACTTTATGTGGGATGTTACCCCATGTCGAGTTCTGAAAGGCGCTATAGAGCCCACCATCTCACTGCTAGAAGCGCCGTAGGCTGATTTGGGTGTTTAGAATTGCAAATGCTGTTACCTTGAAAGGCACTATATAGTGGTCAGCTCTGTTGATATGCCATCGGAAATGTGAATCTCAAGTTGTGATTTAAAGAAGAGATTTACGATAAAGCTTACTGTGAAAGGCTGCGGACCACCAGGGCGCCTACAGCCCCCTAACCCGACACCGACAGGCAGACACAAGTCCCAGGCCAGCACCCACGTGTCATTTACAGCCTTTGAGCGCAGTTCTCTGCTCCCCACAGTGCACTTCTTCACTCTTCTTACTCTTCCTCTCTTTGTCCTTCCTCTCTCATGGTTGTCTTCCTCCCGAGTGTGGCAGCTCCTTCTGTGATGGCCCTGGGAGTCTTCAGGTGGCTCATTTATCACCCCCAGGTGTGGTGAGAGCCCAACGTAGGGGTCTGCAGCTCCCCCTGGTGGCTCCCATGGCACCCGACAGGGCTGTGCCACACTCCAACTCCCAGCATACCCTGCTGTGATCCTTGGTGCCACAGCCACCCCTGCCCTCTAGCGTATCCCCTGCCATACGGTTGGCGTCCCGGCCAGGTAACGACCGTGGCCACCCATCACAAGGCACTATATAACACTTCACTGTTTCAACCATCTTATTTTTGCAACCATTTGGGCACATTTAGAATAGTCAGGCATTTTTATATATTAACTTGAAAGGCACTTTATAATATAACATGTAAGTGTGGCCGGGAGACAAGCAGGAAAGACTGGGGTGAAAACCTTTTAATGATCGAAACACCAAAGACTCAACGAGAACTGCAGCGTCAGTCAGTCAGTCCAACGTGTGGCGCCACCTTCTGGGAGTGGGTGGGCTGAGAATGAAAGAGGCGTGGTCATCTCTGGGTGGGGAGGCGGGGTTAGGTCATCTCATTGGGCCTCCCTTTCTGGCTGTGCCCCCTCTCATCTCGTTTAGAGCAGCCGGATGAGTTTATGTACCCACTTAAATATGAAGGAGCACTCGGCGTGCTGCTCAAGTTATGTGATCTCAGGAAATGGCGTTTGACACAGCCTACCCTGAAAGGCGCTATATAGTCTAACATCTGACAACACACTGTGTTAACCTGCTTGTTTTTGTGAACCTTTGGCACCTGAACTGGCACCCTGTCTGTGCCACTGTGAGAAGGCCGACTGACTCGCCCCGAGAGAGAAATGTCGCCTGTGCCGACTGTGGATGTAATTTGTGCCACGCTGAAGAAATAAAACTGAAAAAAAATCAATAATGAAATAAAAGTGGGAAACAATTAATGAGTACAATTATAAAAAAAGAAAACAGCAGCCGCCTGAATACGTACGCCAGCAAAGCAGCTCCGTGTTTCATTTTGATTGTGGCTTCCATAAAATAAAAGTCTCAAAGCCACTTCATCTGGAGCAGCTGAGGGCTGGGTGCCAGTCCACCACAGGGCACACTCCGCCACACCGTGCAAGTCCGAGTCACCTGAATGGACATGAAGAGAATCTACACAGACAGACACGCGTACAGACATCCACAAAACACGAGGAGAACACGCAAACTCCACACGGACGTGGAAAGGACATGCAAACCTCCACCTGCAGATCCATATGCTCATGGTGAGAATGTGCAGACAGAAGTCCACAGGGGCACGAAGCCAAGTCACGGGGAGACCAGACACGTTCACTACACGCACAAAACAAAGGGAGAGCATGCAGAGTCCACGGGTACACACGGACACTCCGCAAATACGCACACGCGGTGAACGGGTAAACTTCATGCCAACTCCACACACACACACTGGACTTGAACCCAGGACCCCCTCTGTGTTCCGTCCTCTGCTCACTTTCCGAGCTCCTCGTCTGTGTTTGCCCAACCGTGTGCCCTGGAGGTCTTTGTCGTATGCCTCCCCCAGATGGGGGTCCAAGGACTTTTGTGTTTTCCAGGCCGAGTATGGGGGGGCTCGCGGTGGATGAAGGTGGCTCGTCTGATTGAATTTCTTAATTATTGTTTCTGCTCAAACTCGTCTTTTACGAGGGACTCAGTTGCTTGCAGGGCCTGCGCATTAAAAGGATTATTTCCATGTAATCCTTCCGTCCCTAAAGACAAAAGCCGATCATTGAGGATTTCGGGCCAAACAATACAATGGAGTGAAAAATATTGGGAATTTAATTGCGCATTCAATAGCCGAGAGGCGGAGGGGGAGCCCGCTGCTCAGATGTTGGCGGGCTGCTTTGAGGGGCCTTTCGCATGTGATGCCATGGCCTGTGCCAACCTCGCCACCTCTATGCTAACGCTGTCCCCTCTTAATTTGTGCAGGTGGAGCTGACCGGCAGCAGTGTGTTCGACTACGTCCACCCCGGAGACCACGTGGAGATGGCGGAACAGCTGGGCATGAAGCTTCCTCCGGGACGAGGCCTCCTCTCCCAGAGCACGACGGAGGACGGTGCCAGCTCGGCGTCTTCATCGTCACAGTCGGAGACCCCGGAGCCAGGTAGGAAGTGGGCCGGCGTGAGGGCTCTTGCAGTGGAAAGGTTTCCTGTTGGCCGAGTGCGCTGGTGTGATCAGATGTGCGCACACGCACACACACACACAGGGCACTAGCACTGGCACACACTCGCGCGCCTGAGGGCTTTACGGCCGTTTTGCTAGATTTTAATCAGAGGGCAGGCGGAATAAATAAAAGCACATTTTAATACGGCCCGGAATGATGAACCATGACTGTCATTTTTCACCCCCGCTTCAGTGACAGCACCAAAAAAGCCATCAGTAATCACCAGTAGTTAAGTTTTGTCATCTCAAGATGTTTCATAAATCACACTGAATGTCTTCTTTAAGAGACACTTTTAACAGCCCGCCGCTGACATGATGAAGTGTCTGGAGCCACGTGACGGGCGATCGCTTCCTTCAAAGGGAGCGCATTTCACCTTCAGGTGTGTTAGGATGAGCCGAAAACAAATAAAACGCTCACAACTCCAGTCAGGCTGGGCCGGGGGCCCTTGAGGTCCCTCAGGGTCCCCCGTCCCACTGACCTGACAGTCACGGGTAAACCTGCCCTGCTAATGAACTTTAGTGGCATAGCAGCGGGTAGCCAAAGCTCTGCTGCTCAAGGTGGCACCTGTCTGGCGCTCTTGGAGACTCCCATGATACCGCAGTTCACTGGTGTCAGAGGTGGGATGTCGCTTGAAACTGAAAAGGAAACGAGGCTGAGGAAACACGGGGTGTTACGGTGCCGTCAATGCCAACATGCCTTTAGGGTGCTAGAAGTGCCACAGAAGGAGACCAGAAGGTGAGTGTGAGACCAGGGTGACTCAGTGGCTCAGTTTGTCACAATACTGTAGTTCACTGGTGTCACCAGTGGGATACTTCCTTTGCATTTGAAAAGGGACATATCTGAATTAGACCCCAAAAGTTATGGCACATCCACATTTCACATAAAGGGGACTCCAGTGTACACCGGGGCTATAAGAGCCACAAATGGTGACCTGAGTTTGAGACCAGGGTGACCCTGAGGCTCAGTTTGACACAACACTTAAAGTAAGACTGTAGTTTCCTGGTGTCACCAGTGGGATATGCCACTGGAAAATGAAAAGGAATGCTTATGGTGTGGCACATTTCAGACCGGACCCCACTGTTGGTCTCCCCAGCCGGGCTAACATGCTTTTGGGGCACCAGTACGATCGGGTTCTCAGTTCTGCCATGTAAATGTGACTCAACATAAAGCGGGTCTGCCCTTCAGTGGTGGCAGAGGTGGGATATTTCATTTGCATTTCAGAAGGAACATGTCGGAATTAAGCACGGAGAGTTGTGGCACATCCACTTTTCACATAAAGGGGTCTCCAGTGTACACCGGGGCTATAAGAGCCACAAATGGTCACCTGAGTTTGAGACCAGGGTGACACTGAGGCTCAGTTCTGCCCATACAAAGTGACACAACACGACAAGGTCTCCACTGTTGGTCTCCCCACCTGGGTGGGCTAATGTGCCTTTAGTGGGCTAGAAATGTCACAGTTGAAGACCAGAGCTTAATACTGGGGGGCTCAGTTCTGCACATTAAAGTGGGACTGCACTTCACTGGTGTCAGAGTTGGCAGGTGGCATCCGAATCTGAAAAGAAATAAATACGGAGAATGAGGGGGCGTCAGATTTCTGGAAGCGAATCCGTCGCAGGCCTGGGCTGACGTGCCTTTAGTGGTCTTGAAGAGCCACAAACCCGAGCCCCGAGTCTGAGACCAGGGTGACCCTGCGGTGTTGGAAGCACTAAAGGGCAACTGCAGTTCATTGGTGGCAGCAGTGGGATCCAGCATGTGGTTCTGAGAAGGAAGTGAGTGCATCAGCTTACACGTTAAACATATGGGTGGTATCAGTTCAGGGGGCCGACGAGCTCAAGTTGTGGAGGAAGCAGCCATGTTGGCATCATAACTCGGTGCTCCTCCCTGACTTTGCAACAGCGACTGTTAATCCTTTGTGAACTCAACGGCAAGTTCATGGCACTGTGGTGACACCGGAGTGGGACAGGGGCTCTGATATTAGACTTAGTCACACGCCACCTGAAGGAAGAGGGGGGAGTGCTGCAGGCCAAGGGAACATGGGACGGCGTGTGTGCAGCTCACCTGGGCCTGGCGCCGCACTTGGGTGGTCCGCTTTACTAACGTCTCCTGGCCAACACTGCTTGAAGTGCTCGGTGAAGGTCCCCTCGAGGTGGGCCAGCGTGTCGGGACTCCATTAAGGCCCACTTGTGCTTCTCTCTCACTTTTATTGTTCTGCTTGAGCTTTGTATAAATGTCACCTCAGTTACATGGAAGGGACGTCTCTTTAAATTAAATGAAGTTGTTTGATTGCAGAGACCAGGGTTCACATCTGCACTTAGTCACTGCCTGCGTGGGATTTGCAAGTGGAGTATCCCACCGCTAACACCAGTGAGCTGCAGTCAGAGTTTAGTGTTGCTGTATGGGATGGGGGTCCATTCATCTGTAGCTCAGGTTACCATTGGGGGGCTCTTCTAGCCCACTAAACGCACATTTTGTGCAGTCCTGTGTTTAACTGATTCACATTCTTTTAGGAATATCCCACCGCTGACACCATGAGCTGCAGTCCCACTTTAGCACAGAGTCACTTTTACAGACTGAACCGAGAACTGGATCATACTGGTCCACCCTCAAGGGTCTTCTGGCCCCACTAAACAGTCGTATATCGCAGTTCCCTGTTGGCCGACCGTATGTGGTAATTGGGACCCCTCACACCCCTGCCACCTTCTCCACCGTCCTTCCTCCCACGGACGCCTTTGCCTGCTTTACTGGAGCCCAGCGGAAGTAACCAGCGTGTTGCGGAGGACGGTCACCCAGGTTGACTTTGGCGGAGGAGAGCAGAGCCCAGCGGACGGCGCGACTCGTCTCCTCTCTCTGCGGGTGAAACTGCGTAGAGAAAATGGAAACAGGTGACGTCCCTCATTGGAATTCCTTCCAGGCGGCGCGCAGACTTTGTCTTCCGAATGTTCCCATTTTCATTGTGTTGTACTGATGATAATTTAAGTATTAAGGGAAAATCCATTTATAAATTAAACAAAATGACTTGATATCCATCAGTCCCTTAGTTCATCAAGCTGTTCAAACAGGAGTGAGATTGGCTGGTCGGCCCGGGTCTTCAGAGAGCTCTGGTAATTAGATCTGCAAAGGATTTATTCTTTGCTGATTGGGGCTTTAAATTAATTGAAGTTCCACATTTGTGGTTTTGTCCTTTTTGTGATTTTTTTTTGTACTCATGTGGCAGAGTGACGGCCCGGGCTGGAGTGGCTCCCAATGTTAATTTCCTCTCGAGAACTTGAAGAATTTAATGAGCGTGACTGACATTGAGCTTTATTTGTGTACTTGTTGACTCATTTGCTGCGTATTTAAGGTGTGTGGAAAAGGCCACCATAGTCCTGTAAGTGTGACCAGGGGACAGCTGAGATGGACAGGCAGACCTAAACGGACCACTAAAGTGTTGCAGATGTCCTCAGTATTAACGTTGTGGTGCCACAATGGAGGGCTCACTGGACCTTCTCATTGTGGGCACTTCCTTCTGGGCTCGCTAGGTCCACCTAGTGGCCGTTGATGTAATCATGAGCAGCCTGGACACTGTCATTGACATCAGCTCATTCTCTGCTCATCGGAGCTCCCTAGTGGCTGACAATGTAATTACAGCAGCAGCAGACTGCACACTGTCACTCCGATCACTTCATTCTGTGCTCGTTAGGTTCACCTGGTGGCTGTAAAATAAGGTTGAGATCAAAGAGGATGCTGGGATTGTGTGTTCAGTAGACCCACCTAGTGGCCAGCAATATAATTACAGTGGGTGTAGACTCCACATTGTCATTGTGAGTGCCTCAGGCAGATTCACCAAACAGCCATTAATATAGTGGATGTTGGCACTGTGCCCGCACCATTTTGGACCCAGCAGCTGTGCCTAACGTAATTAGAAGAATTCATTTCAGTGCTAAGTAGGTCCCCCTAGTGGTGGTTTGAATAATGAAATGCACACTGGGGATTGCCTTTGTGCTCCCTCCTGTCTGTGCTCAGTAGGCCCACCTAGTGGCCATAAAATGAGTTTGAGATGAGAGTGGATGTTGGGATTGTTTGCATGTCAGTCTGTGCTCAGTAGAGCCACCTAGTGGTCATCAGTATGATTGTACTGGGTGCAGACTCTATATGGTCATTGTGAGCACCTCAGTCTGTGTTTATCACATTCACCAAACAGCCATTAATACAGTAAGGAACAAAGTGGGCACTGGCACTGTGTCTCCGCCATGTTGGACCCAGCAGCTGTGCCTAACGTAATTGGGGACACATGGGATGACTTTGTGTTCGTTCATTTCAGAGCTCAGTAGTTCCCCCTAGTGGTGGTTTGAATAATGAAATGCACGCTGGGGATTGCCTTTGTGTTCCCTCCTGTGTGTGCTCAGTAGGCCCGCCTGGTGGTCTCGGGCATAATTAGTTTTTATTGTCTGATTCGTCTTTTCTCATGGCTGTGGGGGTCAGTTAGATCTTATTTTTCTCTTAGCCTCTCCTGATGCCAGGGTGTCTGCCATCTCTTCCCAGACTCTCTAATCCTCACGCACTCTGCAGTTTTATGGTAATCCTGTGGGTGGTGCTGCTAGCTCCCCATGAAAGGCGCTATATCACACACAGATTAAGGTGGCAGCCCCACATTCGGCCATTGTGAGACAAGCCTGGATGCCATCGTCTGGTGGGCACTCATTTTTCCGTCTCTGTCTTTCCCGTCTAATAGACGACTGCTCAGATGCCACTCTGCCTGGCAGGCTGCTGCTGATTTGCCTAATGAGGTGCCCATTGCATCTCTTTAGCGCGTTTTCAGCAATTCGCTGCTCTTGTTGTACTCTGTGCTTTGTCAGTTGCTTTGCATGTTTCTCACTTTTGGTCCCACGTTGAGTCGCGCTGACTGTGTTGTGAGGCAAACGATTACATAAACGGCGTGTGCTTCCTTTACGGATCCCAGGCGGCGTTTCGGGGGGCCCAGTGGCTCGTCTGGGCACAGGGGCTTTGCTTTATGCTCTTCAGTTTGAACTGTCTGGGGTGGCAGGACAGGATGTCAGCACTGGCACCACTCCTGCCAGCCCTTTGGTTTTCGTGGGGGCATCACCGTCATCTCGGGTAAATCCAGGCTGCATCTTTTATACTTTTATAAATATACGCTGCGTTCAGAAAGGATTCAGACCCCCTTTTCACTTTTTACACATATTGTTATTATGCTGCAGCCTTGTGCTAAAATCATTTAAATTCATCAAGTGACACTCAGTACTCCACAGCCACAAAGCAAAAATGGAAGATTAGAATGTTTGCAGATTTCATTAAAATACAAAACTCAAGTATCCCCTTGACGTACGTATTGAGACCCCCCATTCGATTGATCGTCACTGAGATGCATTAACGTTGTAAACTGACCTGCGCACGAGAGCGGACCTGCCAGACCGAAGTCGTCTTTGATTGTACAGAAGAGTCCCAAAAGCAGTGCTAATGTTAGTATTGCGCCACCTGTTGGAATGAAGAACACGGTACATTTTATTACTTAATGCATTACAGGATACTTTTCAATTGGTGGGGTGGCACAGTGCAGATGGCAACCCTGAATGGAACTGCTCGACGGAACATAAATTGGCTTATTTACATAAATACTTGTTTTAAAGTAAGGTGTCTGTGTTCACGGCTGGGGCTGCGTGTCCATAACACCCACCCACGAAAGTGCAAATCTGGGAATGTTGAGGTTCTCACGTTAGCAAATCCAACAGTGTTTAAAAGAGACAAACAAGATCGTTAAAAGTGATTTAGATCTGCAATTAACACGCAGTTTCAATTCCTCATTTATAACAGATGCGTGTACAGTAATCCCTCGTTTATCGCGGAGATAGGTTCCAAGGCCGGCCGCAGTAACTGAATTTCCGCGAAGTAGGGACACCATATTTATTTCATAATTTAACGTGTATTTGGACGTTTTTAAACCCTCCCTGTACTGTTTACAACCCACCCTTTACTCTGTTAATAACAGGGACGACTGTTAAACAATATGAAATCGGTAGATGAGTTTACAGTTACTGTATAGCGAAGTACACGTACCTATATATGACCATGTGATGATGGTGATGAGTATGCTGTGCAGTAAAAATGATGACGATGAAGGTGATGATGACTTTTACTGCGCAGCCGATGACTGTGTTTTACGTCTCTTCAGACGGCGGTGCCATTTCCTGGGGCGCCTCTTCCACAGTTTCCGAAGGTGTATCCGTAGTAGTAGTAGTAGGAACTGGCTCTTTTTTGCGAGGCTGCAAAAACATTGTGATCGGCAGTTGCTGCCTCTGCTTCTTTTTCCGGTTGAAGAGCAGCTTGTAGGCAGTCATGACGTCATCGACCTTGTTGCAAAATTGGACCGATCGAACGGCATTTAGGCTAAGCACCAGCCTTGGAAGAAGGAGCACGTTTAGAAGCCATTGCAGGGGGTGAAAATTGAAGCAAAGTTCAACACAAAGAAACCACAAAAAAAATCACACACAGTACAGTGTAAATTAAACCGCTCGGCGAGAAAGCTTGAAGCGAAATGGCCGCGACAGAGAGACAAGGGGAGATGCTGTGGGATCTGGGCATCAGTCAAAGCACCAATCACGGGCCCGATTAGAGCGGAAGCTGTGATTTATCGTCTCCCTCCCATGTACCAATCACAGCCCGTGTTACAACGCACTTAGTGTCCGAACTTGTTTTGTTGTTCTTTGACTAGGAAATACTACTACTATATTTAAAAACCTGCGAAGTCGATAATCCGCAAAAAGTGAACCTGCGAAGTAGCAAGGGATTACTGTATACAATTTACAAAACCAAAAATTCATCAAAAATGCAACTTAATACTCTTGACAACTCTGTTTATATACAATTTCAATAAATCCGAGACAAAAATGCTGGAGCCCTCGATGGTCCGCACTTGCTGTGGGGGCTTCTGTTCCTGTCGATGAAGGAGGAGCAGTTGAGGCTGTGATTTCTGGTGGCAGGGTTGGCGTGTTTTTACCTGCAGAAACATCACGAGAGGACGTTGACTTTTCTGGTTTTTGTTTTATGCTTCTTTTAATTTAATTTGTGTCTCTGAGATTCTCCTAATGGGCGGCACGGTGGCGCAGTGGTAGCGCTGCTGCCTCGCAGTTAGGGGACCCGGGTTCGCTTCCTGGGTCCTCCCTGCGTGGAGTTTGCATGTTCTCCCCGTGTCTGCGTGGGTTTCCTCCCACAATCCAAAGACATGCAGGTTAGGTGGATTGGCGACTCTAAATTGGCCCGAGTGTCTGTGCTTGGTGTGTTTGTGTGTGTCCTGCGGGGGGTTGGCACCCTGCCCGGGATTGGTTCCTGCCTTGTGCCCTGTGTTGGCTGGGATTGGCTCCAGCAGACCCCCGTGACCCTGTATTCGGATTCAGCGGGTTAGAAAATGGATGAATGGATGGATTCTCCTAATGCTGTTTGCCGTGGCTTGGTTTTCCCGCCCTACCTTCTGTGCTTCTTCCTGTTGCCATAGTGACGTCACCTCGTCAAGTGCCATCCGGGAATGCGGAGCCCCGACTGTGTAGTGAACTGAGCAGCCTTGAGTGTTGGGCGACTCGACCAGTGCTGCACATTTAGAGGGGGTCTTTATGATTTTATATAGCGCCTTTCCATACCGTCCCCCCATACCCAAGGTATTTAGATGCGTATTTTACAAGTGGTGCTCAAACTGAAGGTCACGATGTAATGGGGGGCCGCTCTGCTTTCCTTCATCTGTTTTGAGCTCCCTATATCTTAGTACACCATAGAGAAGCCCACTTGAGCCCATTCATTTGGCACAAGTGCCGCTGGCTGTTCTTCTTTTCTTCAGATTGGCACAGCTGCCAGTCCTGTCCCAACCCCAATCACGGTCCCCGGGGGGCCGTCTCTGCTGCCGGCGTTGATCACCTAACAGAAGAGCCAGGGCAGATCGATGTTTTATTGATAAGTTGGTTTGCTAGTAAAATAAATAAGCGCGCCAGCAAAGGGACGCTTCCTGAAAAGAAACAATTAGGCCGTCTTTACAGCACAATTCACAAAGACAATGGAAAGTGAAGTCACCGGAGCGCCACCCCCACGGTCTCATTCCATATAGTGCCTTTCACGAGGAACGCCATGCTGTTACAGCAAACATGCCTGTGGGTGACATCAAGCGGGCTGCTTGTGCTGTCATCTTATCTGCCAGCCGTGACAAAATGAGGCTCTTTACATCTGGCAGTAAAAAGCCCCCCTTCTTCGGGGTGTGCGTAAGAAATGCTGTGATTTAGAAGTACATATTAAACAAGACGAGGTATGTCAGATGTTTGAAATATTAAAACGTGAAATCCAATTCAAAGGTTTCCATGTGGTCATGGAGTTTTTGGGTTTTTTTTTTTTTTTATTTTTCATCCTCTGGTGGTGGTCCACAGGGGGCTAGTAAAGGATCTGAAATCAAAAATCACCTCAAATTTGTAATCCCTGACCTTCCAATAGTCTGAAACGATAGCCCACATGCTTAGGTTTAAAGTTTGTCCTTCTGGGAGTGGCACCCAGGGGGGTTAGGACCACCGGTAAAGAATCCCAGTTCAAACAGTAGGATCTCATTCGTGACTGTCATGAATTTTTCCTGATCCGTCAAGTTTTCTTCATACAGAGAGCGACAGACACCTTGAATAAGTGACCGTGTAAGGTGGGGGACACCTGGGACTGGCGAGCTGCGCTGGGCCGACTGGCCTCTCCACCAGAGTAGGATCCCCTTTGGCAGTAAACTGGCAGCCTTCTGGATACCAGCACAGATCCTGACTGTTGTGATGTGCCTCTATTACCCAGTTTTACTTTGACCCCCTTGTATCCTGTCAGGGGGTCACTTGATGTGGCCTGCACAACTTCAGGTCCTTCTGATCCTTTTTGATGAAGACCCCCATTGGTTGTCACTTCCTGTATAAAATACAGTCCAAATATGGCCTCAAAAATGGCGGTTTGAGTCTAGAGAGGGCAAAATTGGCACCAGAAAGTTCATCATCTTACTTAACTAGGCATCAAGACGAGTCCAATGGCATGTCACATGTGAGGGTTTTCTGGTGCCCCCTTAAGTCAGGAGGCGCTGGGCAAAGTAGACTGAAGTGATTTCAGAGCAGAAGAGCAAATGACAGGCAGGTGATGAAGACGAAGGTCAAATATGAAGAAGATTTCATGTCTGGAGACGTCTGCCCCACATGCACTGCGTACACAGCGAACAAATCCGACTGCGAGAGAGAAGAAACTTGGTGCCGAAAAGTGACTTGGATTAGCCGCCTTGTCCGATGCGTGGGGCTCATCTAGTCGCCGAGGGTCCACAGGTGTTCTCTCAGCCAGGGGGTCACCACAAGCAGGCAAACCGCAGAGACTGAAGGGCCCAAATCCCCAGTCTGCCCACCTCACTGCTCACCGGTCCACTTGGCACAACACAGAGGCGTGTGCCCGGTGGTGTGACATCACAGCTTGGTGCCCCCCGTCGTCTCCCTGCCGCTCGGGGCTTTTCGGCACTGAGCAGAGGCTTTTAATTTAACGCTCTTTCACAGGACCCTCCAAAACGAAGCTGCAGCCGGTCCCAATCTCTCACTTGGACAGGATAATGGAGGAAGCTGCCAGGCCTTAATTGATCTTTGGTGAGCAGCGGCTTCAGACTTCTCACTAAGTACTCTCCAGAATCATCCATTTTCCAGGGTGGCGAGACCCCCTCTGCCTGCAGGTATTGCTCATGCCTCTCCATTCGTTCTCCTAAGTGCTCCAGTGTACTCCGTGCCGTCCTCGTCATACATCTTAATACAAATAAATGAAGATTCATGGGCTTCTGCAGCCGTGCTGAAGGGATGTTTGTTACCCCCCACAAGGGCCAGCTGTTGCCGGATGCGTTGACTTGTGCCGGTCTGGCCGGTCCCGGGGGGCTCAGCGTCTCATTCTGTGCGAGCGCGCGTGTGTGCGCAGATGGGCCCGGCGCCACGTATTTCACTTTTGGGTGACATTAGACGTTTGAGCCGTCAATGACTGCGATGCATTCAGGGTGGAAGGTGACAATTAGGGACTCACTTGACCTGGGCGCTCCATCTGGCACATCAACCCTGCGCGTCTGTGCTGGACGGCAGTCTGAGAGGATGCTGGGGCTTATGGGTTTTGGAGGTGACACGGTGGAGAGAGGAAGATCTCAAAATCGCCCCGAGCGACTTAAAGGGACGTTACGTCAACAGGGTATAGCATGACGGCGGCGAGGGGCAGCACGAGAAGCCCACCTCTGAGTCACCTGGAGGGGCTGAAGCCAGTGACACTTCACGTCACGCAACTACTAGTCGAAGGGGATGACCTGCAGTTGCTGGTCTCGTCATCGTGAAGATGTCACATGACACAAGTAGTAATCTCAGGGGTTGGGGACAAATTAGACAATTCGGTGACAACTTCTCAAAGTCTTTTTTCTTCCACTTTTCGCAGTCTTTAGGCCTCCTGAGGGGTGAAATGCCACCTCCAGTCACGACTTCTTCATCCTCCACCATTCACTTCATGCGCTCAGACCACCTGAGGAGGTTTGTAGGGGGTTTGTGAGAGGGCATTCGAAACAGAAGGGCTTATGGCCTGATGCCATGCTGATGCCAGTCTCCTTTAGTCACCTCTTGTGATGCACAAGGCGCGTGGTCATTTACCCTAACCTCAGATCATGTTAAAAGGTAACTTCCTTTTATATTATCATTTTGTTAACGTGTCTACTTTTTATGTTATCATTTTTCATTCCAACAGATGGTGCCAACTACTGACACTTTAATCTAATAAAAGAAATTTAAAACTGGACAAAAAAATTATAGGAAATGAAAAGGCCAATAGTTGAAGGGCCGACCCTGTGGGAGCCCAGAGACTGCCACACTGAGGGAAGTAGCTGGGGGTCTCAAAGTCCGGGTCCTGGGATGCCACTGTGCCCCCTCTATAGCTGTTGATGGAATCTGTTATTTATTCACACAATTTGTTCTTGCTGTCGTTCTTTTTTATTTCCTACATTTGCTCCTTTATTATCTTTTAGTGTTATTTTTGGCTGTAGCCTCAATTCTGCGGTGTTTCCCATGGGATTCTCTACAACGGTGCTAATGTTTGTGATGTGCCATCTGTTGAAATGGAAAATTCAATGCACTTTATTGCTGCACAAAATACATTCCAACAGATGGTGCATCGCAAATCATTAACATTGACTAAGCATCGGCCACATGGAGCAAAGGAGGCTGCTATTGTGTAGCTATTTAATAACGCTTTTGTTTGCGTATTCTCTGTGTAAATTGATTTTTATCTTGTAATGAAAGAAGAGACAAAGATATAAGAACGTGTTGGGGTGCAGCCGGTGCCCCGTTAGGTTGAATTCTTCGGATTACAAAAAGGAAAGAAAAAGAACAAGGTTAACGATGAAGAGAGCCGGGGCCGCCGTTTGTCTGTCTGTCCGTCTGTCCTCTGGTGCCTCCCCTCTCCTCAGGGGGCTCCTTGTTTGGGCCAAGTCAGAAGTGACCCTCTAAGCTGGGGGCAGAAGAGACGAGGCTGCCAGCGCCCACATGTCCTCACCTCAGTCATCCAGGCGTCACCATCCTCTTCATCCCTGCTTGTCCGTATTTATCACCAGCTTTCTGAGTTCATTGTGGTTCAGCTTCGTTCACAGAGCTCTGATTTTCTCACTTTACTTATTGATACCCATCATCTTTATAAATCAATATTTTAAACATTTTTTTTTATCTTTTTCACAGCCAGTATTTGTTTGTCAATTTTCATAAAAAGTATCTTCAGTTTTTGTCCATATGCAGTGATCAATATTTACTGCAATTCGCCTTATTCATCGAATGAGTTATTTATCAGATGTATTGGTGTTTTGATATCTTCATAAACTGAAGTTTATCAATATTTAGCTTGGTGTGCTAGTCTGTCTGCCTTCTCCGTGTAGATGTATTTATATTTATATATCTTTATATACAATGAGTGCAAGAAGCAAACAAAGCTAAAGAGTTGGTGATCACTGGAAGAAGACGATGGCAGAACGACTCAAGTCCATTTACTGCGTCCTTGTCATTCCAGCAGATGGCGCATCACAAACAGTAACACGGCCTTTACATATCCTATACCTAATGGTGCTTAACAGAGACGTGTGCATTGCGTTTGTCATTCCAGCAGATGGCGCATCACAAAAGGTTTCAGTAATGCATTTTGTTCCTACAAACGTGCCACCTGTTGGAATGACAAACGCAATGCATGTGCATTATAAAATACATTCCGATAGATGGTGCACTGCCAAAGTTAAGGTTGAACGTGCCGCGGTTTACGTTGACTTTAACCCATCTTAGACGGGTAGCACAGCTAGCCTAGATATAAAATGCCACGATACGCATAACACGACCCCTGGATTGGACGTGCAGGCTGCCTCGGCCACAGAACTGGGCTTGGGGTCCTTCTCTGGGCAGGCGGTGGTGCAGCCACGTGCCGCAGTTGGCAACGTGAAACACATTGCTCAAGGTCGACTGGTTGCTGTCGTCGCCAATGCAAGGTGGTGGCACCCTTGGCAGAGTGACCCCGGGGTGCTGAGTTTCATAAGAAGGGCGTGACCCCTGCCTTTCCTTGAGGACGGGTGGTCCGAGTGTTTCCTGTCTTGGTCTCCTCTTTCTGGCAGTGCTGCTCTTTATATTTACTGCTGCTGCTGATGTCTGGCGCACTCGTTCATCGACATTTCTTGGTCATAAATTCAGGAGCTCATCAGTATGTGTGACCATTTATCAATACGGTCCTCTTTTCATAGAACTATATTCATACAGTACGCCCGTATTTATTTATTCCTCAGTATTTATTGCTATCCCGCTCCGTTACTTGTCAGTATTTAGATTTTTTACATAACGTTTTATTCAAACGTATTGTCTTGTATCGCTTTTTCCTGATCTTTATGTTGATATTTATCTTCTTTCTAGATGGATTTTTTTTTTTATCAGTACGTATGAACTGTCAAGGCGCTATACGGGTGCAGACCTGAGTGGCGTTGCCATCTTCAGTAGATGAGGACGCCAGCTGGCACTGACCGCTGGCACTCGGTGCGCTCTTGATGACGCCAGGCTGCTCCCACTTTATTTATAAACGCAGCTCGCGAGATGATAGAATTTTGCGACTCTGCGGCTCTTTTTTGGAACAAATGATTGCACGCCACCGAAAATGAGTTGTGCGGGCACCGTAATGATCATCCATCTGGTGGCACCGGTGGAGAGGCCCCAGGCACTTGACATGACTTTGTCGTCTAGCCGTGGAGACTCGCAAACACCGCTTGCCATGTCGTTGATCATCTTGTCACCGCTCTGATGAATTTCTCACCGTATCCAGCACGTCAGAGGCGATTTAATGAAACAGATGCCAACCCCTAAAAGGGTGAAGGATGGGCGTGAATCCTCTGCCGTCTACCCGATTGAGCGGCGGGCACTTTTGGATTAACTGACCTCCCGGCTTGGATATTTTTTACTGTGAAAGGCGCTATATGAAGACGGGGCCCAGGGAGATAAAATGGTGGGTCACGCTGAGAGTCAGGAGGGAGATGTGACAGTGCCACCTTCAGGGCCAAGTTGCGGCATCCTGGAAATCCTGGCTTAAAAAATACTCCGGGCAGCAAGGAAGCCCCTGGCACACTGCGGGGTGTTTGTGCCCAGGAGTTGTGGGGTTTTTTGGGCACCTCAGGGGTCTTTGGAGTTACTCTCATGGTGGGCTACAGGCCGGCTGACCATTCTGCCCACTTGTGACTTTGTGGTGCCCCTCGGCGGGCTGCGCTCTCGTGTAATATTCCTGCGGAGCCTCTGCCTCGGATAAATGGAACACTGATTGCGCCGCTTCTCCGGAGATGTTGCCCGCCCTGCTTGACAGCTTTACATGTTTGCTTTGTCTTGTCTTGACACAACATTTGCATGTTGGTTTAATCATAAACGCCAGGATTTTTTAATACTTGTGCTTTATATTCCTATAAATGTAGCAGCCGTGTGCAGATTTATGGTGGGCGAGGGGCTGCCCTGCACTTCCTCATTCCTGCTCCTGCACTTCCTCATTCCTGCTCCTGCTGGCACCCCGGGCTGCTGCTGTTCTGATTTAGCTGTCTGCCAAGTGACCCGAAATGTCTCCATTCCTTCAAATAATCGGGCGGACCCTTCATTCATTACTTTGGAGAAGCCCCCTTTGGCAGCAGTTTCTGGTAAGACTCCTGGATTTGGGCAGTTGATCCCATTTCTTCCTAGCAGTTCCTCTTGAGCTCCGTTAAGATTCAATGGGACGCGCCTGTGAACGGCGGCCATTTTCAGGCCTCTCCACACGAGTTCTGTGCCACTCGAGGTCACTCAGGGACTTGTGCCAAAGCCACTCCATTGTTGTCTTGTCATTTCGAAAGGCAAACTGCCACCCCAGTGAAAGGTGGCGTCCACTCTGAAGAAGGCTTACCTTATGGACCCCTCTGGATTTGGCTGCATCCCTAATTCCCTCAGCTCTGACCAGTCTCCTCTCACCCTTGATATGCCAACACCGCCACACTTCACTGGTGATGAGCAGTGCTTGGTCTTCAGCAGACATTGTGCCAAGCCACAGAATCTCTTTCCTCAAACTCTCAGAGTCCTGATTGATGGAGTGCTGCTGAGATTGTTGTTCTGCCATCTCTCCAGAGGACCTCATTGAGTTCTGGGGCACCTCTATGACCAAGGCCCTTCTTACCCGGGTACTCACTTTGGGGTTTAATGGTCTTTATCCTGACCTGCAGTGTGAACTGGGGGTCCTTCTATACACGTGGGCCTTTCTAAGTGAGACATCTGGAGAGAATTAAAGCAAACGGGAGGAAGCTGAGCACAGCGTGGGGCGCCACGGCGAAGGGTGCGAATACTTCTAGGCAGAAGGGAACTCGGTGTTTGATTGTAAAATTTAAATTTGCAAACCTTTCTGAAGACACGTTGTCACTTTGTCATTCTGGGTCACTGAACGTAGATTGATGGGGCGAAGGAGCCTCGCAGACCTCACTGATTTGATTCACAAACGAATCATTACCAGAGAACAAGTCTCGTGATTGTCATTCATTTGTGATTCAGTAACATTTGAATTATGATGAATTTTAATGAACTATTGTAAATATGACTGTCATCATCATGTTAAATATATAAAGGTTCTAGCCGTCCCCGACAGCTCCGCCCACGCAGTAGTGACGCAGGACAAACTTTAAAAATCAATAAACAAACGGGTATCACTAGCTAAGCGGAGGCGAGGTGCGCTCCAACACGTGGTGACAGGTAGCGTGAGTGAGGCTGGCCCCGCCCACTTCCCCCTCCCCTCGGCCCACTGCGTGTCTCTCGGATTAGCACAAATGAATCGCTCCTATTTAGAAGAATTTATATTCTGAGGACAGAGAGGTTTCTGGGGGAGCCAACCTGGGAGAAAGCGACGTAAAGCGGACCCTGCGAGAAGCCTGGTGAGCTGCGATGAACCCCTGCCAAGATGAGTGCAGTCCCTGGGCCTCGTTAATTGACATTGCAAAGCAAACTGGAATGTCTGGAATTGAAAGGGCAGGTCCATCGCGATGAGAGGAATGTGAGGGATTAAAACCCTCTCGCCAATGCCACATCAGGGCGACGCGAACAGAGGCTGGCATGGGAGTGAGGATGGCCCCGCCCACTTCCTCAGCCCACTGCGTCTCTCTCGGATTTGCCTGAATAAATTGGCGTCGTACGCGAACCCTGATACTTAGTGTGATAAGAGAAGTCGCAAAATCAACCGGAATGTTCAAGCAAATTCTAAAAAAAAACCTGTGAAGTTGTTCTCTCAGGAAAAGCAGACAGACAGACGGACGTTGGGTCTTTATAGAGAGAGCTTGTATACTGCATATAGTTAGATAGATGTAAAAGGCGCTATATAACAGACAGAAAATCATTTATGAATTATTAAATTCTATATTTGTGATGCCCCTCCTTACCCCCCAGGACTCCCTAATCCTATAAGCGAATCAAAGGAATCAGAAGGTTTGAAAGACCCCATCAGCCGAGTGAATCCCAGTGTCCTTCAGTAGACAGCATTGCTGCCTGACAGACCCAGGACCCCCAGGGTCAGTTCCTAGGGTGGTCACCGTCGGGTTGCTTGTTCATGCGGCTTTCCTCCAGATGCCAGTTGGCTTCTCTGACTTGAAGTGGCCCCTCCAGGTTTGGCTCCTGCCTAATTCTGTGGCCCCTTGTGAACCTAAAGTTGGATGAAGGCGACCAGCGAATGGATGGATGAGCAGAGTGTGTAGAAATGTGGAGGGAAGAAGCTGACACATCCGGGTGGTCTGAGCGGAGAAGTGCAGCTTCGTGAAATGAATGGAGTGACGAGGCCGGTCAGAGTACACTGGCTGGCACGTCCCCAAAAGTGGCACTCTGCCCCTCATGCAGTTCAGTTTATTTTCGTATAGCGCCCCTCACTGGCTCAGAGCCCCATGACAAGTTCAGCCAGGCGCTCCCCTCCTAATTGTATTGCTGCTCTAAGCGTTTCTCTGGATTTATCGCGTTTCTGATATTCGAGTCGTTTGGGGTTGGGGGTTTTGAGTCGTTTAGGCAGCTGCATTTCATGTAAAGACCTTCTCAGTAGAAAACCAGATGTCCCATTTGTGGCACCTGTAAGCAGCCGGCTACCCTGTCAGAGGTGGACCCTGCTACCCCCTCACTATTTTGGCTTTTTGCTGATCCTGGGTAGCAAGCCTTAAAAAAAATCCAATCTTTCCCCAACAGGCCCAAACCCACCTTGTAGGCCTCACCCCTGGCAGCCTAAACCCACCGAGTAGGCCTCACCCCTGGCAGCCTAATCCCACCGAGTAGGCCTCACCCCTGGCAGCCTAAACCCACCGAGTAGGCCTCACCCCTGGCAGCCTAATCCCACCGAGTAGGCCTCACCCCTGGCAGCCTAAACCCACCGAGTAGGCCTCACCAATGGCAGCCTGGTCCCAAACTCAATAGATAGACGTCTGGCCTGCACAGGCCCAAAAATGGAGGAGAAAGGCAATTCACAAACATCAAAAGGGGAGAGGAAAAGAAGTAAAACAAAGACAAAGAAAGTTCCTTTAATTTTCGAATACTTCTTGACACGTGTCACACGTGCGCGTTGCTTTTGCCCTTTCCTGTCTCTGTCTTTCTCTGTTGCCTCCACTCCTCTCCCAACAAGTGCTCCAGGAGCTCCAGCTCTTCCTCCGGGTGTGGCAGAAGTGCTGCGACCGAGGGCTTAGCCGTTGTCCAGACGCCCCCTGGTGGAGGGGTACTTTCTAAGCTCCAAACCCGTGGTTCTGCTGTGAGCTAGGGGGTTGCCCTCTCATATTCTGGGGGTGGTATTGCCCTGAGAATGCCCTCTGCCCCAAACCTTCCCTTATTGGGGTGTCCACCACACCGGTTGGTGTTCCAAAATTTGCTGGCTGCATCCTGAGCTGTCATTCCCACGCTCGGCCACACAGGATTCATAGCAATTCCAGAAGCAAAAAAAGAAAAATCAATGACACCAAATGGGTGAAGGCAAACAAAGCAAGGAGTCAAAACAGCAAACGGTAAAGACCTGGCCACAGATTAACAGGCGGGCTTATCGTCCCACCCAGGGTTGGCTCCCAGTCCCCCTTAAATTGGATTAAGCAGAATCAGTGAATAAATGGATGGGCAGAGTTAACAATCATAATCATAATACGTTTCATTTATATAGCGCCTTACCCATGCTTATGGTGGTCCGAGTGGGCACGTTGGGCTTGTTGAACTAAACACCTAGCGATGAGGTTGGCCAGCTTTGGTTTTTTGGGTCATACTAAAGTACCACACGTCCCGTGCCCAGCTGATGCCACACAGATGCGTTGGGCTCTGTGCCCATGCTGTGATTCTTGATGGGGGTGGGCGAGGCCCCAAAGCATTTTGAGTCACGGACCCCTTTAAGAATCTAATGAAAGCTATGGACCCCCTTCCCCAGAAATACAACTTGTACTTTATCGAGAGTCGATTGTCTCCTCCAGTATGCGACAAACCCAAAGTATTAATAAACTTTAAAGTCAAAATCTAAAATAAACCCTCCTTTATTACGCAAAAAGTAACGGCCCCCTCGTCATCATTCTGAAATACAAACCACTTGTGCAAATTCAAACTGATCTTCTGCTCCATCACGTCTCCTACAGGACTACAACATCCACTGGGCTGTACAGTGAAGAGACCCTCACGGACCCCCTAGGGGACGGACGTCAGGTTAAGATCCCCTGCTCTAAAGGGTTAAACGCACACAAAGTCGTAAGTGAGCGCCAGTGTGCCCACCTCAGTCAGTTCTTATCCATTTCTCTTTTCCCCAAAGCCCCCCAGAGCTTCCTTCACCTTCCATCTCCACAGAACAGCTAATGTCAGGCAAAAGGGAAGCAGGAATTTTAGATTAGCCTCCCGCGCCGCATTTGGGGAGCAGTCGGCCAAACACCGGCAGGGTCCTGAGAGACGCCTTCTGGCTGAAATAAATCGAGAGCGACAGGCTGGGCGGCGCGGGGCCCGTTGCTTACACCCCTCCTTTACACTTTCGACGGGGCGCCCACTGTGAGAAGAGGAGCTGCTGCTGCTTTCATAGAACGGCATGTCTCTTTGGGGGAGTCGTGGCGTTCTCTGCACTTTATGAGTCCCATTAACGTGACTCACATGTTTAGCTGACATGGTGGTGGCACACTGCTGAGGCCGTGGGGTCCTGCCTGAAGCTGGCATGTGCTCCCCACATCCCTAAAGGTGACTGTGCGAGGGGACCCCGTGATGAACTGGCACCCCATCCAAGCCTGGTTCTTGCCATGCACCCCGCGATCAGATTAAGAACCTTCTGTTACTATAGGGGGCTCTGAGCGCCCCCTGTCTGTCAGCCGACACGCGGCTCTGTTTATTTGACAAATCTGCTCTCAAAAAAAAAAAAGGTTTGGGGCAGCCACCCGTATGTTGTTCCTGGCTGCGGTGGATAGTTGAAAGGTCAACAACTGAACTGGCACCAAGATGGCAGCTTTAAGGGAGACCAGCAGACGTGACGTCATCCCTGGGGCCATAAAATTATGCCATTGGGCCCGGGACTGGAAGTGATGGCGTTAGGACCAGAAGTGACGTCATCGGTGGGCCCGGAACTGGAAGTGACATCATTGGGACCAACTGTGATTTCCCATAACTGGTCTGCAGAGAAGTGAGATGAAGAGTCAGTGCAGTGCGCCACCTCCTGGTCTGGTGTGGTGTTGTGTGACACCACACAGCAGCATTCCGCAGATCACTTGGGCTCCGTCCCCACCTCCTCCATCAGTGTCATTGACGTCTTTAGGTAGCGGTGACATCGTGACGATTCAGTTATTTGAATACAGCGAGCGCACTTTGGAGTCACCGTCACCTTCACCGCCCATTCACTGTGAACTCTCGGAGGGAGAAGACATTCGACTGGTGTTCTCAAACATATAGCGCCTTTCATGACGATAACTCCACAGGTCACCACACTCAGTGGCTGGAGAGATGAAGGAAGCCTCGGGTCTGCCGTGTCACGTAAAGAAATCAAGTGACCTGCTAACAGTTGGTGTGACAGCTGTCGGGGTGTCTGCTGTGAGCACTTAAACGATACGAGGGGGGCTGCAGGTGGTCTTCATCGATAGCAATAAAGTCGTGAGCTCCGTCTGCGCGTCCGTCTGTCTACTAATCAAGCGAAGAGAGCTAAGCCTTGCTGTTCGTTCATTCATTCATTCATTTTCCATTGTTTACCACGGGGGCAGCGGTCTCGACAGTGAGGCCCACGTGCGCCCCCCAAGTCACGCTCGCTGTGGGGTCCAAAGGCGTCCCCAGGCCAGCCGGAGGTATAACACTGTAAGCCAGTTGTGTACACCGTAATTCGGTCAATTTTGTGACGATTTCATTTCTGTTTGACTTCAGATTGTCGTTTCCGTCATACATTCGTTTTTTATGCGACGCCATTTTCAATCCCACCACGTGACCAGAAAATCTTGGCGGTGCTCGGCTTCATTTTCCAGTCAGACTCTGTGTTTGGGCATTTCACGTTTGGTTGCTCTTTATTACGTTACGGCCAGGATTTGCTTATTTTCTTTTTTGTTGTTATTTGTTTGTATGTAATGTTTGTTAATATTTTTTAATTTAAGTATTGTTTCACTGTATTGTGTTTAGGCCCTTGTGTTGTGAGGGTGGAGCCCTCCGGGGGCGGGGTCACAGTGACATCACCGCGTAGGTCCGCCCCCAGCCTTCATATTTCACAGTTTCATTGACTGCCAGCAGCAGAGGCCTTTGTGACTGCTGGGTTGCCTTTTGTAGTTATTGTGGATTTTTGCTTGTTTTTCGATTCTAATTTCTTTTGGAGCTTAGAAATCTTATCAGTATGCTGGCCCATCATCATCCTCATCACCTTCTTCTTCTGTAGCTATTCCCATTTTTATATGGGGTTTGCCTTTTTTTGATTAGATGTTTTGGTGTGATTTTTATGCCCAGATGCCTTTCCTGATGCCCACCCTCCCCATTTAACCAGGATTGGCACCACCTCTAAAATGGAGGCTGGGATACTGCCATCCCATAATACAGGATAACATTTAAAATGGTAAAATCTTACAAGAGACCGATTTTATCAAAGCCAATCAATTTTGCATACTAAGAATTCTATAAATACAATCATGTGAAAAAGTCAGTACACCCCGTGGACGCGGTCGAGTGCATCTGAACAGGCGCGCAGCAGACGTTTGCATTTCGAAGATCGTTTCCATGGGGGGCTCTTACTTTTTCACACGACTGTAGGTCACAGCACAGGTTGGGGTCTTAGAGTGTCCCCAGATCCCCACCACAGCCCCCACATGTTAGATATACAGTAGCTCTCTATATACTGGGTGAGTCAAAATGATGTTAACATTTGAATGGCGGAAACAATTTATTCACAAGACACACTTCATGAGATTTACAGGAATGTCTCCACCTGTCCGCCATCACGTTCAGCACATGGACCATAAGTGACACATAAACTGCCCACAGAAATTGTATATAAGGACATACATAGCAGTACCATGAGTGTGAATATATTTATATTTATTTTTTGATTTATGACCCCAGGTGGACCACCACAACAGACAAGGAAAAGAGAGAGTGACCACATTTACTTTGTATCTCATAGATAATACACCCGAAATAATAAACAGAATGTTCATCTTGTGCCCGTGTGCTTACTGCCAGGTGGCTCTCGGGTCTCTGGCCTGGCTTGGTCTTTGCTCCTCCTCCTCCTCCTCCATGGATGAAGAATGGCAGAGAGAGAGAGAGAGAGAGACGGAGCTTCTTTGTGTTGCTCCACCTTCCTAGACGTGCCTGCTGGACCAATAGGATACGTCGACTCCCACCGTCCTGCCGACCCCATCCCGTGTCATCGCTCATCCGTGGCTCCTCCCCCTTTGCTCTTGTCTGTGTATACAAGCAGCCCGTGTTGTGTCCTGTGTGGCTTTTGGGTGGTCCTCCAAGAGGTGGGGTCACCTGCCAGGAGGCGCGCTCCGCAGTTCCTGATGGTTTGTTGGCGCGTTGATTTTCTTGCCCCCGTTGCTGTGTGTTTCGACATCGGGACTGCGTGCATTTGTTTGCCTTTTGTTTTTTAGACAAACTCCATTGTGCCTTTTGTGCTCTGCTGATCGTCTGTGGAGATGAAGCTTTGTGTTTTTACAGCACTTACAGCCCCTCTGCTGGGCACTGAGTTGGAACTCATTCAGGGATATATTGTGCGTTTTGGGACTCGTCGTCCCCCATTCATGTCACCGCCTGTATCCCCCCAGGCAGCTCCCACTTTAGAATTGCAATCTGATAAAAGGAGTGCCTTAAATATAAAATAAAAGAATGAAAGACAGTTTTTGCAAATAAATACAATCCACAAATAAAATGTTTCCTGTTCGATAGGATCTTTTTTTTTCCTCTCTACTAGAGAATTAAATATGAAATACGAAAACGTGACAAGTGTGAAAGTGAGGTGGCACACCGGTGCCCCTAAGTGCCGCTGCCACGTGGCTCAAACCATTTTGGGTTCAACTTCCACCCAGGGGTGTCATCCATGTGAAGTTTGCTTGTTGCCCCAAAAGGCATTCAGTGCCCTTTCTAAATTATGCCCGCTGTTGTTGTGTGGACCCTTCACTAGCCTGGCGCCCTGAGTTGCACCCGAGGCCGCTGGCCATGTGTTACGCCCCTGAATTGCATTGTTATGTTACTGCCACAGTCAGTAACGAAAGGAAAGACGCACACCTCGTGACGTCCCGTCTAGCGCGCGCGCTTTCCACACAGAGAAAGGCCGCCGTGTCCTCGTCACCTGTCACCGTCGGACAGCAGGAGCAGCTGTTGTAGGAGGAGGCGCATTTGTCTTTATGTACTTAACTAGCCGTGAAGCGGATTTGCAAAGTTTACAGGAGTCGCATCGTCTGAGCGCTTGATCTTCATTCCTGGGCCGGCGTGTGGACTGGTAGCGCCAGTGCGGGTGGGCAGGCGATATATTTATGGCGCTCTTAATGAGACTTTACGCGTCCGGATCAGTGACACCTGCTGTGTAATATCCTAACACCTCCGGCGGGACACTTTAAACCTCCGCCTTGCATCTGTTTGAGGCCCACGGGGGACATTCTTTATCCTTTTATGGCCAGGCTCAGTCAGCCACTCAAATGATTTTTCCAAAGCCCTCTCAGTAAATATTTTTTCCTTGTGCACAGTTTTAAAGAAATACGGTTTGAGTAATGGCGCCTCTGTGACAGGCAGTGTGGCCCCCTGGTGGCTAATGATTGGACTGCCACCTCCGGGAATGACGCGGCTTCAGCAGTCAGAGGTCAGTAGTGGGAACGACGCAACAGAAAGAGCGGGTGCCTAACAGACAGCCTGGCACAGCCGAGGGCACCGGAACCAAACGTCCTAAAACACCAGCCGTCTGTCTGTCTGTCTGGGTCCTCCGAGCAATCCGATTGACCAATCAGACCAGAGCCAAAATGACCAGAGGTGGGAATGTTGACACCACAATAGTTGATGCATATTCCCGATTGTGACAAGTTTTTATTTTATTTTTACAAAAAACAGTTAAAATGGGGCACTTCAGTGACAGCAAAGTGAAAAAGCCAAAATACTAACGGGGCGCAACCAAAGACGAGAAATACTCACAAGAATATGAATAACGTTTTCACAGCAGGTAATGGGGGACCACTGGGGGCCATCGAAATGACAGAATCTGAGAAGTGGCCTTTACGGGGACACCGTCGAGAGAGGAAGTGCCAGGCAAGACGGGCTGAGACGAGGACCCCAAAAAAGGGCACGGGATGAACTTCAAGGGTACAAGTGGGGCGAGAGACATCAAGTGCCAGAGACAGATAAGCAGAGCTACTCAAAAAAAAATGAACACGTCTGGGCCTAACATCTGTCTGTCTGTCTGTCTAGTAATCTATCATATAGCGCCTTTCACATCTGCCTGCCTGTCTATTTGAGTTGTAGATTTTCCACAAATCTTGGCTTTCGCTATCAGAGTTGCTCCGTGTGACTAACATTGGCAGCTCTCAGTGTTGTGCCAGAGCACAGATGCCAGGACTAAAGCTGGCGGTAACACTTGTCTGTCTGTAGTGAGACCCTAACCAACATAACACTTACAGAGCATCAGTGAAGCGTTTCTTCATCTCGCCAGTGTGACGTCACTTTGCGGTGGTCCGGGTTGGCGTAACGAAGACCCGTTTCTGCCGATTTCGAATCCTCCACATTAAGGGGTGATTTTGCCGTCGTGTCGATCAGCCGCCCTGCACAGACGCGAGTAGTTGATCTGCTGATGTTTCAGAAGTTTCTAGAAGACTCAAAGAGGCCGTTGTGCAGGTCTTGTTATATTTTCAGGGCACCTGAACTAAAGTGATGCCAGTTTCAGTCGTCCTGTCTCTGCTGTGCCAACTTTAGGAGGGTAGACTGGGCTGAGTGTGCAGACAGTTGAGGAGCAGCAGGCAGGCTGTTGAAATGTTTCACTTGCAGTACAGGTCGGCCTGTCGATGGACTTGGCAGCCATGAGTGTTGGCGTGGAGCTCGAGAGAAGCAGCGAGAATCGTCAGGGTGCCAACTCAGCTGCTCTCTTTAATTGTCTAGAAACAAAAAGCAAAAGGGCGCTGACCCCAAAACGGGCCCACGCACATTTTTACGTGTCATGGCAGTCCTGGTCACCTCCAGAGTCATCCCCTTTGTCTATGGAGGTGTAGAGAAGATCCCATTAGTGGCAGCGTCCCCTGTTGTCCCAGAGTGGTGTCACTTAAGTGAGATGAGACCCCCAGTCGCACCTACTGAACGTGACGTTGAGAATTTCAAGAATCCTCTGCGGTGGGTGAATAAGTAGCTGAAAAAGTCGCCTCAAGCAGGAACTTTTCTCAGGAGCTCGGGGACGTTTGTGACGCTCCCACCGCAGGGCCGCTTCTTCAGCTCCTAAATCAGGGGGCGTGTCTATCCGTTCAACCAGGAAGTGTCGTGGGTGGGGCTTAGGTGATGAATCGTGCTGACTGGTTGACCACAAGCCCTGGCGCCATCTTACAAATGAGTTAGCAGTTGTGACTTTGAAGACGATGCCCCACAGTTGGCACCACATCACCCCCTCATAGCCGCCTCGCCACACACTGCATTGAGGCAGAAATCCCCTCCAGTGAAGCTGCGATTGCTTTGAAGCATTAAGGTGGTGGTGGTGGGCCACCCATGAAGCCCACCTCAGTTCATATGGTATGTGCCGCTTGCACATGCCATGCGGTGGCAGCATCAGTCACAGGAGGTCTCCGTCACGTCCCCTTTCTTAGCTTGTGGTTTGTCGTTCTACCACAGCGCCACCTCCCTCCGTTTGGGGGATTCAGAGGGTCCGGCGATTCTGATCTGACGCTCTGTCCTCCATCATTTTGCACCGCGTCAGAACGACTCGTACTTAATATCCCACATAAAGAAGGAACGCAGCAATTATGGAAGTAGCTATCGCTTCATCAGATAGATTCTCTGTCAGATCGGCCGCTGCCGGCTTTGATAAACGGGCCTCGTTGGCGAGCGATAAATAAAGGCCCACCGCCGCCCCAAGACAAATGTTTTTTAATCTCCTAATGCGTTCATTTATCCTTTGCTTTAACCTTAGCCCTAAATTAAGCCAGTTGCAAAATGGAACTTCGTTTAGAATGGCCATCAGTCGTGTGTGATGGATACGTGGGAGCGCCGCGCAGGGAGGGCCGCAGACGAGGAGCTGGAACTGGGAGACATGAAGGTTTCTCTTCAGCCTCCAACCGTAAAGGACCTCTGGGGGGCTACTGGGTGACTGCACTTGGCCTCCTGGCCAGTGTGGGCTGCCAGTACATACAGAGAAGAAAGAGATCAACACTGAGACCCTTTAGCCAATGAACTATTTTAGAGAGGTGAGACGGGGGGCTGCTCTTTATTTCTTTGGCCAAGTCTGGTATATAGCGCCTTTCATTTCTCTTATCTATATATCTGTCTCACTAGCCTCCAAAGCATCTTCTGGAGCTGCCCGTGACCCCCAACTCTGCCCCAACCATCAGGACGAATCTTTTCAGGGAGCTCCTTGCATGAAGTGAATTTGGACCGGACCAGGCGGCCTGGTCAGCAGGTGGCGCTGCTTCATCAAAGTGCTGGCGTGTGGCCTTGGAGCGTTCATTTGTGTCATGAAAGGCAGAAGGGGTGTGAGACCCCCCAGAAATGAGCTGAGAAGAAAGCCAAAAGACGCTCACCTTAACTCCGTCAAGACCCCGAATTCGACCTGCTGGCCTCCGCTGCTCCACATGAAGGAAAGACAACATGAAACGTCCGCTGAGCGATCAGAAAGCGAGGAAGACCGTCAACCCCTGGTTAGCGAACAAAAAAGAATCAAAGATGAAACGAGCAAAAACAGAATATTTGGAAACAATGCCCGACAGAAAAAAGGCAAAAGGGTCTCATTGGAAAATGCAGCCCCCAGCAAACGGGTCCCAATGCCCAATCCGTAGGCAGAGAAACGGGCGAGAATTTCACAACCAGCAGTAAATGCAAACAGATACAGCGGTGCTGACAGAACTAATGACTTTATGGGGGTCCGGTGTGGCTCAGAGTCACACCGCTGAAGTGGGGGCACTGATTTGGTCTTTTTTTGGATGGAGATCCCAGGAATGTGCCCAGCCTGGGCCCGACTCGCACCCCTCACCCACAGAGACACAAATTCACAGCAAATCAAATAAATAACTGGGCCCTCCCGTCCCCCCACAGCGATATTAAATACTAACACAAGAATAAACACTAAAGACCCCGGTCCGTGAAATGCAGTGGTAGCGGACGATCCTGGAAACAGAACAGCTCTGTGGAAGTAACGAATCAGACGGTCCTGTTGGTGGTCCAGGTGTAGTCCAGGTGTGCCGAAGGGTCTGGGGAGCAGGATGGCCAGTCCAGCGCTAACTCACACGACGGGCCACCACGAGAGGGACCACAGGTGGGATTGCAGACGGCACCAGAGGGCGAACACAAACAGCAGGGGCCTCTCTTGCTGCTTTTAAAGTTCCCACCTGCCCTTGTTGTCCGCAAAAGCCCCTGCGCCCATTACAGATGTCCAGTGTGGGCAGCTGGGAAATGGAGTCCATGAATCTGTGACGCTGCTACGACGTCCTGCTTCCGAGCCTTAAACAGCCTGGGGAGGGGGAGGGGGAGGGGGAGGCCTCAGGAGCGGGTATGTCAGAGTGGCTCCACCTCCTTGGGCTCCACCCATAATGAGCAAAGAAACGTTAAGTAAACGTAAAGAGACAGTAAATAATGAACACAGCAACACGTCTCAATGCGTGCCAGTTTGGGGTTTGACGTTTGGGTGGTCCGAGACGCTCCGCTGTTTTATTCTGAATTATTATTGTACCGGTTGGCCCAGTCTGCCATAAACTGTAGACTGTTAGTCTAGCGGTGGACTCCGAGTGCAGAAGTGGAGCTGTGGTCTGCCACTTACGGGGTCACTTGCTCATGTCTGACTTTCTTATGTATGCCAACTCCTAAGTGTTTGTCACGTGGACTGGTAACATTCCAACAGGTGGTGCTTACAACCAACCCTACAACTTAATAAATGAAAGTTTAAATAGAAGAAAAAAGCAATAGGAAATTAAAGTGGAGTGTTGATCCCCCTGGAGTGTATTGGTGGTCTCGGGAGGCCAGCACGCTGTCTTTGTAGCTGTTAACACATTGACTGCCACTTTGAAAATTGGTAAATATACCAAATCAGGTACATAATATTCTTTAATATTCACTTAATATTCGGAGCAAATCTATTTTCTTTCTAAACTTTCTGTTTGAGTCACCCGTAGTTGGCACCATTCCTTGTGCCCGGCGGCTGTGTGGTGACTCGGCTGGGTCGTACAAGTCCAGTCTTGTGAATGTCGCAGTTTCCATTTGAACTTCGTTGTGGTGAGATGCCAATCACTGAGAGAGACTCCAGCCAGTGTCTTGTGTGTATGAATTATGAATTATGAATTAATCAGAAACTTGCAGTGAAATCTCCTGCCTGTGACGGGAGTCTGATTTTTCATGCCTGTGATTTTTCTTTTGGGAACGGAAGGTTGACGCGGTAACAAAGCGGAGTGGGCTCACCAGGGTCAGAGCCAGCCAGACACGTGAGACGAGAATCAGAAAGTAAATCGAAACACCGCGAAGCGGACGTTGAGTCTTTAGTTTTATCCAAACATGGATATCAAGATGGTGCGTAACGTGACCTTTTATAGGGTCGGCCAATGACGTCAGGCCCACCTGCTTCCAGGGACTTCTGGGAGGTCGTCTTGGCAAAGGTCGATGCAAAAAAAATTTTTGTAAAAAATCACCAATATGGCGTCGGCCGTCAAAATTCAAACTGGCTTAGCAATAAGAAGTGAAATGACATCTGATAGTCGGGACCAAGTCAGAGTTTGATTTCTGCTCCTTAACCTCTGAAGCCTCATAACGGCCACCAGGGAGTCCCAAAAAATGAATAAACAACGCCCTCTATGTTCTCTTTATGTGTGTTTGCCCCGAGGATGGTTTACCAGCCGGCCGTTGGTGGTGCCCGTTTATCGGTCGCCTGCTGTTTAGCACGTTGGTGTTTGTCCAAGTCAAACTCATTTCTTCTAATTCTACATTTGCCTTTAAGCACTTTGAGCTACTGTTTGTATGAAAATGTGCTATAGAAATAAGTGTTGTTGTTGTTGGCATGAAATGGCATCCTGAACTTTAGAGGTTTCTGTACATTTCAGAAAATCTCTCGCCACGATAGCTCAACACTTCGTTGCTGCTGCCCAGGCAGCGTACTGGCGCGAGTAAATCTGGCGGATGCTGCAGATGCTGTTGCAAAAAACAAAATAAAAAGACGGCCCAGCGACACAGAAGATGGCATGCGAGACCCTTAAACGTCATCACGAGGGGGATATGCGACGCTTGTATTGTTTATGCGAGAAATGAACGAAGAGAAGCACCACAGATACTTTAGTACGCCGGCACTGAAGTCTGATTATTTGCTCCACCACATTGAACCGTTCATCAGACACTGAAGCTCGCGCGCTGATCCTGCCATCACACTTCCTTATCTTCCGAGTCGAATCCCCACTCTTTTTTTTTTGGACATTTTCCGCTTTGCACGGATGTGTCTTTGCTTCCATTTTGCCTCACACGTTTCCACATCCACTTTCAGATTGCTGCCCACTTGATGCCAGCTGCTGTTCTGACAGGCATGTTTGCCACAATGGAGATGCTGGACGTCACGCACCAAAACTTGAACACACACACACATGCAACCCAAATTTTTGCTGGTACCACAACTTGCACACGGGTCACGTTACTGTCTGACGACGCGTCACAAGAGCGCTGGGAATCGCGTGGTAGCCCCGATGCGTTCTGAGCGTCAAGTCTGTCCTGGTGGCCCTTTAGTCTTCCCACACAACATGACGTGGTCACCTCTCGGAAGACCAAATCACAGTAAACTTTCCGTGGCACTTGGTTGGTTGACTTCTGTATTTACGTGAGAATTCACACAAACGCATCCGTACCACCAGAAGAATGGCACCAGGAATGCGAGATAAAACGATCATTTAAGGAGCCCTGTTGTCACAAACATGTAACACGGAAAGCACAAGCCAATACTCGACGACTAAACTGACTTATTATACAAGAGGACGCGTTTCTTCCACGTGTCTCATGCCCTCCATTGTCAAGTGCCAGGGTGGGCCTGCTGTTTTTTTAAATTGAACAGATTTGTGTGGCCACGTCCAGAATGTGCAGCATGTCTGGGAAGAAACGACTCCGGCTTGAAAAATCCCAGCGCTGTCCTTCAGTGCAGTTTGTTGTTTATGCACCATTCCTGCTCTCTTTTTGGTTCTTGAGCGATTGCAGACCACTGGACTCCCTCTTTCCTTCTTTTTTATCATTTATTCATTTTTTCCTGGTTCCATTTTCCTTCATTAAGTTATTGTCAGCCTGACTGTTGTCTCAGTTACGCGTTTATTGTTGAGATTCTCAGCCGCAGCAGTAAAGGTTGGGATGCACCATCTGTTGGAATGAGAGATGCAATCCATTTTATAACCACACGCCATTGTGACACAGCAGGCGTGAACGATGAACACGCCCGAGAGGGCGGGGCAGCCGCACACACATTGGAGAGAAGGCGGTGATACTGAGGAGTAGGGCGGAGCTTACAGAGGATGAGAAACTGGATACGGTGCTTGTGCACACTTGTAGGTATACATGTGACTCGCATGCTGAGATTTGTATTACATGTGAATGATTACATAAATCTCTATGTTATAAAATAACAAACTTGTGACGAGAGACCCGTTCACGTCCTGCGAGACGGTCAAGTCGCGTCATGCTTACAACCTTCAGGCGCACGTCCCGTGATGCACGTGCAGGGCAGGTTAGAGATAACGGAAGTAGGAAAATTTGAAAGTCTCAAAAAAAATGAGAGTAACGAGCGCAAAAAAAACCGGAATGGAGCAGCGAAAAGAGATGAAATATTCAGGTGCTGTACACGGCTTTTTAAAGGTTCGAAGCGCCGGGCGAGATGCAGATCACGTGACACGGCAGCAGCAGCAAGCCAACAGCTGATCGAGCACAACTGTCATTTGTGTCCCATTGTGCCAGCGTTTAAGAGGGGGTGTCGGAGGAGCGACTGCATCTCCTTGGGGTGCGTTCAGCCCCCCCTCTTCACAACGCGGGTGGCAGAGACGTGGTCAGGGGGGTTGGCGAGCGAAGCCCCCCCACGTCTTCATTAAATTAAATAACACGTTCAAGTAGAATTGAATTCCCAATACACACTAGTTTGTGTAAATGACGCCTTATTGTAACGTTTGCTCTTTCTGGAGTTTTCTTTGAACTCTTTAGTCTTCATAGCACGGCTGGTTCTTCTTGCGGTGGCTCTGAGGCCAGGGGTCTCTGCCACGGACTGGAGGGTTGCGGGTTTGAATCTCGTAAAATGCCAGGATTCACTTTGCTGCCTCAGACAACTCCTGTTGTGCTCTCCGGAGCTTCACTGTTAAAGGACGGTTTTGTAATAAATATTTTCACTTATTAAGAGTCCTCATCCTGCCTTAATGTCGAAGAGGAGACCCGACTGAAGTGTTTAAAATGATGAAGGGATTGAGGCGAGTGGATCGAGACGGCGACTTTAAAACGAGTTCATCGAGAACACAGCTGGGAACTTGTGAAGGGTGAACTGCAGACACGTGGAATAAGAGACCACAGAGTGTGGTGGACAGCAGGGCTTTAGGGGTCTTCATAACTCGACTTGATGTTATTTTGGAGGACAGGACTGGCGAGCTTTGTGGGGCTGAATGGCCCATCCTTGTGTCCTCGTCCTGACTGTTCTCATGTCTATGAGCTGCAGGTTGACAGACCCCCTCCACTTTGGGGTCTTTACGCTGAGGTTCTCTCAGGTTTGCGGTGCCCCCGGGTCACTCATATTTTTTCTCTTGTACACGTTTGGTTTCTCTGCCTTTGGCGTTGAGGTGTTGTCTCTCGTTTTCTTTTCTTTTTTCTGATTGGTTTGCTTTAAGCTTTGTTTCTTTTTGCTCCGCCCTCTTTGTCTTTTGTGATTCTATGGATAATAAATCTCCAAAGGGACTTGCCTTGTTTTACACTCTTCCTCTTCTCCATCCCTCTGTGGACATTTTGAACTTTGGTTATTTCTAAAGTCCGAGTCCCATGTTTGAATTTGGGGCGAGGCGGCCGGGGTGAGGTTTGGCCTTCTGTGGGAGATTGTGGACGGCTGCTCCCCTGTTTGTGTTTGGAGATGAAAGGATTTCCTGTGTCTTCCTGGTGACCTTACGGAGGGGACACATTTGGTTCAAATCCATTTATTTTTGTGTTAGTGAGTGCAGACACAGAGTGCTGTGACGACGTCTCAGGTGTCGAATATACAAATAACACAGAATTAGCACACGTAAAGATGCGGGCACACAGTCACCTACACTGGAGGCCTCCCGCTGGACTTTGACCGCCATGTTTCCTACTGAGTGTCACTTTCTTTTCTCAAGTGGTTTTGATTTTTTTTTTGTTTTTTTAGTACAAGCCATGGAGCTGGTGGTGGGTTCAGTGCCACGTCTCTCTCTCTGACATATTAAACATTCTGTGCCAACAAACCCCTATTCACAACAAAGGCAATGGCTCTGGCACAGTTTTTCACTCAATGAGGTCTTCAACAAAACATGTTTATAATAAAAGGCTAACTAATTATTGGGATAAATGTGGAGCATTACTGCCATCTAGTGGGGAAAGCAGTGAGCAAAACAATGAAGGCGTCGCCTCTGTGTCGATGGGCTCAACTGGCACCCTAAGAAGTTAAGAGACCAAAGTAAACGGGCACGGCGGCGTACGTCGATAATGCGGACAAAAGAAGAAGAGCCTGAGATCAGCAGCTGACTGAAAGGGGGTATCTAGATCTACTAGGGGAGGTCTCACCAGGATCGGCCCTAGGGGACTCCAGACAGCAGTGTTGACCACCAAAGTCACCCTCCGAGTTTGGAGTTTAGGGTGGAGGGAGAGGCAGGGGTGCAAATGGCAGGAGGAGGAGGAGGAAGGGGCCTAATGGAGGTGTAAAGGCACAATGTGATAGACAGATGGATGAAAGGCACTATATGATAGATAGATAGATAGATAGATAGATAGATAGATAGATAGATAGATAGATAGATAGATAGATAGATAGATAGATAGAATGATAATGTGGAATACCAGGGCTCTCCAGCCCCGACACACATGTTGCACAGCACACGTTTCTTTTTCCTCGTGGTGACGCACTTTCTTCACTCCCCACAAGATCACAATATCCTCAACACCAAAGCACAGTCCTCACAGGCTTCATCCTTCTTCCTCTCCGAATGGAGTGAGGCGGCTCCTTTCATTCAGCTCCTAGGAGTGCTCCAGGTGGCTCATCAGCGTTAGGTCCCACTCCCAGGTGTGGTGGAAGTCCACTGTAGGTATCTGTGGCTTCTTCTAGCCCCACCACCCATGGAACCCAACAGGACTGTGCCGAACTCCAACTCCCAGCATGCCCTCCAGGAATCTGTGGTGCCAAAGCCACCCAGGAGGGCTGCCCAGTTGCGTCCCATGGGAGGTAGCGCCTCACAGATGCTGTCTCCCCAAGTCCTTCCATCCAGCTGGCGTCCTGGTCTGGTAATGGCTGTGACCACCTGTCACAACAGATCGACAGATTGATTGGTTGAATTTGGTATAGCAGGCAGTCCAATGGGGAGTCACGTATGTCCTTGTCGTGGCGTGGCGGGCGTGTCACCTGGTAGGGGCGCATGATGATGTCAAACACGCAGATCCCTCCATGGGTTTGTGTTTACTGAGCGAATTCTCAACATCGACTTTCACCAAACTCCTTTAGGCCTCAATTTACTTTCAATGAATATTCTGTTTGACTTTTTTATTTCGACGCTCTGTGCTTTTTAATCTTGTGGTTCTTTTCTACTTTTGCCTCTGTGGCCTGCCGTCTGTCCATTATTGTGGGTTTGAGGTTCTGATTTTCTTCTTTAATTTGTTTTTCCTCGTATTTCTGAGATCAGACGCTCGTCTCAGTTGTAGTGGGCTACGTGACAGTAGGCATTTCTTTTGTGTTTTGTGCTGAGTCACGTGTTGTTCACATCGTCCCGTTTACTGTCGTCTGTGTGTGTAAATGTTGTCCCCGGAAAACAAACAGGGAAGGACGGTGCAGGGAGACAAAGACCCCGAGACTGGAATTTCCTGTTACTACCAATTACATCAGGAATACTTGATATTTAAACGAGAGGAGGGAAGAACCAAAAGCGGAGCAAGGAGATCGAGAGGAGCAAGGAGTCGTTTTTCACATTCGTTTCCCAAATCATCACTTGCATTCAGTGCACGACTTTAGCGTTTTCATTATCCGGAGCGTCATCACGACAGCCAGTGTGGAGAGACCCCGGGGTTCGGACTTCATTCAGCTGAGGACTCGCACGGTGAGATATCATATCAGCCACAATTCGTTTAACTCTGGACTCACACAGCACACCACATCCACTCCAAATGCCGTTGGTTTGTATTTCGTGTTTCTGTTCATTTATTGTTTAGGCGCAAGGGTGGGCTTTGTATTTTTTTTTATTACTGTATATTCATGTGCTCGTACTAAATAGGATGTATGTATGTAAATCTGCAGTATATAAATATATAAAAGCCAAATGCCACTGGCTCACTCAACACGGAATCTCCACTTGGGACTTGACATTTGGAAGGTTGGTTACCCTCGGCCCATAGGCGCTCGCTAAGAAACGGTTTGAAAATGTCCAGGCGTGTTCTTGTCTGTATGTCTGTCCACTTTTCACAAGAGAATTACTTAACAGATTTAGCTCGGGGTGTTTTCTATAATTTGCTTGAACTTTCCGGTTGATTTTGCGACTTCTCTCATCGTGTGAAGTACCAGAGCTCGCTTGCCAGTACTGACTTATTAGCGCGAGAGACTCATCGGCTGTGGTCCTTGTCACTGTCCTGTTCCTCTACTACGCGGGTGTGTGTGTAATACTGAGCACGTCTGTCCTTGTATATCTGTGTATGTATGCGGGGTGGTCTCATGGCCTGGACCCCCTGCAGATTTTATTTTTTTCTCCAGCCATCTGGAGTTTTTTTTTTTTTTTTTCTGTCCTCCCTGGCCATCGGACTTTACTCTTATTCTATGTTATTTATTTTAATTTCCTACTTTGTCTTTTATTTATTTTCTTCATCATGTAAAGCACTTTGAGCTCCTTTTCTTGTATGAAAATGTGCTGTAGAAATAAATGTTGTGTTGTATTCGTTTCACTAAATCTGCACTTCATTTTACATCCTGATTTGCGTTGCCTGTTATTTCGCCGGACGATTCGTGAGGAGTCCGGCTTGTTATTATCTGCAGAATCCTCAGGTCAGCCAAGTCAGTGGTCTTGCTTGTGTCGCTGCTGGTCTGGGTGAAGGGGTCAGCCATTCCAGTGTCATTCTCAGAACTTTTGTCCCCGACTGTACACACTGAAGTGAAGAGGAGCCAAGGAGGGCCATTCCTTGTGCCACTCACATCTATGTGACCCACAGTGACATCCTTTACATGTTCTACAATTCTGTGATCACCAGTGGGATCTTCTATGCTGTGGTGTCCTTGGCTGGTAACGTCACTTCAGAGGGGTCCACCAAATCAAGAAGCTACTTAAAAAGGCAGACTCAGTTATGGGACGCCCTCTGGACCCGCTGGAGGTAGTAGTGGAATAAGAATGAAGACAAAACTGAGCACCGTTACAAACAATGTGGCACATCCTCACTCTGACACACTAACATGGAGGACTTTCAACCAATGAAACATTCAGCAGAAGTGTGTCAAGAAAGGCAGCTGGGGGTCCGTCACACCAACGGAAACAGTTGCCAGTCTGGGTAAAGGGGTGTTTTCTCTATTTATGAAGGTCCATGAGGTTGTTTGGGAACTGATGTATTTTACAGCCAAGATGTTCCCTGCTCTGACCTCACCAATGGCTGCATATTCTTCTGGCCATTCCACAAAAACGTTGACGCTGTCATCAAGACTCCATCATTCAAGTGTAGCCTGTAGGGAACATCTGAGCCAAATGGCAGACACCACTACGCTGTACACAGTGATGATCCTTCTGTTCTTCTTTCTCCTTCTCTTGAGCAGCCTGCGCTACCACAACATAACAAGACATCCTTCTCTACCTTTACTGTTTTTGGTTTCCTTCCTTCACCTTCACTCCATGTGATCTTCATCTCAGTCCTCTCCTGGCTGAGGAGGGTGGACTTCTTTTAAAGTGGGACCCAGAAGTACTTCTGGTAAATCACCAACATGTCTTTCAGGGACCTCGGGGGGCTGCTGCAGTGAGTTCTTGGTCACGTGCAGCTCTGCCAGGGGCCTCTGAGAACCCAGAGGGTCCAGTAAATCACCAACATACCTTGGAAACACTTGTGAGTCAGACAGGTGAGGGCATGGGAGCTGAGCCCCCTCATAAGAGGCCCCTCCAGTGGGTCCCGGAGGTCCCCAACTGGGCTGTAGTTGAAGCATGCAGCCCTCTCGGGGAAGTCTGAGGCCACTGGAGGGACCTCTTGGTCATATGAAGACCACTTGGGGACCTCGGGGGCCACTTGAGAGAGTTCTTGATCACATGCAGTTCTCTCAGGGACCTCTGAGGACGCCAAAAGGAGGTCTTGGTGTCCGTTAGCTTCCCTGCCCTTCACCTTCTGATCTGGAAGTGTTTCCAGGGTATTCTGATGATGGATGGGAAGGACTTCTTGGTCCCACTTTAGAAGAAGTCAGGCCTCCTCAGCCAGGAGACTCTAAAGAGTGAGAAGTGGAGTGAGATGAAGCTCGCCTGGAGTGAGGGGGCACCAGAGGATTGCTGCCCCCCAACATATTACGCTGACAGAAACTTCTTCACTGTCCATCCCTTGTATTGGAGTCCCTTCCTGATTGGGTTGCTTCTCCATCCACATAAGGAACAATCAAATTGGCTCTATGGAATGAGACAGGGCCACCCATTCCTATGACCAATGAGGGGGTCCCACAACATGTGAAAGGTGAGGGGGGTGCATTTGTCCCAAAGCAAGGCTCCTTCAGCTTTCCTTAGATTGCTGTTTTTGTGACTCTTCACAGTTGCCCCCCACATGATCTTCGGTCGACTGTTGACCAATCCTGGTGCTCGGATCTTCTCAGGGTACCCCAAGCCTTCCACATCCCTGACCTTCGGTTGATTTGATTCGCTGCCTGGTGGCGATCACATTTTTCAACCCATCCCGGCCCCTTTTCTTATCGTATTGCTGAGCACCTGAACCTCTTTGTGAATCTTCTCGGACCCCCAACACCCCTTAATTCTTTCTTGGTCTTACGAAGAGTCCCCTGCCAGTGAATGAGAAAGAAGGAGACGCAACACCAGACAGAAAAGCCTGGCAAGCCGCAGTCCACGAGACCCCCGAGAGCAGAAACAGAGTAAGTGGGCAGAACCGAAAGTCATACAGAATAAAAAAGCACACGTCGGTAAGTCTAAGGCTGCCACTTTGTGTGATTTCTGGGGGGGCCGAGCGTCAGGCCAGTGCGTTTCCCCCGCGTGCAGACTGCCCCCTGCTGGAGGCCCACTCTGTCGTGTTTTTTTTTTTTTTTCCTTTAAACTAGGTGCTTATAATTCTAAAAAGATAAGAGCAAACAGCAAACAAGTCAGCTCAGAATAAACTGGGAAATTATCGCCCGGGCCCTTCCGCGTGCCACAATTTGTCAAACCTGCTGATAGGAAACAAATTCTATTCATAAAGATTTTTTTTTCTCAGCCCTCTTGCGAGTCGGTAGCAATTCAATTATAGTTTTGTGAGATAGTGAGCCCAGAGAGGGAATCCATTCTGACAAGAAATATGACAGGACAGTTACAGAGTGTTTATGCAATTAAACTTTCACTGACAATACCTGCGAAATGATGAATGCGCGGGGGGAGGCGTGTGTGCACAAGCGATGCCCCACCAGTGCCGCACATTTTTCATTATTATACCACCGTTCAGATCTTTCAGGGATCGCCTCAAGTGCAGTCGGCAGAGAAGAAGGAAAAAAAAACGAATGAAAGAAAGTAAGAAAGTGGAAGCGAGCGAAGCTGGGGGGGCAAAGGGGGGGCAGACGGAGCGCCAAGGCTTTCTTTCTGTGGGTCTCCGATGAGCTGCCGATAAGCGCCTCTGTCTCGGAGGAATTACCCGTGCGCATTAAGATTTACATCGAAGCTGACATATTTTAATCTTTAATTTGGCAACGTTTATATTTTCTTGCTGTACGTACCTGGTGTTAGCCGGCTAGACCGTCGGCCCCCCGTCAGCTCGGTGCCTCTGTGAACAAATGACGGGCTGGCGGTCTAATGTAAGGCTTTATCACGCCATCCATCCTAGCTTCTCCTCTGTTTACCACCATGTCGTCTCGTAAGACAAAGCCTGGACCCTTCTGTGTGGAAGACGATCAAAACACAGGGTCAGTAGTTTGGCAGGACCCCCCGTTTAACTAACAACACAAAGTGGCCTACCTGGGCACTTCAATAAAGGAAGGATAGGATGAGCTGTGTGGTAGTCTGCTCATCTACTGAACGTAACACCTGCACTGAGAGCGGGGGTCCATAATAGCCCACCTCCGACTTCTGGTCACATCTCCTTTTGTTTTTGTCCCAGGGAAGGACGACCTACTAAGTGCCCATATGGGCAGAAAAACAAAAATTGGCCCACATGGGCACTTAAATAATCAAAGGGTGGGACCGACTCTCCAATAGTCAACTCATCTAACAAACGTAACACCCTCGCTGACAGCAGGGTCTGCAATGACTTCTGGTGCCTCCCAAGGACAGACCACCTATTAAGTGCCCATGTGGGCGGAAGAACAAAACTTTTAATAAATAAAGGGTAGGGCCAACTCAATACATCTAGATAGTCAACTCTTCCGATTGTAACTTACTTTGGAGAGCAGGGTCCGCAGTGCCTGTCACGTCTCTCTTTATAGGTCCTGGGGTGGAAGGGGGGGGGGCCGCAGGTGGCATCATTATTGGTCATCCTGATAGTTGTCATCAGCTCTGAGGGCAACAAGAAGGGGTGAGTTAAGGGTGGCATGGCACTCTTATCCTTCCCTAAAGCCAGGCAGCCACTCCCAGAGACAGTGTGTGTGTGTAGGACACCTGATCAGATATCTTAAGAAGGACTTTGGGTTGATTCACCCTGACGTACACCATGTCTACCAGTGGGTCCCTCCTACCTGCTCAGCTAGACGATTCTTCTCTTCTTACAGCTGTGTGGCACCGTGGCTAAGGGGTCTGCCAGCTCCATGTGTCAAGAATCAGACTCATATTGTTGGTGCCCAAGGAGCCTCCCATGTCTGCCCAAAACTTGTGGGTCGCTTGATTTGTGGGTAGTGCCCGGCCATAGTTGAGGACCCTCCACAAATATGGAGTCTCAGCCACTGATGTTGGGTATTAATGTTATGTCTCTGTGGTACTGAAAATGTCTGACTGGGAATCATTATTTGTGGGAGGGCACTGCTCAGGAAGTGTAAATGGAGTGGTGGGTGGTGGTCATCACTTCTGTGTGATGTTTGGTGTGGGTGGTACGCCACAATGGCGGGTGATACTCATCCTTTGTGGGCGGTACTTACTATGTGACAGTGGGTGGTGCTTATCATTTGTGGGCGGTACTTGGTATGTTATGGCGATGCTCAATACAAGTGGGTGGCGCTTGTCATTTGTGGGCGGTACATACTATGTGACAGTGATGCTCAGTATTAGTGGGTGGTGCTTATCATTTGTGGGCGGTACTTAGTATGTAAAAGTGATCATCAGTATTAGTGGGCGGTGCTCATCGCCTGTGGGCGGTACTTAGTATGCAAAAGTGATTATTAGTATTAGTGGGCGGTGCTCATCGCCTGTGGACGGTACTTAGTATGTAAAAGTAATCATTAGTATTAGTGGGCGGTGCTCATCACCTGTGGGTGGTACTTAGTATGTATGAAGATGACTCTTAATATTGGGGGCGGTGTTCATCATTTGGGGTGGCACTGATCAGTTGGGGTGGTATTCACCCTGTGTGGTCAGCATCCAGTGGTGGTGGCTCTTCTTCGTGGGCAGTGCTTGGCATATGGAAGTGGGTGGTGTTCACCACGTGTAGCTAGCACACAATCCAAACTAAGACGGTGGGTTTGTCCCCGTCAGTTTCCCATTCTTTGTTCCTACAGCCTCGTGTCTTTCTCGAGGGGCTCTTCCTACAGCTAAAACAATTAAAGGGGTTTTTGTCTTCTTAATTCTCGAAGATGGCGTGTCCTCCTCCCTCCTTCAGACTTCACCCCAAAGCGTGGATCGCACATTTCAGCCTCAGTTGTGATGCGCTCGCTCGTCGTGTTCAAGGGGGTCTCCTGACCCGCTCCTGTCTGATGTAACACGGTGTCACAGAGTGAGGGAAACAACACAGAGAAGAGAATAGATGGGATGCCAGTCCACCAATGGCGCCATCTCATCAAGAAGAAAAAGCCCCAGGATGGCGGTTCATTGGCGTGCCTGCCTTCATCGGGCCAACGCCCTCTTTTAGGGACCCCGGAGCGCTCTGACCGGAAGTGGGCGGAGTCAGTCACCCTCACGGGGTGTCGTCTCTGAGCTGTGGAGGGAAAGGGAGATGACACGGTTAGTGACGGCGCCCCTTCTGGTGCTCCCCTGATATCCAAAATGCCACAATAGCTCCACTCTCTGTAACTCGCCATCACGTGTGGTAATGCCTTCAACTTCAGAGGCGATCGAGGCTGGCTCTGCTCGCTCCTGATCGTCACCCTTTGCCCTCCTCAGACGGACTGCTGGACACTGGTGGCACTTCACATCTCCCACTTGACCTTCCTCAGAGTCTCTTATGTTCACAGATGTTGTGGACTTAAGGTCGCCCCCTGGGCTGCTGGGGGTCTGCCTCAGCTGCAATGCTAAAACCAAATCCTGGGTGGACTCACACCCGGCCAGTGTGGTGGGTCGTCCTCTGTGTGTTCCATCATGAATTTCCCCCTGGGATTAATAAAGTATCTATCTATCTGTCCACCTATGAACTTCCCTCACTGAGCACGTCTGCCATCTTTTACTAATAACAAGCAAAACATTCGAGCTCTGCACTTTTCATAATGCCAAACATCACTCCGACAATGGGGTGCTGGTGCCCGCCATGTCCCAGCTGGCATCAGGTCATCACCTCTTTGACAGCCATAGACCCAACCCTAACGTGAGAAGACCCTCCTGTGTACAGAATCCTGCACTTCATTCCAGCTTTGATCTTTCATTCCCGTCCTGAGCCCCTCTTCTGTGGCAGGACTGGGGTCGTCAGGGTGGACAGAACACCACCACCCCCGAAGCGCTAGATGGCAGCCAGCAGGGCTTCATGGGTGATGGAGTCCATTACAGCCCTGTTGGGGTCTGGGGGCGCCACCTGGGGGCGCTATAGCTGTTCCTGAACCCGTAGGGGCAACGAGCACCTGAAGCACTTCCGGGTGCCTTATATAAGGGCCCAGTGGGCAGTACTTGGGTGAGCCCGAGTCGGGTGGAAGGTGGGCAAAGTTTGCCAAAGAGTAAAGAGAGAAGAAAAGTAAGAATGACTATTGTGCTCTGCGGTGGGCTGGCGCTTCCTGCCTTGTGCCCTGTGTTGGCTGGGATTGGCTCCAGCAGACCCCCGTGACCCTGTGTTAGGATATAGCGGGTTGGATACTGACTGACTGATTGACTGGTATTGTGCCGTTGTGCCTGTGGGAAACGGGGAAGGCATTTCTCACATGGAGAAAAAAAATAAAAGTATCTTTGTCTTATCAGTGTGCCGCTAGTGTCTGTCTGTCTGTCTGTGTCGGGTTGAGTGGCTGGCACGCCCCCTAGAGTGTTTCTTTCACGTCTTTCGCCCTTTGCTCTGTGATTTCTCCCGACTCCCTTTTTATTCCAAACGGCCGTGCAGACGGTTCATTGATTTCGACTTTTGTCGACTCTTTGGGGCAGCTCCCTCCCCCCGAGGTGCCCCCACTCTTCTACGTGCCAGTCTTGATGGTGTCGTTCCCAAGGCTCGTGTTGTTGTTCCGCTCACCGTTTCTGGCATTGCTGCCTTTTCCAAAGATCCCAAACGCATTCCATGGCCGAGACAGGCCAGCGTCAGTCCGGACATTTTAGGTAGACTGTAGTGGTCTTCCTGGCTCAGTGCAGTCCAGACCCCCTCTGTCTTCCTATCCATGAAGTGGACGGGGCACACGTGGGCTGCCTTGGTGACTTTTTCAAGTTTAACGCGGGCATAGCGGGTGAAAATCGAGACGCGTCTTGTGAGTGAAGCGTTCCGGGCATTGATCTTGTGGTAGAAATCAAACGTATTGATCAAAGGAAGAAACGTATCCTCCACCGGGACAGGTCAGATAAAACCATCTGTGTCCATCATGGCAGCCTGCTAGAGCTGCGCCAGGGCCAGGATGGTCAAATATGAAGCAACTGCATTTACATAAAGCAACTGCATTTACATAAAGCTGTCAATCGATGCACACGCTTGCTCTGATTGGTCCGTTGACTCACACCCCAGTGACTTCATGTTTATTACCCTCCTGGTCTCAAGTGTCCTCAAGTCCAGAGATTGTCCCTGCTTGCTCTCCTCTTGTGGTGTGGTGACCAGAATGTCACACGATAATCCAGGTGATCCACGGGAGGGTCAAAGGGAGCCACGTCCCATCCTAGCAAAACCAGGGACCCGTCAGGGACCAACCCTGGGTGAAGTGCCAGTCACGCATGCCCACCGTTATTCCTAATGGGTGAATTTAGATTTGACCCTCCACGTGACACGCGTGTTGTTCTGTCACCGCACTGGCGACCGGACGACGCTGACCCTAAACAGAAAGTCAAAGCAGGGTGGAGAGTGCAGTCAATGTGCCTGGGGACAAGGGGCACCAGAGGGCAGCCATTGTCCAGAGCTAACCTTCACCCCACTGGCCCTTCCTGCAGAAACACCGCTGTACTTGGCCGATTCTGAGCTGGCATATGAAGCCCATGATGATGTGCAGAGTGTGGCAGCAAATGGGCTTGGGCTTTGGATCCAGGATTCTAAACCAGTGTGCCACTCTCCTGCCCAGGCTAGCAGCACTGTCTGTATTTGTCATTTCGAATGGCATCTTTTATATTCTTTCACAAAGCTGAGGGGTTCAATCCACCAGAGTGTCGAAACACAGACCACCAGACCAGAAATGTGGGCCTCATGTTTCATCAAACACTGTAGGGTCTAACCAGCCGGGACCACCACCTCATGTATGTCAGCTGCCCCACCGTGGACTCCTATGGAAGGATCTTGGAGTCACCAAACACAGCTGAGATGGCGCCCCGTTGGCCACGTTGTCGTTTCTCCTCCACGGCTGAAGAAATTAGGAAAGGGAGCAGCAAGCCGGGGGTCTTTGGGTAGGAGACGTGGGGAGGCAGGTTACGGAAGAGATAAGCTGGCGGTCAGAAGATGAGGAGGTGAAGAACAGAAGATCACAAAGTTTGGCGGCCTGGGTGTGTGGAGGCCTCCATGAGTCCCTGCTGCGCCCTCAAGCCCCCGTGCCTCTGCTTTTAGGGTGCTGGCTGCTTACGGGACCCCCGGGAGGAGCGGCTGATCCTTTTTTTTTTCTTTTACTTCACTTGCTGTTTGCTTTAGTGATGTTTGGGCCGTGAAAGCCGAGGCCTGCAGCCTGCGGTGCGTAAGACGGCGAGCCCAACAAAGGGGAAGAGGAGCGCCGTGAGCCGCGAAACTTCAACTAATCCCATTAATTCAAAGCGAATAACAAAAAGGACTTTGACTTTTCCCAAGTCGTTCCATTTATTCAACCTGCTCGGGTTTTGTTCTTCCATCATAATTATTTCCAAGTCAGCTCCGTGCTGATTTCCTCGCGGACCCGCGAACCTCCGACTACCGTAAAGAACGGCGGAGCCGGGATAATTCACATAATTCCTCGGGGGTCGTGTTCTCTGTTTTTTCAAGGACATTTTTATTACAAAGCTGATGAAATTTGCATATTAATTCATTTCTTTCAATTTTTAAGATTAAATGTTGTCAACATGTATCAGTGCGCGGCTCTGACAGTGCTGATGAAACGGGTCACTCAAGCTTGAACGTCTCGGGGAAGGCGGCCATCTGCACCGCCGCAGCCCTGCTGTGACGCGCCGCCACTCCCGCCAAGCGACTGAACGGCTTCAGGCGGGACGGACCCCGGGACGTTAGTGGGGGGTCTGGAGCTGACCCCCTGCTTCTAGTGGGGCGTTTGGTTTGACTGCCTCAGGTTTAATGGGGCAGGGTGGGGGCAGTGCCAGCTTTAGGGACAGGGGGAAAGCAGAACAGCCTGGACCCTGGCATTGAAGCCCAGTTTGAAGTTGAGCTGAGCTGCTGTGGCCGGTGGAAGAGCCCCAGTTACAGTAGAGCACCATGGCAGGACCTCCACGTTTACCAGCGTCTTGGCCCTTAGTGGAAGAGTTTGGGTATCTTCTTCATAAATGACGGGGCAAAGGGAATTTGAGATTGGCGGCCGCATTGGAGCGGTGGCAGCGCTGGGTCATGCACTTGGCAAACCCCCAGGCAGACAGGAGGCTCAGTCCCACCTTCTGGAAATGACCCTCTATGTGCCAGGTGGTGTCCCCTTGGCCTGGTCCTGAACAATGAGGGTCACCCTCGGGTAATCGCGCCACATGGCCGTAGTGTCGTAACTGACGCTCCCTCAAGGTGCAGGTCATGTGCCTCATTCGGGACTCCGTGAGCAACACAAAGTCACACCAGTGTCACCCGAGGACCCTCTAAAGAGACACTTGAATGGGTCCAGTCTTCATCTCAGGTGGTGTCCATGTCTCGCAAACAGTGGGCACCAGGACTCTAAAGACTTGGACCTTTGTCCTTTTGCTGAGATATCAGGAGCGCCACACACCCCTTTATGGTGACCTCATGACCCCCCATACTGTCCCAATCCGTCTACTGACTTCATAAGAAGAGACACCAGAGTCACATGAATGTCACTGCCGAGTTAAGTAAACCTCTCAATGACGAGGTCGACACTCTATGAGCAGACGGACACACTGCTGATGGCCGTGCCCAGGAGGTCATTAAAGGCCTGGCTCTTTGGTTTTTATCAGGACCCTCACAAGCCCAGACACTCAGACGCCTCACTCAGTCTCTCGAGACCCCCAATCAGATCCTTCATTGAAGATCACAGCACCGTCAGCAAAGTCAACATCAGTGAATCTCTCTTCACCAACAGATGCCCCCCCCCAGCCGCTGGACGCCACGACTCTGCCCAACACCCAGTCCAGCCAAGCATTGAACAGACCCCTGATGGACCCCAGAATCAGCTGGGGAGAGCACAGAGGGTCTCCCTCCACTCTGCCAAGTCTCTCAGTTTACTGGTCGATCTCCATCCCTGTCCTCACCTGTGGTCACTAGCTCATCCTAATGACCAGCTGAATGAGGTGACACATTTAGGTGACAGACATGAGCTTTCGTGGCAGGATGGCTGGGCTGGCACTCCATGACAGAGTGAGAAGCTCAGAGCGATTGAAAGGAGCCAGTGGAGGTGCTTAGGGTATGTTGTAAGTGTGCCACTCCGGGCACCTCACACCAAGTGGAGACCCAGGACACACTGGAGCAGTTGTAATCTCTCGCCTGGCTTAGGAATGTCTGGGAATTTCACTAAGAAAAGCTGGAATGAGCAGCTGGCTGCCACCACAGCCCTCACCAGGAAAGGCAGACTCAGGAAATGAGAAGATGAGATGAGGTTTGACTAAATCCCAGATTCTTACAAATGAAAGACAGTGAGGGGCTGCTACCTTAAAGGTGGGCTTCAGCTCTCTTATGGCTCCCAATGGCTCAGCCAGGACTAATTAAGGTGAACACGCTTGAGTGATTGTGCAGGAAGGGGAGGAGCCTGAAGGAGGGAAAGAGCTGGATGAGTGGAGTGGGTGTGGCTTTCCTAGGTCAGTTGGGGTGGGCGTGTGATGTAGGGCGGGGCTTGTCAATCAAGGCACCACTCAAGATGATGTGTTCAGCAGTGACTGGAAGCACCTGGCATTGGGCACCATTTAGATGGAGGGAGCAAGCACATCACAGTGGGAAGAGTCGAATCTGAGGCTGGCGTGCTGTGAGTGGGCACCACCATGCCAGCCCATCCACCACTCTTCGCTTATTCCGTTTTGCTTTCTTTTCTTTACATTTATGACCAAACTGTAATCACTGGGGATGAAGAGGAATGCCATCCCTTATTATATTTTTTTTTTTAAAAAATGAAAAATTAAAGGTAGCGGACTGGGCATTCAGCGTCAGTTGATAAAAGTTTAATTTCGTGACTTGGTAACACGGTCGATGTTTTTAATTCTCCAAATCTATGTTTATTAACTTTACCCACTTAAAGACGCCCACAAGTTCTATCCAAACCGAATTAGTGCGGCGGTTCGCCGTTATTGCATCGCCATCATTTGTTTTCATCTTTGTGCAAAAAGACACGCGGAGTGAAAAAAAAAATTGACTTTGGGGGGCTAAAAAAGGCAAGACCTTTAGAGGGAAGTGAGGATTTCCGTTACTGCCTGGCAGTGTCTGATCCTCAGGTGGGTTTTGGGAGGGGGGGCCACACCTGGACACACACACCGGCGCGCCTGGTCAGCATTTCTTGTGGCTTTGAAGCCCGTTACTTGTCAGAATCTCCCCCTTGAATAATCGTGGGGGGTCCCATCAGCATGTGGCAGGGGTTTGGGTCAGGAGGATCGCGGACGACCGTCAGAGCAACGGTGAAGCAGCGCGACCCCCTCCAATGACTACAACGCTGACACCCAGTGCTGTAAGGAGCTCCACTCTCGACGATTCCACACTGGCTGTGGCTGCACAGTCGTGTGAAAAAGTGAGTGCACCCCTTGAGGTGCTGCTGTGTTTTGTTTTTTTATTTTGGAATCAAATGTGGACATTTCAAAGATTTAAGCAGGATTTGTAGAGAAAGGCGATGGAACTGAAAGTTTGACTTTGAAATCCTTTATTCAGTGAAATATGGACAGTTAGGCCGTGTCCTTCTGTAGAAAAAATGAAAACCACCCTCGGCTCCAATAGCTGGCATTGCCACCCTGAGCTGTCATTTCCTAGAGCTGTCTAGCGGTCTCTGACATCAGGTCCTCCCATTCCTCCATGCAGCTGTGTGATGTTTGAGGGGTGTCTGGTGGGCATCTCGGTGGGATTCCAGAACCCTCAGTTTCTTTCTTTTCAGCCATTCTTTGGTGGATTTCCTGGTATGTGTAGGGCCGTTGGCATGTTGCAAAGTCCACTTACAGCTGAGCTTCAGTCTTCTGGCAGATGGTCTCACGTTACCCTCAGACACTCTCTGGCACAATGAGGAATTTGGGCAGTGACCAGTGAAAGCAGCCCCAAATCCACAATGCTTTACAGTTATGCTATCGGGGTCTTCTGGTTAGATGGATGTGAAAGGCACTATATAATGGATGGATGGATGGATGGATGGGTAGATAGAAAGGCACTATACAATAGATGGATGTGAAAGGCACTATATAATAGGTAGATCAGTGGTCAAGTGGTCAGCGGTCTGCACAATTCCAAATGAGACTCCTCCTTCCAGGGATGTCTGGACTTTATACGGCCCCAGACCTTAAGGGGGCGGGGTCAGTCACCCTCACTGGGCGTGTCCTCGGTGCTGCGGAGGTAAAAGAAGGTGATGTTTTAGTGACAACGTCCCCCCTTTACCCTGATCCTCCGATGCACATTCATGTCAACTGCAACATGTCAGCGTGGCCGGACGTGTCCCCTTTATCTAGAGAGCCTGACTAAATGACGATCGTATCTTATTCTGTCCACGCCAGTTAAAACAGAACAACACTTTTCATGGGGTGTCCTTACTTTTTCACATGACTGTGCTGCCAGACAGAGGCTGATAAGAGATGACTTGATATGAACAAAGCGCGCCAGTGTGAAGGGCAGCAGGGTGTGTGGCCAAAGTAGCAAAGCAGCTCAGGGTGGGAGCTTCAGTGGGTCACATTGCCAGCTGCCACCACCCTGCTTTGGAAAGTTTTTCACTGAAAGGCGCTATATAGAGCACAAGCCTGTAGTGACCCTAACTCGGGTGTCCCAAGTCGTCACTTGAGATCAGTGTTTTGTTAGGTTTTGTCTTTTCTTCTTCTTCTTCTTCTTCTTCTTCTTCACTTTCCATTATCTGCACGCAGTTTCAGCTCCGCGACTTGAGATTCACTGAACTCTCAGATCCAAGGGAGGCCGCAGCTGCCGAGATGTGCAGCGAGCCCCTCGGGAACAGCAGGAATCGTCTCCACACCTCAGCAAGGACGGCCATCCCACCTGCTCTCCATGGGAGGACACGCAGGAGCCGCCTGCGTCAAACTGTGCCAGCTCAATGCCATGTGTGCTGTACTCGTCATCAGCCAAGCATTTCATTTCTTACTGTGCCACCCATAGTGAACAAGCACATTGTGGAGATTTAGTATTTTATATAGCGCCTGGCACAGAAATCACACTGAACAAAGGACAGGTGCCTAGATGAGCACAGAACTAATGGCTGTCAGGGTGGCACACTGCCCCAGTGGATGCCCCCCTTGGTCCTCTCAGCTCCGTGTTACCCGTGTTTGTGTTCTTTCCACGTCCCTGTGGTTTTCCTCAGGTATTCCAGTTTGTTGGGTTCATCTGTGACTAAACTGACAAAAGGTCAGCCTTGTGACAGACTGGCACCCCGTCCAGGGTTAGCGTCCATCTTGGGGTGGGCACTGCCTCTGGGCTGAGTGACTTGGAGAATGGATGGACGGATGGATCGGTGACAGCAGGTGATCAGTATGACGACACTTTACAGAAGGAGGAGTGATCCTGCAAGTCGATATGTAGAGTCGCGTTACATCTGACTTCGGGCCATTGACTGAGGGCTTTCTGCTGATATATTTTAAGGTGGGGGGCTCTTTCTCATTTACTGGTACACACTAGCTGTGCTGCCCACCTCAGCTAAATAATCAAAGCAGACCTTGGCACTGATGTTTGCCATGCAGCATCTCCTGGAACGTATTTTGTAATATGTGTAGTAATAGAAGGTATTGCATTGTCATTCTAACAGATGGCGCATCACAAACATTTGTAGTGATAAAATGCATTACTGCAACTATGTCTGATGCACCATTTGTTGGAATGACAGATGCAATGTATGTGGCTCTGTTATATGCCACTTGGTGTGGGATTCAAAAAAGCTGTGGCAATGTGTGTGATGCGCCATCTGTTGGAATGACAGAGATAGAGCAACCAGACAGACACACACACAAACTTTTATCAAGTTGTGTTTTGCCAGTCTGTGTGAAAACACAGACATTAACATAAAAGTGACATGAATGTGTTGGTGCACTGTCACTTTTATCTAAGGTGACTTGTGACATTTCAGGTGCAGTCAGCGTCATTTCTTTTGTTCTTTTCCTAATCTGAGCGCAGGCAGGTAAAGGGACTCGCTCAGGGTCACACCGTGTCTCTAGTGGGGTTTGAACCCACCACCTCAGCCACTACAACACACTGCCTGCCACTTGGGTGTGTGTGTGTGTGTGTGTGTGCCTTCCTTCACATGCATTGTTACAAGTGCCAGTAAAGACAGCGGCACACGTGGCAGTGTATCTAACAGACACACACATCTAAATGATTGTGCTCTCTAGGAAAGGCACTATATAATAATGACCTCCGTATCGTCGTATGTTGACTTTCTTGGCAGTGCTCACAGTGAAAGCCGCCATATGTGGAGTACGGCTTTGCTCCTTTTTGATTTCTCCAAAATTGATCAGTCAGATTCTGCTCATCTACTCCTCTCTTTTTGATCAGAGCCAACTTTATTAACATTGTCCCCAGAATAAGGTGACACAGGCAGAGGAGCACACTGTCCCCCGATTCCTAAGTGGACTCTGATTTGGAGTGTGAAAGGCACTGCATGAATACATGTCAGGTACGTAGTTAATATGGAGCCTCTCACATACAGTATACAGGGAATGGTAAATAGACAGGTGTCTGTGAAAGGCGCTATATAATAGTGGGATAAAAGAACAATCATGAAGGGTTGGGATTCCACAAGGGGTTGCCATCATATTGTATATTAAAAGAAAAAAAATGTAACATAAGCAAATCAAATAACAAAAAGTTGGCCACATAGATTGATTCAAAAAACTGAACAGAAAGTTTGTGGTGCACTACAGTTGTCACTCAAAGCAGATTCCACAAATGAAAGCCGACATCCATCCGGTGAGAGTGTGTCTTCTATCCCGTGCACAGCGGAAGGGGTGGGACTTCCAGCAGGAGGGCAGAGGTAGCAACGTCACAAGTCCTGGGCAGGGCCAGCCCTGGAGGTGACAGAGGAGTCAGGGTGACAGACAGTGCCCTCTCATGCTCAGTAGTGGTATTACCTCTGTTGTAGCCTATTTTTGAGTGGCCGATGATAAATAGATATGAAAGGCGCTATATAATAGATAGATAGAATGATAGATAGCTAGACATGAAAGGTGCTATATAATAGATGGATTTATTATAGTAGGCAGGATAACAGGCTCTATATAATAGATAGATGTGAAAGGCGCTATATTATAGATAGACAGGGAGGTCCATTGGTCAGATTGTGTCCCCAGTAGTTATTGAGCTTTTTCAGAAGGTGAAGAAACATTATAACAATGCAACCCCCTCAAACACAAACAAGAAAAACCCCTCTGACTTGGCTGCAGACAAGAGGGAGTCGTAGTCGGGGGGTATCTAAAGGCTTATTGCCACCACGTGCCTTGACACACAGCCTTCTTCTGAAGTCCTCCATGTTGGTGCGGCACAGAGAGGATGTGCAGCGTTGTTCATGATGGCACTCCATTTTGTCTTCATTCCCTCATTCATTACGACCTCCAGGGGTCCCGAGTTCATCCCATAACTGATCGTGCCCCTTTTCATTGTCACCAGCCAGTCCACCACCGAGTTGTAGGAGATGTGAAGGCCGTCACATCCCCCGTTAGAGGAGCGCCCTCTAGTGCGCGCACCTGTTTAACTGGACCAGTCCTGCCAGTCATTGACATGGACCCCCAGGGGTCTGTTTCAGTCTGTCACCTCCATATCCTGTCCCTAACAGTGGCCAGGCCCTTTGGTGTGGTGCAGGCCGTCTCGTCCCCTCTGTCACTACGCCCCGGTAGTGGAGCCTCGTCTGAGAATTTCCGATCCCCAAAGTTGTTCCCTGATCCACTTCTCCCCCATTCCCTTCCATCTCGTGTGAAATACAAAGCGCCCGTCAGACGGCCGGCCGGCCAGGGAGCCGCTATCTCCTGTTGACATCTGCGCTCGGCTTTTGTGACCATTTCTCTGAATCAACACACGGCCTGATAAACCTTTCACTGATAAAAATTGGTAGAGTTGTTGCAATTTCACCCCCATTTCCATATTAATAAGGTGTGGAGCGTGCAGCCCCTCCGACGCTGGTGGCAGGCGGGCCGAGGTTATCTCGTCATTAGCTACGCGTGTGGCAGAGTCAGCGAAGGTGACTGACGAGAAGATAACCTTTAGTCCACTCGACGATATTTGGGGGGACTTGATGCTTAAGCGAGTGTGAGGGGCAAGCGGGATGCAGCTGTGGAGGAAACGGTCATAGATGGGGGAGGTCACTTGCTGCTGTCCCAAACCTAGCATGGGAGTGGCAAGAAATAAAATTGTCAGCCAATTAAGACAGACAGCAGTGCCCCCCCAACCACCACGAGGGTCTCAATGATCTCCCAGAGTTTATTCTTCCAATAACAACACAGCATTCAGTTCTCAGACTCCACATTCCGGGTGGTCAGAGACCATAGCATCAGGGGGCAAGGCGGGCACTAGTCCATTGCCAGTTTAGAGTCTTCTGTGAATCTCCTGTGCCCATCTTTGACGACCAGCTTTCACATATCTGTCCGTCCGTCTAAGCAGCTCAGTGCAGAGGCCCTGAAGCGTCAGACTCAAGATGGATGCTAACCCTGGGTGGGTAACTCAGGCTGACCCACCGTCAGTTTAGTAGCAGATGAACCCAACATGCCCCTTCTTTGGGATGTGGAAGGGAAACTGGAGGACCACCTGAGGGAAACCACATGAACCTGGAAAGAACATGCCAACTCCAGTCGGGCAAACATGGGTGACAAATGGCGGACTCTGGGAGACTTATCGACCTGCAGAGACACAGCAGCTACGCCAGCCAGTAGTCTCGGGGCGGAAGTGACATCACCACACGTGGAGGGCAGCACTTTGATAACAAACGTTTATAGGTCGTCACAAATCACTTCGATTGGCACGCTGACTATGCCAAACTAACCCTAACCTTCACCGTCTCTCCTACACCCTAACCATACTGACCCTGACCTTCACTTCCGTCCTAGCACCACTTCAAGTCCCTCTGCTCATTTCTGCTGAAGACGCCTGTTGGTTTAGCCCTTTATCATGAGGGTGTCATTTCAAAAATGAGGGGTTTTCAGGTCAAGAGGGCCACAGATAAGGAGGAACCCCAAATGCCTCATCGTAATGCAGTCAAATGGGGGAGTTTCTGTAATGGTGAGTCAGGAGGCATCAAACAAAATAAACTCGAGTGATTTTAGAGCATTCAGGAAGAATTCTTATGAACACAAAACCTGAAATTTCTCCTTTACGTTATATAGCGCCTTTCCTATGCTCAGGGCACCCTTTGCTGTGGCTCTCCACATTGTGCTCAGGTGCCTAGTTTGCTTTAATTCTCTTTGAGATGTTTCTAGAACTTGAATGGAGTCCACCTTTGACAAATTAAATTGATAGGACTTCATTCAGAGAAGCAGACATGTCCCTGTGTATAGAAGGTCCCACCATTCACACTCCACATCAGGACAAAGACCAAGCCAGGAAGTCCAAGGAACTTTCTGTAGACCTCAAATTGTGGTGAGGTGCAGATCAGGGCAAGGAGATGAAACCGTTTGTAAAACCTGGAGTGGGCCCAGGAACACAAGAACTTGGGAAATGGAAGAAGATGGCCATCCAACTAAACTGAGTAACTGGGCAAGAGCTTCAGAACTCATCTTCTGAGATGGGAGAGCCTGTTGGAAGGATGACCATCAACTTATAGTCCATAGACCAACTGCCACTTGGAGTTTGCTACGTGGCATTTTAAGGACTCTGATAGCAGGAGGTAGGAGATGAGACAAACATCAAACTCTTTGGGCAGAACTCCAAACATCATGTCTGATGAAGTCCAGCCACTGCTCACCAAATAACCTGATAAAAGCCCTACAGTGAAGCATGGAGGTGGCAGCATCATGCTATGGGGACAGGGAGACTGGTCATGGACTGGCTACTCCACAGTGCAGACCACCTCAGACTGGGGCAACAGTTCGGTGACCTGAAGCAAGCAGCCAGGACAACACTGGAGTGGCTTTGGGACAAGTCTCTGAGTATCCTCGAGTGGCATAGCACATGTGTGGAGAGACCTGGAGATGGACGTTCACAGTCACTGATCATCCAGTCTAAAGGAGCTTAAGAGGATCGGCTGGGAACAGAAATCCGGGAGTGTAAAGCTTGTAGAGACTTACCAAGAAGACCCAAAGCTGAAATGACTACCCAAGGGTCTTCTACAAATGACTACTTTAAGGCTCCGAATATTTATAGGAAGGGGAGATTTCTGGTTTGGAGTTTTTATGAAATCTGCGTAGCTTTTTGAAGACAGATTTTCACTTTGTCATTAAGGGTTACTGAGTGGAGACTGATGGGCGAACATTGCAAATGTCTCTGTTAAAAAATGAAATGTACAACTCAATGAAGTGTGCAGAAAGTGGCGGCCTCTTCAATCAGCTGTACTGTATGTGTACGTATGCCTGAGAAAGTGAGACTTACCCCCTGTGTGACCCCATGTTGAATTAAGTGGGTTGGTGGTCGAGTAGACCCCATTTGAGTTAGGGCGTTAATGTACCCTGCAGATGACTGGCTTCCTGCCTTACACCCCAAGCTGCCAAGCACGGCTCCATCTCCCCATTATCCTGAGTTGAATAAAACCGGTTTGAGAGTAGCTTGGGTTTATCTTTAGCAGGGCCAGGACAGAGCAGGGATAAGAGAGCCCCCCATTGCAGGACACCCTCCGTCACGTTTGAGTATGCATGCCTGTAAACACAGTGAGGGCTGTGAACCCTGGTCCAGATACCCAAGAGGAAACAGCCTGCTGTGTCAAAGTTCTAACACAGGGGGCACAAACACAATCCTTCTGCCACTAGGGGGTGATAGCTCTCATTTTTCAGGTGAGTGTCACTGCACATTGTGTGACAATTTGCTGCCCGCTCTTACATCTCCACCCATTTTCATGCCAGCCTACTGGGTGAATGGGACTTACTGATACAAAATGGCACGCATGGCTTAAATCCAAGAACTGCTTCATGGCGTGTGCCACGCTGTACATCCCCACATTGCCAACTCATTGCGACCTGGCCAGCTTGGAGCCCAGTGACTTGCCCATGATAGGTGACTTCTCTGGATTCACCATCAACTTTGGTGACACCCCCAACCCCCAAGCATTGACCTTGCTTTATATCAGTGGGCACATGATAGATGTGTGGCGAGTTGATCGTCACTTGTTCTGGTGGTCTCCTGGTGCTCTCCTGTAATGTCACGCATGCTTCCTCCTGCCCATTCCTAATATTTCCTGAATGAAACTGTGATTGTGCCTCCTTCCTTTAAGCCCACCGAGTATGGGCAGCTCTCCTGTGCCCATCAGAGTGGGGGGTACGTGCTAAGTGAGATGGCGCTGGGGGCGTTTTTTTGCTTCTTTTTTTTTCCGATTCCCTGACTTCTCCGACTTTACCGGATAATTGTGGTAAACATTTTTCCTCGGCGGCAGCTGGCGGATGAGCGCCCGGCAATTTGCGCAGCGGAATCAACAAGCGGCCCGCCCGTCACCTCAATTTGGGTAATCGCGCGGAGCTCCGTGCTCGCCTCTCCTCCCCGTCCTCGTTTTTTTTTTTTTTTTATTCCGTTAATCCCGTCATTTAGCATAAATGCGAGTGCACAAATGAACATTTTTGTAATTGTGATGCCTCGCTGGCAGGTGACACAGGTAATGTTATGTACGAGGTGCCGTTTATTACCACTTGAAAGAAGTGCTTCGCGCAAATGGCCCTGCAATTTTAATTGAAGTCAGCGGCTGCAGCTTTGTTTTTGCTTTTATTTTTTCTTTCGTTCTTTATTTATTTATTTTTTTCTCCGAGAGGTGAGTTGCCGGCTGCTTATGACAAGAGTCGTTCGTTTGTTTACGGTAGCGTATAATTATAGTAATGGCGGCCGACGGTGGAACGCTAAATAGCTGCTCGAGTCACAGGAGCAGGACGGGCGACGCGGTGCCAGCGCATTAGCGCTCAAGTGATAAGCGGCCTTTAAAGAGACCCTCGTACTGCTGCTGGCTGACGCCCAGCAAAACGGTCAATGAGCAGCCGAGTGCCAAAAGGCGCCCCCCAGCGCCCGCGCCGCTCCTCTCCTCCCTGCGGTTTTTATGCAGTGAGCCCTTCAGGTTCCACATCCGGGGCCATCGCCTGTCTATGGGGCGTTCTCACGACGTGGCAGCTGAAAATCTAAGGGGTCGCCGCGTCTTCACTTTACCCCCGCTTAAAAAAACGAGCAGCCGTGTAGAGCTCTGCAGGACCAACGTCAGTCCATATACCGGGTCTTCCGAGAGGACCATCATTATCAGCTTAGCATCCTTAAATATGGCGCTTTTCCACTGCATAGTACGGCACGACACGGTTCAGTTCAGCTCACTTTTGGGGGGTACCTGGTCCTTTTTTTAGTACCACCTCAGCTGAGGTTCCAAGCGCGCCGAACCGTTACCAAAACGTGACGTGTAAACTCTGCTGGTCACTGATTGGCCGGAGAAAATCGTCATTACTGCGTCACTGAACTTGCGACACGAGACACAACAGACCCGCTAGATTTTTAGCACAGCCAGCGAAGGTTCGGACGCACCATTTTGTTTTAACCAAAAATGGCTGTTTCGTGGTCTATTGAGGAAGTACAGACGTTCCTCTCGTTGGTAGCCGAGGAGCAGATCCAGCGAGAGCTGGATGGGGCGACGCGGCGCAACTATAACGACACGTGAATAATAACGCCCGCTCTAAAGCGGTACTAAACTGCAGTCGAAACGCAAACCGAGCTGAACTGAGCCGAACCAAGGTGAGCTGTACTGAACCGTGCTGTGCCGCACTATGCGGTGGAAAAGCGCCATTAATGTATAGTGCCTTTCACTTTGGACACCCATTCCAAATATAAGCTGTGTGGACATTAGGGGTGGTCCAAAATAATGTTGGGGTGCCATCCAGGCCACCCCTTGTAATCTGCGGGATGCCCGGATTGAACAAACCAGTACAGAATTTACAGAGTACAGCCTTCTTGGCTTCAACAGATCAGAGGCTTGGCAGATGGGGGTCTTAACTTTGGAGCTCCATTCTCCATGTCTCCATGTCATGATGATTGGTTTAGTCCAAATGAGACACCTCCTTCCGGGGATGCCCGGGTCTCATAGGGTTGCCCTCACTGGGCACCTTCTCTGCACTTTGGAGGAGAGACGAGACAATGCCATTCGTGACGGCGCCCCCTCTTGCTCTGGTGGGGTATTACATGCCTGTGATGAGCCAGGAAGGTGTGTCTCTGATGCTCATGTGTAACAACTGGTTGATAATCAAATTATGTGATATCATCTATTGTTAAATTATGCTCCATACTTCCCCCCTTCCTTTTGACACCCACTGCACGCCCAGCCTACCTGGAAAGGGGTCTCTCTTTCAACTGCCTTTCCCAAGGTTTCTTCCACTTTTTTTCCCTAAAAGGGTTTTTTTTTTCTTTGGGAGTTTTTTCTTGTCTTCTTAGAGAGTTAAGGCTGGGGGGCTATCGAAAGGCAGGGTCTGTTAAAGACAATTGCGGCACTTCTTGTGTAATTTTGGGCAATACAAAAATAGTTTGTATTGTATTGTATAATAAAGAGACACCACCCCATATACAGAACCCATGGTCCCTAATATAGAAGGCTTTTCAGTTTAGACATCATTCCAAATGCATGGTGGGTAATATCCCATATATATCGCCTTTCTTGATGACCCCCATTATTAACGTGCTCTTCATTCCTTATATGGTTCCTTTCTTTTTAAATAGTTTTCATGTTTGGTGCCATCACACATACACAGCCTTTAGGGATATCCACCATTATCAACTTAGAGCGCCTTTCATTTTGGACACCAATTCCAAATAAGAACTGATTTGTCAATAAGAGACATGTAGGACCCTTCATGATGGCATCCCTAATCTTATCGTACCTAATCTAAAGGGTCTTAACGCTTGGAAATGCATAGGTGGAGAATATCCCAGAAAGAGAGCCTTCCTTGAGATACGCTGCCCCCTGTGGTCACCACCTGCGATTACACGCCAATATGAAAAGGAGAGATGCCAAGCAGCAGGCTGTCTTGAATGGCCATCTCCCACAAAGTGCTCTTTTATAACAGTTGGCCATTTTCCCTGGGCGGCGTGACGCTTCTCTTTGCGTTTCCATCTTGTATTCAATTACACGTCGCACGTTCTTTCAGCGGGCTGTAACTTGGTGTTTTCTATTAAAAAGTCTTGTTCAATCTTCAGGGCTGATGGAAACGAAGGCAGGACTCTGAAGCCACGGACGTTTTCCAAAAGGTCAATAGAGATGACGTGAAGAGTACATGTTTCAATTTCTCACTGTGCTTAGCACCTTCTAATAAACTTTAAAATCAAAGGGTCAATGTGGGGCGCACACGTCCACCCCTCGCATTCTCGGATTGTTAACTCACATTTCACGACAAGCACTTGGAGGGGCTCCTCCTGTAGACCGCCGTGCACGCTGACATGACGGCACATGTTGGGTAACGGCAGAGAGATGCAGGGGGAAGAAGGGCAGGGTGGCACGATGTCCGCTGACTGGGTGGCGCCAACTGACAGCAAAATAACAGCACAAGCTACAGTGGCATGTAAGCAGGTGGCACCTTCTGTGCCAGGGGAGAACTGCACCACACATGCTGTTACCCACTTGGTACTACAATGGCACGCTGAATACACCAGCAAAATATGTATGGCATCTTTCACTGAGCAGGCTTTACTCGTGCCCTTGGGGGTGCCACATGGTCCATCAGGTCAGAAATGAAGGCTCCAGGGTCAGTCGGTGGTCCCCGGCGCTCTTCACTTCGTGCAGGTGGCTGGCAGCCCCTTAAATACCTGGTATATGTGGGGTTTCTATAGTGGCACTTACTGCCATCTTCTCCTGGTGGCAACAACAAATAATCTGGAATTCAGAATTGTTCAGGTCAGCCATGCCAGGGCGGTGAGGGGATTCAGCCAGCACACCTCTGCATGGCAGTGCTTTGTCTGAGCCTGTCTTCACGGCACAGGACCACACACGCAGGGTCTTGACACTCCTCCTTCGTGCTCCACACTTGCCTGACCATCTCTGAACGTCTCAGTCCATTTATAAACACTCTGCCGTTGTGTAGGACGCCTTGGATGGGTTTCGGCCCTGGTACGCCTGAGCGTATTAAAGGACAATCGTATAAAAATAAAAACAGAATGATGGTGACCCTGAACTTGACTGGTCAGTGTGGATGGTGTATGAATGGCAGATGCACAGCTGTAACAGGTGCCACATTAAACCCGAGAACAGGACAGGCAGGGTGCCCTCAATCTTTGCTTTTCTGTCCTCTCCACACCAATCAACCCTCCCAAAGTCAAGCCCTCATTTATGGGGATGCAGGCTGCACCTTCCCTTCCGTCTTGCAGTTGTCTGTCTCACGTGTAAGGAACTTCTAGCAGGCAGTCGCCCACCCAGATACCCAATTCACCTCAAATACCTGCATTTCACCTTGCTGCCCTCCGCTCTGTCCAGGGTTACTTGTACATTGAAGGGGTTACTGCCTCCTGGTGACCATTTACAGAGCTGCACTGGCGATCTCCAGCCAGCCATACCGTCCATCCATCCATTTTGTAAACCTACTTAATCCTGAGCAGAGTGGCTGGGAAGCTGGAGCCTCTCTCAGCAAGCATTGGGCACAAGGCAGGAACAGTCCCTGGAAAGGGCACCAGTGTGAACGTGAACACACACACACACACACACACACCCCATTAAAAATCACAGCTTCCGTTAGGGTTTGGCTCCTCCCCTAGACAGGCCACACCCACACCCGGACCTTCAGGGATATTGATATCCACTGCAGAATTTCTGGGGTGCTTTCTAGCAGCAGAGGAGGAACGTCAGCTCGGGCACATGGCAGCTTGAAGTGGATGTCAGTCCGGCCGGGTTGCTAAGCTCCTCGTCTCACTTATGACTTTCCGGCAGCTTCTGTCTCTGGAAGTTCTGCATCAGTAGCCTTACATGGGCCTCAGCCCGACTGTCAGGCTCCTCGATGGCCTCAACGCTGCTACTGTCAGAGCCGGCAGGCTGATCAATATACGCCTGCTTAGCAGAGCCTGCCGTCACACGTCACCGCAGACAGCTTGCATGAGGACGTCAGCTGGGGAGATTTAAGGCTTTTTCGATTTTATTTCTCTGGTGTGCAAGAATTGAGGGGGCTCTCCTCGCACCATTGGTGTTGCACCTGGCACCTGGGGGGAACCTTGGGCTCTGGCATGACTGTGGAGGATCGCAGACATTGCCATCTCAGATGCCCGTGCTACTTTTATTTCACACCAACGTGACAGTTCCCCATTTTGAACCCTTTGCTTCTCTAGGATTAACTCTTACACTTTAGATTTCCATCTTCAATACGTCAGTTTTTAATATGGCGCCTTTCACAGAGTGCTTTACCAAGCAGACAACGCTATAACTCAGAGAAACAAGACAAACCTGTGTGGTTGAGTCAGGGATCCAGAATAGATGTTGGGCTGCCCCTTTTAATAAAGGTGGCAGCTTTAACGGACGTATAACGCTCGGTGGCACAAAAGAGACAGAACGCAGGGCTGCAGTGCCTCTTAATTGGTGGGTCAGGTCTGGGATAGAGCGCCATCCTGTGCCAAGTCTACGCCCAAATGAGACACCACCTTTTAGGGACCGCCTCTAAGTTATAGTCCTCCCACCAGAAAGGGCGGAGCCAGTTGACCTCATTGGGCATCTTCTCAGAGCAACACCGTTAGTGACGGCGCCCCCTCCTGTCCCAGGGTGGTACTGCTTACCTCGGATAAGCCAGCAAGGTGACCCTCAGACAAGCATGAGTGACACCTAACAAATAATAAAGTAAAATAAGATGGACGGAGTGAGACAACACAAACTGAGCAAACATGGCCAGCTTACGAGCCCAGAGTGTGCCACTGATAATCAAGGTTAAGCCACCCTGCTCCATGCCCAAGGCGCACTGGACTGTAAATCGGCACACAACTGAAAGAGTGCTGTTTAATGGAGCAATGCCAGAAGGCCATCGAGTCCGTGGTGCGTATTTGTCATTTTTTTGCTTTGTTTTGCAGCCTCTTGGACTCCATTGTGGTTCCTGAAAAGGCCGCCATTTTAATCCCTTGTCTCACACGTTACTTTCAGTTTTGACTCTTTTTGTTCTTTCGATTTTGATTCCTGGTCCTCGTTTTGGGCTTTGGTGTCATTTTGTTATCAGCCTTTTTATTTGTTTTGTTTTGTTTTCAGTCAGACTATAAAGCTTATCTGTCAGTGTGCAACCAATCAAATTTGAGCCCTACGTGTAATCGTCCTTCTCTTGTCCCTTCCTAAAATAAACCCACCACTGGTACTGGACCCCCACTGACCACGGGTTACATTTCCTATTTTTATTATATTATGTTACAACTGGATTTGCTCAGGTGCTGTCCTGTCCCCTTTTATATTACTTTATGTGCACACTACTAACGCTCCCTCCCTTACTTTCAGATCCTATGATTCCACTACCAGTTCAAAGGGGCTCTTTACATCCTGGTGACTCAGATGGAGCCATCCATAGCCATATTGACGATACGGGACGGGCGGCGGGACATGACTGTGCCATGCTGGTCAAGCCTCACCGTTCACCCAGATCTCCCCTACTAATGGCCGTCCACACCGCCGTGTGACTTGTTCCACTGGGTCCTCACAGAGAGAGCACATCACACACTCCTGAGCCTGGTGGTCTCTCCTGCTACTTAGACGTCCAGCAGGAGCGCCGGCCACACGCTGCTTCCTCTCATGTCACCTTCTCCGCTCTCTCCTGATGCTTTTCATCTTTTTTTTTTCTCCTCCTCTCTCGCACACCCGCTTTCCTTCTTAAAACGGGGACGTGGCACAGCTGCAACAATTGGCAGCTCCTGGCGCCAGTTAGAGTCACGGGTGATCCTGCACTTGTGCACCAAGTCCATCAACTTCCACAATGCACACGGGAACTGCTCCCCCCACGCTGCCACGCACCCCCCCACACACACAAAGACGCGAGTGTGGCGATTACTTATTAAAAAGATTCTTTTCTGGTCAGTTTTCCTTTATGGGTGGCATGATGGCACAGTGGTAGTGCCATTACCTCGCCGTAAGGGGTACAGGGTGTTTGTGTCCGGGGTCCTCAGGGCGTGGAGTTTGCATGTTCTCCCCCCCGTTTCCTCTCACAATCCAAAGAAATGCAGGCTGGGTGCCTTGGCGATGCTGAATTGGCCCCCGTGTGTGTGTGCGCGTGTGTGTGTGCGTGTGTGTGTGCGTGTGTGTGCGCGCGTGTGCTCGCCCTGTACAGGGTTTGTTCCTGCCCTGGGACCCTGTGCAGGTCTAAGCAGGTTAGTGACTGACTGATGATTTTTCTTTATTAAGCTATGGTGTCAGATTGTCTCAGTCGTACACCATTTGGTATAACATTCTAATGTGTGTGATGCACCATCTGTTGGAATGAAAAAACGCAGGGCATTTTATTACAAAATGGCACATTGCAAACATGAAGACTGCTGTGCAGACAGAAATCGATCAGCATGCATGCTGCGAGCTGTGGTTTGAGTGGTCCGCATGCTGGCCCTCAGATCAACCCCCCCGATGTTCTGCACATGGGCAGCCGCTCTGTGGTTTCATTCCCTGCCACGCTGCCATTCCTGGTTTTATTTCCTTGTTTTTTATCCCAGTTTATTAGTTAGTCTTGCAGCTTTGCCGCTCACGCTGTCTCGTTATCTGAGGCTGGCAGGACACGTCTGTTAATTTTGCTTGTTTTATCCTCGCCCCCATCTTTGTGCTGTTTTTTCTTTTCCGCCTTCAGTGGCAAATCCAAATAAATCATAAGAACGGCAACGTGCCTCGAGTCTGCTGAAACGCAGGGCAAAGCAGTTTGGTTTTTGTCATCCACATAACCCCCACCACCATGCCCACAGATTGCTGCTTTTGGCCCCCATGGCCCGGGCTTTAAGGGCAAGTATGAAAAATGAATGAAACAAAAAAAAAAAAATATTCACGGAGCGTACGACTCGTCTCCTGAACAACCCGACGGGGATCAGTGAGGAGACGCCGGCCTCTTATTACTTGAGGTTCTCAATAAAAAAATAAAATAAAATAAAAGGCCGCTGCGCCTTTAAGCCGTGCGCGATGGAGGAAAAAAAAAAAAAAAAAGGCCAAGTTCTAAGGGGCTCTGATCTCGTGTTTTAGTAAAATAGAACTCCACGGCTGAGTGACAGTTCTGATCTAAAGCATTTAAGTGTAAGTTTTGATCTCTCTGCCTTTGATTAAAACTAATGAGCTCATTTAATTCAAAATGGGAATCTCTGATAAGAGAAATAAGGTTGATGTGATTGGATTAGAGGGGCGAATTAAACTCTTAGAGCTGAAGTTTGTGCTTATATAGTGTATTAAAAAACTGTTGGCGTCTTCCACTGTGTTAGATGATGAGAAAAATTTCATAGTAATTCATATTTAATCAGAAGAAATGAAATGACTAAATATAACATGGCTCGGCTTTTCCCCAGAGTGATAAAGGACTAGTTAGATTTTAAATGACATTTAATTCGTGTCTTTAGAGAAAGAGAGAAAAAAAAAGAAAAAGATCATCGGAGGGTGGAGGTGGCCCAGCTTTAAACAATAAAAAAAAAAAATTCAAATAACACGCAAGGCTCCGTACACGCAGGTTCAGCGTGACGAGTTCTCCTCTTGATTTGCACTCTTGAGCGTTCTGCACAGTCATGAAGTCAAAATAAAAAGCCGTCTTCACCAGTGTCACGTGTGTGTGTGTGTGTGAGGTGTGTAATAACCTGCTGGGACAACAGGGGGCGCTGTCGCTGGCATGGACCAAGAAACCACCCAGTGAGGGCACTTAGCCCCGCCCCTACAGGTCCACACAAGTTGTCATGGAGCAGCAAGCCCATGTGTGACTGTTTGAATTGCAGCTTGCACTGGTCACTGGGTATCTACATTCCTGAAAACGCACCAGAATAGGACCCTGCATATCCCAAAAGAAGGTCACCGTGATGTTCTTGACAGAAGGCTGTTGTTTGAATTTCATCTTTACTGGAGGAGACGGGTGTTTCTACTGCACCTTCATCTCTTGCTTTCCTGCTCACAGTGATGGGCCCATGTCTCCAGTGAATGTCCGCTCCAAAACATTTGGAATCTTCATCATAACGTCTCAGGAGGTGATTCAGTGCAGCGCTCTTACCATAGTCTAGTGGACTAGAAACCAAAGAGAGATATATACATATATCCATACACATACACATTTGGTGCAAATGTATAAGCTATAATCTCTCTTTTATATATTAGATATAACATCATATATTATATTATTGTAATATATATTTTTATAATCTATATAACGTCTGTCTGCTTTTCACGAGAGAACTACTTCATGGATTTAGATCGTTTTTCTTCTATAATTTGCTTGAACATTCCGGTTGACTTTGCGACTTCTCTCGTTGTGCTAAGTATCAGAGTTCGTTCTGGCACCGATTTACTCGTACAAATCTGAGAGAGATGCAGCGGGCTGAGGGGAGGGGGGAAGTGGGCATGTCCCTCCTCACTCCCGCGCCAGCCTCTGTTCACGTCACTCTGATGTGGCATTGGCGAGAGGGTTTTAATCCCTCGCATTCCTCTCATCAAGACAGAGCTGCTCTTCCAATTCAAGACATCACAGTTCCCGCGGTGTAGCTTTGTTTTGCAATGCCAATTAAAGACGCCCGGGGACAGACACTCCAGTTGGCAGGGCTTGATCGTAGCTCACCAGGCTTCTTGCAGGGTCAGCTTTACGTCGTTTTCTCCCAAAAACTTATAATGTATGTCCTCACCCTGATAGCAAAACCAAAAATATCATGCATCAAGAGGCCCTCGGATACGACAGCTATTGATTTAAATTCTTCTCAATACAAATTACATTTTTTTTTAATTTGTTTTATTTTTAAAGTTTGTGCTGTTGCACTACTACATGGGCAGAGCCACGGGGGGCAGATAGTATTATATATAATACCAGGGGGGGCCAAGCCCCTCGGTGGCCAGAATATTAGTAAAATCTGTAAATGTACAAAAGAAAAATTATTTATTGGAGTCAAAATCCTGAAATTCTACAAATATGTGAAAGAAAAAATAATTAGTATTTAATGGAGTAAAAATCTTGAAATCAGAATAAAATATTTACTCTCTTAGCGATTGGAGTATTCCCGTTAAACAGAGGTCCGCTGTGCTCGATGAGTATTTATAAGAGACTAAATAAACGATCCATTCGTTTTAACTGACATTTTTATAGATAACAAACTTTTTTCTAAAAAAAATGACCTTAACTCTAATTTAAATAACAGGAACAATCAGGTAAAAATTAAAGTAGTAGGCAATGGGTCATCATAACTTGACCGTCAGCTAACTAAATTACCTAAATACACACATTGGTGTTATGAAGAGATAGATTTTGAATAGTTTGTTCCTGTGAAAGAAAGTTTACTCAATCAAAAATAAAAACCATGACTTTCTTGAAATCTTAGTTTATACTTTAAAAATAGAATAAAAATCTGACAATCTAACAACATCACTTTAACGTTTGATAAATTCTGAAAAGAATGACACCAAACACATATATGTAGGTTTTAAACTAAGCCGATTTAACACGTGACATAAAAACATCACATAAAATTTTGCACTTTTAGGCTTCGGATTTTATTTCTAGAGAGTCGATGTGTTTGTAGCCAGAGAGCCAGAAAGGGAGAACATGAGTCCCGAACCTCAGGGTAGCTTTTTATTCTTAAGCTTTCGACAACTTGCCAGGTGTCATCATCAGAGGAAAATGATTAGACGCAGAGGAAGGGCGAGGATGGATTAGGAAGGTGGGCTTCGGAAGGTGTTGGTCATAAAGTCCTGTTTATTATTTGAATGTTCCTCATTTTAAGCCTCCATATGCCGGGTTCAAGTCCCAAGTGTCAGTTGATGGTGTTTTCATTGCCGCCGGCTCTCTGGCACTCTTAGTGTTGTATTATGAAATAGACTATTATATTCTTCCCTAGTGGTACGGCTGAAGAAAGAAAAAATGAGACTAAAGAAAGAATACACTTTGCTTCTTTTAATATCATCCGACACGCATAATAATCTATATATATAATTCACTAAGGCAAGACAACCATGGAAAGCACGCCGGAAGGGGCGTGGATTCACTAAGCCGCCGACAAGTGAGACACCTATGGCGCACGCAGGAAGGAGCCACGCCCACCAACTCCAAGACCATTGGATACGACGACAACTCACAGAGCCACGCCCACCAACTCCGACGCGACACAGAAAACTGGCATCATTTATATTCGTCTGTCATAGAGGTCACATGCAGCTCCGACCCACGTTGACTGTTAATAGAGGCATGTTTCTCGCGGAGGTGAATCGCCATATGCACGTGTAAAACGGTTTGCGAGGGGTATCCCATGGGATCTTTAAAACGTTCCTTTACAACTGAGGTTAAAACACAATGAAGTGAGCAGTCTTTGAAAAAGGAGTTTTCGGTTACGACGCACGGCCGCGTGCAGCATAGCAAACAGTTTTACACGCTACATACAGCAATTCGCATCCGCGACAAACATGCGTCTTCTTCGATACTCCTGCACTTTGTACACACCCCCCTGTCCCACCGTGGTCAGGTGTCTTGGTGGATTATATATAGAAAGGCAGCTAAAACCACACAGAGCAATGAAAAGTCTACATGAGTCACAGGTGCATCTGGACTGTACAAAGACGACAACGACTCGAGTGACAAGTGACGAGGTGGGCTAGGGTTACCACTTTTAATACAAAAAAATAAGGGACGCGCAATTTCATTCTCAAATACGGGATGATTCCGTATCTTAAAGGACGGGTGGCAACCCTATCACAGAGAACGCTCTCCGACAAATTGTGCAGTTGGCTTGATAACAGTTTCCGCTAACACTCTGCAGCCAAGTATTTGTTTCCTCCCACTCTCTGCGGTAGTTTTGCAGCCGCTTGCGTTTAAGCTCTGAAACATTAAGACGCGGGGGGTTACCTGGAGAAGCATCGGCCATTTTTTTAATATTACTCTCTGCCAACACTTTGCAGACTCTACTTAAAAGACCCGCCCTCCTCACTGGACAGTTAAAAAGACCAATCAAACTAACGATGACATCAAGTATCACCCAATCAAAAGTAGGAAAGGAGGCATCTTCATAAAATACGTGTGGGATGATTTGCATGAGACGCAGCTTTAAAAAAAATTATAAAAAAAATACAGGACAAAACCCGTCCCGTATTGATTCAAAACGGGACGCACAATTTCATTCTCAAATACGGGACGATTCCGTATTTTAAAGGACGGGTGGCAACCCTAAGGTGGGCACATGAGCAGGCAGTGTATACTGAACGAGAAATCAGCAGACTAGCATGACGGAGGGAGTGGAGTGGATGTCCTTCTCCTCTCCTCCCGTTCCACCCTGAGCGCCGCATGGACGATTGTGTGTTGGTTCGTTCCGTGCATTGGTTAAAACCCAATGAAGGAAGCAGTCTTTAAAAACCAATAAGCCCTGTGCCTCTGTTTCATTACCGTCTCACCTGCTTCACCAATGCAGGCCCCGTAACAGGGCAGCCAACCGGGTAACCAAAGTCTTTGGGTTCAGGGGGGAGTATGGTTGCAAAGCTGAAACTTAAAGGAATTGACGGAAGGGCAGCACCAGGAGTGGAGCCTTTCGCTTCATTTGACTCAACACAGGAAACCTCACCCGGCCCGGACATGGACAGGATTTACAGATTGACAGCTCTTTCTCGATTCTGTGGGTGGTGGTGCATGGCAGTTCTTAGTTGGTGGAGAGATTTGGCTGGTTATTTCCGAAAACGAACGAGACTCCCGCCTGCTAAATAGTTACACGACCCAACAGCGGTCGGCGTCCAAATTCTTAGAGGGACAAGTGGCTTTCAGCCACGTGAGATTGAGCATGAACAGGTCTGTGATGCACTTGTATGTCCGGTACTGCACGCGCGCTACACTGAATGGATCAACGTGTGTCTACCCGGCACGGGTAAGCCGTTGAACCCCATTCGTGATGGAGACCGTGGCTTCCAATTGTTCCCCATGAACGAGAAATTCCCAGTACATGCGGGTCATACGCTCGCACTGATTATGTCCCTGCCCTTTGTAAAGCCCCCCACTTGGTGGATTATATATAAAAAAAGCAGCCGGAACCGCAAAGAACAATGAAAAATATACATGGAAACCGACTGAGGTGGTGTTTGGAAAATTAACAGTCAACATGACTCACAGGTGCGTGTGGACTGTACACAGGTAGAGAGTTGGGGGCGGGCACATAAGCGGGCAGTGCGTACTGAACGAGCGCCGTTCAACCCCGTCCTTCGCTTTCAAGGCGCGACGGCGCTCCTATGGCGTTATTTCAGTGCCACTATTCTGAGCGCACGTAAAAAAATATGGCAAATATGGCATATTTTGTTAAAATAAAATAATTAAAGATATTATCCGCAAATTGGGGTTTAATTGAGTTTAGCTGGATTTAGCTACATTTCGGACTGTTTCCGGAATGCAGCAGCTAGCGAGCTGATTGGAGACCGTAAGAGCCAATCAGAATTTTTGAAACCAAGTCTGTGATTGGTTGGTTTTGTGGCACACTTATAACGGTGTACAGAGAGTTGAGCGCTTGCAGCAGAGAATGTTGTGAGCTAGCAACACATTGCAGCAAGCGCAAATGAAAAACTGAGCGAGAGGGGTGCTATTGTGTGTGTGTATATGGATAAGCGCAAACACTGAAATACATTTTTTGCACGCAGCAATGAATTTTGTTCACTCAAATTCAGCTTTTGTACGCTCAAAATAAATTTCTCTTCAAAATGCAACACTTGCACTTGCAATCTTTTTTTACGTGCGCTCAATATTTTTTTACGTGTGCTCAGAATAGTGGCACTGAAATAACGCCATACGCTCCTCCGCTTTTCAGTCACAGACAATTGTATGTTGCTTCGTAGCGTGCATTGTTGCGATGTTACTTTTCTTGGTGGTTTATTAAATTACGGATTTTTCAAATGTTTCTTTTTTCCTCTGTGCTTAAAAATCATTTAAAAAGTGGCCTGATTATGCGGCGTATGCAACGCCACGGGTTGGCTAGTATTATTTAGAAGGAGACTCCCTGGCACATCGCGGTGCACTTGTGGTTCCTGCGGTCGGCTCTGGCCACTTCGAGATTGCGGTGAGACACATTTCCATTTGTCCATTGGTGAGTTTCAGTTTTCAATGCAGTGGCTTTTATACTTTTCTATATTTTTCTCATAGTCTTTGGTTCCAAGATAAGGACGGCCTCTTTTGCTGGCACAGATCAACGTTTAAATAGCACTCAGTAACTGTGGACCATAAACCGGCCGTCACTCCATGGGGTACACCTGCTGTCTCTCAACAGCCTGCCAAAATGACTTCCATTGGTTTCTTCTTTATTTCTGTTTTGCGTTCTCCCTGTCAGCCGGCTGGTGTGTCTCGAATGTGTCAGCTGTGTCTCTTCACGGCCTCAGTTTCCCGTTTTAAGTAAAATAATGGCAGGTGGAATAAAACTCGCTGATCACAGTGGCACACTTCAAACCTTTAGCTACTTGTGTGTGCGATGTCGGCCAGACTGAGCTTCGTCAGTTCCACTTTCAGCCTTTCTACCCGTTCATAAACATTTAGCTGACTTTCATGTCTGTACTGAGCTAATGTCGTTCGGTGAATTTCAGCAGGGGTGAGTGAAGGGCATCAATGGTTGAGGTCAGAGGTGGTCCACATCTGAACAGTTCTGGCAGCGGGGACATGTTTAGTCAGCGTGGACTCTAAAGTGACTACACGAAACTTTAAAAAGTGTTGCTGAAAAAGTGTACTCTTATGTTAAATTGATGTTTATTTTTTGTACGTGAAAATAAATCGTGGTTACATTTTCAAGGTTTAAGTTGTTAGTGGTTTTAACTAAATGCTGAATAATTTTAAACAGTTGTTAGCACCACCAAGGTTGGTTTCTTTGTCGCTCTTCATTCATACGCTCTGGAAAAACGGACATTACGAGGATAATTCAAAACGTAATGGCAATTTGAAACGAATAGAAGCTGACGCAGTACAGCATATTTGAGATGGCTTATGGGTACTTTTATGGATAGAGTCTGGGCAGCCATTAGTCTAGCGTAAGCCAAGGTCAACTGAAGATGGACGTTCCGTTGTTCAACACCCAACACTGTTGTGAGATTTGTGTAGGCATATGGAGTGAAACCTGCTGAAATTCACCAAAGGATGTTTGCCTGCCCATCTGGTGCCAGCTTTACGGTACCCCAAGTCATCGGGCACTGTGTCATGTGCAGACCCATGGCTGATATCCAGATGTGCAGCAACAGCGGACAATGTGATCCGTCGGTCTTCTCTGATGAAGGCGTCCGCCATGTCGGTGTGGGCTTGATGGCCGACCAGATTGAACTTCGTCAGTTCCACTTGACCGTTCTACCCATTCATAAACTTTCCTTTAGTCCTGCTGCTTGCACTTCCATACTGAGCTACGATCCTTTGGTGAGTTTCAGCAGGTTTTCTTTCTCCCTCTGCTCAAAGACATACTTAGTTCCACAGGGGTGCAAGTCCCACACAGGAGCATCTTTGGCTCCAGCTAGACTAATGGGCCGTATGTGTTTGAGTTACCCATAAGCCATTGCAAAGGTGTTGTACTGCGTGGCTTGTATCCGTTGGCGGTGACCATGTCATTTTCAAATTGCCTTCCCTTTCTGATTTACCATCTTAACTCGTGCATATGGCCGACACAGTGTGTAAGAGCCATTTGCTAGTTGTTAAGTTCTATTAAACGTTTGCCTGTATATCAGTTCATAGCCTACGGGAGGTTCTTAGAGCCCCCATACGCTGAACTGAAGTGGTGTATTCTAACACTTACTTGTCTCTCTGACTGCAGATTAGTCTCAGTCAGTTGACCTGCCTTGCCGTGTGTAGGGCATGGAGGGCACAAAGTTTTAAACCGGGCCTTAAAGTGCCCAACAGAATGGAACACAACGTGCTGTGTTGAGCGTTCAGTGCCGTCTGCTCTCAGCGTCCTGAAGGTGAAGTAAAGCATCTGTAAGTTTAGAAACAACTGACGGTTGACAAGAAAAGCTAAGTTTAGCGAAGACACTAGTTTTCTACCTTTTATTCTAGTTGTGTAACCCTTTTTCTTTATTCTTTTGTGGACTGTTTGAATTTTCACTAAATCCTTTAAAACAAACTGTTGGACTGAGAGATTTCTTTCAGCACACGTTTGACCCGCACTTGATCCTGCCTTACTCACCAGCAGCTACAAAGTGTGCTCAGTGACTGAGCAACAGAGAAACCCCCCACTGCTTAAAATCAAAACTTCAAACGTCGTTACTGCATATCTTTTGTCAGACGAACACAAAGACAATTCAGTATGTCCTTCATTTCCACAAACTCTTTTGTGAACAGTAAACTTTTCCTAATGGCTCAGTTAGATAAACCGCTCCGTCAGGTTTGTGACGCTTGCTGCTTCAGAGTTAGCTTAATGACGAGGCACAGACAAGAATTCACATTCCAACTGTCACACGCCTGATGCTTGGACTTGCCACGTTTCTCCTTCCTTGTTTAGATTTGTCCCCACTTGAGGTCCACCTTTGTGAAATCAAACTCGTCACTTTCAGATCACGATTTCCGTCTTCCTATAAAACAGCGTCTGCCAGCTCACGTACAGTAAGTGGTGACATTCTGCCACTGCTTATGCCTGTGCATTAATGTGGAATTGGAATGGTAAATTGGCCCTAGGAGTGTGTCTGTGTTCACCCTGGCAAGGGCTGGCACCCTGTGCCCAGGTGTTGTTCCCGCCTTGTAGCCGGTGGTCGCCAGAAGAGGCTCCAGCTTCCCCTCACCCCTGCTCACAATAAAGTGGCAGAAATAGCAATATAAATGAATCCAATAGCGAGAAGAGTTATCTAAAATGGCAGCTTTACGACAGATTGCTAATCGGATTGCAGTGTCATACACTGAGCCACGCTGGACTCTGAACCCTCCAGAGTGATTGTCATCTCAAGACTCGTCTCAAAGCCACTCCAGCGTTGTCACTGAACTGTCACCCCAATCTGGAGCAGGCGTTCTTCGAGGACCTCCCTGTGTTTGGCTCCATTTGTCCCTTCCTTAATTCCAACCAACCTCCCTGTCCCTACAGCCCCATTGCGTGATGCTGCTGCCACCACCCTGCTTCACCTCAGGGATGGTGTTTAAGTAGCAGATGAGGAGTGTCTGCTCTTCATCAGATATAGTGCTTGGAGTTCTGCCCAAAGAGTTCAGCTGATGTCTTATCAGACCAGAGACTCTTTCTCCTCACGCTCTCTCTGTTTGGCGGTCTCCAAGCAGGAATTAGCTACTCTGCCTTAAATGTCTCACTGATGGAAAGCTGATAAGATGGCCGTCCTCCTGACAGGCTCTCTCAACCCAGCAGAGGATTTCTGAAGTTCTGTTACGGAGACCATTGGGTCGTTGGTCACATCCCTTTAACAAGGCCGTTCCTGCCAAGTCTAGGAAGAGTCCTGGTGGTTCCAAACTTCTTCTGTTTCACAGTACTTGAGGCCACTGTGCTCCTAGACTCCTAACCCATTACCCTAATCTGTGCCTCATCACAAACTGAGCTCTACAGAGACTTCCTTAGACTTCATGGCTTTGTTTTTTTTTTTTTTCTCCCGACATGCAGTGTGAATGGTGGGACCTTCTATTCAGGGGTCCATGTATGCCTTTCTAGATGATGTGCAGTCAATTCAATTCACCACAGAATGGACCCCAATCAAGTTCTAGAAACATCTCAAGGACAATCTGAACTCCAGGATGCACCTAATCACAATTTGGAGGGTAGGAATCGGTGCACTTTAATAACTCAGTTATGTACAGAAAGCCATGTAAGCCTTTATTCTGGTTATTGGTCTCTGAGGAAACGGGTTGACACATGGAGATTTCTCCATGAATAATTCAAATATTTTGTCATGTAAACCCTTAACCGGGTCACTGCTACAGATTTGGTGGTCTGCGCATGTCCGTTGCACTCTGTCAGCCCACGCGTGTATCTGCTTTGCACATACACTATATTGACAAAAGTATTGGGACGCCTGCCTTTACTCACACATGAACTTTAATGACGTCCCATTCTTAACACATAGACTTTAATATGGAGTCGGCCCACCCTCTGCAGCTCTAACAGCTTCAGCTCTTCTGGGAAGGCTTTCTACAAAGTGTAGGAGTGTGTTGATAGGAATCAGGTTGAGGTCAGGGCTCTGAGTGGGTCAGTCAAGTTCCTCCACACCAAACCTGCTCCTCCATTTCTTTAGAGACCTTGCTTTGTGCACTGATGTGTGCCCAGTCACGTTGCCATCCCCAAAATGTTCCCACAAAGTTATAAGTATGAAATTGTCCAAAATGGCTTTGTATGCTGAAGCATTAAGAGTTCCTTTTACTGGAACTAAGGGGTCAAACCCAATGCCTACAAAACAACCCCACACCATAATCCAAACGTTACACTTGGCACAATGCAGTCAGGTGAGTCCATCGGATAGCGTGATTCGTCACTCCAGAGGACATGTCTGCACTGCTCTCGAGTCCAGTGGTGGGCTTTACACCACTGCATACAACACTTTGCATTGCACTTGGTGATGTCAGGCTTGGCTGCAGCTGCTCGGCCATGGAGACCCATTCATTCATTCAATGAAGCTCTCACTCTCTACGCTGCGCTGTTCTTGAGCTTTTAGAGGACTGTCGCTATTGACTCTGCAGAAATTTGCCAATTTTTGCCCACCTCAGCATGCGCTGTCCCCACTCTGTGGCCTACCACTCGGTGGCTGAGTTGCTGTTGCTCCCAATTGCTTCCACTTTGTTACAATAACACTAAGAGCTGACTGTAGAAGATTTAGTAGCGAAGAAATTTCACAAAAGTACTTACTGCACAGGTGGCATCCTCTCACGGTACCAGGCTTGGATTCACTGGGCTCCTGAGAGCCACCCGTTCTTTCACAAATGTTTGTAGAAGCCGTCTGCATGCCGAGGGGCTTGAGTGGCCATGGAAGTGATTGGAACGCCTGAATTTAATGATTTGGAGGTGGAGGTCCCAATACTTTTGCTAATATAGTGATATTTACAGTAGCCACAGGCAGAAGCATCCACAAGACACATTTCCCCGAGGCAAATGTTGGGACGATCGTAATATTCCTTCTCTTGTTTGAAATAACGTGTCTCAGTATTTCAGATGTCGATTTGCTGAACGCACAGTGCTAATCTCTGCAGCACAATCTCAGGAGCAGTGTTGCGGTTAATGTGTTAAGTCACATGGCTCACAGTCTGATTACTTTTTAAAGTAACGGGTAACCTGACGCAACTCTTAGTTTATTGAAGTAAAAACTAGCTGTGTTATTATCGTTATTATTTTTATGAATACGGTGGAGTGGTTGCTCCAAGGCTAAGGATCTCTCCTGGTGTCTGGATGGTTGCTGGTTCATTAGAACATTAGAACACTCCAGACGAGAACAGGCCATTCAGCCCAACAAAGCTCGCCAGTCCTCTCCACTTGTTTCCTCCAAGAAAACATCAAGTCAAGTTTTGAAAGTCCCCAACGTCTTACTGTCCACCACACTACTTGGTAGCTTGGTAGCTTCAAATCCTGTTATTGCCAGAAGAGCTGAAGATTTCTCCAGATGGCCGTCCCTGCATTGTGACCTCCCCTCAGGGATTCATAAAGTACCAGTTTATCAAAATCCCAGCAGCACTGTGTGTACGGCAAGAAGGTACGCCGATCCTTTGCAGGGCCCAGTCGCTCAGTTCAGTAACGTTTAGTTTTCGTCCAGCGATACGCTATCGCCATGTGTGATCGGGTGATGCGGTGGCCAGCGTTCATAGCGCACATCATCGGGTCGAGGATGATGTTAAAATGAGTGTGCATGCTGCTTACTCACATCACATGAAGGACTAAACGTATTTATAAAACACAAGAACGTGTGATTGCAGGCTTTGTGTTTGTTTTTGGGTTCATGGCGGCTGATGAGGACGTCCAAGTCGTTTTGCGCAGTTTAATTGCCAGAGGAGAACTCCAGACGCACACTTGCGCATGTAAACAGAGGTTTTGTACGAATCTGGATTTCTGCCTTAACAGACTTACTTGTAGGCCTTTCAGAAAACACTGGCTTCACTTTGTCATTATGGGCTACTGAGGAGGCAGAAATGGCAAATCTAACCATTTGGAATTAAATCTCCAACACAAAGTGAGGGGTCCTAACACTCTTTTTTTGTTGCTCACCATTTAAGTTCCAGGGTCTTAACTGGTAAGACACTGCTGCGAAGGCGATGTGAGGAAAAGCAGGTGTTGCAGTTGCTGGTAATATTTCAGAGCGATGCACACTTTGATTTCCGTAATGAACGCCACTTCAAGGCTTATCACAGACACAGTACAATGGCTGCCATGCTGCAGTGAGCTCTCACTCTGAGTCACAGAATGGTAGCCATTAAAACATGTCGCACAGCACCTTTCCCAACTCAGCGTCATCAAGTCTCTTTCAATTCTGTTTGGTTGTGTACACGGCTCACAGCGCAGCTGAAATACGAGAGGAAATGAAAAGGTAACTGCAAGTTGAAAATAACGAGGCAATCGCAACAGATAGAAGCTGACGCAATGCAAGACGTTTGTGGTGTCTTATGGGTAAGTCTGAACACACACCACATGCATTTGAAGCCATAGTCAAATGAACATGGACGCCCCGCCACAGGATTGCGTTATTGTTGAACGATTTTACTTCTTTGGGCAGAGGGAGTGAAACCTGCTGAAATTCACCAAAGGATGTTGGCTCAGTCCGGAAGTGAAAGCGGCAGACTCAGTGAAAACATGATGAATGGGTAGAAAGGTTTAAAGTGTGAAGAACGACTGTAACCGCCGAAGCTCCATCTGGTCGACAATCAAGCCCACACTGACATGGCCAATGCCTTCCTCAGAGAAGACCAACGGATTAACTTGGTCTGCTGTTGCTGCACATTTGGATATCAGCTCTGGATCTGCCGAGGACAACAGTGCATGATGACTGGGTTGGGGCATAAAAATGGCTACCCAAACAGCTTACCGATCTGCCATAGCCCATCATCCTTGGGTGAATTTCAGCAGGTTTCGCTCTCGCTGCCAAAGAAATCTCACTATGGTGTGTAGTTCAACAAAGGTCCATGTGCATTTCACCTTAGCTTCAAGTAGTCTAACGGCACAGCACTGTGCTGGGCGTGTCCAGATTACCCATAATCCACTGCGACCGTGTGGTATCGGGTCAGCTTCTATCCGTTGTGGTTACTACGTCATTTTCAAATTGCCTTACTTTTTCATTCATCCTCATACAATTTTGTTTCAGTCCACGTAGAGGTACAGATTTGTTTAAGCCACTTGAGTAACTGTGGTAAAGTGAGGTCTGCGGCTGATCTGCACCATTTTAAATAAATAATTGCCTCGCTTTAAGGAGGGGGTCTGGTAGTGTGGCAGAAGCAGTTCCCGGGTGCGATGCAGGCAGTCCCACACTTCAGTACAGGGGTGCGGAATGACCCGTGGCCATAATTCATGCCGGGAGCTGCTAATCGCCACACTCGTGCCACGTCCACACTTTAAAAGGGAAAGTGCGAGTGCGAGATGGCGAAAGAAGAAAGAAAGACAGAATGGAGGTTAGTGAATGAAGAAGGCAGAAGAGCCGGTGTGGGACTGAGTGAGTGAATGAGTGAAAGACAGCAGGGTCATTGGAGAGAAGGCAGGCGGCTAGGAGGAGAGCCCCTCTAAGGAGTGTATGGCCAACACTCGGAATCGGTTGCTCCGGCTGAGCTGTTTTGAGGAGCGGGAGTGACCAGGAGTTTGGACGGCTCGCCACGGAAGGCAGAGGGGTCGAGGAGGCTTAGGGGGGTTTGGGGGTACAAGGCATGAGCACCCTGGTCATTGGGGACCTGAGTCTCAGTGTCGAGAGGCAGCCTGTAAGTAGCCAGGGGACGGAAGGCAACCGGACCTCCTGATAGGGCGACTCCTTTGCTGTGAGGGATAACCAGAGGAGCCGCCACATAAAAGGAGAAGGCAACAGGTTTTTTGTTTTTTTCAAATTGATGGTTCCTGCCATTATTTTAATGGGGTTTATTGGATTATTTTAACCTCCATTTTTACGGATTATTTATTTATGGACTGCTGCACTATTTATTTGGACACTGTTTTGATTGTTTTTAATAAAGGCACTGTACACATGTTTGCACCTTCCCCTTGCTTTGCGTGGTGTCCTCATTTGTACAGCTCATCGCGGTCATGACTGATGGTGTCGGGTTCAAGAGGCTCCCGAATGAGAAGAGGGAGCAAGGAGCCAACCCGCACCGTCACAATCCCCAACGATGTCTGTCCATTAACGTGATCATTGAGCTACGGCCATAACCCTGGAATCCAAACCTGAATTCTGCCAGCCATAGTAAAGGCATCTGGGCTGGCACAAATAACAATCCAGTACCCTGGTGGTCTGATATAGCACCTTTTACATCTTTACACACAGAAAGACCCCCACTCAGTGGTGTCAAAAGAGGCCATAAGGGGCCTGGTGGGAAGTCAAAGTTTGTTGGGGAAGGCCCAACAACTGGATGTCATTTAACCTGACAAAACCGTACCGCCACGGCCGACAGTGACAGCTTTCATAACGCCTGTCTCAGACATGATGAGTGTGCAGAGGGCAGCTGAGGGTCTTCTCTTGCACGTCTTCATTTCTCCTGTGGGTCAAACATTCCCGCTTTTGTTTTTAAGTTTATTTTAGAGCTGCATCTTGCAAATAAATGATTATCTGGAGATCATCCATGAAAGAAATGCAATCACAAGTTATTACGCCTCTCCTACCGTGATGTATTTTTAATCCCGCTATTCTCTAGGGCTTGCCACCGCAATATAGAAACTATCATTAACTAATTGGATTTTTGTTTGTTTCCACAGTGGAATCCAGCAGCCCCAGTTTACTAGCGCCTGACAATACACTTGAGCGCTCATTCTTTATTCGGATGAAATCAACATTGACCAAGAGGGGAGTCCATATCAAATCATCTGGTTACAAGGTACGATTGCTTTGCATGATTTCACTGTTTATGTGGTGGCGAGAACTTGATGCCTTTAACGCCAAGGGTTTATTTTCTCAGCACGCAGCTAGCCATGGTGTTGAATTTGCTTCAGCACGGTGCACAGCAGTTCTAATTAGAATTCAGTTTAACACAAAATTGAAGGAAAAGTCAAAGTCCATCACTAGGCCTGCCTCCCACACACAGCCATATACAGCAGGTGCCATTACAGATCTGGAGGATCGTATTAGGAATACAGACATTAATAAATGAGTTCAAGCGTAGAAAAACTGTGCGTCGCCACTCCCTGGGTTTACTAGTCTGTGTTTTTTTGTTTGGGTGGCATCTTTGGATTTTTACATTTCTTCCTTTAAGTGCATCACGTACAGTACACCCCAGTACTGTCTAACAGAGTAACAGCAACAACAAAGAGAAATAATACAAACATCATGTCAGAATTTACTGCAGGAAAAGTGTCATACAGCTGTGTCATTGTTTAATGTAACCTCCATGGTGTGAGCGACAAGTCCAGCAGCGCTTACAAACTGCACTGGGGGTCTTTTAGTTGAATGTGCAGACACTTCGCACCTCCTGCTGCGCCTCATGTTCTGACTTGAAAGACTTTTTGTCCATCATGTTAAAAATATATATATATATATATACACACATTGTACAGACAGATAGGAAGGGCACTATATAACAGACACAGATAGATAACAAAGATGCTATTTAACATACATGTATATATAATGAACACACATTGTTGTTTTTTACAACCAAAAAAAAATTTTCCTTATGCCTCAAATTTAGTAGCATATGAAGAAAAATTCTTGAAGGTCAATATTTAATAGCACCAAATCATAAGAGTACTTTCCCAACATGTATTTGCACTAAGCACTTGATCGAGCGCTTCATGTCACATTAGGAAGCTGGAAAGACATATCGTTGAGCGTGGCCTGCGTGATGTCTTCTGACAGCAGGCCAGAGCCATCATATTTGGGTATCATCTCAGAGTGTCAGTAGCTTTAGGGGTAGCCTCAAGGCTTGCAGTGTGAATTACGGCTACTTCTCCACATTGCAGGGTTAAGGTAAGAAAGTCGAGTCTTTTTAAAGAAAGCCTGCACATCACCTCCAGTAAAGTTAGTTTTTTGATTCAGTTTATCATCACCGTAGCTTACAGTACAATGAAAATCATATGCTGCCCGTCCCACTGGTGCAAAAACAGTGAAGCAACAATACACTACAAGGTAGAGCAACACAGCAGACACAACTAAGGAAACATGTCCATGATAACACTAAACTAACACATTTAACCTGAAAATTGCTTCATGGGTACTGTATAACAGCTGACCCCATGCTGTGACCTCCAAAAGTCATGCAGAAACATATTTCCCTTGTGGGATTAATACACTGTACCAAAAAAAATGTAAATAACTATTCCAACTAAAGCTTTATCTATCTATCTATCTATCTATCTGTCTTATCATAAAGGTTCTCCTTCAAGTTGTGTAGACCACACAGCCCACTCTACACTCGTTTTAATGTTCATTTATTTGATTTAGCAAACTGATCTCATAAAGGCCTGGCGTTGCAGCTCTTTGTGCCATCTACTGAGTACTATCTGCCCCACACATTCATGCAGGACACTGAAGCTGGCACAAGTGTCACAGCTGGAGGGAGTGACATCCACTCTGGCACATAAAGAAGTGTGACGTGTTCTGTAAAGTTGGATTGGGCCACCTTGCAGTCTGCAAGCCATACTTGCCAGTCCGCCAGGCGTGAACAGAGAACATCTGGGTGTGATTTCATTAGTTAGAACATTTAAAAATGAGAGAGTGTTTGTCTTATCAATATTAACATCTAAGTGCTCTTGATATTTTCCCCAGTCACTTCTTAGAGGCCAGACGGTGCTGCTAATACAACAGGTTGTCCTAGAAGGCCTGTGCTATCCTTCCCCTTACCATTCACTCGCCATCTAGAAGTGCTGATGCCATTAGGAGAAATGGCCCACAGAGGCCATGTGTCACTTTTTAAGATGAATCATCAGAACGCATTTGTCTCCCGACACAAAGACAGCAGTGACTTTGGAAAAAAAAATGTAAAAATGGCATCAAGTATCCAAATGAGAATTAAATGAAGTGTGACATGTCCACACAAAGTTCACTGTTCTTTGCTAATAAAACATTGCAACAGAAACGGCGACAATAAAAAAAAAAATTCAAAAGCGTGTGACACGCCTCGGCCAGCAGGATGCGCTCTTCAAATGTCACTCACCAAACACCTTGTGCTACGCGCTTTGCTGCGCTCTTAAAACGTCTTTACGTGTTCTGCCTCGCCCTTCTGGAGCCTTCCCCGCCCGCGGAGCAGAAGGTTACGTAACTTGCTTCAAAATGTGATTGCAGCTTCCAGCGTCAGCCTTGGGATTTGTGCAGCACGGGCACTGATTATTAAAAACGGCCCCTGAATTATTGAAAGTGAGCTGGGAACAATAATAGGCGCTCGGGCTTGCTTTCGGGAAATGCCGGCAGAGGCCGCCGTGCATGCAGCTGCTCTTTTAATTGACTGAACGCCGCTGTTCCATAAGGTGTTATCTTTAAGAAGTTCCTTTGTTGGCTTGCACTACATCGCTGTGCTGCTGACTACTGGGAACGCGTAATATTTAATTTATTCTGCTGGAGATGTGCATGTGGAATGTTTAAAGCGGCCCTGATTTCTACCATCTCAAATTTAGCTGCATCCAGAAATTCGTATCCGCCAATCAAACGCTACTTTGAAAAGTAAGTTCCACTCTTGTATGTAGCAACACTGAAAAAGAGTGCCAAAGCGATCCCCCGACTGCACTAGACATCCTTTTCTAAATCTGCTTTTCCATCTCATAGCCACACGTGGTGCCGAGAGTGGTCTCAAGAGCAAAACCCAACACAGGATGGGGAACTACTGAGTCACATAGACTTGCATGGCAGACAACAACATGGCATCTCTTGGACTGTATGGGTCTGTGGTGCCTTGCCAAAGTATTCACCACCTTCAGTGTTTGTCACATCACAATCTGGAATTAAAATGGATTTCATGTAATGGACTGGAAAGTGGAATGAAAATAAAATACTTTGTATATACTTGTACTGTATATCGTAGGCAGGTATGGGAAGGACAGGTCTGGAAAACACTGAGGAACTTTTATTGAGCCAACCGGGTCATCCATTTTATTTCCCATGGACAACGAAATCAAACAAAACCAAATGAAATGAAGCTCATAGGCGTGGGTCCTGTATGCTGGAATTCAAACCAAGTAATTGGAGTTGCAGTCACTCCATCTGGCAGGTTGTTCTGGGCTGTACTGACGCTTCCTTCTGGGACGCCTGTGGCTTTATGGCAGCTGGGCCTGGAAGGGGCGCAAGTTAACGTGGGGTACGGAGGAGATGATAGTGTTAGTAACAGCACCCCCTCTCGTCTCGGTGGGTTATTACATATCTCGACTGAGGCTGCGAGGAGGTCCTCTGATGTGTATGTGTGACAATATACAAAAAAAAACGGTGAAAAGTTGTGAGTACAATTGTATGTCTACTACTATGAAAAACCCCTAAATAAGATCTGGTCCAATCATTTGACTTCAGAAATCACATCATTAGTTGATTTGAGTCCTCCTGTGTGCTGTCACGTGATGTCTCTTCTGAAAGGCGCCCTAACTCTGCAACACCACTAAGCAAGCAACATGAAGATCAAGGAGCACAGCAAACAGGTCAGAGACAAAGTAGTGGAGAAGCTGAGATCAGGATCGAGTTATAAACACATATCGCATGGAGCAACGTGATAATAAACCTACAAGAGAAGGATGCCCACCAAAAACTCACAGACCGAGCAACAGAGAGACACCAAGGATAGTACTGAAGGAGCTTCAAAGATCCACAATGGAGATGGCCGTATCGGTCCATTACAACCACTTTAACGCCGTACACTCTGGAAGAATGAACAGGAAAAAGGAAACTGAAACTGAAAAAGAAAACACATTACGAAAAAAAAATGAATAAATAAGAAAACACACATGCAGGCTCCATACATAAAATTGTCATGAATAGATGGTAACAGATTTGTAAATCCCAAGGGGTCCAGATTTTAAAATGACTCTTGCTGCATACATACAGGCTAAGTTCAGGTTTTGTTCATCTGTTAGTGTCCTGCTACGTAGCCCACCATACCTTACAGCTCAAAGAACCAATGTCATATGCAAAGAACCCGTCCCAGAATGCAATTGAGCTACGAGGAACCACATAACCCTGGAAAGAAGCATCAAGTGCCATTAAAGCAGCAGCATTATTAAGTGTGTAACTTGAAGGAGTTGGAGCAGTTTGGCTTTGGTGAATGTCTGAAGATACCAGTAGCGAGGTGTGCTAAGCTAATAGAGACATTCCACCAGAGACTCGTAGCTGCAATCGCAGCACACAGGGGCTCTACAAAGTGTTGTCTTTGGGGGAGAGGGGTTGAGAACGGTTTTTTGTCTTAATTATTGTTTGTGTATAGTCACATTTCCAATACTGCATGATTCAGGCTCACAGTGCACAAATAAGTAATATTCGCCATGGTGGGCATTGTACCAACTGTCTAATCTCCACCATTGCTCGCCCAAGTGACTCAGACTGAGATGCTTCCCCTGCCCACCCGCACTCACCCACGCTGTAGAAATAAGGAAATGGCTGACGTGCAGTCGTGGGGAGTTGCTGAGCTCGGGCTGTGACACCTGCTACTGGCTCATTGTGTAACCCCTCAGGACAATCTAGCCCATCCACCAACGCTCCTACCGCACAGACAAAGAAGCAGTGCTTGTGACTTGTGTGTCACTTTGAATAAAAAAACTTGCACTAAATAAATGAATGCAAATGAATTCATCCATCGTGCAGATTGGCACCGAGTGCCTACTGCATGCTGTTTCACTTACCTTATTACTCCTTGTGAGTGCTGGTCTGTCCAGAAGTGTAAAATGGCCAACTGCTGGCATCCTAGCATCACAAAAGCTTAGATTCCCGCTGTGCCTATTTTTCTGAGGTTAATTTTGGGTTAGATATTATAGATATTATAACATTAGAAAGAAATTCGACATGAACAAGTCCTTCAGGAAAACAAATCCCCCCTATACCCCCCGTCCCGCTAATCTCTGCATCACCATCTTGTGCTGGTTTCAGTTGGCTTTGTAAAGTGTCTTGTGATCATCAAATGCTCTGTGCTGTATAAGATGTAACGCTGCATTATATTATGACATTACAAATTTTTAATTATTTGAACCATAACACGGTGGCAGAACAAGAAGCTGGTTTCCACCAGATTAAGAAAGTCTTCCTTAACAAAGAAAACCATAACTTGAACTTGAATTTCATTGCCAGGTGCCACCAAGTAGTTACTAGGAATTTCTCTTGATCACTAAACAACACAAGATACAACATTATGTAGAGTAGACATGAAAGCTACAGTGCCCTCCATGGCATCTGAGACAAAGACACATCGGTCCTTGATTTACCTGCAGATATGATGGTACCCTTGGTCCTGGTCAGATCCTGTTTTTCAGTCTGAAAGACAAACAGCTTCGATGTAACCCACCAAATTAACAAGCTCATTAAAAGGGAAGACTCAGTTATGGGATGCCCTTTGGACCTGCTGGAGGTAGTAGGAGAGTAGACTCCCATCTATTCATTCATTTTCCTAACCCACTAATTCAGTGCAGGATCACAGGGAAGCTGGAGCCGATCCCAGCAAGCAAGGCAGGAACAACAAGAACAAAACTGAGTACCATTATAAAGAATGCTGCACATCCTCTCTGTGACACAGCAACACTGAGAAACTTCAGGCAATGAATCATTCAGCACAAGTGTGTTAAGAAATTTGAAATACCTCCAGCAATATGTCTGCACAGCGCTTTAATGGAAATAGTCTCTTATATTCAGCCAAGTCAGGAGTTGCTTCTTTTTTTTCCAGAAATTCTTCTGTCTATTTGAGGGATGCAGTTGCTTGTTGTAATAGTTCTATATTTCTTGAGTTCTGTAAAAGATAAATTTATCAATGGGATAAATAAAGTGCTATCTATCCACTATACACACTTTCTCTCTCTCACACACACACACACGATACCCTGTAGTTAGCTTGTGTTGTGATGTTTCTCCACTAAAAACCTGGGTGGTCTGCTACAAAAAGTGCAACCTGCTGTATTGTTTAACATATCTGCATATCACACCCAGGACATAAAAGCTGAAATTCTGAACTCTCGTCTCGTACTCTTTAGAACACTCTGTATGAGGACAGGCCATTCAGCCCAACGAAGCTTGTTTGCCCGCCAGTCTGTCCACTTAATTTTTCTAAAATACATCAAGTTTTGCAGGTCCGTAAAGTCCTGCTGTCCACCATAATACTCAGTCACTTATTTAACGTGTCTGCAGTTCTCTGTGTAAAGAAACAATTCCTCATGTTTGTGTGAAATTTCCCCTTCACAAGTTTCCAACTGTGTCCCCGTGTTCTTGATGAACTCATTTTAAAGTCACCGTCTCGATCCACTGCACTAATTCCCTTCATCATTTTGCACACTTCAGTCAGGTCTCCTCTTTATTTCTGTGAAGGCTCAGCTCTTTTAATCTTTCCTCCTAACTCATCCCCTGTAGCCTTGGATCAGCCTAGTCGCTCATCTCTGGACTTTTCCAGCACTGCTATGTCCTTTTTGTAGCCTGCAGACGAAAACTGCACACAGGACTCCAGATGAGGCCTGACATTCTGTTAGCCTCCTTAATGGCTTCTGAACACTGATACTGACAAGTCCACTACAACTCCTAAATCGTTTTCATGAGATGTCCTTTGAATTTTCAGACCTCCCACTCACTGTGCATTCAAACCTCACATTTTTACTTCCTATGTGTAATATTTTACATTTAACTTAAGTTCAATTTTCATTATCCACAAATCTGCCCAAGCCTGTCTGCTGTCCAAGAGCCCCTGTGATGAATCGGCAGACTCTCAATCATCTGTAAACCCAAATAATTTACATCCATCCATCCATCCATCCATTTTCTAACCCGCTGAATCCGAATAGGGTCACAGGGGTCTGCTGGAGCCAATCCCAGCCAACACAGGGCACAAAGCAGGAACCAATCCTGGGCAGGGTGCCAACCCACCGCAGGACACACACAAACACACCAAGCACACACTAGGGCCAATTTAGAATCGCCAATCCACCTAACCTGCATGTCCTTGGATTGAGGGAGGAAACCGGAGCGCCCGGAGGAAACCCACGCAGACACGGGGAGAACATGCAAACTCCGCGCAGGGAGGACCCGGGAAGTGCCACCCCTTAATTTACATACAAGATATTAAAATATATTAAGAACAGCCACAGCCCCTGCTGGACACTTCTCTTAACGTCAGCCAATTCTGATGAGGAGGTTCCTCACACCATCACCCTCTGTTTCTGTGTCTGAGCCAATTCTGCACTCATCCACACACTGAAGTCCCACTACTTTAAGTTTGATGCACAAAATCCAAGGAGGTTATGCTCCAAAAGGGACACAGCTGGAAACTTGTAAAGGGTAAATTTTACATAAAAATGCGATAGTCTTTCTTCACACAGAGAAGCACAGCCATCTAGAGTAAGCATCCAAGTAGTGTGGTGGTCAGCAGGACTTTAGAGACCTTGAAAACTCACCTTGATGTTACTCTGGAAGAATTAAGTGGATAGGATTGGCAAGCTTTGTTGAGCTGAATGGTCTGTTCTCATCCTGAATGTTCTAATGATGCCCAACTTCTCATGTGGCACCTTATTAAAAGCTTTCTGAAAGTCAAGATCAATAATATCATATGCCAATACTTTGATCGAATCCTTTTGCTGCTTCATCTTTTGATCTCAAAACCAAATGTCTTCAGTGTTGGTCGTGCTGTTCCAATGCCTTCAAATCGGACTGTACACATGGATTAAAATGACAAATAGGCGGAGTGGTGGCTGTGAGGCTAGGGATCTGCACTGGCAATCGGAAGGTTGCCGGTTCGAATCCTGTAAATGCCAAAAGGGACTCTGCTCGGTTGGGCCTTTGAGCGAGACCCTTAACCTGCAATTGCTGATCGCTTTGAGTAGTGAGAAAAGCGCTATATAAATGCAAAGAATTATTATTAATATCAATCACGTATACAGTGCATATATAATTTTCTTTTCTTTTGCTGTTTCCAGTGGTCATTCCTGCTCACACTTTGGAAAAGTGGCCACTTGCTAATATCTGTCAGTCAGTCACAGCCACAACACCAGTCCTCCACCTCTTTACAAAGCACCAATGACAAAATCACAAAACGGGCCAACTGCCGAGTATCTTTTAATGACATGGAGTTTTGTTGCACAACCTTCAAAAAGATTCTGATTACATATAAATAAGTAATAAATAAGTAATACATGCATTATGACAGTCCCTTAAACATTTATTCTAGTATTAACCAAATTCTTTTAAGAAAGGTTTCATTGGAAAAAAAAGTGTCACTATGCATCAATGAATGTCAAGCAAAAAAAGAAAAAGTTTCAAGGTTAACAGCCAAGGCATGGGCGAAGCCTTTTGGAGCACATAAAAAATACACTTGCTTAAATCCCAAGTCTAAAAGAAAGCCAACACGCATCTTTCTGTACAATAAATAAATGGTAATGGCAAAGCCCAGTTTCCATCATGCATGACAATTCACCTGTTTGACTTAAAAACGCTTTGCATTTAAATGCTTCCCTTCATTTTCACTTTTGCTTTATTCATTAAAAACAGACAACCTGACTAATCACCGCGCTCAGCAGAGCGTGAAGATTGGCAGACACGTCCATAAACTGCAATAAGCCAAGAGGCCTCCCTGCACCGGCGGCCGCGCGCGCGTCCGTCAACACACACGTGCCCACTTGGACACGCGCACAAACGGGCGGGCAGACGCGCACACGCACAGCGTGACTGTTCTTCCTCCAATAAACACCTAAAAACGATACTTATTTTTACTTAATAAAGCATTACGCAAACCCAGCCGCCGCGGAGGATTAAAGTCGGATTTAAACGTGCCTTTTAAACAGAAATGCAGAGGAAAACATCAGCTTCCTGCTGTTCTCTTCCCCAAGGAGGCTTATTTTCTGCAACTTTTAACGCACTTTAGAAAGTGAGATAAACGTCAAGCGGGTTATTTAATCCGATGATTGTTTTCAAAAACAAGTGCTGTGCACCGCAATGGACTTTTTCGTTTTCGGGAAGGAGCGCACAAGAGTCCAGAGCGCCCTCTGCTGTATATTCGGGTTGTCGCTGCGTTGGTTTGTCGAGGTTTGAAGACTCGCGATCGTGTTGTGCCACCAGAACAAAGCACAGGCGGACACTAAAGAATTACAAACTCCGATTACATCGCTGCCACGGAGCCTGAGCGACACCGTCATCTTGGCCCCGAAAAGCGCAACTGAAGCGGGAAGGCAGGGGCCGAAAAAAAGGACGAACATCTTTGTAACATGCATTTTTAATCAAAAGCGTTCATTTACTCGACTGCAAGTCGCTTTGTAAAATGCTTCCATCAATTAACTTGCTAAACCGCTTATTAAGAGTCTAGGCACTGCGGCTTTTACCGACTAAATTGTACATTATAATAGTTGGCATGAATGGCACTATATAGCATTAAATTAGAAACTGCTTTAAAGTCTTTGGAGTTTCAGAGTAAAGTTTCATTTTTAACAAGATATACTCTTATTCTTGCAGTATTAATTGATTACCATTTGGCATGCAAGAAACAGATACTTGTGCATCATATTGACAGCCAGAACTGGAGTGCCTACAGATAGATATGAAAGGCACTATATAATAGACACAGACGTGAAAGGCACTATATAATAGTTAAATAGATATATAAGAAAGGCATCATATCATTGATATTAAAGGCACTAAATAAAAAGTAAATATGAAAAGTACTGTATAATAGATAGGAAAGCCACTATATAAAAGACAGGCAGACACAAAAAGCATTATATAATAGACATAAAAGGCATTATATGATAGATATAGAGTGCATCCGGAAAGTATTCACAGCGCATCACTTTTTCCACATTTTGTTATGTTACAGACTTATTCCAAAATGGATTAAATTCATTTTCTTCCTCAGAATTCTACGCACAACACCCCATAATGACAACGTGAAAAAAGTTTACTTGAGGTTTTTGCAAATTTTTTTAAAATAAAAAAACTGAGAAATCCCATGTCCATAAGTATTCACAGCCTTTGCTCAGTACTTTGTTGATGCACCTTTGGCAGCAATTCCAGCCTCAAATCTTTTTGAATATGATGCCACAAGCTTGGCACACCTATCCTTGGCCAGTTTCGCCCATTCCTCTTTGCAGCACCTCTCAAGCTCCATCAGGTTGGATGGGAAGCGTCAGTGCACAGCCATTTTAAGATCTCTCCAGAGATGTTCAATCGGATTCAAGTCTGGCTCTGCTCTGGCTGGGCCACTCAAGGACATTCACGGAGGTGTCCTGAAGCCACTCCTTTGATATCTTGGCTGTGTACTTAGGGTCGTTGTCCTGCTGAAAGATGAACCGTCGCCCCAGTCTGAGGTCAAGAGCGCTCTGGAGCAGGTTTTCATCCAGGATGTCTCAGTACATTGCTGCAGTCATCGTTCCCTTTATCCTGACTAGTCTCCCAGTTCCTGATGCTGCCACCGCCATGGTTCACTGTAGGGATGGTATTGGCCTGGTGATGAGCGGTGCCTGGTTTCCTCCAAACGTGACGCCTGGCATTCACACCAAAGAGTTCAATCTTTGTCTCATCAGACCAGAGAATTTTGTTTCTCATGGTCTATAAGTCCTTCAAACTCCAGGCGGGCTGCCATGTGCCTTTTACTAAGGAGTGGCTTCCGTCTGACCACTCTACCATACTGGCCTGATTGGGGGATTGCTGCAGAGATGGTTGTCCTTCTGGAAGGTTCTCCTCTCTCCACAGAGGACCTCTGGAGCTCTGACAGAGTGACCATTGGGTTCTTGGTCACCTCCTTGACTAAGGCCCTTCTCCTCCGATTGCTCAATTTAGATGGCCAGTCAGCTCTAGGAAGAGTCCTGGTGGTTTTGAACTTCTTCCACTTATGGATGATGGAGGCCACTGTGCTCATTGGGACCATCAAAGCAGCAGATATTTTTCTGTAACCTTCCCCAGATTTGTGCCTTGAGACAATCCTGTCTCGGAGGTCTACAGACAATTCCTTTGACTTCATGCTTGGTTTGTGCTCTGACATGAACTGTCAACTGTGGGACCTTCTATAGACAGGTGTGTGCCTTTCAAAATCAGGTCCACTCAACTGAATTGACCACAGGTGGACTCCAATGAAACATCTCAAGGATGATCAGGGAAACAGGATGCACCGGAGCTCAATTTGGAGCTTCATGGCAAAGGCTGTGAATACTTATGTACATGTGCTTTCCCAGTTTTTTTTATTTTTAATAAATTTGCAAAAACCTCAAGTAAACTTTTTTCATGTTGTCATTATGGGGTGTTGTGCGTAGAATTCTGAGGAAAAAAATTAATTTAATCCATTTTGGAATAAGGCTGTAACATAACAAAAATGTGGAACAAGTGATGAAGCGCTGTGAATACTTTCTGGATGCACTGTAAAAGGCACTCTATGTGCCCTGTGCTTGTTAGGATAGGGTCCATCTTTTCCATGACCCAGATTTGGAAGATGGATTTGTATTTAGATATGAAAGGCACTATATAATAGATAGATATGAAATTTCACCTGAAGTAGTCATTGTGCTCTGTGCCGCACTCCATTCTGCTATTTGTTGTGTGTGAAGTTGACCTCAGACTCGAGACACTTGTGATTCTTTTCATTTAGCGCTGCAAAACACCTAAGCATGGCTTCAGCACATCAGCTGCTGGCAGCTCCAGGGTTTCTGCTCAGAGTCTCAGTCATAAAATGAAACAAATAAATAAGAGTGGGCAGTCCTGAGGGAGACATTACGCTGCACAGTGACACCTATAGGCACTCGTCAACAAAGCAATTATTTTGTTTAATTACATGTCTAATTGTTAGACATTTTGATTGACCAGCCATAAGCAGCAATTGTAAGTCCATAAATCTAACTGTTTACGTGGGTTACAATGAAGTCCTTTTATTTTATTTCTTTTTTTTTCCCCATCACTAAATGTCGGCTCAGCTAAAGAAAGTAAAACCCACCCAGAAAAAAAATAAGCCAGCTATGGGAGCTTTGGAAGGAGCATGTTCATTTTCCTAGATCTCGAGCTGCTCTTGTGGCCTTGCTTTTAATTTCCTGCACATTTACTTGACAAAAAGAAAGGAGAACAATCTGGAAATTAAAAAAAAAAAAAAAAGTATGCACGGTATAAGATCCAATGCATTCCCGATCACTTGATTCCATGTCCTCTCAGCACAATGACCATATAAATGACCAGTTGTGGATCCAGGATTTTTCTGTTGTTTCATGCAAATCGTCTTCCGTGTTTGGGTCTGAAGATTTCCTCACAGACTCAGTCAGACAGTGAAGTAATCCAGACATTCAATATAAAGTGACAAATACATGGCACCCTGTCACAACTGAACTGTGTACATATATACATATTGTAAGACCCGAGGTGTGAGAGACACTCTGACAGTGCCAGTGATACATGGCCATTAAACAGACTGTCACTGCTTTTGTGGTTCAACCTGCTGTCTCCGTCTCCTTCTTCAGCCTGTCTCAGCACCGCCGTGATGTTCTGCAGCCCTGTGCTTCGTCCCAGCATACACATACTGTACACGCTGCCAGCTCTGCCTCACACCACTCACAGTGCCATCTCCCCAAGCCTATCTAAACCAGGATCGTATCTCAGGCTGTGCGCTGGCAATACCACCTGGCCGATGGGCCATAGCAGTGGAGGAGCAATCTTCTGTAGGTGCTTCTCTTAAATGCTTTATCTGTCCACCTACCATCCACACTTTCATTCTTTTACAGTCAACTTGTACACTGCCCTCCTCTCAAGCTCCTCATCCTTCCATTTGGCCAGTCAAAGGGTGCAAGGCGATTTGGTCTATCCAAATGGGGCAAGTCCCTTGTGAGTGTGATCAAGGGATACCGCTCCTCTCAAAATCATCAATGCTAGTACCGAACCAGTCCTCCATCTCAGGTCGTCGTTTGGTTTTTCTCCCACTCCCAACATCAGTTCTTGATCTGGACCTGGGGGGCACACATTTCTCAGGTGGCCCAGAACTGTCAAGAGGGGGCAGGGCTACCTGCAGTAGGGGTTTGAGGAGATGTTACAGTAGCGTTTATTGTAGACAGCTTCTCAACTGCTTAATCCCATCAGCCTTCATGTGTGGCTGTCAGCAAACCTTGGGTTACAAGCTGGCTTTGGATCAGCATGGAAGGTGTGACAGATGGTGTTTCCATAGATTGCAGGCGAGTAGGTGATGTTTATGTACAGGCTGAAGGTGAGACAGCTAAGAGCATGTGGAGCTGCACAACATTGGAGTGGAGCCGCACAACATTGGAGTGGCGCTGCAGAATAGCCAAAAAAAGTCAGGCAGTGGGTTCAACTGTGAGGGAACCAACGGCCTATTTAAGGGCCAACTACCGCCAACATTGTCAGAGTGGCAAGTCTATTCTCCTGTCTCATTACAATGTGCTTAAAATACTTCAGCACCTGACTGCATATTGGAACAGATGACTCATGTCCTCCTGGGTCTGTTAATATTTGCTGGGGCGCAACACCCACCATGTGCATCATGGGATACATACAGGTACTTTATGGCACTATTGTATTGTGGTCATGCGAGGTTTGAAAACTGGGGTGCCAACCAGGTCACTCCGTTTGAAAACCAACTGAAGCTTAAATAAAACCAGTGCACAATGGCACAATAGCAAAGCACACTGCAGGGAATCGTAGGTCTGGTTTGAAACTCGCATCTCTCTCGAGCGTCGGTCCAGAATGAGACCCCACCTTCTGTGAGCATTTCGCCTTTACAGTCCTCCGTCCGGCACATTTAACACTGGGCATGTTCTCCTGGCTGTGGTAAACAGAATGTGACGATACCTTGAGCAACTGTTTACAAAACACAAGTCAGGAAGGTGGTCAGGAGACACACAAAAAGTGCAGCACTAGGGTGCCGGCATGTAGGGCTCACTATGAACCTCAGTCCAGACACCTCAATGATCTGCTTGATGCTACACAACGTAAATATATACAAGTAGGGGTGTCACACAGAATTACTTCAACAGAGATACATCAGGGCTTTGTGAGGGTCCTACCCTGAGCCTTAAACCTGAAGGTACAGGACCCTGTTACGAAAGCAACAGAACCTGATACACACACTGCACAGATTATTGGAAACGCCTGTACAGCTGCTCATCCACGCAAATGTCTGATCGGCCAGTCATGTGGGTGCTGCAGGGTGCATACAATTATGCAGATGCAGGTTAGGAGCTCCAGTTAATGTTCACACCAAACACCAGAATCTGGAAAATATGTGATCTTAGTGTTTTGAACCAACCTTGGGTCGGAGTAATGGCCAGCTTGAATGTTTGGAGCTGACAGAATGGCTATAGTAACTCAAGATGACCACTCTGTACAATTGTGGTGGGCAGAACTGCATCTCAGAATGCACAGCATGTCAAGGTGGACTACAGTAGCAGAAGAAGAAGAACACATCAGGTTCGACTTTTATCAGCCAAGAACAGAAAGCTTATGGTGTAGTGGGCATGAATCCGGGCACACAACCTGCCTAATTTCAACAGTCTATGCTGGTGGCTTGGTGGTTTTGTTGTGGTGGAGGTTTTCCTGGCACACTTTCTGCCCGTTAATGCCAATCACACACCCTATTTGAGTATTGTTGCTTTCATGTGCATTCCTTCATTGCCACAATTTACCCATCTTTTAATGGCATCTTCCAGCATGATAATGCAGCATGTCACAGAGCAAACTGGTGTCATGAACATGACAAGGAGTTCAGTGTTTTTCAGTAGTCTTCCCAGTCACGGCATCTGAATCCAAAAGAACACCTTTGGGATGAAGTACAATGGAGATTGGCAGCATGAATGTTGCAGAAATTGTCCACTTGGACAAGAATCTCAAGACAATGTTTCTAGCATCTTGTGCCACATAAAGTGAGCAAAAGGAGGCCCTGCCCAGTATTACTGGAGTGTTCCTAAGAGTTTGCTGAGTGAGTGTATATACTGTGTGCACAATTATTAGGCAAGTGAGTATTTTGACCATATCATCATTTTTAATGCGTATATTCCAACTCCAAGCTGTATTAACTTGAATGCTTATTGGATTTCAGCACGTCAGGTGATGTGTATTTGTGTAATGAGGGAGGGTGTGGCCTAAGGAGATCAACACCCTATATCAAGGTGTGCAGAATTATTAGGCAGCTAGTTTTCCTCAGGCAAAATGGGCCAAAAAAGAGATTTAACTGACTCTGAAAAGTCAAAAATTGTAAAAAGTCTTTCAGAGGGATGCAGCACTTTTGGAATTGCTAAGATATTGGTGTGTGATCACAGAACCATCAAACATTTTGTTGCAAATAGTCAACAGGGTCGCAAGAAACGTGTTGAGAACAAAAGACAAATTAGCTGCCAAAGATTTGAGAAGAATCAAATGTGAAGCTACCAGGAACCCATTATCCTCCAGTACTTTCATATTCCAGAGCTGGAGTGCCCAGAAGTACAAGGTGTTCAGTGCTCAAAGACATGGCCAAGGTAAGGAGGGCTGAAACCCAACCACCACTGAACAAGAAACATAAGTTGAAACGTCAAAACTGGGCCAAGAAATATCTGAAGACAGATTTTTTTCAAAGGTTTTATGGACCGATGAGATGAGAGTGACTCTTGATGGACCAGATGGATGGACCTGTGGATCAGTAATGGGCACAGAGCTCCACTCCAACGTGGAGGTGGGGTACTGGTATGAGCTGGTATTTTTAAAGATGAGCTAGTTGGACCTTTTGCATTGAAGATGAACTCAAAATCAACTCCCAAACCTACTGCCAGTTTTTCAAGACACTTTCTTCAAACAGTGATACAGGAAAAGACCATGATTTTTATGCAGGCCAATGCTCCATCACTTGCATCGAAGTTCTCCACTGCTGGCCAGCCAGTAAAGGCCTTAAAGATGAAGGAATAATGACATGGCCCCTTCCTCATCTGACCTAAACCCTATCGAGAACTTGTGGGCACTTCTTAAACGCTAGATTTACGGGGAGAAAAACAATACACCTCTCTGAAGAGTGTCTGGGAGGCTGTAGTCACTGCTCCACAAAAGCTGATCGTCAACAGATCAAGAAACTGACAGACTCCATGAATGGAAAGGCTTATGACTGTTATTGGAAAGAAGGGTGGCTATATTGGTCATTGATTGATTGATTGATTTTTTTGAAATGTCAGAGATGTTTATTTGTAAATTTTGAGGTGTTTGTTTATTATTCTCACTATAACAGATGAAAATAAACAAGTGAGATGGGAACATTTTCATTTTTCCTTTAAATAAATCTGCACACTAATAGTTGCCTAATAATTGTGCACATATGTATTCCCCTGATGATGTTCACACTCACATTTCCGTTGTGAAACATTCAGGTTTCAGGTTTATTAACATTTTGGATTGACTGATAGCACTGTGTTTGTTCCATATTAAAATTAATCCTCAAAAATACAACTTGCCTAATAATTGTGCACACAGTGTATATATATATATATATATATATATATATATATATATATATATATATATATATATTCTTTATGTCTCCCCTTCAGATTTGTTCCATTTAACACATGTACTCATTAAGAAATTCATTATACGTAATTTAAATATGGACCACCATGGAGTGGACCCCTTAGTGCTTTCTGCAGCTGGTTCCTCACCCAGAATTAAACATAAAATGGTCCTAAGATGTTGGGCTGAGATGTCACATTACATCCTGAACACCATCACCCTATTATATAACACACACACACACACACACACACACACCTGACTGCGGCAGCACGGCGCCCCCAAACGGTCTCATCACACAGCCTGTTATGCGCCACTACTCTGGAGGTCGTATCAAAGAGAGTCCTTCTCAGAGTGAGAGGCGTCTTTTTGAAGCAGATCTTGCGCTGATCTCATTTAATGCACTCGTGTCGAGGTTCTCAGTCATTATTTGTACTGTATCATATTTCAAAAGCACTCCCGAGAATCCCTGGGAGCTGATGAATCTTATTTCGTATGTATGCCTATTCTATATTCACTGCGAGACGGGAAAGTGCATTGTGTGCTGAACCATGAATTATAAAAATTGATCCCTTTGTTATGTTGGTTGGGATGAAATTGAGAGATGCTCATTTTTGCGCTTTGTGTTGCCTGACTCAGCCTCCCGGTGTCAGTTTGCATTTAGCTGCTTGAGCGTATTAAAGTTTCGCTCGTGCTTGTGATGTTCTTGCCAAGAGCGCTCCTGAAGCGATGTGCACCAGACTACGCTTTGTGGCAATTAGTTCAAAAAGTTGTCTTTTTAACTAACTTTTGATGCTTGTGGCTTTTAGGCTTTTTTTTCCCATTTATTTTATTTTTTCTTTTCTGTACCGACGCCTATCTATACGGGCATATAGAGAGCTGCATGCTTTGGGGACGGGAGCCTTTTATTTATTAATCCGTGGTGGCCCGCACTCTTCACGCATCGATATCGGCCACTGGAAATATAAGAAGCCAAGCAGGGCGCTTTATCTTCAATAATGAAAAGCGTGCGGCCGACAGGACCTTTCGTGTCCTGCAGACCTCAAACTGTCACATTCGCAAAAGATCTGGACGAGCAGCGATTTTTAGCCTCAAGTCAGCATTTCTTAAAGCGTCTCAAGCTCTCAGAGGAAAAATAAAACTGTGAATCTTGATCCCGGAAAAATCCGTTTAATAGAGAGAGCGGCACCTGCGGGAATTGACACACTTCCCGTCTCAGCTGTCTCTCCCGAGTGTGTGCGCTCGTTCGTGAGTCTGCATGCAGGTAAGTACAGGCCTACACTCTGTGGCCTATTGTGAAAGAGACTTAAACTACAGCAGCCCAGCAGGCCGTGGACACCTCATTTTCACCGACTTGAGGCAGCTGGGGTGTCCTAACCTTTAATAAGTGCCAAAGTCCACCCAAACGGGCATATATGGTATGTTACAATCAACAAGGCAGTTGAAAAGCCCGATCGTTGGTTTGAGGTGTGTAAAAGAACAATTTTAGACACGGAACACAAAACGTCTCAGATCCTATCACCTAACTGCACAGCTGATTGTTAAAGTACCTCTTAATTGTCATACAAGGAAAACGCAGTTTCCCTACACTCTCAACAAAAAATAAAGCCACCAGAGAAGTGCTCCGGAGCAGTACCACCGGTGCAAAAGTCTTGGGTTCCCAAACGAACCATCCACATGACGTTTCCAGAAAGAACACTTAATTATTTATAGTGGCAAGAAAAAGTATGTGAACCCTTTGGAATGACCTGCATTATCTGGTCACACAGTGTGATCTGATCTTCATCTAAGCCGCATGTGCAGAGAAAAACACAACATGATTACGCTAACAACACACACACAGACACGCATCATCTGTCATGTGTTTGTGGAACGTACCCATCAAAACATTCACAGTGTACTGTGAGAAAAAAAGAGTAAGCGAATCCTTAGATTTATTCAGTCTGAACCTCCTTAGACAGCACTAACCTCTTCACAAGCACTTTCAGGGCTGAAATAGGCCTGCGCAACGTCTGGGAGGAATTCTGGACAATTCTCCCTTTCAGAACTGTTCTAGCTAAGCCACAGTCCGGTGTGAACGGCTCTCTGCAGGTCAGTGGGTTAGGGTGTGGGCAACTTCACAAGTCATATTTTCTTTTTCTCAAAACCTTTTGCAGTAGGTTTAGGGTCACTGTGTCCTGCTTCATTACTCAAGTTCTGCTGAGCTTCAGTGATTCAGGCAGACAGACACCCAGACATTAGGTAGCTTGACAAGCTTTGGAATTCCTTTGACCTCCAAATTGGATTTTGTTCCATTTTAAAATTAATAATTACAAAAAAAAAATTAGTAGCAGAATTTGAAGGAGACACAGTTTCTTCAAGCTGTCCTACAGTTTTCTAAAAACTTCTATTTTTGCATAAACCCAGAAATTGAAAAAGAAATTAGGACAGATTTAGAAACCATTATATCAGACAAATGACTTTGGTGGCCCTGGAATTAACTACTTTTATCTCCATTAGATGTTCTCAAATTCATACCACTCTCAAACCAACTTCAATCCTGTACTGCTAGGTGGTAATAAATTGTAATAATAATAATAATAATAATAGTTCACATTTATATAGCCCTTTTCTCACTACTCCAAACACTTTACATAGTGAGTGGGGATCTACCTGGATGAGGTGGCAGCCGCCATTTTTGCACCAGTGCTCTCACCGCACATGACTGTTAGGTGATGAAGTAGTGAGCGAGACAGCCAATTAGAGCCAGAGGATGATTAGGGGTCAGAATGACTAGGCGTGGTGGGAGATTTAGCTGGGACATCTGCATGCACTACACTCTTTATGAAGGATTACCAGGACCTCAGTTTTACACCTCATCTGAAGGATGGCACCATTCGTACAGCACAGTGTCCCGGTCACTGCACTGGGGCATTAGGGTACAGATTCAGATCAGAGGGTAAGCGCCCCCTGCTGGCCTCACCATCACTTCTTCCAGCTGCAAACCAAGCTTTTCCTAGATGGTCTCCCTTCCAGATACTAGCCAGGCCCAAATATGCTTATGGGTGACCCCTTTTGAAGTGTACATGGTATGGCAGCAGGAACATCTGAGAGATTGGGAGTAGTGACGTAGACGAGAAACAAAGCAAAGACCATGTAATGTCGTGAAAACTCAACTTGCTTTTCACAGTAATCCTAAACCTTAGGTTCTTTTCTATACATATGCATAGACTTTAGTATTAAATAGTGTTTTTACATGGATATGATTGCCATGTCAGCCATAGTGTGTACAACTAGGGCACCAAGGTACATTCTTGTTCATATAGCGCCATTTCTCCCCAGACTTTGCTATGCCGAGACCCCAATGAAAGCATACGAGTCTGTCTCCTCTGCTGACCTTGAATTAATGATGAGCTCTCAATTCCCTAAAGAGAAACCACAGGCAGAGTATCAGTGAAGGCAAACTGTTCTTCTTAGTTGTACCAAAGTGCTGTACAGTAGGCCAAAACTTAAAGATCCATAAAACATACTAAAGCAAAGAACAATAAAAACAGTACATATACAACTTAGTAGGAATGACAACTGAAACATAACCAAGCCAACCCTAACCCTAACAACAACAACATTTAATTATATACCACATTTTCATACAAAAAGTAGCTCAAAGTGCTTTACATAATGAAGAAAAGAAAATAAAAGACAAAATAAGAAATTAAAATAAGACAACATTAGTTAACATAGAAAAGGAGTAAGGTCCGATGGCCAGGGTGGACAGAAAAAAACAAAAAAAAACCTCCAGACGTCTGGAGAAAAAAATAAAATCTGCAGGGGTTCCAGGCCACGGGACCACCCACCCTGCTGCCCAGAGTATTACTATTACTACTATATGTAAATTATGGGGTGGCATGGTGGCGCAGTCGGTAGCACTGCTGCCTCGCAGTTAGGACACCAGGGTTCACTTCCCCGGCCCTCCCAGTGTGGAGTTTGCATGTTCTCCCCGTGTCTGCGTGGGTTTCCTCCCACAGTCCAAAGACATGCAGGTTAGGTGAACTGACGATTCTAAATTGTCCCGAGTGTGTATGTGCGTGTGTGTGTGTATGTGTGTGACTTGCGGTGGGCTGGCGCCCTGCCCGGGGTTTGTTTCCTGCCTTGTACCCTATGTTGGCTGAGATTGGCTCCAGCAGATCCCCGTGACCCTGTAGTTAGGATATAGCGGGTTGGATAATAGATGGATGTAAATTATGAAACCATTTATATACTATACATAAACACATGCATTACATTTAGCACACAGTAAAACAGAATAAATCTCAATGATTACCATAAACAATCATAACAATATGAAGTCCATTAATATTGTAATTGTGATCTCGCTAGTCTGCAACAGCAGAAAGGGAACCTAAACCTTCAATCAACCGAATTATTGGAGAAAATAAGCCTCTGGGGGTCTGTGGCCAGTTATAACAAACACCACTCTGATGACCTTGGCCAGTTGACTGTACCCCCCCATTCCTATGAAATTATACATGCTGGACAGTCTAATAAGAAGCAGATTGATTCCAGTTATCTTTAAATCCCTAGGCTCCCGATATGTCTGGGGTCACTTACCATAGACAGGAGTGGTAGCTCGTCAAAGCAGAAGTGGCAGCCACTGGATAAAGAGAAGAGAAAAAGAAAAAGAACAGAACAGCTTTACATTACTACATGTGTGGAAACATGAATTGGTGTCTGTCTAGTATTGTGTGTTTTCTTCTTCTCAAATAGCAAGTGTCCATCCATACTTTGTACAGGACCATCCTTAAAGGTTGAACTGCTTTAGTCCAACCAACACATGAGAAAAGCACTTTATAATACTTCAGCATCCAACCTAGTTAAGTACTCTCTGATTGGGCTTTGCCTCTGCGTCTTTGATGAGAAAGCAAAGGTTTGATTTGAAACTCAAAGTTTACGCAGCCACCAAGCTTGTAGAAATGTGACCATCATGCCTATCAGAGCTTGTTAGTTTGGCACCCCGTTCCATAACCATGGGTATTAATATGTCATTCTCCCCTCCACTATGCAGCCCAGAAGATAGTGTTCTCCTGGCATCCACCAAACCCACGTTGCTCCAACAGACAGCCAGATTTAGAGTTTGGCCAGATCTGCCAGTTAGTGAAGTGTGGATCATCACTCCAGAGAGCAACTTTCCACTGTTCCAGAATCCAATGGAGGGTGGTGTGTTTTACAGCACTCCAGCCAATGCTTGGCATTACGCTTAGTGATTTTAGGCTTCTGTGCAGCTGTTTGGCCTTAGAAACCCATTTCCAGAAGCTCCTGGCACACAGTTCTTGTGATGATGTTGCTTCCAGAGGCAGTTTAAGACTCGGTTGTGAGTGAGGCCACAGAAGACAAGCCATTTTCTAATGCAGCCATGCTGTGTGAGTTTGTATGTTTCACCACACTGTGGCTGAGGACTTGTTACTCCTCGACACTTCCACCTCACAATAATAGCATTTACAGTTGAGAAATGCAGAAATTTCACATACTGACTTGTGGCAAAGGTGGCATCCTATGACAGTGCCACATTTAAAGTCACTGAGCTCTTCAGTATCACCCAGTGTCTGTTAATGAAGATCACGTAGATGTGTGTTTGATTTGATGCACCCGTTAACAATGAAACACCTGAAATCATTTGTTACCACAAACATTTAGCAATACGGTGTACATCTATGGCTGGTTACAGAGAAACATGTGACATGTGACATATACATGCATTGGTTGTGTTGAAATTTAAGAAATAGTAGCACATTTTACTTTGAATAGTAAAGGATTAATTAATGTAATGATTGCTCTTTGATTTCCCATCCACATTGTAATCTTCACCCTCGTAGGCCTTCCGCAGTAAGAATACTAAACTCTAAAGAAACGTAACAATTTAGAGAGCAGCCAGATCTGTACAACTACTAGAATGAAAAATTCTTATAGTCCTGGGGATAAAATAGTTCTTAAATAAATTGCTGTTGAGCTTTGACAACTGAAATCTGCGGCCTGATAGCAGTAAATGTAGAAAACACAAGATGGCTGCTGTTACACAGAATCAGGTTAGCTGTCTTTCTAACTTTCTAACTCAGTGAGGGAGGGCTGCTCCATATAAATACAGACATGGACACATTTCTTTGTCCACTTAAGAGGAGGCGGAGGTTGGGAACATGCGCGGAAAGAAGCCCACTGAAGAAGTGCTGCATGTTTCCAGAAAAAGTGATTCAATGAAAATCAATTGTCTCCTGTGTAGCTGCATGCCTTTGATATGCCATCGAGTAAAGCAAAGCAAGTGTGAAAAGAAATCAAGTGTTACTTGTTCTGCAAGAATATTTAAAATGGCCTGGACACATTGTTGGGACCCCTAAAATGATCCTAAATAATTGGATTCAAGGGATTTTGCAAACTGACTGTTTTCTTGAATTTGTATTACACACATCTCCAATCATTTATATTGAGAACAGTCATCACTCTGTCGTTTGGTGTCACTGTGTGTCCTGCACTGAACATGGACCATAGAAAGCCGAGAAATGAATTGTCTGAAGAGATCAGAAAGAAATTGACAGACAAGCAAATGCTAGAAGAGCATCTTCGAGCAGCTTGATGTTCTAGAGTTGGTGAAGGTGGAGGAGTTTAAATACTTGGGATCAGCAGTACATAGAGTGGAGTGGCTGGAGAAGAGTGTCAGGAGTGATTTGTGACAGACGGGCATCAGCAAGAGTGACAGTGAAGGTCTACAGGACGGTAGTGAGACCAGCTGTGTTATATGGACTGGAGACGGTGTCACAGGAGACAGGTGGAGGTGGCAGAGTTAAAGATGTTAAGATTTGCATTGGGTGTGATGATGATGGACAGGATTAGAAATGAGGACATTAGAGGGTCAGCTCAGGTCTGGAGACAAAGTCAGAGAGGCGAGATGGCGTTGGTTTGGACATGTGCAGAGGAGAGATGAGGGGTATATTGGGAGAAGGAATGCTAAGGATAGAGCTGCTGGGTAAGAGGAGAAGAGGAAGGCCTAAGAGAAGGTTTATGGCTGTTTTGAGAGGGGACATGCAGGTGATGGGTGTGACAGAACAAGATGCAGAGGACAGAAAGATGGAAGAAGATGATCCGCTGTTGCAACCCCTAACGGGAACAGCTGAAAGAAGAAGAAGAAGAAGGTGGTCCATGGGGCTGTAACTAGACGCAGCCACAAGAGGAAAAATCAACCCCAAAATGGGCAGAAGGACAGTGGAAATGGTGGAAAAATAGCCAAGGACAGCTTCCAAAAAGATACAAGCTGAATTGCAAGGTCAAGGTCCATTAGTGTCTGATCGCTTTCTGAGTGACAGTGGGCTCAATGGAAGAAGGACTCTATATACTAAAGCCAGATTTAAATTTCCTAAACTGCACATTGACAAGCCACAGTGAATGTCATTTGGACAGTTGAGACACAAATGAATAGAACGCCAGACCTGCTGTGAAACATGGAGGAGGCTTGTTTACAGCGATTGCAAACTGTAAAGGTTGTGCAACCAAATATTAGGTGACGGTTCCCATCATTTGTGTTCTTACTCCAGATGCGGCCTCACCAATGTGTTGTAAAGCTTGAGCCTAACCTCCTTGGACTGATACTCTACACATCAGGGCGCTATATAACCTCACATTCTGGTAGCCTTCTTAATGGCTTCTGAACACTGCCTGACAGTTAACAGAGTTGAGTCCACTGTGACTCCAAAATCCTTTCCATGAAGTGTACTTTCAATTTTCAGACCCACCCACCCCAATGTGTATTCAAACCTCTCATTTTAACTCCCCACATACAACACTATTTACTTAAATTACATTTCATCTGCCACAAATTTGCCCAAGCCCGCATGTTGTCCAAGTTCCTCTTTAAATGATTCAACAGATTCTCGATTATCTGCCAATCCTCCTAGCTTGGTTATCACCTGCAGACGTAGCCAGCTTGTTACTTACTGTATATTCCTATCAAAATCAGTTATATATATTAAGAATAGCAGAGGCCTCAGCACTGACCCCTGCTGGACGCCACTCTTAATATCACCCAGTTCTGATGAGGTTCCTCACCCCATCTCCCTGTGTTTCCTGTGTTTTAGCCAATTCTGCACCCATCTACACACAACACCCTAAACTCCCACTTGCTTTAGTTTAATGCCTTCGCTCTCATATGGCACTTTATCAAATGCTTCCTGATGACTCTGCTGTTGGAGTGCACTCTTTGTCTTTTACTACATGGTCCTTTGTCCATGCTGCGGTGTTCAACTGTGAGCTCTTTGCTCCACAGAGTAGATAGCTTCTCACCCCAAAGACAGTGGCTCCTCTGCTTTAGCTCACAAAGAGAACAGATTGCCTTCATTCAGGTGCCCCCCAAAGACAGTGGATTACCAGCTTTTAGCTCCTCAAAAAGACAGAAGGGATTAATGCAGCTAATTTTGAAGGAGGATGTAACCTCTAATTATTGGGTGACAATCTCTTGCAGTTACTGATCCAATGCCCGCTTAGAGGTGCGTTATTTTGTCCATCACATCTGGCCCGAGTTCAAGCCTAAGATTAACGTCTTTTTTGTCTGAAGGGGTCTCTGCAGAGGTGTGACTTACACCTTTGTTGTCCGATGAAGTAAAAGCCTGACCAAAGTGTTAGTAGGGCTGAGTTCAGCCATTCGCTCTGTCGTGTAGGTGAGAAGCAAGCAGCCAAGTTTCGGCACCCCTCTTCAATCTGCTCTATTAACAGGCCTTGTGGGCCACTAAAACTCTAGCAAAACGATCACTACCCACTTTGTCCTTCAGTGGACAGCTCTGAAAATGTGAGTAAACCCCACCTCCAGGCCAGACAGAACACAGAGAGCATTTAGTTATAATGTTGAGACCAAAACTAACATCTTTTAATCTCACACAGTTTTTTTTTTCTTGTGGGAAAACACAAAGGTGTTATCTTTCTGTTGCTGCCGGTTGATACAGCCTGCGATTTACATCACGTCTCCTGTGTCCCAAGTGAGGCACCTGTCAGGGCAAATATGGCACTTACTGAACTCTACATGTAAAGTACTGTGCTAGTGGATGGAGCGAACCATAGAAAAGCACAAGAATCAAAAGAATACTGCACTCAGAAATGAAACATTTTATATGTTATTTACCCCAAGTGTCTTCTAGTAATAACCAGGAAAAAACGTAGAATGAAGATTTAAAAAGTTGATGATAATGCAAGATATTGCTGTACAATGGAAAATAGTGTGAAAAATGTCCAAGGGGGAAAAAAAAAAAAAATCTCATGTTACCGCTTATGTTATCAATGGCGCTTACTGCACATGTCAGTTACCCAATCATTTGCTCTCAGCATGCACAACACATGCACTTGTTTGTAAATAATATTACATGAATGCTTCTGGAAAGATCAATGCATGTCGTACACAGGAAACACAAGTCACATGGCTCCTAATGACCAAGTTTAAGATTTTACGCCCACACTACCATGTTTCCTTTTAAAAATACGGACATTAGTGACCATTTTCACTTTTTGTCCACACAATCCATGTGTTTTTAACCCTTGAAAACCCCCCAAAACAAAGACTTTACATGCAAGTGATGCAGTGTGTCAAGAAATCATACCCCCCCGGCCCACTAGCACAAGCTATTTGTAAAAGTTGAACTGGGCCACTGGAGCATTGGGACCCACACCACAGGGTGAGCGCTCCCTGCTAACCACACCAACACCTTTTCCAGCAGCAACTCAAGCGTTTCCAAGATGGTCTCCTATCCAAGTACTGATTGGGCCCACGAGACGATGGCCTGCCACAAGTAGCCAAATCTGTTAAAGTCTCAACTCCAGAGGCAATGACAAGATATCTGGAACTGCAAGGTGAACTTTAAGGGCCCAAAGGTCACCGGTGCATTTATGTCTCTCCCCAATTAGGCTGGGAAAGAGAGATGGATAATCTGGTTATTCCACCAAGTAAGAGTCTAGACAAGTGTGAATGGGTGAAAACGGAGATTGTTAAAAATGCAAACTCTAATCACGCTCGGATTGGATTACATGGCACTTCCCTGACTGGATCATTCTTGTTAAAATGTCTCATTCCCCGATTGGTCGCCCTTCACAGAAGAAAGCGATATTCTAACATGGCAGACACAGTGTAGTCGCTTTGCATGGTATTTGCTGTATAGCTTACATATATGCATATAAATTGTGTTTTGTACATGAATGCTGCATACATATGCAAAAGGCAAATAATTACCTGTTGTTACAATTTTGCAATAAATTTCATGGCTTGTAGCGTTACACTAGAAAAACCAAAATCCTTCAGAGATTTCTCTGCCAACACACACACGTGCAACATAGGAGAACTGCTACATCATATGAATTTTCAGTCATTTTAGAGTAGGCAGAGGTACTTTTATAAGTGATGTGAAAATGCTTGTGTGGGCAAAGATTGTTATGAAAATGTAGTAGTGTGGACTTAGCCAAAGAACTACTGGTGTTACGCATCGGGAAAGAAATCCAAACACAAAGTTACAGACTCAGTCCTCGCCTGTGATCACTTTGTGCGCCTGAGCAGGTCAGCTAATCTCACTGAGCTCCTGGTGCAAATATGAAACGCAAAAAGTTGTAAAAGGCATCTGTGCCCTTAAATTGCATGGGCACGGTGGTCACTCTAGGAATGTGCCGCAATATTTAAACTAAAAAGTTGTTGTTAGAAATATGGAAATATTTGTACTTAACACATTACAGCTGTACAAAGAGGTGTTTCATTTACACCCTGTACACGTGACAATAATGACTCCATGAATAAAACGGATTTATCTGGAGCCCTGACACCCTGGCCCAAACTCTCTGGACATGATGTGTTCTGCAGCGGAAACTGAGGGAGTTCACTGCTTTACAAACATCTTCAACCTCCACAACCATCCTCAGCAGTAATATGTTCTGAGGGTGTGCCTGCTGTGATACCAGACCTTCAGTTCCAATTTCAAGATGCTTATGGAAAAAACATCTTTTATTAAGCACAGGAAAAGCCGTCTCATACTTTGCCTTTTGGCAGACTTCCACCTTTCTTCAGAGTTTACTGTCTCTTTTAGAATAGGAGTCTTTTATGTGAGGGTCAACTGATCAGGTAAAGAAACATTTAAAAACTTGAGTGTGCCACTTCACCTCTCTGGTTGCTTGATTTAGAAATACCCAAACAAAGCCAAGTGCAGCTTTTCAAGTGACCCATGTGGGAGGCAATGACACTCCTGGCTACAAACTGATCATTACCCATTCAGCCATTTTTTTTTTTTTTACCCACTTTGTCTTCTTTAGGATTTCTGGTAGGCAGAGATCATCCCATCCACAACATGTACAAAGCAAGAGTACCAGACTACTACAACAAACTCACAGCAGAGCAAATCTGAGCAGCCAGTCAGCACAATGCCATGTATTTAGATGTTAGAAAAACACAAAGAGAATAGAGACACCTCTCCTCAAGCACTGTGAGAGATGGCAGCAGCACGTGCTACTAAGCGTGACGCATGTAATTGTTATGATGCAGGCAGAACTCATTTTGCATGCAGTTCTCAAGCCATGGGGATTGTCTATGACCATCAATTTATGAACCAAACCTGTCAGTCACACTGACCCCTTATTAAGGAGTTTCCTTCTAACAGTCTCTCTTGCTTTTACAGGTTATCCATATTACAGGACGATTACGGATCAGGATGTCCCTGACCCATGGACGCAACGTCCCTAATCAAATAATGGGCATGGTAGTTGTGGCCCACGCGCTGCCTCCTCCCACAATCAATGAAGTGAGAATCGACTGCCAGATGTTTGTCACTCGAGTAAATATGGACCTCAATATTGTTTACTGTGAAAATAGGTAAGTTGTATGTCTTTTTATTAGGATTTACCATTTCAAGTGTCCTCACTGGACATCATAGAAAATCAGAAAAGGGATACTGTAGGTGATACTGCTGCCTATACGATGAATGGAGATACACTGAAATAAGTTGAAGAAAATGAAAAGGAAGATCAGGGTGAAGACCAGGAGGGAGCAAAGAAGGTTAGGAGTATGCTAAGGTAGTCAGCAGAGGAGTTATGATGTTTGAGACAGAGTGACATTTCTCACGTTACTGAGATTTATTTGTGCAGCCTTCTTGGTTGTCAGTTGAACTAAGACAAGGCATACTAATAGTGTGGGCCAACAACGCAAAGACAAAGGTATAGGAGGCTATCCTAACTGGCCTGAAATGAAGACATGAGGCAACATCTCAAGCCCACTCCGTTCTCGATGGAATACTCCATCCAAAAATAGTTTTCTTCTGTTACTTACCCCGTGCAGTTTGTAGTGATGGCTGAGAAAAAGTTTTAACGTCATGTTTTTATGCAGCATAAAGATAGCAAAGTTTTTGATATAACAGGGGCCAATTGTAACCAACGCTGGAAAAGAGCAAACAGTACCAAAAATGTCTGTGAAAAAATCTCATGTTACTCGTCTTGCATAGTCCACACATTAAGTCTTCCACTCGTGGGCTGACAACGTCCCAAACACATGTATTTTTACTAAAATATTGTGAAATAAACCACTTCCAGGAAATGCTCTCATGAGCAAAAGTGGAACGTGCCCAAGAATTTGAATTTAATTAATTTGAATCAAACCTACATGGCGAAAGTAACTTTAAAAAAATATAACTTTTGGGTGGAGTATTACCTTATAGCACTTATATCAGTTCCACCACTGAGTCAAAGCCATATCCTTTCAGTGATGTATTTATTAATGTAACGTACAGTATATATTAATGGGCAGAACTTCAACCATGTTTGCTGTTATTTTAGCAGCAATATAAAGTGTACTGTATGTATAAAATGCTAGAGAGAGAGATACTGTAGAAAAGAGTAACTTGCAGGGTCCCAAACATTGCTGGGGTGCCAGCACAGACCCCCTGTTTAATTGCGAGGCTACTGAAAAGTCAGTAACATTCAAAGAAATAAACAGGAGAACAGGGGCACTAAAACACAAATAGCTGTTGAGCAGAAATTCCAAAATAAGAAATCTGACTGGGACCTCAAGTGAGACGCCTCCTTCCAGAGAAGTCTGCTTTTATAAACTCCAGATCAGAAGGAGCGGGACGTAAAGGTAATGGAGATGTGGTCAGTCAGACTCCTGGGACATCTTATCTGAACTTTGGAGGACAGAGACAGAACAATTAATGACAATGCCCCTCTCGCCTCAAGGTGATACCACATAAGTGATCAGAGCCTGCAAGGTGACCCTCATGCATGTCAATTGATCAATAGATAGAAAATGATTATCAATCTTTCTATCACACTTAATTCCTGAACTATCCATGGCGGGTGCTGGAGCCTATCCCAGCTAACAGGGGCGCAAGGCAGGGACAATCCCCTGAACACAGCATAAGTCCATCATAGAGATGGACAGATTTTTAATTCCATATTAAAGAACAGAACAGTGACCGCAGTTATACATCAAAATAAATGTACAGTATGAAACAAAACTGAAGATCACTGCAGAAACAAAAAAGAAACTTTTCCAAACAAACTGATTTCTGAAAAGAAGCCCCCATCACCAGTCCATTAATTATTGCTCTCTTATCCACCGTGCACATAACACTTCCCCATCACCTCATATCAATTTAAAAGTGTTCATGTGATCAATAAGTGCATAATATGCTAATTCTATTTTAATCTGCTTTTAACAGAGACCTAAAACATCAGGATAGATGGATGGAAAGATAGATGGACAGACAGACAGATATGAAAGGCACTATATGATAGATAGCATTTTACCCACCACCACCCCTTTAAAGTCTGAGCTCACATTATTTTGGGCACATTATCAGCAGCCTTACTGGTATTGTATATTGGGTACTGGTATGTTATATCTGTTCCCATGAATTAATCTTACATGTGCATTATTTTGCAGCACGGTGGCGCAGTGGGTAGCGCTGCTGCCTCACAGTTAGTAGACCCGGGTTCGCTTGCCAGGTCCTCCCTGCGTGGAGTTTGCATGTTCTCCCCGTGTCTGCGTGGGTTTCCTCCCACAGTCCAAAGACATGCAGGTGAGGTGAATTGGCAATTCTAAATTGTCCCACGTGTGTGTGTGGGCTGGCGCCCTGCCTGGGGTTTGTTTCCTGCCTTGTACCCTGTATTGGCTGGGATTGGCTCCAGCAGACCCCCATGACCCTGTAGTTAGGATGTAGCTGATGTAGGTGATGGATGGATGTGCGTTATTTTCCCCCAGGGATGGTAAGTCATCTGCCTATGGGCTTTTACTCCCAGTGTAGTGACCCCAGCTGAATGTCAGCAGAAAGACTACATAGCAGTTGCTCTGCTGCTCTCCTCCCTGCTAAAATGTTGTCCACACACTCACTCCTTTGTGGATTCAGTCAGGGTTACACCAAAAGGTCTGATTCCTCCAAACAGTCTCAACTAGTGGCCTCTTATATCACTCGGTTGCCTGGTCAGTGGCAGCCTGGGTCTCCCATATGGGGTACAAGGACCCTCTAATGGATGACTTTCGCTATTTCTGTAACCTGTATTGTTTATCAAGACAAGTTGTGCTAAACCCCTGCAACTGGACATAAGTTTTTACTACAGTGGTTCCTATTTAATTTGGCTTCCCACGGCCTCCAGTTTAGTTTTTCTGTTATGACTCCTGGATTCTTTTTGTCATGCATGTTGCATTATGATTTTCTGTAAAAAGGTGCTAGTGGGGTGGATAGGGAGTTGAATAGTATTCCCGTCTTGTTTCACTAAAGCTTTGTCTTTCCCTTGTGCAGAATTAGTGATTACATGGATCTGACTCCTGTAGACATTGTGGGCAAGAGATGCTATCAATTCATTCATGCTGAAGACGTGGAGGGGATCAGACACAGCCATTTAGACCGTGAGTACCTACTACTGCACATTCTTATTGGCTACTGGAGGACAGCTTATTCATGCACCTTGAAAAATGGATTTTGAAACTAAAATCTTATTATGGCAGTAGAGTGAATGGAGCTGTGCTCAAAGAGCAAATTAAATAGGCAGCTGAATTGAAATCATAGTGGAGGAAAAAAAAAAAGAGAGCATAAAATATTAAAGTTGCACTTGTCGCCGCTCACGTTCCACAAGACAAAGTGAGTGTTTGGCATATAAGCCAAGTATGCAGTGCTTAACTCTTTGATACCAGGCTCTTACTGTCCTACAGTACGCTTGTGCTAGTGCCACCTCACCATGTCACTTGCTTTCTGTTGTTACTCTGGGCGTCTTTTAAAAACAGTAGGATGCTTCTCAATGTTACAGATACATTACATTGCCTACCAATCCTGGCCCCTAACCACTGCCTGTCTCTAACTGGGTAACCCTCTCTGTCTCACACACACACACACACACACACACACCTTCATAACCTAATAATTATTGTGTGGTAAGCATACTGGTACAAGAATGGAATGGCTGCAGTCGCATCATCCAGGTGGATACTGCACATAAGCGGTGGTTGAAGTGGCTCCCCACTGTCTATATAAAGTGCTATATAACTAATTCATTACTATTATTATTTTTAACATCTGTAGCCTTCAATACACTGGTTTGTGCACTTGAATAATATTAAAAGAGCTACACTGACAATAATAACACATTTGTTTGTCATGCTAGGATTAGTGTTTTCAAGGGGGAGATCACGATTTTGGAGACTAGAATGTAAGCTAGAAAGCTTAAATGTTTGTAATTTATTGCATTTTATTTCCTGAACACACTGCTTTGTGCACACTTTATTAAGACAGCAACAAAGCTAAATCCAGGTCCACAATCCTTTCTTTGTAAGTCCAAAAATTTGAAGATCAAAAATTCCTTTGGCATTTCTTTTAAGCTGAACATGTACAGTGTCAGTGATGTAAGCTTGTAAACAAATGTGTTCAGCGGCACTTGTTTTGAGCCTCGCTATGTCATAATTTGGAGTCTGGAGTCTCAAGACCTTGACAAGAAAGAGCATGAGGCCTTCTAAAGGCTCCTCAAGTCAGGCCAGGCCAGGCCTCATTTGATGTGAGAAAGGGTCTCGGGATTATTGCTAGTGACTGAAAAGAGCAGGAGATAATAACATTAACTAGACTTGTAGTTGGTGACAGGTAAAAGGTCAGAACCAGGAGAACAAACGATATAGAGCAAACAAAAACCACAAATCAAAGTCAAGGTCAAAAAAGAGAATCACAAAACCTGAAACAAACCTGGTACTTGGCTGAGTTGAAAAGCAAACTAACTGACACTAATAGATTGGTGTTTCTTATCCAACTGAAAGATACTTTATACTTGCACCACAGCCATATTTACACCATGCATCCAGTAGCAGCACTGAAGTGACAAATGGTCATGTGACCTATCAATCATGGTGCATAAATAAACAAAATTAAATACATTATTCTGTGTATTTTATAACATTTTACCTGCCTACAGCAGGCCTCTCCACAAAGGGCTCACTTCCAACTATAATGGGCTGTTGCAACCTACATAATATGTGACAACTGTTAGCTCTTAAAATATCCTAGAAATGTCCCAAAATCTCAAATATGAGTGCAAGACAAAAAATGCCCAGAATTGCAGGGCAGAGTAATAAATGTGGCCATCAATAGACAGAGATCTGTGTCCATTCTACTGATGATTCACCTCCTGCTAGAACCCACCCTCTGAACTTCAATTCTTTTGCTTTGATTTCATTTCAGGGTGTGCTTCATGTTACATGTCTTCTTCTTCTTCTTCTTCTTCTTCTTCTTCTTCTTCTTCTGGCTGCTCCAGTTAGGGATCATCTTTTTCCATCTCTTCCTGTCCTCATCATCTCGCTCTGTTACACCCACCTAATAACCTTTTCCTAATATACCCTCGTACATATCCTGCACCACTCTTACATACTTCTCTGCCACTCCTGACTTCCTCATACAATACCACCGCTCCTCTCAAGGCACTCCGTCATATGCTTTCTCTAAGTCCACAAAGACACAATGCAAATCCTCCTGTCCTTCTCTATATTTCTCCATCAAGGAGTGTACCCACGGGGGAGAGAGTGGTGATTGGACCATATTTCAGTGGACATGTTAGTGAAGGGAACAAAGGGGATGAGGAGGCAATGGGTAGGTATGGTGTCAATAAGAGTGATTAAGAAGGTCAAATGATAGTGGATTTTGCAAAAAGCAAGGACATGGCTGTGGTGAATATGTATTTTCAGAAGAGGGAGTAACACAGGGTGACATACACGAGTGGAGGAAGATGCACACAGGTAGATTATATCCTATGCAAGTGGGTCAGTCTAAAGGAGATTAGAAACCGCAAAGTGGTGGCCGGGGAAAGTGGTGTTAGGCAGCATAGGATGGTGGTCTGTAGGATGACGCTGGATATGGAGAAGAGGAGGAGAGTGAGGGCAGAGCCAAGGATCAAATGGTGGAAGTTGAAAAAAGAAGACTGGAAGGTGAAGTTCAGGTAGAAGGTAAGACAGGCAAGTGAAGAGTTACTAGATAGCTGGGCAACTACAGCAGAAGTGGTATGGGAGACAGATAGAGGGTGCTTGGTGTGTCATCTAGCCAGAGGAAGGAGGTAGTGGGATTGGGAAGTACAGCAGAGTATACAGAGGAAGAGGTTGGCCAAGAACATTAGAATACTCCAAATGAGAACAGGCCATTCACCCCAACAAAGCTTGCCAGTCCTATCCACTTATTTCTTCCAAGAAAACATCAAGTTGAGTTTTGAAAGACCCTAACGTCTTACTGTCTGCCACACTACTTGGTAGCTTATTCCAAGTGTCTATCGTTCTTTGTGGAAGATGTGGTATAGTCATAAAGATGCAGAAAGTAGACAGGAGATAAGGTGTAAAGTGAAGAAAGAATGGGCAAAGGCTAAAGAAAAGGCATACGATGAGTTATATGAGAGGCTGGACACTAAGGAGGGAGAAAAGGACCTGTACCGATTGGACAGACAGAGGTACCGAGCTGGGAAAGATGTCTGGCAGGTTAGGGTGATAAAGGATAAAGATGGAAAAAATAGAAGCGAGGAGGGTGTGTTGAGCAGATGGAAAGAGTACTTTGAGAGGCTGATGAATGAATGGGGAGATAGCGAATCAGCAATGGATTAGCAAGGAGGAAGCAAGGACAGCTATGAAGAGGATGATGAATGGAAAAGCCGTTGGTCCAGATGACATACCTGTGAAACCATGGAGGTGTTTAGGAGAGATGGCAGTGGAGCTTTTAACCAAACTGTTTAATGCAGTCCTGGAAAATGAGAGCATGCCTGAGGGGTGGAGAAGAACTGTACTCGTACCAAGTTTTAAGGGTATCCTTCAATAAAGGCGCGCTTCAAAAAGGCGACCTCAATTGGGTGCAGCGAATAAAGGCAAACGCAACAAAATGATTACAAAAAATGTATTAGATAAAGGCAATGACTGAACGTATAAAAAGGCGAAAGCAAGAATATTAAAACATCCAAGTAATTAATGCATGAACTTCTAACAAACTATTTTAAAGCTCTCTATATTTCGTTGTTTTCTGCTCTTACTCATTGTTGTGTTACACTTGAAGCTGTAGATTATGTGCAATGCCACGTAGATATTTCAGATATTAGCATGTTTCGATCTTCGCCACATCTGGAACATGGTTGTGCGTAGATGGTCTTGACGAATAATCCGTTTTTGGTATGACAGCGAGACGAACATTTTCCAATCCTGTGTTCGGTGCATTTCCAGACGTGTTTCCCGTTGATAGTTTTCTCCTTTCTGAATGTGTAGCCTTCGACTACGAGTAGATCTGCACCTTTGTTGCTCTTCACATATTCCAGAGCCATTTGAACTAAATTATCTACGTAAGCCTTTATTCGCCGCGCCCAATTGAGGTGGCCCTTTTGAAGCTCGCCTTTTTGTGCACGCTCTTATTGAATAGAGCCAGTTGTAAGAATAAGGGAGATGTGTGGAGCTGTAGTAACTATAGAGGGATAAAATTGATGAACCACCATATGAAGTTATAGGAAAGAGTAGTGGAAGCTCAGTGAAGAAGGAAGGTGATGATTCGTGAGCAACAGTATGGTTTCATGCAGGGAAAGATTATTTCATGTTGTATGTAGTGTCACTGAATTAAATACATGAAAAAATAATGAAATACATAAAGAAATAGGCAACAAAAACATTAATTATTTATGATCATGTATAATTTCATTTTTATTTATTTATTCTCGCATATCACAAAACAATTATTTGAGTATTTTATTTTGAATGAAATGTTCCTCCATTGCAGTTGGCCTGCTAGCTGTCAGTCTCTTTCTCTCTATCTTTCACACCACTTAGCACGTTAAACGCAGCTCAGAAGGATGAGATGCAGCCCTATTGTGTTCTCACCCATCTCACCCAATGTGATACACATTATGTCTCCATCTTACTTGCCACGTGTATCTTTTTGTGTTTAGATGGCAAGTGGCTAACTGTCTTTGTTGTAAAACGTTGTTCTGCTCTAAATATGACCGCATTTGGATTGAATCGAGATGCTATGCCTCAGCCCTAGCTTCCTACATGGAGCCAGAGCCCCCCACAAAAGAACTTTACTGTACACGGGACATTGAATTTAAAGCTAATGATGAACATTTACATGTGAAGTGAATTATTTATAAATAAGGAATCTACTATTATATACTAGCTCTACTTACTTGCTGAAGACAAGTAATGGAATAAATTAAAAAAAGATTGCTTTTTGATATCTCAAGCCTTATGTGTACCCCCTGCATTTCTCCTATGGCTTTTCTTTGGTATCCTTGTGTGTGTCTCAACCCCTCTTGCCTCTCTTGATTGTGTGCCCGTAAGTTCTGCTTCTCAGACTCTGTCATGTCAAGGCACCTTGCTCGCCTCCTGTCCACGTTTTGACAACCAGCAATGGTAGATATGCCTTCGTTGCCCACCATGAAATTATCATTCATGCTCCTGCAACTACTTACCATTTTTGAAGGTGACTCAGGTTGTGCCTTCTTAGTTATTCACTTTGTTGTCATTGAAATGCTCCATTTTAACTCCTTTTTTGTAAAAATAAAAGGAATTGTCACATTCAGGAATTGAATTTTGCACCATCAACATAAGCGTATCGTTTTATCATCCCCACTACTGAGGCACCACAGCCAAACTGACCAATCAGATTGCTACGAGGGTCCAGACACAAAGACGGCAGTGTTTTATTATAAAGTAGACTGTCATATTTTACAATACATTTATTTATTTATTTATTTGATTTTGTCAGTATTCCTCCATTGTTGTGCCACCCCCCCACCGCCCGTCACCGCGCTGAGCACATTCAATGCAGTTAGACAGAACGAAATGCAACCCTCTTGTGTTCTCACCCATCTCATTCAATGTGGCACGTACAATTGCTCAGTCTTACTCACTGCATGTATCTTCTCATGTCTAGATGTCATTTTTGTAAAACTCTGCTCTGTTCTAAATCTGGCTGTACTGACTTGGAGCAACATGCTGTGTCTGCCGAGCTCGAGCTCTCTATATGGAGCCTGAGTCAACCGCAAAATAACATTACTGTACAGAGAACACTGTATTTAATGCTACTGATGCTATTTTACATATGAAATTACTAATATTTCTACATAATGTACATAATAATGAATATAGGTTTAACCATGTTTGCTGTAATTTTAGGGGCAATGTAAGGTGCACTTATATGTATTTATTTTAAAAATGGTTAAAGAAAAAGAAAATTGTTTCCCCCAAGGGTGAAATTTGACTTTATACATTAGCTTAATAAATGAATAAAAACATAAATATTACAACAAATGCTAAATCTACTCTATTATCATATACCGTCTCCACCTACCTATCAAAGATAGGTAATAGAAAATTAAATGTAAATAAAATTTAGGTTCGATATCTCTTGCCCTACATGTACCCATAGTGTTCCTTTCATCAGTATCCTCATAGGTTTGCCTGGCGGTTTCTTTCTCAGTCGTGTTCCCGTAAAGCTTGCTTCTCCGACTCTGCCATTTCACTGTGCCTTGCTTGCCTCCTGCCCACTTTTGACCACCACCAATGGTAGACAAGCCCCTTGTTAGTATTTAGCAACCCAATGTTGCTTGGTAAGTTATTTGGGTTGTTGTTGTTGTTGAAATGCTCCATTTTAACTTAAGTCACAATCAGGAATGATGTCAGCCAAACTGACCAATCACATTGCTCAGGGGGACTGGGCACACACACACACACACACACACACAGAGCAGTGTTTTATTACTGTATATAGTAGATTTGGTTAATCTAGAATCAAGATACGGTACCACTGCTTACTTGTATTTTTCACATTCAGAGCACATTACAGCACACTACTTGCTTAAAGATGTAAAGCAATCAGTAAGGATTTAGTGCTGGCATTATAGTGCCTGTGCTGTTTGGTCAAATAAAGTAATAGGACGAGGCACTTAAAAAAATTACATTTTAAGAAGAATCAAAGTCAAGGATGGAATTATTAGGGCTGGGTGCCACCTGATGAAGCCATTTATCATCCTCTTCATACAGCTTAATTCAGGAAAGAGATCAATCAGCGGATATGAATGGCAATGACACTGTGGTGAGACAAGTTTCACATGGTACTCACCAGGCTGAATTCCAGTCCACTGCAGAGCCCTTTCACCCGCACTCTCACTGGGGCCAGTTTAGAGTTGCCAGTAAACCTAATCGGCCGGTCTTCAGGAATGTCACAGAAAAATCCAAAGAGTCACAGGGAGGAACTGTAGACTCCACATGGACGAGGATTAGGAGCAAGAATCGGGCCCAACACATTGGATCTATAAGACACCCAACAGTTATGCCACCTTGCTGCCCACACTACAACTTAATACTTAGGAAATGTTTTAGCCTGCGTTTCTACCAAAGATGTGGCTGCACTAAAACCTGTTACTGATTGCGTCAAGGATGTGACTGCACTATATTCCAACCTACTAACACTTCTAAATAATGAGCATTTCCTCAGAGGCAGGCAGGTTGGGACCTATGGATCGCAATACCTAAAAGCCGCGTGTCACTAACTGCTTGTGAATTGTACCCTCATAGAATTACAAGTCAAAAATTCAAATTTCAGGAAATTTCATTTTCTATTGGCCGCGTGTCTCCCTGTTAAAGTAAACCTGTATCTTGTGCTGACCCTATGCAGTGAAATGACATTAAACAGAGTACCTTCTGCCTTTTCACCTGATCGGCTTAAGCCTCAGCTTGTCCCCAACAGTGATGTGAGAGTTCTCTCTGAAGATCACACCACTTCCTTTCATATCCTGGTCTCTCAGCCCAAAATGTAGTCTTTGGCTGCTTTGGCTAAAGGGGATATGAAAGATAGGTGCCTTGCAGAGGATCCAAGTGATTAAAACAAAGTGAAGGACAAGAGATGGAGGCTCTAAAAAGAGGCTGTGCTGCAGGCATGCCCGAGGCCTGCTGAGGAGAGCTGCAGATGAAAGCCGCCGCATTCCTCTGAGTGGCTCAGAGGGCTGCAGATGCTTCAAAAAATGTGAAAGGCCTTCATTAGCGCTAAATCAATAACAGGAGAAAGTGCTGATTGATTTAATTGCAAAGCAAATGAAGAGGAGTTAAGACAGAATCATGTGACATAGCCTCTTCCCAGCCGTGGAGTGTGCAAATCTCTCCTCCCAAAAAACTCTGCGTCAAGTGGGCTCTTTGGTTTTATTATCATAAAAGTAAAAGAACGCAGGCAAGATATTTCTAGGGTTGTGCCCACAGCAGTGTTATAGACAGTGGTCAAAGCAAACAATAAGGCAGCAAAGTTCATTCCATAATGTAGACAGATTCTGTGAAATGGGAAATGTCAAAAACTTTGATACAGCTATATTTATGTTGTTCTTTATCTTTTATTGAATACAAGTGGTGATATAAAGCTCCTCACTGAGTGCTGGCTCATAGTGATGCAATTAAAAAGCAACATATTTAAACTACAGAAAGCTATGGATTTGTGTAAAACCAAGCAATTACAGACCAATAAATGGAACCTAACAATATCTGTCCATTTACATTATCATTGAGCTCTGGCCAGCTGACAACAGAGGAGAGGAAAACGAAGTCCAGTCAGCAGTGTCAGTGGGGTAAATAAAGCTGTTGGGGTCCACAGTCAGTTAAAACAGACAGTCATATGTTCACAGTCCTGCAGAGACTGGTTACCTACTGGTTACCTACCTTATTCTGGTCATTCTACAGTTAAGTCCTTGCTGGGCTATCTAATAAGATGGCAGAATCTTTGCATCCTTTGATTTAAAAGCCCCCAATATCTTTGATGTCTTTCACTTGGGCAAGAAAACAGCTTGGAAATAGAGTAGTGGCACCAAGTGAGGCAGCAGGAAACTGAGAAGAGAAAGAAAATGAGGAGGGTTATTGATAGGCCATAATTATTTGTAGTACTTATATTTTTATACAAGTAACTAACAAACAGAGATGCAGTATGCACATCTAACCAGCAGCTCTAATCAGGGGATACCACACTGATAAATTTAAAATTGAGTCTGAAGGAGCCTCTCTTATATTAGTAGGCACATCACTCAACTGCTTTTCCCTGTATCTAAAAGTTCAAACTCCCACCATTAGATAGAGTGGACCCTTGACTTACGAACTCAATTCGTTTGCGAGGGCTCGTTGTAACTCAAGTTGGTTGTAAGTCAAGACTATTTTTCCCATAAGAAATAATGGAAATACCCATAATGCACTCCGAACCTCCCACAGCAACAGTTACTTTTCATAATAAAAAAGGGTTGTATAATGCGCATAATTTACTAAAACACCAATAATTTTTCTAATGTACTAACCAAAAAGTTATAAAAAGTGCCTAGCCTACCAGAAAGAACAATTTCGTACTTTACTCACCATTTAAGTTGACATCTTTGGGCTGCAGGAAGGGAGGAGGAGGAGGAGAATGAAACGGAAGGTGGTTATTGTTTAGAAGGAGCCTCCTTATGCAAATCTTTTCCTTGTAAAATTATCGAGATGGTGGATTTCGACATGCTGTACATATTAGCGAGATCGGTCACACGAACACCACTCTCATATTTCCGCACAATTTCCTTCTTCGTTTCGATTGTGATCGCTGTTTCTCAAGTTAATAATGACGGTAGTCGAGCACTCAGTTCAAAGCTGGCCGTGTTGTGAACTGCTGTAATAATACACTCCAAAGCAAGCCGGTGCTGACTCAGCCTGATGACATCATCACGTGCCGCGCCAGCCCGCTAGCTAACATCCCTTAACAATCGCTTTCTTTACCTTCGTTACCAATTATGCGTCTTGCCTGCCATGGTCTTAGTGAATTATATATATATAGATAAATCACTGCACTGACAGAAATTACGTCCTCAAACACTTGTATCTGGGCTCCGACTGACGCTTACGAACGCTCCTGGCTGTTTGTTTCCAATCGCACAAGCGGGTACACGTGACCGCATTCGGGTCGTAACGCAAGATGTTGGTCGTAAGTCAAAACAAAAATTTTGGTCGTAAATCAAGTTGTTCGCACGTCAGGCCGGTCGTATGTCAAGGGTCGACTGTATTTTCTTAACTTTTTGGTCTCTTTAGAAGGCAAGCATCTTGAGATCTTAGCACATGTCTCAGTTTGTATGTAACAATAAGTTCAGAAAGGTAAGCAGGACGCTGGACACATAAAGCTTTATATGCATGAAGGAGGATTTTGAAATCAGTACCTAAGCTTTACAGGAGGCCAGTGTAAAGACCTTAGAACAGGAGCGATGGTCTTACTTTCTAGTTCTTATAAGGTTTCGTCCAGCCGCATTATGAATTAACTGATTACACTATACAGAACAGTATGAACAGACAGTGAATAAAGCATTGCTGTAGTCAATCCTAGTAGAAATGAATGCATAAATGAATTTCTCAGTATATTTCTCAGTAAATTTTCCCAATATTTTCCAATGAGTGTTTTAAAAGGCATAATGTCATCAAAGATAACACCTAAGTTGTGTGCTGGCTCAATCTTCTTGCTGTTAACCCAGAGTGTCTTAGCTCAGAATTCAACGTACAAAAGGTTAATGAATATTCAACTACAACCTTAAATGAGGGACTGAGGACTCGGGTTAAAAGTAGCGTTGGGGTAACAGCTTAGAGCAGCTTCACATCAGGGATCTTCTTTAAGTCATTATCTCTTTGATCTGGTTATGGATGTGTTGACCCATAGGATAAAATACCAACCCCCCTGGTGCATTGTTTAGTGTAGCACCACACCAGAAAAGAGGAAATTGGAAGAACGGACAAAGACTTTGGAAGATAAATTCAAAGAAGGCAGAATATTTGAGGTTTAATGATGATTAGGATTCAGAACAGCCTGCAGGGCGAGCTATTGAAAAGGGTGGATAAATGTAAATAGCTAGGATCAGTGGTAACCTAAGATGGACAACTGGATTCAGTGATAACCCACAGAGTGTAGTGTGGAGGGAACAATTGGAAGGAGGTATCAGGAGTATTGTGTGATTACAGAATTAAGGTGAAAGGTTGGGTTTTTAAGACAATGGTGAGACCAGCAATGATGCATTGAGCCGAGACATGTGCAGTATACTAAAAGAGCACAGGAAAAACGATTGATGTAAAAGAAATGAGAATAATGAGATAGGTATGTGGAGTTACAAAAAAGGACAGAATAAGAAAAGTGGGGGAGATATAGTATCTATGAAAGTATCAATCAATCAACATTTATTTATATAGCACATATTCATACAAAGAAATGTAGCTCAAAGTGCTTTACAAAATAAATAGAAAAATAGAAGACACAATAAAAAATAAACATAAGTCAGCATTAATTAACATAGAATAAGTAAGGTCCGATGGCCAGGGTGGACAGAAAAAACAAAAAAAAAAAAACTCCAAAAGCTGGAGAAAAAAAATAAACTCTGTAGGGGTTCCAGACCACGAGACCACCTGACTAGTCCCCTCTGGGCAATCTACCTAACATAAATCTAACAGTCCTCTTTGGATTTATGGTTATCATGGAAGGACCTGATGATGATGGTCACGTAGACTTCTGGCTTTCAGTCCATCAATGTTGGTGCATCAGGATGCTTTGAGTAGGTGGTGGTGGCACAGGCCGCCACCACAAAGAAACCGGAAAAAGAAACAGAAGAGAGAGTTGGGGTCAGTATGGATTTTGGAGCCACCATGAATAGTTATTATGATGAATTGAACATACAGAGTATCAGGATTAAGATAAAGTGAAGTTAGGAGAAGGCCATGTTACAGTAATGTGTTTTCAGCAGTGTTTTAAAGTGCTCTACTGTATCAGCCTGGTGAATTCCTATTGGCAGGCTATTCCAGATTTTGGGTGCATAACAGCAGAAGGCCGCCTGCCCGCCTCACCACTTCTTTTAAGTTTAGCTTTTGGAATTCTAAGGAGACACTCATTTAAAGATCTGAGGTTACGATTTGGAATATAACGTGTCAGACACTCCGATATATACGATGGAGCGAGATTATTTAAGGCTTTATAAACCATAAGCAGTATTTTAAAGTCAATCCTGAATGACACAGGTAATCAGTGTAGTGACATCAAAACTGGAGTAATGTGTTCAGATTTTCTTTTCCCAGTTAGGATTCTAGCAGCTGCATTCTGCACTCGTTGCAAGTGATAGTAGAGGAAAGTTGGTTGACATGTATGGGCATGTAATGAGGGGAGAGAATGAATATGTGGGCAAAACAGTGATGAGTGAAATAAAAAGTGACAGAAGCCAAAGTGGAAGTTGGATGGATACAGTAAAAGATTTGAAGGAAAATGGTCAGACTGGGATGGGGACGCAGGACAGAGCTACATGGAGTCTGACAGGAAGTCTCTGCAATGTGTGCTGAGAATGGCTAAGAGGGCTATCAGGGTCTCTCTCTCCTCCATTGAGGACATTTCTAAGGACAGATGCAAGAAGAAAGCCCTCTGCATTGTGAGAGACTCCTCACGCCCCTCTCATGTACTATTCAGTCTTTTGCCATCTAGGAGGAGATATCACTCCATAAAATCAAGAATAGCCAGAATGTTCAATAGCTTCTTTCCACAGGCAATAAGACTGCTAAACACTCTCTAACATGCATATAAGCCAGTTTTTATGCACATAATTATTTATTTTAGCCATAGTATTTAATGGACTATTTTACAGAAGTATTGGTTGGACTTTGTGAATTTAGTACTGTTTAGGTTTACTTTATGTTTTTACACTTTTTCTATTCTTGAGTAATGCAATTTCATACCACTGTATTTTAGATGCAGACCCCCGTGACCCTATTCGGATTCAGCGGGTTAGGAAATGGATGGATGGATGTATTTTAGATATGGCTGGAATGACAAATAATTTGAACTTGATTTGGAGAAAGTTGATCAAGCACATCAAACCCACATAGAAGTGGGAAAAGATGAAGATCTTTATAAGCCCCTATCTTCTGCTTTTGAAAGGACCTTACCGAACTCTCGACCATTCCCATGCTGAAAGAACCTCATTTCCACTTAGTCATGACATTGGATTGTAAAAAAAAATCCTACACTGTGGGAGACACATAAGAATCTCATTGTCCTGGATCTAGTCACAGTCATGTGGAGTTTGCCACAGACGTCCTGGCTAAGTTAACTGGTCATTTAAAATTGTTCGCTTTTTTCTTGCCTTGTATCCGGTGCTGCCAAGATAGGCTCTGTCATTCCCTATCCCTAAGTGGGATTAAATCGAGTTTGAGAATGCCATGTTTGTGTACACATGACAAAGTCCTTGAAACTGTAAATACAGTAAATATCGATGAACAAGGAAATTCAAAAATTCACTAACCTGCTGCTGAAAAAAAACTACGAAACATGTTTGACACCTTATGATGTTGTATGCTATTAATGATGCAATATAAAGTAAAGATCTGTGGATTGACTCATGACTCTTACTGCTGCCAAAGGAGCTTCACCAGGTATTGATTTCATTTGTAATTCTTTTTGAAGAATTCTAGCATTGTTCTTTAGTCTTACAAGTGTAGCATGTGTTGAGTTGATTAGTGACACAAAACTCTATTTTACCGCATTTTCAAGAAATGGATGAGGAGCTGAAAACTGTCATATTTTACTCTGTGAAAAATCGGTAAACATCAGAGTTGTGTCTATGATTGTCTAGAAGACTTGACGAGCTGTGTCACTCACTCATTTTTAACCTTGACCACTGTCTGCTTCTTTCTCCTGCTCTGGCCACCACTCCTTGTCACCTTTCCCCCTCATTTGTATCGTCATCATGACTTAGGATGAACCCAATGACTACTTAACAAGTACACCAATTTCTTTCTCTCTTTGTTACGAGTTGTTGAAGAGAGTGTTGTGATTTGTGTTACTCATCTTTTGGGAAGAAGGCAAGCTGGTGGTGGCAGTGTGATGCTCTGGATAATGTTCTGGGATAGCTTGGGTCCTGTCATTCATGTGGATGTGATTTGACACATACCACCCCACCTAAAGATTGTTGCAGACCACATGAACCCCTTCGTGACAAAAGTATTCCCTGACGACGGTGGCCTTTTTCAGCATAAAAATGCATCATGGCATATTGCAAAAAAAATGTTTTGTGGTGTCCATGTCTTGATGACTCGCAGCTATATTGGCAATATGAGGGGTGCCTCCACAATATTAGGCAGGTTGTTTTAATATCATAGCTGATCAGGGTATGTACCTAAGGGGGAAAAGATACACTGCATCTCTCAATCCGAACAGGGTCATTTTGAAAAATGGGAGTCTGGGTGTGCCAAGCTGGGCAGGAACCAAATGCCTCTCAACTCAGTTCCAAGTCCTGAGGGTATAAGAAATTAGAGGGCCATATTTTCAAATCTGTGATATAGATATATATATATATATATATTATAAGGGATGAGCAAGGAAACCATCTATGTAAAGAGGTAGACGTTTAATTACTTTCTATCGAAGAGCAAGATAGGCGGCATAGTGGTGCAGTGGAAGCAATGCTGTCCAACAACAAGGAGGCCGGGGTTCACATCCTGGGCGCTCCATGCATGGAGTTTGCACATTCTCCCCGTGTCCGTGTGGATTTCCTCCAACTGTCCAACTAAACGCAGTGTACATGAATTGTTTTTTCTAAATTGGCCCTAGTGTGTTTTTCTTTGCGAGTGTGTACGCCCTGTGATAGACTGGTGCCCTGCACATTGATTGTGCCCATCTTCCACCCAATGCTTGTTGGGAAAGGCTCCAGCCTGCCACCCCAGGATAAGCGCCTTTGGAAAATGGATTGATGGGAAAGCAAGACAGAAGAAGTAGTATGTGATGAACACTCAACATCACAAGTTTAATGGCCACTTTCAGGGCTTACACCCATACCCCAAGTCCTAAGATCATGGGTGTCATTTAGGGCGAGACCCCTTACTTTCATTTCATACCTTCAAATGCATCTTCTTCGGCATCCCTCTGCACTTTAGTCTGTTTTGCTGCAAATATGCATTGAGCTGGAGTATTAAAACCCAATATGGCACCTACAACTTATCACGGATACCTGAAACAGCGAGTGTGTGCTGCAGCTCAGACAGGTTAACAGAAACGCAGACCATCCGCCTTTTTTCTAATAGTTTTTGGGCTCCACAATTTAAAAAACACTTTATCATCCCTTTTTTGTCTGTGGTTGTTTCTGCTTTTGGAGGGGTGATTAATGTAAATGCATATTAGCAGAAAGGTCCATTTAACAGCTAATTTCTCCAACTTTATTACACCCTTTGGTTGTGCTTCATTTTTAGCTGATGGGGACAAAGACATGCAGGGAAAGTGCGACTTGTTCAAGCTTGCAGTGCTCTCTACTGGCAGCAAGAGTGTAAAGTACAGGGAAGGCATACTCACCACTACAGGTCTATATGGGGCAGTTTATAATAAGTAGATAAGTGATAATATTACTTGCATTGCCAATATAAGCACCGTGTGATTAAACACATCAGAAAAAATATCCCCTTTAAACCATACGTTTGTGTCCCGACTGTCTGTGGGTCAGCAACACTCTAAATGCACTGCACAACTTCAAATGCGTCTTTAGCAGATACAAATACAGTTATAGTTTTCCGTTATAAAATGCAAATTAAATGAGCAATCTGACAACTTCTTCTGATGTGGGGTTTAACAAGGCAAATGTTTTGTACACTTCATGCATTCTTACTAATAATTATTAAGCCATTCTAGAATTCTGCAACTGTTAAGCTTTCATCAAAGCTGCAATTGTGTCGCGGTCAGTCTGGATGTATGAATGGAGTCAAGATTGTTAGGATAAAAACCTGCTTGGATTGTTCAGTAACCGCGACTGGCTGTCCGGTCTCCATATGTGTCGCCTCACATTTTCCTGTGTTTATGAAAGACTGCAGCTTTGGCTGAAAAGAAAAGACATCTGATTTCTGAAAATGTATGCCTGTCTAAAGGCATGTTGCAGTGGCATTATGGTATCTTTCCACTGGTGTTGGCATTAACTCCTTATCCAGTCTTTTTAGAATAAGCACACCATCAATAAACCAATGCATTCAGTGCTGTGCAGTCAGCTATGTAACAGACATACAGTACATCAAGAGTTGGGGGGTTTGTATATGCGGTGGTACGATTACATCCCCATCACACACGGATTACTACAAACAAAAGATATATCACTTCATTTTACTCCGGGCTCTAACCGTTTATCACCTGCACTAGTGCCATTTGACATGAAATGATGGCTGACGTGGACAGCCCAGTGGAGCAGAGGTATCACGCCCACCTCACAGTAAGGAGACCGCAGATTACCTGCACAGAGTTGCCATGTTCTCCCCGTGTCTGCGTGGGTTTCCTCCAGGTACTCTTGATTCCTTCCACAGTCTAAAGACATGCAGGTTAGGTGAATGGGTGATGCTAAATTGACCCAAGTGTGTCTGAGTGTGCGTGTTCATTTGGCAATAGGCTGGCACTCTGTCCAAGGAGTATTGATGGGATAGGCTCCAACTACCCTGGGACCGTGCTTTGGCTAAGTGGATTTGGAAGACAGATGGATGGATGAAAGCAAGAGGAAGGATGACAACACATACTTTGGAGAGAAAGTGTAAAGACAACTTGTCAATCTAAGAGAGAAAGAAAGAATGAACTCGTTCACTAAACAAATATAAAAAGTTCTATGCAGATGTATTGCATTCCCGTCCTGTTTCTTGACACACTTCTACTGAATAATTTGTTGGCCAAAGTTGTCAGTGTTATTTGGTTTGTCATGGAGAGGATGTGCAGCATTGTTCAGAATGGCTCTCAGTTTTGTTTTAATTCGCTCCTTTGCTAAGACCTCCAGGGGGTCCAGCGTGTGTTCCATAACTGAGCCTGCTCTTTTAATTAGCTTGTTGATGTGGTGGGCCTCTCTTGAAGTTACGCTACCAGCCAAACACACTACAGCGTAGGAAACTGAACTGGCCATCTCAGATTTGTAGAAGGTGTCAAGATGTCACCTCCCACATTAAAGGAACACAGCCTGCTAAAGAAAGGGAACAAAAAAAAGAAAAGAAAAGATTCTGCCCTGCCATTTCTTGTACAGTTTCTCTGTGTTCCAAGACCAGTCCAACCTGTCATGGATGTGGACCCCTCCCAAGAACTTGTATTGAGTGCACCACCTCTACATCTATTCCTTGAATAGTGACTGGGTGTAGAAGCTCTCTGGTGTGGTGAAAGTCAATAAACAGTTCCTTAGTTTTCCTGATGTTAAGCTGCAGATCATTCTTTCTGCACCAAGAAACAAAGTTCTCCACCTGACTCCTCTGCTCTATCCCATCCACCTTATCAATACACCCCATATGTGCAGAATCACCTGAAAATGTCTGCAAGTGACATGACCTGCTGTTATATTCATAGACTCAGGTGTACAGAGTGAAGAGAAAAGGAGACAGTCCTGTTCCTTGTGGTGCTCTAGTGTTGCCCATATTTATATCAGAGACACAGTTCCATTATGCTAAGAGTTGTGTCCATCTGTCACAGTTACTCACAAACCTCTGGGGCTAGAACCTTGGTCTTAGTCCTAAGCTTATGGTGTGATATGCGCTGGCAAAGCAAAAAAATGTGTAGTAGCTTAGCTACCTTTACAAAGTTATTGGGGTTCGATTCTTTGTTAGAGCAAACTGCTCGAGAGGTGACATGAGAGAAAGGAAAAGTGACAGAGACAGACAAATTCCTGTGCCAACTGACCTGTGCTCCTGTCCTCACACTAAAGCAATTTGTTATGATCACAAAGTTCACAAAATGCAGTGCAGTGCTAAATGGGGGTGCAAAAAGGAACACCAGGGGCAACAGCTCCCAAGCATTTAGCCAAGCAGGTGACCAAAACGGACGAGCGGGTAAGCCCGAATACAAAACTTCCAAGCAGCTGGCTAATACTATGGCTCATCGGCAGGCCGCACATACTCCACGATGCAGAATGCAAGAGCAACAATAGCACTGAAATGTCCATTTTTGGTTGAGGAGCACTACTTACACAAGTTAGATTGGTGATGTGCTCGCTGTCCGTGGTATTTTTTCATACTGAAAACTAAAGAATGTGTGGCCAACATGTAAATACCCTTGTTCTGTATGAATGACTTGTATTTGAGGACCCGAAGTCTACATGTTTCCTAGCAAATGTGAAATAAACAGCTGAAATACATTGTGCCCATGTCACACTCCCTGCTTATATTGTGTGCTTTTTCTAAATCCAAAGGAGCCATTAATTAACAGCTGGTGAGATGAGCCTTTACTGCTTGTGCTTAGCAGCATTGGCTAAACTTCCATTATTGCTGTATGAGCAAATGATTATACATCTTTATCATTTGTGAATCTTTGGCAACAACAACGTTCCTGCTTTGTCGACTAACAGCTTTGGTCAAATCTTTTGGCTCACCACGCTCATTTGCTTTAAAGCCAATGAAACACCAAACTGGCAAATATGATTTCTTCTTAGCCACCAATTCTTCCATCTGTGCTTTTGTATAATGAGCTTTGCTGTGAACAATGAGGGCACCCTGTGGTCAAACTGAAAATGACAGGAATTACAGAATAGAAATGACGGCTTGCTCAGTTACAAATGGTGATGTCCCAACCCTAGCAAGAACACCATCAACCGGCAGTATTTGACTGATCAGCCCTGTTCTTGACAGATCATTCTGTTGCTCTGTGATGGTTAGAAAAGCTTTGTTATATGCCTTATGAACTTTTTTTTTTCCTTTTTTTCCTTTATTAGTAATGAACAAAGGTCAATGTGTCACAAAGTACTATCGGTGGATCCAGAAAAATGGAGGATATATTTGGATCCAGTCAAGTGCAACGATTGCTATAAATGCCAAGAATGCCAATGAAAAGAACATCATTTGGGTCAACTATGTGCTCAGGTAGGGGGTGCTCAAACTGTGACAGGTGTGGCATGTGACATCAGCTGACTGCAGGGTGAAAAGGGGGGGAAGGGGGTGGTGGAGCCCAACAGACCATCTCACCATTTTCTGATTCCAAAGTTGCGTTGTACATTTTGAACACAGTTATAGCCCTCTGGTCGCATATTCCATGCACTTTCACACATTGCTATCTGGTCAATCAGAGGGTAGCTAAGACTGCACCCTGTGAAGGTTTCCCCCCAAACCCTAAACCCCTAGTCTGAATGATTTGAAGTTGATAGTCAACCTAGACATGACCAATTAGATTCTGGCTGACTAACTCTCTGTGTGTTCTTCTGATCTCACAGCAACCCGGAATACAAAGACACTCCCATGGATATTGCACAGCTTCCCAATCTCCCAGAGAAAGCGTCAGAGTCTTCCGAAACATCAGACTCTGAATCAGAATCCAAGGAAAACTCAGGTAAGGAACGGCATGGTTCTATATGTGGCACACCAGTGCCTCCTTGCTTGCTGGTAGCACAGAGACCTAATGAACTACAGGTTCACACTTGAGGAGCCAAGATGCACAGAACAGTTGAGAGAAAAATGAGAGCCCAAAATACCTTGGGGGGTACACTAGCCAAGTCATGAGGCATTAACCCCTTGGTTACTGGTTAAGTTCCTTCATCTAAAAATGAGACCCCAAAATACCTTGTGGCACTTATAGCTAAGGTACAGGGCATTGACCTTTAAGTTTCTGGTTCAAGTCTACATCCACTCACTGTGCGACCCTCAGCAAATCACAGTAACACTTTAGAATAAGGACAACTTAGGTGGATCTGTTAGTTACTGCTATGCAACAAGACCTCAACAAATGTTTAGTGTGGTCTTAACAAGACTTCTACAGTGTAAACAACCACATTTTAGAACAGTTGTCAGCCTGCAATGTACCCATTAGTCACTTCCTGAAGTGTAATAAGCCTTAAACAAGGGAAGTATGAAGAAGTGAGTGACTAGGAGATGCAGTATAAAAAGTCACGTAACCTGTCTGTGCTCCAATTGTAAATGATGGTTGGAGGCCACTACATTGTTTCCAGATCTTTAGAGGCACGTTGGATGAATGCTTCTTCTAAATATTCATAAGAATACTAATACAGAGGAACCTTGGGTCACGAACGTCTTGGACCACATACAAATCGGCTTAAGACCAAAACGTTTGACAAACTTTTGCATCTGTTCATGACCAAACACTCAGGTGACGAACAAGCCAGTTTCCCCTCTGGTTCGTACGCGCCGATGATTTCCACAAGTGTCCAGTCTCGCCCTGTGCATTCCCTGTGCGTGAGTGAGAGAGAGAAGGCAGATAAAGAATTCACCGGGCTTGTTTTTAAAGAGAATGATTTGGGCTTTGTTTTTAATGAAGACTTTTTTTCTATTGGATTTTAACCTCCACTTCACTTCTGTTTACAGCGATCGGTTCGTAGCGTGCATTGTTGCAATGTGACTTTTCTTGGTTGTTTATTAAATTACAGATTTTTCAAATGTTCATGTTTTTCCCTGTGCTTAAAACTCATTTAAAAAAAAAAGTGTTTACAGCGAGCGGTTCCTAAGGCTGTAGCGTGAATTCTTGCAATGTTACTTTTCTCTGTTCAAGGTTTTCTCAGTGTTATTCAATGTTTTTACATTTAGTTTACTATTACGCTGTGCATTCTATGGTATAATTAACTATTTTTGTGCTTAAAAATCTTTAAAAAATATATTTACATACAGTTCATACGGTCTGGAACGAATTAATTGTATTTACATACAATCCTATGGGGGAAATCACTTCAGGTCACGACCAAATCGGGTTACGACCAGAGTTTTGGACCGAATTATGGTCGAGACCTGAGGTTCCACTGTAATCACTTTGCTGAGATAGGATTTCACTTCGACATCGTTAATCACTATCACTGTGATTCAATGTTTAATAATAAAGTGTGAAAACGTTTTGTAGGCACTGTAGCTATAGCTGTGTATTTGGGCCAATCATAGCCAAGACTGGCATAGCACTTATAGTTCTTCTCCCCATGACCTGAGAAATGGAGAATTGTCTTTGTCAGGTTTGGAAATGACCCCCACATGGCATTTCACTCAACTCTCATTTTTTCTCACAGTTGCTAAGGCCACATTGTCAGCCTACATCCCTATTCTCACTTATGGTCATGAGCTCTGGAGTAGTGAATGAAATGTGAGACATACCTGTAAATACAAGCAACCAAAAGGAAGTTCCTGAGTTCATTCTTCAAGAAAGAGTAAAAACCGCAGCTTCTCAAATTATAACAATACATTTTATGTATATAGCACCTTTCCCATGCTCAAGGCTCAAAATCATGAGGAGACCGCGGTGTTGGTTTGGGTAAGTCGCTAGGATGCCCCGATGTCAAGTGTACCAGGCATTGCCCATTAGTAGAAGACCAAGGACACGCTGGATGGATTAGCTCTCGACAGGCAAGGAAGCTTCTAGGAATTCCCAGGGAGGAACTGTAGGACACTGCTAGGGATAAAGTGGCCTTCACATCTAGCTTGGCATACTGCCACTGCATCCGTCACCAGGAAAGGCAGAATGAAGACGATGAGGAGGACAATGACGTTTAAAAACAATATACTGCCTCCAATAAGCATAGATTGAATTGTGAATTAAACTCTGCTCATAGGAATGAATAATAAATCTCATTACAGCTGCACACATGAGAAGCAATGGCTCCCTCCTGAATATTCTAAACCACCTGCACCACAGCACTGAAAGGCTTTGGCACAGGTTAATTAATTGGATCTACTTCAAATTAATTTTACAAAATGCAGGAAACAAACATCTTAGTTGTTTTTTTTTTTCTTTTCCAAATATTATGGATGCGAATATGAAATAAGACAGAGCAGCAGAGTCCTAGACAGTTAGCTTTGACTATGGCAAGAACAACAGACCCCTGGACTACTAGATTAAGAGTTCAGGTCATTAACAGAACCAAATTAATGGCTGTTTCATAGTCCACACATTACAAACACACATTAGAAAAGTATGCATGGGACCAGTCAATAACTGCTAATAAAACCACTGTGGTCTGTGAAAGTTCTGTTTCAGCTGGACATATGTATATTGATGTGTGTGCATACAAATACCTATAAATACATAGTGATAGTTTTGTAGCGCAAGTGTGAGATATTTCTAGCAATAGCAAGCCTTACTTAATCAAGCTAGGCAGCTTGTTCCTGAACAGAAGACATTTCCCACATTTACTGAGAGGTTAAAATTTCTGTGCAGGATGGGGTTGGGTCAGCTGCTTACTGTAGTCAAGAACTGCGAAAACGTTAGCTACAGAAGCATTCAGTTACTTTGAAAATGTGCCTGCATGTCATTGGCGGCTCTAGGAACAAAGCCTGCCATCAAAGACAATACAATGATGGCTACTCCCCAAATAAACTTTGAAGCTCGTCCATTATACGTGATTACCTCTAAATGCCATTTTTAGAAAATGCCTCCTCCTCTCATCTAAAGTAAGAACACAAATGAAGTTCTGACCTTCACTATCAGCCTCACACTACTCCATCAAGCTTCTTTCAGTTGTTACTATTTTAAGAGTAAAAGCCAGCATTAAAAGATAGTTAAGTATACCCTTCCGTTTGTGCATTATGTTATCTCTGGGCAAGGTAGGTGGTGGAAACTGATTTATTGTTTTCAGCAGAGAACTGCAGTTTTTAATGAACACAAGTCCTGGCGACGCTCTCTCTCAGCTGTCCTTGGAGCATCTGGGAATTCCCCAGGAGGTGCTAGAAGACACTGCTAAAGATAGGGTGGCCTGGTCATCTCGGCTGAGCTCAGCATGTTGCCAGTATGTCCTTCATCAGGATAAGTGCACCATTACACACTGACGTCCACTGCATGCACCCAGTCATAAATTACTCTTACATTTCCATCCTATGGTTAGCAATAGAGATGCAAATAGTTTTAAATGGTTTCACCTTGCAGTGTCAGTAATGGAAAATATTCAATCAGAATCAGTCTCGGAAATATTTACACAAGAAGGTAATTTTATATTAAATCTGAGACTTTCCTTTGATAGTTAATAGTTCAAATGCCAGATTATATGCACTGCCATCTTTTATAAGGGTAGCACAATGACACCAGAGGTCAAAAACCACATGACCAGCAAACGGAACAGTGCCCAAACAAACTGGCACACAAAACAGCCATTGTTCACTGATAACTAGAAAACAAAATGTTACTAAGCTAATGTCAGCAGCACATTCTGAAAATAAATCAAAGAGTAATAATTTACCATAAAAAATGCCAAGTTAGTCATAATATAAAAGGCATAACATAAATACATAAGAAAGGAGCTGATTGATAGAAAAATAGATATATGTGAAAGGCACAACACACAGTGCATCCAGAAAGTATTCACAGCACATCACTTTTTACACACTTTGTTATGTTACAGCCTTATTCCAAAATGGATTAAATTCATTTTTTTCCTCAGAATTCTACACGCAACACCCTATAATGACAACATGAAAAAAGTTTACTTGAGATTTTTGCAAATTTATTAAAAATAAAAAAATTGAGAAAGCACATGTCCATAAGTATTCACAGCCTTTGCCATGAAGCTCCAAATTGAGCTCAGGTGCATCCTGTTTCCACTGATCATCCTTGAGATGTTTCATTGGAGTCCACCTGTGGTCAATTCAGTTGACTGGACCTGATTTGGAAAGGCACACACCTGTCTGTAGAAGGTCCCACAGTTGACAGTTCATGTCAGAGCACAAACCAAGCATGAAGTCAAAGGAATTGTCTGTAGACCTCCGAGACAGGATTGTCTCAAGGCACAAATCTGGGGAAGGTTACAGAAACATTTCTGCTGCTTTGAAGGTCCCAATGAGCACAGTGGCCTCCATCATCCGTAAGTGGAAGAAGTTCGAAACCACCAGGACTCTTCCTAGAGCTGGCCGGCCATCTAAACTGAGCGATCGGGGGAGAAGGGCCTTAGTCAGGGAGGTGACCAAGAACCCGATGGTCACTCTGTCAGAGCTCCAATGGTCCTCTGTGGAGAGAGGAGAACCTTTCAGAAGGACAACCATCTCTGCAGCAATCCACCAATCAGGCCTGTATGGTAGAGTGGCCAGACGGAAGCCACTCCTTAGTAAAAGGCACATGGCAGCCTGCCTGGAGTTTGCCAAAAGGCACCTGAAGGACTCTCAGACCATGAGAAACAAAATTCTCTGGTCTGATGAGACAAAGACAGTGAAGCATGGTGGTGGCAGCATCATGCTGTGGGGATGGAACTGGGAGACTAGTCAGGATAAAGGGAAAGATGACTGCAGCAAAGTACAGAAACATCCTGGATGAAAACCTGCTCCAGAGCGCTCTTGACCACAGACTGGGGCGATGGTTCGACCCTAAACACACAGCCAAGATATCAGAGGAGTGGCTTCAGGACAACTCTGTGAATGACTTTGAGTGGCCCAGCCAGAGCAGAGCCAGACTTGAATCTGATTGAACATCTCTGGAGAGATCTTAAAATGGCTGTGCACCGACGCTTCCCATCCAACCTGATGGAGATTGAGAGGTGCTGCAAAGAGGAATGGGCCAAACTGGCCAAGGATAGGTGTGCCAAGCTTGTGGCATCATTTTCAAAAAGACTTGAGGCTGGAATTGCTGCCAAAGGTGCATCGACAAAGTATTGAGCAAAGGCTGTGAATACTTATGTACATGTGATTTCTCAGTTTTTTTATTTTTAATAAGTTTGCCAAAACCTCAAGTAAACTTTTTTCATGTTGTCATTATGGGGTGTTGTGTGTAGAATTCTGAGGAAAAAAATGAATTTAATCCATTTTGGAATAAGGCTGTAACATAACAAAATGTGGAAAAAGTGATGCGCTGTGAATACTTTCCGGATGTTCTGTAATAGATAGCTAGCTAGATGTGAAAGGCACTACATTAACAGACATATATGAAAGGCACTATATAATAAAAAGATGTGAAAGGCACTGTATGACTGATTGATAGATACACTGAATTTGTATAATATTACAACAATGACCCTATAAACTTATTACATAGCAACTTTCACATCTACAGAAGCTTAATATCTTTTTTTATAGCATCTTTCATATACATCACTGATTATGGTACCAGAGAGTGGTGACACATTGCATATCGAATAGCACATGGCAGTATGAATTTCACAGTAATCTGTACACATGAAAAGAATGACCTATAAATTTATCCTTCACAAAATAAAAATTCTTATTGTGATTATTTTTACTGTCTATCAATGTCTGCTTTTATGAAGAGCCTGTTTTGATTCACACACACAGGAACATAAAATGGTGGACGGCCTGAAAAGCAGGAAATGTCTCCCTATTAGCCTGCCCAAATAAGGCTCACTCCCAGGCAGCCTGGCTGGCTTAGGCCTATACTGGTCCAAATGGGGCTTTGGCTCCTAAAGTGCTAAAATAATGGTAAAGTCCCAAGAAGATATTACAAATTTTGATTTGCTATACTTGTGTTTTTGCATGACTTTTAGAGGTCAGAGCACTGGGTCAGCCGTTATGCAGCACCCGTGGAGCAAGTTTCAGGTTAAGGACCTTACTCACGGGCCCCGCAGAGTAGAATCATTTCTGACAGTGACAGGACTTGAACTGGTAACCTTCCAGATACCAGCATAGATCCTTAGACACAAAGCCAGATTCTGTCCTCCGTAGGGCCACAACTTTTAAAAAGAAAAAAGGACTTCTTGACAAAAATGTAAAAATAACAAAATACTCAAAAATATAATGTAGCAATTCCTTGAAACTAGGATTGGAGAGAAGATTGAAAAGAATAAAGAAGTAGTTGCAGGAAACAGTTTAACAATATAACTAAGTGTAAAGCAATTATGAAAGAAATTAACAAGAACCATTTAAAGTTTGCTATAAACCCCACACTGTCCTGGCCATTAGGGACTCCCTAGGACTTTCTTTCAAATTCTTGCTCCAGCTCACACCGTTTTCACTACATCTTCCACTCACCACCATTGTCTACCATTTCTGTTTATCTGGTCCGATCAAGATACCATCCCCTTTTCATTTCCACTTAGTTCCAATCCTTTACCCCGTGCTGCTCTCCACCTCCATCGCCAGACCCACATTAGCCACCATTCTACATTCTGGCTGAGTTAACAAGGCAAACGTTTTTACCTCAAAGGCAATCCACAGTGACCAGGTCCATCCATCCATCCATTTTCTAACCCGCTGAATCCGAATACAGGGTCACGGGGGTCTGCTGGAGCCAATCCCAGCCAACACAGGGCACAAGGCAGGAACCAATCCTGGGCAGGGTGCCAACCCACCGCAGACAGTGACCAGGTCCCAGTACAAAAGTCCAGTAATTTAAAATCCAAGGACAGACAAAATTACCAGCAAACCCAGAAAATCAAAATAAAGGAAACTCTCCTCCACAAAAGCACACTTGAATAAAAGGCAAGGAACACCCTTTCCCGGCCTGCCTTTATTGGGGGATGGGGTTCCCTGTTCCCTGTTCCCTGTGATGAAGTAATGATGGCCCCGCCTCTAGGGTCCCACCCACAAAATACAAGCAACCTTGGATGGCAAGAATACCCACCAAAAAAAAAAAAAAATGAAATAACAGACCAATAAAAGAAAACTGACTGAGAACACATAATATTGTTATGTGTTTTTAATTATTTGTCTAACTAACATACAGGTTTGTAATTAAAGAATCTAAAATCAAGAAAAACAGACATTAAAAAGAAATTTAAACCTGGCACTAGAATTACCAGAGCCTACGAAAAAACTCGTAGATCAGTCCCACCTTAAAACACTTCACACCTCTCCGTCACGTCTTTTGTCTTCTAAATTTGTGGCTAAGCAGCCTACTATGACATCCCCCACCCCGCACAGTTTTCTCAGCTCAAGTCTGTTTACCTGCATGTCAGTTGCTTGGAGTTGTATAGAGTGAGAAGTCAAGCAAAATCACTTGCATTTCATGTGAGTTCCATGTCTACATAGATCTATGTACACACATTGTTAAAAGAAGAAACGTTTTTCATGTTTTAGTCATAATTGACAAAATGTAGACATGAAGTTTATAATGTGCGAAGCCTGAAGTCCAAATATGAAAGAAACAGTTCACAAAAAGTACAAATATAATAGAACAAGTGCACTTTTATTCAAAAATATAACTACAGAAAAACAACCTGCATCAGAGTGCGATATTGACACACATTTGCTAAGAGCGCTGTGGTGGCGCAACAGTATCAGCTCTTGACTGGTAGTCTGAACTTTACGGGTTCGATTCCAGATGAGTCGGTTTTGAAAAGTGAGCTGCACGTATTCTTACGATTTTAAAATAAAAACATACATTTGATTCCAGTCTGTAACAGCCAGTGTAATTTATGATACTTGTAAAGCTTTTTTTTTTATTCTGTTATTCTCTCAGCCGCGTTCACGATCCCAACTCAAACCCATCAATCAACACTGCATTTGACACTGCGGTTTTCTCAGACACGCTATAACAGAGGCAACTCAAATCATGATGACTGTTCTACATCGGATCAAGAATGCACTGTTGCCATCGCTGTACTTTGTATATGTACATGGGAACCTCTGCACTCGTGACTTAACACTGTAGGAAGTAAGTCAATAAATAATATCTATATAGTAATAACAGTAATTTTATTATTATATAGCAGCTTCACTGTCTGCCTATCATATAGTGCCTTTCCTTCCTATCTATCTATATATCTATCCCCTTAGCTGTTTTTTTATTTATCTATTATACAGTGCCCTATGGGGTACCAAACAGGCATTTACAATGATTTTCGGAATATATAAAGTCATTTCTGAATAAATAAAGTCGTCATCAGAATATATAAAGTCATTACCGAATATATAAAGTCAGCGTCGGAATATATAACCTCATTTCTGAATATATAAATTAACTTCAGATTATATTGATATTGATTGAAACGACTCAGGCACATTTTTAGCAAACTCAGTGAGTTCCTAATACAACGTAATGAACTAAGTTAACAAAAACATCTTCAGCAAAATATATAAAAAAACCCACTGTTCAGTTATCCATCCATCCATTTTCTAACCCGCTGAATCCGAATACTGGGTCACGGGGGTCTGCTGGAGCCAATCCCAGCCAACACAGGGCACAAGGCAGGAACCAATCCTGGGCAGGGTGCCAACCCACCGCAGGACACACAAACACACCCACACACCAAGCACACATGAGGGCCAATTTAGAATCAGCAATCCACCTAACCTGCATGTCTTTGGATTGTGGGAGGAAACCGGAGCGCCCGGAGGAAACCCACACAGACAACATGCAAACTACACGCAGGGAGGACCCAGGAAGTGAACCCGGGTCTCCTAACTGCGAGGCAGCAGCGCTACCACTGCGCCACCGTGCCGCCCTTTTCATTCAAAATGATGTATGTGCCCAGCATTTTGAACACTATATTTATTTATTCTTTTTGTATGGGCACAATTTTGGACAAACCTCACTAGCCCGATTGACTCCGAGTGGCTTCTGTCAAAGTTTACCTTTCACTAGTACGAGCGAAATGACAAGCACGGAAATTTTATATATTCAAGTTTTGACTTTATATATTCCGACGCTGACTTTATATATTCAGGAATGACTTTATATATTCCAAAAATCATTGTAATTGCCTGTTTGGTACCCCATAGGGCACTGTATAATAGATATATAAAAAACTGCTAAGGGGATAGATATATAGATAGATAGGAAGTAAAGGCACTATATGATAGGCAGACAGGGAAGCTGCTATATAATAATAAAATTACTGTTATTACTATATATATATATATATATATATATAGACAGGGAGTTCAGGCAGGCAGAACAGCGAAGGATAAAAAAATAATAAATTTTCTCCCCAGTGGGAAATCAAACTCGGGTCTCTGAGGTACGGCAAGTCTGCTGCGCTCTGAGTGACGGAATCTTACCGGTACACCACGGAAGCTGTTGTGACATTCTTGGACCTTTTGTGAAAGTGTTTATTTGATCTTTGGCCTTCAGGCTTCACACATTTTATAGTTTATGCCTACATTTTGTAACATTTATTACTAAAATATGAAAAAGTTTCTGTTTTAACAATGTGTTCACACAGATTACTGTAGAAACAGAACACACATGAAATACGTGTGTTCCGAACAACGATCTATTATTTCCAGTCTAAAACTCCACTTCACTCCCAGATAATCAATCAAGGCCTGAGCTGGGAGAAGTCTGTGCCCGTTCTAAGTCGGTGGGGGGACGGAATAGCCGGCTGCTTGCAGCTTGTGTTTATCAGCACATGCTGATGAATAAAAGATACTGAACAAAAGACGCTGGCGGAGAGGTGCGAACGGTTTTAAGAAACAATTTAAGGTGAGACGGATCTACAAGTTTTTTCATAGGCTCTGGTAATTCTAGTGTAAAATACAGGTCTGTGAAGTCACCGTTGGAGTTGTGGAGTCGGAAAGCAGTTATTGGGTTACTGGAGTTGAAGCTGGTAACAACATTCCAACTCTGAGTAAATGTAAATTACAATGTTTCAAAACTTTCAATTTCACATTCGAGGGGGTACCCAAAAATAACTGGAAGTAAAAATTATTAAAACAAAGTACTCTCCATGTGAATGAATGCACTCGTCCCAACAGTTTTTCCACTGATGTAAACATTTTTGGAATTGTTGAAGAGGAATGTTGTCCAAGGCCTGCAGCCATTGTTCTTTGACTTCCTCCATGATACAAAAACACTTTCCTTTGAGTTCTTTTTTTCATATGCGGGAACAAGAAAGTTTGCATGGAGCAAAGATCAGGCGAATAGGGAAGGTGGCAAGAACTCCAAGATACACAATTCAATTCAGAAATCTCTTCCATAGTTTAATGACGATCTTCATAAATTGCAGTACAAACTTTTTCAAGATTTTCATCATTCCAAACTGTGGAAGGTCGGCCAGAACTTGGTTGCTCTTCAAGTGACATTTCCCCTCGTTTGAAATGCGAAACCCACTCATAGACCTGCGTTTTACTTAAAGCTTCCTCTTTAAAAGCAGTTTTAAGCATCACTACAGTTTCAGCAGCTGATTTCCCTAATAGAAAACAAAATTTAATGCAGACTCGCTGTTCTTTATGATCACCCATCACAAAAATCGCAGAACACGTTTAATAAGCACCAAGAAAAACCGACACGGAATGGCATACGAACAATACACAGCAATATTTTTCCCATATTTCTTCCATAGTAGCAAATTTTCTTCCCTTCAGTCACAATTTTAATTTCAGTAACAAACAGAAGTTGTGGGGAGAGAAATCTGGCAAATATAGGGGGTGTAAAGTAACCACCACATTGTTTTGGGTCAAAAACGCATTGATAGTGCAGTGTGAGCTGTCCTGATGCAAAATCTAGTTTTGGGTATGCCGCTTTTCCAGATATTTTTCCTGATACTTACTGTAGATTTCTCAGCATGTCAATGTAAAGTCGTTTTTTACAGATTGTTAATAAGTAAGTCCAAAAATACAGAAAAACACAATCATCAATGTCTCTAGAAAATCTTCCATGGTAGCTTGAAGGGAGAAAAAAAAAACAACAAAATCGCTTAAGGGACATGCGAGATTGTAGAATAAATGCCAGAAATACGCACTTATTCAACTCGGCTCAATTCCATTCAGCACACACATTCACCAGACTTGTAGGCAAAAGATACCTAGCAGCATATTTGTGAACTACTGTATCTACTCGTGTTTAAGTTCTTCCGTGGATAATTCGGGACTTGATTTTACAGTATAATTTCTAGTATTTTATAATGTCGCTCGTATAAGTCGAATGCGAAAACTCACGCTATTGGTACAAGGGATTGTGATATGCTAACACCCACCTGGGAGAGTAACCACGGGGCACACTGCCTTTTGCCCTAACTATTCCGAAGCGACATTGGCACTGATTTGTATTTATTGTACCTCACACCCTCATACACGTTTATCTACAATGGAGCATTCGATCAGAAGAAAATATGAAGCTGGTTTGAAATTAAATGTCATTGAAGTAGCAAAAGAAATTGGTAACTGAGCTGCTGCAACAAAATTCGACGTCTGAGAAGCTGATGTGAGATTGGAGGAGGGAAAAAATAATAATTAAAAGTGTTGCATTTTTGAACGGGCATACAAGTCGTGGTCTGATTTTATGATCGATTTTTCAGATTTCAAGATCTGACTGAGACGCGAGTATATACAGTAGATCCTACCCCCACACTATAGACTGATTCCAGACATTTTTGCATCCCCCCTCATAAAATGGATGCCTACAGTTACATGTGCCAAGAATTCCTAAAGCTAAGGAAATGTTTCTTTCCCTAAATTAGACAAGGTGCAAATATTTAGGTCAAAAGAGTTTTCTGTAACTCTCATTATGAACAAATTCAGAATAGGGACAACTGTTAAACCCTGAATAAAACGTTAGACTTACAATTCCCCTTCATGATGCATTTTCTTGTTGTAGCTCTTTATCTATTCTTAATTGTGCTTCATTTTTTGCTGTTTGTTTTCTATTTAGAGGACAATGAAAACTCCAAGTCTGATGGAAAGGGGCATCAATCAGAAAACAGTGAAGACCCCGAGTCTGACAGCAAAAAGCAGCCTGACAACCAGTCAGACAACGAAATGAACTGCAATGACGATGGGAACAGCTCCAGCAACCAGGAGAGCCGGGACAGCGAAGACAGCTTTGAGCATTCAGATTTTGAAAGCAACAAGATGACAGAGGAAGATGGTTTTGGCACTCTGGGAGCCATGCAAATCAAGGTAGAACGCTATGTGGAAGGAGACTCGGCGCTGCGGCTACACAGCCGCGAATCGGTGACCTCAGACAGTGCCAAGGACTCTGACAGCATGGGAGAAGCCGGCACACCGTCTTCCAGTAAGCACCAGAAGAGGAAGAAGAGGAGGAAAAAACAGAAGGGCAGTAGAACGACAAGGCGTAGGCTCTCCAGTACATCAAGCCCCAATGGGCTGGACCCCGCTTTAGTAGACCAGCCCCAGCTGCTCTCCTCACCAAACAGTGCCTCAGTGCTCAAAATCAAAACTGAAATCTCAGAGCCCATCAACTTTGACAATGATAGCAGTATTTGGAACTATCCTCCCAATCGGGAGATCTCAAGGAACGAATCCCCCTATAGCATGACCAAGCCTCCTGGCTCTGATCATTTCCCATCTCCACAAACCAGCAGCAGCAGTTTACATGTCGCCATTCCCGACTCTGTCCTTACCCCACCGGGGGCAGAGGCCTCTGGAAGCCGCAAGACTCCGTTCAACGGCAGCAGCACTGCGTCCTCCTCTAGCACCTCCTCCAGTCTTGCACCCGTCTCCTCAGACCCTCTGTCCCCGCCACTTTCAGCTTCTCCTCGCGACAAACAGCAGGGAACTCCAAGTACTTCCAGCTCTTTGCTGTATGCTGGGGACCTGGAGGCCCTTCAAAGGTTACAAGCTGGCAATGTGGTACTTCCATTAGTTCACAGGGTAACAGGGACCCTTGCCGCCACCAGCACTGCCGCCCAAAGGGTCTATACCACTGGCACCATCCGTTACGCCCCAGCTGAAGTAACCTTAGCAATGCAGGGCAATCTCTTGCCAAATGCCCATGCGGTTAACTTTGTGGATGTCAACAGCTCCAGCTTTGGACTTGATCCCAAGACTCCCATGGAGATGCTCTACCACCACGTTCATCGGCTTAACATGTCTGGGCCATTTGGTGGCGCCGTCAGCGCATCCAGCCTGACACAAATGCCGGCAGGGAATGTCTTTACCACAGCAGAGGGACTCTTTTCAACTCTTCCATTCCCTGTGTACAGCAATGGAATCCACACCACACAGACCCTGGAGCGGAAAGAAGACTAAAAAAAAAAAGAAAAAAAAAGAAAAACACTGAGACCATATTACTGTGTTCACTGTCAGAGACTCCGAGGCGTACGACTGTGTCGTTTCATTTGGAATAAGAAAAAAAAAACACTTAAGTCTAGCACTTTGAACCTGAGCAAGTTGGCTCATGTTGTGGAATTGTCCTCGTGTCTCTTTCACTTTCCCTCCCTCTCTTGTATTTCTCATCATGTCTTCTCTCTGTCCACTAAACTTAATTATTCTTTCATGGAAAGAGTTGACTTTTTTTGCCTTCAGAGTGTCAAGAGTGCAGACTCCTGCTCTTTTGTCATCTTCTAGAAAGAGAAAAAACAATGGCCATTTTTATTGTTTGTATTTTGTGTCTGCATCTTTACAAAGATGCCTTCCATTTGTAGACGTCTACTGTAAGGATGCGATTTTTTCAGTAAGTCAAACCTGACACTTCTTATGTTTCTTGATGTGATCAAGGCTGAAGGAGAAAGGAAAAAAGAGAAAGAAAGAACTAGAGAAAGAAAGAAATAGAGAGTGCACCCTGTTTAACTAAGTTAAACCCGAGGGGCTCTTCAATTCTGAGGCGATTTGCTTCAGTTGATTGTTTGTTCATTTTTTTGTTTGTTTTTTTTCCAGAGAGTTTTGGGGTTGGGTGGGTTTCGCACTTTCCTGCGGAATTTTAAAGCCAACAGCTCCTTTCTTTAAAATCCTTACTTCCATGAAAGTAAAGCAATTTGAGTTCATTCCTGGCCTGGAAAAAGAACAATAGGAATAGCTTACTGCAACACTTAACATTTCTCCTTTTTGAAAATCATGGTGCTACCATTTAATAACCTCCGTCTCCATGACTGGAAAGCATTTTGTTAAACATTATTAAAAAAAAAAAAAGTTGTTGAAAAAAGGCGGTTGTTTTATAGTGGGTCACCGCTGCAGCTTGTCCATCTTAGGAAAGCTAAAAATGAAAAAGGCACGGTGGTGGTGGTGGTGGTGGTGGTGGTGGCGGCGGCGCAGTGCTTAGCACTGCTGCCTCACAGGTCCAGTGTCCAGGTTTTAAATCTTGCACCTGGCTGTCGTCTGTGTGGAGCTTGCACATTCTCCTCGTGTCCTTGTGGGTCCCCTGGTTTTCCTCTCACATGCCCAAACGTGTGTGTTGTAGGAGGATTGGACCAGTTTAAGTGCGCTTGGGTGTGCTGTGTGGCGGATTGGCAAATCCCCCCTCCTCTTCCAGGGTTATTTCCTGCTTTGCACCCAGTGCTGCCAGGTTAGCTATAAGCCACCTGAACCCTGAATTGGATTAAAAGATACGAGGCTGAGGGTTAATATGTACCTGCTCTGCAATGGACTGGCATCCCTCCAGGGCTGTTTCCTGCCTTGCGCCAAGTGCAGCCGGGATAGGCTCCGGGCAACCCCGCAACCCTAAATTGGATTAAGCGGGCTTGAGAATGTATGTATGTATAAAAAAAAAAAATAAATAAAAAAGGATTTTGCTTCAAAACCTTACTTTACCTCTGAATTAACAATCAAGTTAACTTACTTCAGGAGTCCTGCAGCCTTTAGGAAATTCTAAGACTTGGATGACAATGGATTTGGATGCAATGGGTTGTTGATTATTTTTCCCTCTGTATAACTGAGGCTAATGTTCAATATGAATCTCTGAAGAAAGGACACGGCTGTCTTAAAGGTTTTTAATTCTAATTATGTATTATTTAATAGATTCTTTATGGTTGGCATCCACTTTAAGTAATGTTATTGAATTAATTGTTCTTGGAGGTTTCTGACTAGATGTATCAGGTTGTAACAGGTACATGCAATTAATAAGGCAAAAAAAATGCATTTTAAATGAAAAAAAAAAAAAAGTGTTCACATTTATAATTTTCTCTATATTGCCAAAATATTATAGCAGAAAGATATATATATAAATGTCACGAGCCAGTGTTAAAAACACAGTTGGGGTTGGTTTAAAAAAAAAATGAAAGAAAAAGAAAAAAAAACAAACCAAACCTTCCACTCCATCTTTTGGCAGCCGTTCATAAAAGGTATCTAATAACAAACGTGAGATCTGTAATGTGTACAATGTGTAAGTGTCCTTGGCTGTCAGTCTCATGGCAATTTCCGTGTTTGTTACTATATGCAGTATATACTGAGCTGATGTAGCTGTTTTGTCCTTTGTCTTCTCTGTGCTTAATCTCTAGTCCGGGGTAGAGTTGCTCTCGCCCTGCGCAGTCAGTCCTAGTGAAGCAGTGATTCTTGGGGGTTAGTGGTTTTTGTGTGGTGGCCTTCCTCTGTAGTGTCACCTTTTGCTGCATCTTTTGTCTGTATCCCTTTCTGTTTCAGCTATCGCTTTGCTGTTGTGTAGTCGACAGACCTCATCTTGTCAGAGATAAAAAAAAAAGACTCTGGAACTAACTCAAGGTTTATGGAGCCATTCTTTCTTTTCTCATTGGAAGAATTCTGGGTACAACTCCAGCTTCCAGCTTGCAACAAATTTCTACTTTTCACAACAAATTTGAAAGAAAAAAAAATATATCTGAAAATATTAATAATAAAAAAAAAAAAAAAAAATAGTGCTTAGATGTATGTAACAGACTGATACCATAAAGCCTCAGTTGTAAAAACATTCCCAGAGTCCCTTGTGCTTACTTTGTACGCATTGGGTGTATTTCATTGGTTTCCACCAAACTCGTTGACATAGCAGATCACACAGCAAGCAAGACAGGTTTAAAACACACACACACACACACACACACACACGTAATTTAAATGTTTCTTAAAGAAATAAAGTTTCAGACTATAAATCTATTTTTATAGATGTTTTGGAAATGCATGTTTATTACTTTACTTGATGTTGCTCAGTCCAGTGGTTTTGTCACTCTGTGTCTTTTTTGGTCTGTCTCCCCCAGCTGAGCCTCTTGAAACAATGTCAGCAAATTGAAAAAACACTGGATCTGGCTTGAACAGGGTCAAAACAGGACCTGAAACGGATCTGTTGTGGAGTTCCAAGTCCTCAAACGTTTAAGTTGCTTGAGATTATTTTATGAGGTTTCATTTTGTAAATTTCACCTGTCGCCTATGCAACATATTAAGCAGCCTGAAGGGGTCGTGCCAATCGAAAAGCAACAGCAAGAGTTTTCAATTCGAGACAAGTGGCCGGAGGACTTGATGTTAGTTTGTTAGACTGATCGTGCAAGTCATTTCAATGTTACACGAGGGGGATGTTCACAGACATCACGTATCATCCCATATAATGAAATGTCCGATTATCAAATGTCACAGAAGCAGTACCAAGTGTATATAAACCAATAGCTTCAAGAACAAAACGAATATCCGACCCATGAAATACACCATACCCACATACTGGAATTATAAGGAATGAACGACTCAGGCTGATGCATAAAGCTACGGCAGAGATAAGCAGAGCACCTTGTGTTAATACAGTGCAACCACCCAAGCATTGTTTCATAAAAATCTTAACATGAGAAGATAAAAACAGTGAGCAAGAGATAACCGAGAGGTAGACATCCCACTGTTACTCACACCGTCTCACACTGCAGCAAGCGAGACAGACTGAGTAAGAGACGCCTCTCTGGCCTCACATGAAGCAACAAAACAGCATCAGCACCCGGCTGACCAATTTCAAGTTTGACATTCTTTACCTTTTTATGTTCTGTAGTCAGCAACCTTCAACACAGCAGGGTGAAGAAATGGAAGGGTGTGACTGCATACATGCAGGGGAATCCATCGCTTTGTATATCATTTCCTACCATAGAGTGTTGTGAGGAGGCACAGATTGTCAGATGAGGGTGCAGGCTGGGAGACAATTGTCATATGCAATTGTAACGTGAAGCTGCTGAGAGGCGAGGACTATTCCATTTGTGGTCGGTGCAAGATAGAAACCTACACAGTGGAGAAGACGACATACAAGTCCTGCCATAAATAAGTGAAATCAGAATCTCGTTCATTCATAACTACGTAGGGAAAGTGGGGATGACTAGGAAGCCCACAGAAGCAGATGGAGAGCATCTCAATTCTCCAAAAGAACAATTCCAGTTTAGAGCTGTGAGGCACAAGTGGTACCCACTGTGCCATCAATCCACCTTTTATTCCAGTAGTAGTCCTGCAGGCCCCATTTGTTCCAACCAGATTCTCATTTTACCTCGAATTGATCTCATTTAATCAACTGGCTATTTCTCTCAGTCATTACTTAAAAGAGCACGGCTGTGGTTTGTGTCCGCCTTAATGAACTGCTAAGTGTCTGTCTGTCTGTGTGTCCGTCTGTCTGTCTGTGTGTGTGTCCATTAGGTGGCTGTGTCTCTGTAACTCCAACAGATGCTGCGTCACAAACATTAACTCTGCTTTTATGCACCACATGCCGAGTGGCACACAACGGAGAGATGGATGCATTGTATGGTGCACTGCAAGCACTCACATTGACGTCCATGTTGATTACTTAGATTTCAGTCAATCGTCGATGGGTAGCAAATGTTTTAAGAAATACTGGGATTTTTTCTAAAGCTTTAAGCTCTTAACTCTCCTGTAAAGCTAATATACATTCTCTTTATAGTTTGATTCCTTGATTATGTCCTTAAAAAGACATTTAACAATGACACTGACGATGGAAGTCGCATCTACGACATTTTTAGATCCACCAACATACCCCACAGTAAATATCGCTGATTTGAAAAATAAAATTGTTTTCACTTTAGCTGTTCTTTATAGATTTGAGGTTGCTGAATCCAAATCTGCCAGCAGAACGGCGCTAATGCCATCCATTGTTAAGAGATGAAGATTTAAAATGAAAAGCAAAACTATTTATCTAGTTTAGAAGCCCAAACTTTATCTTGGTCGCTAACTGACACCAAAATGAAGACGCTCGGCTTTCTTCACAAATAAAGTATGCAACCTTTGCTTTGCTGCCAGGTGGATTCCCCACAAACAGACCAAAAACTCTCTTGTTTGTTTGTGTACGCATACAACATATGACACAAAAAGAAGACTTAAAACAAATCAAAAAGTAAAAGTAACAAAAGTTATTAAATTAACAAGTAACTTCGTGGTCTCAATAAATTCTTTTACCATTTGCTTACCTGGTTAAGACAATGGATGAAGACGCCTGACTTTACATATTTCTGTATAAACCATTACAATAACAACTTTCTCTCTTATGAACTTTAAAAAGGCATCTTCCTAACTTTTGAAATATAAATTCCTGGCTATTTTGAAATAATAAGACGACAGAGTAAAAATATGTAGCAAATACTTGATTTTTGGGCCGTTTCCACCTCAATTAACATTAACAATGGCGATCACTGCCATGTTTCACCTCAAATAATATTCAGAGTATGAACAATACACGTCATAAATCAACAGTCATTTTCAAGAAAGCATTTTTCACTGAATTTACGGTAAAGAAGGTCCAATGTCAGAAATGGATTCAGCACATCTAAAGCTATAAAGTACATTATTTATTTTTTCACTGGAGGATTTTGTTCCAGATGAGTGTAAAGCATTAAATCTTTATATAAAAAAAATATATACGTATATATACATACATAAATACTTGGCATATTCTGATAAATACTGACAAAATGTGTTTTTAAAATTCCAACACTAACCCCAAAATAATTAATAATAATGAATTACATTTAAATGGCACCTTTCTCAATATTCAATGTGCTCCACATAAATGGAGATAAAGCTTCAACCACCACCAATGTGTCGCCCCCATGTGGATGATGCCACAGCAGCCATTTTGCACAAGTACAGCCAGCACACATTAGCAATGACGTGGTGACACAGATGGCCGGGGATCCCCTGAGATCTTTTATCACCTGACAGAAGCCTCAAATTATACACCATATTGTCCCTGTCACTGCACTGGGGGCATTGGGATCTACGCCCCCTGCTGGCAACACTGGCACCTCTTGCAATAATAACCCAAACCTTTCCTAGATGACCTCTCACCCAAGTACTGGCCGGGCCCAAATCTGCCAGGCTTCAGATGGATGAGCTCTTCTGGAGTGCAGGTAGTATGGCTGCTGATGCTGAAACTGGCAACTGACAGCTTGGTTAATTAGGTTAGTTCAATTCAAAAGAGAAGTTGGTAGGAACAGAAACCTGGCGCCCCATGGAGTACATGGCGTCTGAGAGCCACTGCTTCGTTCCATCTGCCCGTCTATTTTCTAACTCAGCTCCCCAGCAGTTATCAGGCTCAAGTCCGGAGCTAAGCACGGATCAATCACTGGAGCACACAAACTTCCTAGAGCAGTTTTAATTTGTCCATTAAACTAAGAGGCATGCCTTTTATTTTTTTTTACTACAAAGTGCAAAACACACTCAAACACAAGCATACTAACATATGTGTGCAAGTTTACATATTTAAATGTTTAAATGAAGTCACGGAAACATCGAGAATGTTGGCTTTGTAATATCCCGGCTGCTGATCCTCCGTCATCCCACAGGTTCTTCTCTTACATCTCCAAATAAACGTGCAGGTTAAGGAAACTAGCAGTTGTAAGGTGTCCCTGTTTCTGATGGCAGTGTTAGCTCCGTTCTTTTATATTGCGGCGTTTTAATAAACCTTTATTTAAATAAGTATAAAGTAGAACGGCTTTCTTTTCTAGTCAAATGAGACATCTACTCCTGCTATGTCTGTAGCCAGTGAGTGAGTGTATTAAACTCTCGGCTTTATGCAGAGTGTCGATATTAATGTTTTTCTTAAAAGGACATATGACATTATTAGTTCTTCATAGATTTAGTCAGGAACCGCAGGTAATGGCCTTAAAGCAGAAAATAAAAGGGTGTCTATTGTTGGAGCAACGTTTTGATATTAAGAGAAATTTAAATTTTAATGGTTTTGCAGTTGTGTAACTTTATATTATAGGTTTTGTTTCCGATGGGAGTGTTAGCTCTGTGGAAATATGTTCTTTTATATTGCGGCGTTTTAATAACCCTTTATTTAAATAAGTATAAATTATAACGGCGATATCCCTCTTTTCGGCGATAGGTGGCGACAAAGTCACAGAAAAGCTTAGCTTGTTTAATGCGGCTTACGTTGCTTTAAAATGACAGGGAAGACCAGTCACATTTCATTTTTAACCACAGGGATTCGGTCGTGTAGAAATGGCTTTTTTCTGTCACAACGGAGGTGGCCTTGGAGTCTATAGCTTCCACTCCCACAGGTCTTGTAAGTTTTCTATTTCTTGTTGAAGTTCCCCACATTCAATGATCATATTCTGCAGTTTATGATCCAACTCACGTACTGCAGTTAATAAAAGCCAGCCGATCTCACCGGCTGCTTGTTCCTTTTTTCCCCTGCGCTCCAGCCTGAGCGCCAATACCACCTGTTGGACATTTGAAGGAGTCACTTCTCCCTCTAACTCAGGCCATGCAATGGGGGATGTATAATTATTAAATAACTCAGCCACGGTTGTCCATGACAGTGCGCGCGACCAACCAGGAAATTGGCTGAGCCCACCTCTTCCGCTGTTATCCAAAGCATATGTTTTAAAAATATTATTCATCATAAAATTATGGTTTATGAATATTAATTTTGGGTAATAAATATCGCTACAATCCTGCTCGCAGCGCCAATTATGTTTCCGATGGGAGTGTTAGATCCGTGGAAATATGTTCTTTTATATTGCGGCGTTTTAATAAACCTTTATTTAAATAAGTATAAATTATAACGGCGATATCCCTCTTTTCGGCGATAGGCGGCGACAAAGTCACAGAAAAGCTTAGCTTGTTTAATGCGGCTTACGTTGCTATAAAATGACAGGGAAGACCAGTCACATTTCATCTTTAGCCACGGGATTCGGTCGTGTAGAAATGGCTTTTTTCTGTCACAACGGAGGTGGCCTTGGAGTCTATGTCTTACACTCCCACAGGTCTTCAAAGCTTGTCAAGGTTCCAGCGTTCTTTTATATTGTGTCCACACGACCACATCCATCCATCCATCCATTTCCTAACCCGCTGAATCCGACTTCATGCAAACTTCACGCAGGGAGGACCCGGGAAGCGAACCCTTAAGGGTCTCCTAACTGCGAGGCAGCAGTGCTACCCACTGCGCCACCGTGCCACCCCACGACCACATCCCCCAGTACAATGCCAAACAAGGTAGACAAACTGAGCTAAGCAGCAGACAGTCAGATCATATAACACTTGGGCCTTTCAGGGCTGACCACAGCTGTTCTTGTCTGTCTTTATGCTCTGCCTATCCCAGCACTTCTGAACGTTGACACCCTGTGCTAAAGCTGGCTCAGCTCTTCATGGCATGTTATACAGAAAAAGAATGAAAAATACTTTAAAGAGATCAGTGGCACAATTCTTAATATTATAACAACCTTAGTGTAGCAGTCCCCAGTGTGAGTGTGCGTCTGTCTGTGCCGTGGGATGCACTGATGTCCCAACTAAAGAACGTTGGAAGACCATTTGGTCCGTCAAGCTAATTTTCTTAGCTACTAGCTAAGTGGTCTCAATATGTCATCCAAATCCTTCTCAAAGGTGCTTAAAGATTGTATGTGGCAGCCAATGTAGTCACAATAGCCCCATGCTGCCCTGAAGTGGAGTTAGAAGTTTGAAGATGTATGTACTGTACGTGTATATGCCGGTTGTCATTGTCCTTGCCGTTGGGCACACACGGTGCACGACGCTGTACGAACTCGCCACGTGAACACTTTCACTTCTCCTGGTCTCACTCGACAGAATCGGCCCGTTTTCAAGCTCTCCGCCTCTCCTGCCGTTCCTCACCACTGTCCTGTTGCTTTTCATTGGTGCGGTCCGGCTCGGCCCAAGAGTCCAGTCGATGCTTGAGATCTGCTTAATATGTAGCAGTGACAGCTCGTTGGAATATCCACAGCAGTAGTTTGTCTCTTTCCTTCAAAAAGATCTAAGCAATGAGCTCTAAAAGGAGACGGCGCAGTGGACAGCCTAAGAAATACACCCACATGTGGCAGCCAAAGCAGCGGGAGTGCTGTTTAAATGTTTTCTGTGTTGTGTCAAAATGATTTCTGGTGATTAAAACTAACAAATAATCTCAGCTGCTGTCAAATAAATAGTGTTTCAAATCTCCAACATGAACAAAGCACTCCATTACCTGTGAAGACTGTGTCTGTGTTTTGAACTATTTCTTGTACAATTCTACAGATTCTTTTATGAGGACCTTGGTGCCAAGTAGCTGAAGAAAAGAAAAAAAACAAAACAAAATGGGGAACGGGATTCTCTTAGTATCAATGTTAACAGTGTTACAAAGTCTAAATACGAAACAAATTAAAACATTAAAAAAAAAAGAAACAAAACAAAAAGGCGATGTGGTTTTTAAAACGTATGACTAACTGATGCTAATTCTGAGTGCCTGGCTTATTTTCTAAACATCTTTTTCATTGACCATGGATTATGCTGCAAATCAGAAATGTACATACTTCATTTACAACAGGATTCTTTTATACTTTTGTAGATTTTTCATCAGTTCAAAGAAACATGTCATACATGGTTGCCTTTATGTAACTCGATTTTGATCATCCTGCAGGTGCCATTTTCATAATAAACTTCTCTTGGATTTGTTACTATCTGGCATCATTTATTTTACATCTGATCATCCCGACTGAGTTTCCCACTTGCAGCTGACTACCCTACTGCTTCTTCTTCTTCTTCTTCTTCTTAATTTTCATTTCCTCTTCCTATGAGACGTGGTGGGCAGGCTGCCGTGGCCTCACTTTGACGTACTTGTGTCTACTCTGGACGGACACAAGGTGGCTTTGGGCAGACTCATTTCCATTGGCACCGCTGCCCGTCAGTCCGCTGCCCAATTTGTGTCTGCTGTCATTGCAATGCTGCCTGCTTTTCATGTTTTTGTTAAATTGACGCTTGCTGCTCTTAGCAGTCGTGTTTGTCTGATTTGAGCCTCCTTTGAATGGCTGGCTTCTCAGTGTGCTTGCAGCGTTGGGTGCCGTCCACACCTTTGGGGCTTTAACAGATAAAGGAAGGGGGTGACAGGTGACTCTCTACAGACTCCTCGCCGCTTCCTCGCTATTTTCAAACATATCCAGTTCCATGCAAACATCTGGACGCCGCTGGCCATATTACATATTTTAAGTAAAAGCCGTGCGTACGCCGTTGCCAGAAAACAAGCTAAAACAATCGCATTTATATGAAAAGTTTAATGTACCGTCCTGATTTAGTGTCCTCCACAATGTTTCCCATTTTCCCTTGATTTCCATCTCTGCTCCACAGTTCAAATTGATAAATCGTCCATTTCAGAAGTTTATTTTAAGGGATTTGCAGACGTTTCAGAAGTAAAAAACGCCAACACGTTTTCTACACGGTGCCCCCATTTCAGGGCACCATAACATTTGGGTGTCACAGGTGGTTGTGATTCCTCCGGTGGGTTTCAGGGCTTCATGCGATACCTCAGCCTGCTTCTCCCTTTTTCCAGCCTGTAACTGCCATTGTTCAACATGTGGACAATACGTGTCCCAGTGAATGTCAAAGAGGCCATTTGAGACACCAGTGAACCCTTAGGGTGACCAAACTCAACTGTCTGGAATGTCACTAAGAGGAAGAGGAAGGACTGCATTGGTGAGCTCAGTAGTTAGACCAGGAAGACCTCCACTGCCGATTACAGAAGAATCCTCACTACGGTCAAGAAAAAGCCCCGAGTTTCCTGTCTGACTTCATGAACAGAAACACGGATGCAGAGGCCACTGGGGGGTCAGTTTGTGAAAAAGCCTACAGGATTCTGGGAAAAAAAGATGAAGAAGAACTTACATCGGCGTGATGGCAAAGTGTGGAGTAGAAAACGAGAAGAACTGCCCAAAAGGAGACCACCTCATCTGTTAAACATGGTGGCGGGGGTGTTATGGCTTGGGCATGTATGGCTGCCACCGGCCCTGGCACACCTCTCTTCATCGATGATGGCACAATGAATTGTGAGCTGTGTAGAAACATCTGGTCTGCTCGAGTTCTAGTAAATGTGACACAAACACATCAGACGACACTCCATTCTAAAATAAGATAATGATCCAAACATCTAAAGCTGAAAAATGGAAACTTCTTGAATGTACAAGAGATTCCCTCGAGTGAAATCCAATTGCACGGGCCTTCCATATGCTGAAGAGAAAACTTGAGGGGACAAGCAGGAGCTGAAGATGGCCTGGCAGAACCTCAGCACCTGCTAATGGGTGTGAATTGCAGACGTCAAGATAAGAGACTAAAGTATCCTGACCATGTGCTGTGCGACTGAAATATGTACAAGTCAAGACGTCTGCACGTTAATCGAGTCTGAATTGTTTGATTTGTAAAACTGTGTAACTGAGGAGTAAATCAAGGAAAAATGTGTCCGCTTGTCCAAAACTTTATAAAGATTTGATAAACTAAGCAATTGTAAAAAACAAAGGAGTCAATGTGGCACTTTCAAATGTGTGGGAAGCCTTTTGTAAGTTGGGAGGTCTCTCAGCTCGTTAGGTTCGTTAATGTGATCTGGCGCAGCATGTTGAGTGTTTGTCTGGTCGAGAACTGTCGTTGGGTAGTGCCAGTCGAATCAATTCTTGGACTCTTCAAACAATGAATATGCAACACGCCATCTGACTGCAAGGGACCTTCCGACAAAGAGGTGGCAGTGCGTTGTTCTGCTGAGCAGCGTGACTTCAACAGAGACGAGATTCATGGAGCAGCCAGCAGAAGAAAGACGCAGCAGTGAGCTCATCACAAAATAACAAGAAGCAAGTTGCTGTTGGGGCGGCACGGTGGCGCAGTGGGTAGCGCTGCTGCCTCGCAGTTAGGAGACCCGTCTGGGTTACCGGTTCCTCCCTGCGTGGAGTTTGCATGTCCTCCCCGTGTCTGCGTGGGTTTCCTCCCACAGTCCAAAGACATGCAGGTCAGGTGGACTGGCGATTCTGAATTGGCCCGAGTGTGTGCTTGGTGTGTGTGGTGTGTGTGGTGGGCTGGCACCCTACCCAGGATTGGCTCCTGCCTTGTGCCCTGTGTTGGCTGGGATTGGCTCCAGCAGACCCCCGTGACCCTGTGTTCAGATTCAGCGGGTTAGAAAATGGATGGATGGAAGTTGCTGTTGACAAATAAAGTTAACAGCCAACTCTTTGGCTACAACAACAAAAGGTTTGTTTGGAGACATAGAAGAAGTTTCTGAAGAATACAACACCTTGACAACTGTTAACTGTTTTTATGTGAAGCCACTTTTACATCCAGCAGGAGAGTAAACGTCGTGCAAGGACAGAGGAGAATGGAGTCCACTGACTATCAACAAATCCTCGAGGAGAATGTTTGTCCGGAAACTCAAGCTTGTACAACAGGAAAGCAATCCGTGGAATTCTGAATCTGAAGTCCCTCAAAGAACACAAGGTGAACGTTCTGGAATGGTCAAACCTGGACTTCATGGAAAAGCTGCGGGTCGATGTTACACGTGCTGTGCATACAAGGCAGTCCAGGAATATCTTACAACGTGAAGCTGTCTGCACTGGACAATGTGAGCAGTCATTTCCATTTTCATTAAAAAAGCCATTGGTTTAGTTTGTCTGATGTCAAAGTTAAATTATTATTTTCACTTCAACCATCAAAATATGTACATTTGTCGCAGGGTCCAAACTTTTCAATGGGACTGTAAAGGTTAGCAGCCTAAATAGGGGACATGGTGTACAATCCCAGCACCCCTAAAATGATCCCTCATTATTTGATGTGTTGAGGGCCTTAACCAGCAGGCAAGGCAAACAATAAACTTGATACACCGATAAGGTCAGAGCTTCAGCACACAAGATGGCTAAACAGGAACTGCAATCACAGGCGAAGTTATGAAGGAGCCAGCAGCTCACAGACGGGCACATTTCAACACATCACTCGTGCCACTGGTATGCCAAACATGTTCTACTGTACGTATAATCGAGCGTAACACAGAGAGTGTAAAATAAAAGGCAAAATTACAAATGTGGGCATCAGGCCTGCAAAAAACAACCTGTTTCTAATTAATTAGTTGGTCAAGATTTAAAAAAAAATAAAGTGCTTTTGCAAGAGCAGTTTATTGAAACATGAAGGAGCTTCACTCTTCACTCTTTACTCTCCACTCTTCACTCTCCGCTCTTCACTCTTCACTCTTCACTCTCCGCTCTTTACTCTTTACTCTTTCTTTACTCTTCACTCTTCACTCTTTACTCTTTACTCTTCACTCTCCGCTCTTTACTCTTTACTCTTTCTTTACTCTTCACTCTTCACTCTCCGCTCTTCACTCTTCACTCTTCACTCTCCGCTCTTTACTCTTTACTCTTTCTTTACTCTTCACTCTTCACTCTTTACTCTTTACTCTTTACTCTCCACTCTTCATTCTTTACTCTTTCTTTACTCTTTACTCTTCACTCTTTACTCTCCACTCTTCACTCTTTACTCTTTACTCTTTACTCTTCACTCTTTACTCTTTACTCTTTACTCTCCGCTCTTCATTCTTTACTCTTTCTTTACTCTTTACTCTTCACTCTTCACTCTCCGCTCTTCACTCTTTACTCTTCACTCTTTACTCTCCACTCTTCACTCTTTACTCTTCGCTCTTCACTCTTTCTTTACTCTTCACTCTCCACTCTTTACTCTTTTTACTCTTTACTCTTCACTCTTCACTCTCCTTGATAACATAACCGTATGGGCTAGTTTGATATTCTGAAGGCTGTTTTCAACATCAAGGGACAGAAGGCTGAAACCACTGTGAGGTTCAAGATTTGATTTTATCTGCTAGATGGCAGCAAAGATGTGGAGAAGACTTGTTGGTTTGTATTTCAAGTCCCTTTTTCTTTCCAGTTTAGTATCAAATCGTAGTCCTCGCCATCATCAAGAAATACCCTGCAAAATAATTTCTGCAAATTGTCGTTGACTCAGACCCTTCACTGTCAGACACGGATTTCTTTTGAGGAAACAGAAAAAGTGAGATGTTGAAGGTGCTGCTGGGTTATTCCCTGGTGCAAGTGAGAGCAGGACCTCATTAGCTCAGGGGTCCTCAATCCCAGTCCTGGAGGGCTGCAGTGGCTGCAGGTTTTTGTTCTGACCTGGTTGCTTAATTAGAAAGCAATTCTTGCCAATAAAACACTAACACGCTATGAAATTAAATGAACTCTGCTACAGTATGTCAGCTCTTTCTCACATCCTAGATTTTCTTTCCCTTTCTGTCATGCAAATGATTTGAAGGCTAAAATGGACGAGTAGTTCTCAGTCCTTCACTTTTTTCTCTTCATTTTTCTTCCAAGTATTTCATTAAACCCAATAGTGCAGATAAATACACACAGGTGTCAATGTAAAGAAGCTAAATGGAGAAATGCTGCTCTCTCGTGTCATTTGCATGTTATTGATAATAAGGAGCAATTCAAATAGCTGTTTAAGACAAAATGGGCTCAAAATCACTAAAGTGAAGCACAAGTGTTACTTTAGCAATCAGTGCTTTTTATTAAGCAACTGGGTCGGAGCAAAAACCTGCAGCCACTGCGGCTCTCCAGGACCGTCATTGAGGACCCCTGCGTTAGAACAATTTGGATGAGAACAAGCCATTCAGCCCATCAAAGCGTGCCACAAAATTCTTGCAAAAATACATCAAGTCCAGCTTTCAAGGTCCCTAACGTTTATCACACTACTTGATCACTTATTCCACGTGGCTGTGGTTCACCGTGTGAAGAGAGACTCCTGCAAAACTGAGCCTTAAGTTTCCAGCGGTGTCCCCGTGTTCTGGATGAACTTATTTTTAATGTCATCATCTTGATCCACTGAACCAATTCCCTCATTAATGTATTTAATCTTCTTTTGCTTTCACTGTAAAGGCTCAGCTCTTTTAATCGTTCCTCATAACTCATCCTGTGTAGTCCTGCAATCAGCCAAGATGTTCTTCTCTGGAATTTGTGTAGCACTGCTTTGTGCTTTTTGCACCCTGGAGACAATCAGTGAACACGGTGCTCCAGATGAGGCCTCAGCGATGACTTAGAAAGCTTAATCTCCTGGGACTTGTGCTCCACACATCAAGGCGCTATATAACCGGACATTCTGTGAGCCTTCTTAACGGCTTGTGAACAATGTCTGCCATCAAGTCCAATGTGACTCCTAAATTCTTCTCATGAAGTGGACTTTTGATTTTCCGACCTCCATTGTGTATTCAAACCTCACATTTTGACTTCCTATGTAGAAGACGTTACATTTACTTTTGGTCAAATTTCATGCCCAAGCCCATAAGCTATCCAAGTCTCTCAGTGATGACTCAATGGGTTCTCGATTATCTGCCAATCCACTGAGCTTCATATCGTCTGCAAACTTAAACGGCTTGTTATTTATACTTCTAGGCAAACCATTTATTGTATACTGGCTATGTAGGCCCGTGCTGTAAAAAGCCCAGGGCTCTAGAAACTATTGAAATCATCGGAAAAAAATGGAAATGTGGCAAAGTCAGGTAACTGAAAGGAACTCCTCTGGACATCTCTCTCCTAGGTGTCATTTTGCCGACGTGCTCGTCTCGCGTGTGTAAGAGTTTCTCTGTATTCTCAACAGTTTTACTTTGGCAACAGAGTGGCTTTCTTCTTCCAGCTCGTTAACTTGGGGACGCCTTGCTAGCTCTCTAAACTTCATGCTCAGCCTCACACGTCCAGGCCGGACAGACAGACAGACAGACAGGCAGACAGGCAGGCAGGCAGGCAGACAGACAGACAGACAGACAGACAGACAGACAGACAGACAGGCAGGCAGGCAGACAGGCAGGCAGGCAGACAGACAGACACTTCTACACGTAGACGTTTAGCTTTCTGCTTTCTCGGAGGTGGAGGCCTCACCCCAACTCCATCTCTCACTTCCGGGCCGGTCGGACAGACGCTCACTTCCACTCGTAGACATTTCTATATAACATATTTAAAAAAAACCAACCAGCCGCCCCAGCACTGACCCCTCTGCGTCACCACTCTTAACATCACCTAATTCTGATAAACTTCCTCACAGCCTAACCTCCCAATTCCTCCAATGCATTTCCTTTCCACATCACAGTTGTGTTCCCGTAAGGAGTGAGATCATTTTTACACATCTTGGAGATCGATTTCTTACCAGGTGGAACGACTTCACAATTTTGAGTTTGTTTGATTTTCTTCATCCATTGTAACCAGTACATCCTTTTCTCCTTAAAATGTAATTAACACGATCCTTGGACAAAGCAGAGATACACATAATATACATCAAGGTAACAATAAAGTGTTGGAAGCGATTCTCTTCATTGATTATTATGGAGGACATCAATTAGTTGTTGCAGGCCTACTGCACATTGACATACAGACGTGTGGACGAACGTGAAAGATGTTATCTAATACATCAGCACAGCTGCGGGTTAATATCACAAATACAAATCCATCCATGAAAACATATAAAGGGAATTCAAAAGGTATTCAGATCTCTTCACTTCCCACACACTTTAGTGTTGTACATTTAATTTTAAATTGATAAAGTTGCCATTGTCCTTATCAATAAACAGTTCATCTAGAAAGTATTCACAACGCATCACTTGTTCCACATTTTGTTATGTTACAGCCTTATTCCAAAATGGATTAAGTTCATTTTTTTCCTCAGAATTCTACACACAACACCCCATAATGACAACGTAAAAAATGTTTACTTGAGGTTTTTGCAAATTTATTAAAAATACAAAAACCGAGAAATCCCATGTCCATAAGTATTCACAGCCTGTGCTCAATACTTTGTCGATGCACCTTTGGCAACAATTCCAGCCTCAAGTCTTTTTGAATCTGATGCCACAAGCTTGGCACACCTACCCTTGGCCAGTTTGGCCCATTCCTCTTTGCAGCACCTCTCAAGCTTCATCAGGTTGATGGGAAGCGTCGGTGCTCAGCCATTTTAAGATCTCTCCAGAGATGTTCAATCAGATTCAAGTCTGGGCCACTCAAGGACATTCACAGAGTTGTCCTGAAGCCACTCCTTTGATATCTTGGCTGTGTGCTGAGGGTCGTTGTCCTGCTGAAAGATGAACCGTCGCCCCAGTCTGAGGTCAGGAGTGCTCTGGAGCAGATTTTCATCCAGGATGTCTCAGTACATTGCTGCAGTCATCTTTCCCATTATCCTGACTAGTCTCCCAGTTCCTGATGCTGCCACCACCATGCTTCACTGTAGGGATGGTATTGGCCTGGTGATGAGCGGTGCCTGGTTTCCTCCAAACGTGACTCCTGGCATTCACATCAAAGAGTTCAATCTTTGTCTCATCAGACCAGAAAATTTTGTTTCTCATGGTCTGAGAGTCCTTCAGGTGTTTTTTGGTAAACTCCAGGCAGGCTGCCATGTGCCTTTTACTAAGGAGTGTCTTCCGTCTGACCACTCTACCATACAGGCCTGATTGGGGGATTGCTGCAAAGATGGTTGTCCTTCTGGAAGGTTCTCCTCTCTCCACAGAGGACCTCTGGAGCTCTGACAGAGTGACCATTGGGTTCTTGGTCACCTCCTTGACTAAGGCCCTTCTCCTCCGATTGCTCAATTTAGATGGCCAGTCAGCTCTAGGAAGAGTCCTGGTGGTTTTGAACTTCTTCCACTTACGGATGATGGAGGCCACTGTGCTCATTGGGACCTTCAAAGCAGCAGATATTTTTCTGTAACCTTCCCCAGATTTGTGCCTTGAGACAATCCTGTCTCGGAGGTCTACAGACAATTCCTTTGACTTCATGCTTGGTTTGTGCTCTGACATGAACGGTCAACTGTGGGACCTTCTATAGACAAGTGTGTGCCTTTCAAAATCAGGTCCACTCAACTGAATTGACCACAGGTGGACACCAATGAAGCTGCAGAAACATCTCAAGGATGATCAGGGGAAACGAGATGGACCTGAGCTCAATTTGGAGCTTCATGGCAAAGGCTGTGAATACTTACGTACATGTGATTTCTCAGTTTTTTTATTTTTAATAAATTTGCAAAAACCTCAAGTAAACTTTTTTCACATTGTCATTATGGGGTGTTGTGTGTAGAATTCTGAGGAAACAAATAAATTTAATCCATTTTGGAATAAGGCTGTAACATAACAAAATGTGGAAAAAGTGATGCGCTGTGAATACTTTCCGGATGTGCTGTATGCCCTTCAAATTAAAAAAAATAAATAAATAAATAAAAAATAGATAGTTAGAAATGTATTATTTTATAAATCTAATAAATTTGGCAATGTGAATTTGGATATGAAGTATCATGGAATAATTTCCCTCATGTTTAATTAACATGAAAATTTCAAAAGTATTTGAAGGTGTTTAACACACTTTGCTTGTGCACAAAACTGTAATAATTTATTGAGAAAATAGCCAATGAATGGTTTATGTGTAACTCACAAAGTACTGTTAAGTATCCACAAGAACTTGAAATGCACATTGGAGTATGATCAAGCGAAACGTTTAAACATGAAATATTACAGTATCAGTTATTGATTGTCATAACTACTGTAGATACAAGAACTGATCTCACAAGGACATATGCAGAGCTAAATGTAGAAAATGTGTCAATGAATGTCTGGTCAACTCCCATTCAGACTGTAGAGATTGGCATGAAATTAATTTCCACAAAAAATAAATAAAAAAGAAATTCATTAAAAGTTGTTCTTAATTAGGTGTAATTGATTAGCACATTATTTGCCTTTAGGGGAAACAACGTGAATTTTAAATTTGTCAATTAAAATGAGGAACACAAAACAGCAATATACTGCAGAACTGAATTGTAATACTTTATATTTTGAAACATAAAAAAGCACAATATCATCATCATCATCATCATCATCATACCATGACTTACAGTAAGTATTGTGATGGTGGACTGGACAGACTGGCAGCTCCAAAGACAGACTACTGTTGATCCTTCAAGGGAAGTTAATTTGCTCCAAGAGTAAACTGCGCAGTCACAGCAGACACATCATGAAAACTACACAGAATACAAACAAGATGAACTTGACAGAAGACATGTTGTAGCAGACAGACAACAAGATTTTTTTGGTACTACTTCAGCCTTGAAAGCAACTAAATGACACTGGAAAAAAGAAAATTCCAGTCTCAGGGACCAGCTCTCCTAAATTAACTTCATGCTCAGTCCTCCTGCGGGAACATTGCAGCCATTTTGAAGGTAAAGCTTAGCCAGTTCCCAGTGCTACAGTCCTATAATGAAGTTATTATATCAGTCGATGTTTTACTGAAACACAGAAAGCTCAGGGTCCGGCATTATTTCCCAAATCTGTTCCTGGGCAGCTCTTCTGTGATTCCTGGTTGCAAACAATTTGATAATCGTAGACTAGATTCTGCCAGCAGCCAAACTCCCCAGTTAATTAGATAGATAGATAGATAGATAGATAGATAGATAGATAGATAGATAGATAGAAAGGCACTATATAATAGATAGATAGATAGATAGATAGATGTGAAAGGCACTATATAATAGATAGATAGATAGATAGATGTGAAAGGCACTATATAATAGATAGATAGATAGATAGATAGATAGATAGATGTGAAAGGCACTATATAATAGATAGATAGATAGATAGATAGATACTTTATTAATCCCATTAAAGAGCCAACGCTGGTATTGTCAGAAGCGTCCTTTAGTTCAAGCCAAAAAAAAGGTAGATTAGCATCCCTGAAAGTGTTCATTAACACATCTCTCTGTTGTTCTGTCCATCACTGGTCAGTCATACATCCATTACTGGCGCCATGCACTTCTACATTGTGGGAAAAAGCAGAGCTAGGAAATGAAAGGATAGATTTTTGCTGCTTTTTTGTGCTGTAAATATTTTCAAAGAGGAGCCACTTGATGAAAATACAAAGATGTCAATGACGCTAAGTGACAGGCTACTGCTTGCCACAATAGTACTGGTCTTGTCCTAAAATCGTTACTGTGCTATTCTTAACTGTCATTCACTTCCATCTTAATGGATATGAAAAACGTTTTCACTCTTCTTTACTCAAAGCCATGACAATAGGACACATCTTTGTAAAAGTATACATGAGTGAAACATGATGCCCTCCGTGGCATCTGTAAGTCTACTCTTCAGTCAGCGTGCTAGTGCACTTCTGTTCATATTCATATTCATATTCATATTGTTGACAAATCTTAAGAGACTAAACTGGCAGAAAGGAGGCCGTGACGTCACATCTACGGAGGTTAAAGCAGCTGGCAGCACTGAGACCAAGTATAGATGTGGCATAGAACAATTCAAAGAGTTGAAGGAAATTGATAAATCTACATGGCCTCCACTGCAAAAGAGGTCAACAGCTCTGCTGGGCTATGTAGTCAATACACAGATTCTTCGACTCGGACTCCTCAATTTCTCCTCTACTACTAATTTATTTACTACATTGAATACAAGCACACGACCTACAAGATACAAGGGAGTTCATGAATCAAGAGGCTACTTTTTACAAACTAACCTGTTCAGGTTTAAAGGCCGTAACGATGTTGTTGTGACATACAAACACTGAGCAACATTAAACATAAAGACTAAGCTTACAAAAAAAAAAAGGAATATTTTTCATCAAAAGAAAAAAAAACTTTAATCAAAAAAAAGAATATGAGAATTTGATACATTTTTGTCGACTCCAACTTCAAGTAACCCAATAACTGTTTCCAAGTCCAACTCCACAGCCCTGCATCCCAGCTCGTTAGTCATTTTTAACATAGAATTACAGTGCCGTGTTTAATGGACAGCTTCAGTAAATTCACATCATCATTTCAGAGACTCATCTTTTACAGAACGAGTCGGATACATCAAATATGCAGTGCCTTCAGAAAGTATTCAGTCTCCTTCACCATTTTTCACATTTTATGAGGTTGCAGCCTTATGCTAAAAATCAGATCAATTCATTTTTGCCCTCATCAAATAACATTCAATACCTCAAAACGAAAACAGGATTTCAGACATTTTTGCTAATTTCTTAAAAACAGGAACCTGAAATACTCTGTTGACACAAGTATATCAGACCTTTAACTGAAATACTGGAGTCTTCTTGGGTCTGACACAACAAGCTTCACACACCTAGGATTTGGTGGTTTTCCACTGTTCTTCTCTTCCGATCCTCTCAAGCTCCATCAGGTTCAATGGATACCTTATAGATACCTTGAGTAAGTCGAGTGTAATTGTGGAAAACCATTTAGATCAGCTAATATCACATTATAATGTGACCTTGAGAGATGCTCTGGACACAGTGGCTCCCCTAAAAACAAAAGTGATCAAAGCACATAGAAACTCTCCCTGGTTTAATGAAAACACTCGAGCTCTTAAATTAGAGTGTCGAAAACTGGAGCGCAGATGGAGAACAACAAAGCTACATGTCTTTCAAATTGCATGGACAGAGAGTGTTAATAAATATAAAAAAGCCCTCTTTAAAGCTCGCTCAGAATACTATTCTACATTAATAGATAGCAATAATAAAAATCCTAGGGTACTTTTTAGAGCAGTGGCTAAATTAACAAATGGCAATTCAGATCAACAGTGCAAAATACCAACAGATATTAGCAGTACAGACTTTATGAACTTCTTCAATGAGAAAATTAAAAATATAAGATCCCAGATCTCAGCATCACAGTACAAACCAAATACTAGCTTAGCAGACCCTGCCGCACATTGCATTCAGCACTTTAATAATTTTAATCCTGTAACTCACCAGGAAGTCTTAACTTTAATTACTAAAATGAAGCCCACTACTTGTTCCCTAGATCCAGTGCCAACAAAACTAGTAAAAAGTGCAATGGATGTTCTTGCAGCGCCTATTCTAACCATTATCAATAGTTCATTACTGCATGGCACCGTACCTGATGCACTAAAAGTGTCAGTCATTAAACCTTTACTTAAAAAGTCAGACCTAGACCCACACATACTAAATAACTATAGGCCTATTTCAAATTTACCATTTCTCTCTAAAATACTAGAAAAGTAGTCGCCAGTCAGCTTCAGTCACACCTTACGCATTACAATTTATTTGAGAAATTCCAGTCTGGCTTTCGCACTGGTCATAGTACAGAAACGGCACTAACACGGGTTGTAAATGACATTCTGATATCCTCTGATGAAGGAAATTCCACTGTAATTATGTTGTTGGACTTAAGTGCAGCATTTGACACCATTGACCATTCTATTTTACTGCACAGGCTAGAAAACGATGTTGGGCTTACAGGCCCGTGCTCGCTTGGTTCAGTTCTTATTTATCAAATCGATTCCAGTATGTACAGAAATGTGCTGACAGTACTCCATCATTATACACAGAAGTTCAATATGGTGTCCGCAGGGCTCAGTACTGGGACCTTTACTGTTTTCACTTTACATGCTTCCACTGGGATCTCTCATTAGGAAACATAATGTTAATTTTCACCTGTATGCAGATGACACCCAGTTATACCTTTCATTTAAATCAAATGAAGTTTCTCCGATGTTGTCTTTAATTAGTTGTGTTAGTGAATTAAAGGAATGGATGAATGAGAACTACTTGTCTTTAAATACAGATAAAACAGAGATGTTAATTGTTGGAGGGAATGACGCTGATCACAGCAATATTTTGTCGTCATTTAACTCAGTTGGAATCCCAATTAATTTTACTGAATCAGCCCGCAATCTAGGAGTTATCTTTGACTCTAGCATGTCATTTAAAGCACATATTACAAAGTCGTCCAAAACATGTTTTTCCATCTTAAAAATATTAGGAAATTAAGGCGCTTTCTAAATAAACAGGATTGTGAGAAATTAATTCATGCATTTATCTCTAGTAGGATTGACTACTGCAATGCGGTGTTCACTGGCTGTTCCAACTGTTCTCTTTACAGCCTCCAGTTAATCCAAAATGCGCTGCAAGAATTATTACAAGAACAAGAAAATATGAACACATAACCCAGTTCTTAAATCTTTACACTGGCTCCCAGTTAAGTTTAGGGCAGATTTCAAAATCCTCCTTTTAACATATAAAGCATTAAATGGCCAAGGTCCGCTTACTTGTCTGAACTTATCATGACTTACAAACCTGAGCGCACATTAAGATCTCAAGATGCCGGTCTGCTTAGGATTCCAAGGATTAATAAAATAACAGTGGGAGGTCGAGCTTTTAGTTACAGGGCCCCTAAACTGTGGAATGGTCTTCCTGCTTCCATAAGAGATGCCCCTTCAGTCTCAGCCTTTAAATCCCGGCTGAAGACTCACTACTTCAGTTTAGCATATCCTGACTAGAGCTGCTGATTAACTGTACATACTGCATCTCTGTTGTTAGTCATTAGCACTAAACATAAGTAACATGATAATTATATTTGAATACTAACCCTCACCTATTCTGTTTCTTTTCTCGGTACCCAAATGTGGCCATTGGTGCCACGGCCCACCTGCCAAGTTGTTTGCCTGCCTATGGTAAAGTCATCCCTGATGGAGGATCACAGGAATCATGGGAAAGAGGGGTCCTTTCATCGGAGCAACGTTTCAGCCGTGGCATGGCCAAATGGAGATGCAGCTAGATGGATGAGGTCTCCAGAACTCTATGTTTTATTATGTGATATCATCTACTGTTAAACTGCTATACTTCTAAAATTTTTATTATTATGCTGTCTTAAGGAATTGTTCTGTTCTGTATATTGTATTGTATTGACCCCCTACTTTTGACACCCACTGCACGCCCAACCTACCTGGAAAGGGGTCTCTCTTTGAACTGCCTTTCCTGAGGTTTCTTCCATTTTTTCCCTACAAGGTTTTTTTGGGAGTTTTTCCTTGTCTTCTCAGAGAGTCAAGGCTGGGGGGCCGTCAAGAGGCAGGGCCTGTTAAAGCCCATTGCGGCACTTCCTGTGTGATTTTGGGCTGTACAACAAATAAACTGGATTGTATTGTATTGGAGACTGTTGGTGGACAGCTATTTTCAGGTCTCTTCAGAGAATGGTTCAAATGAGTACAAATCCGGGCTCTGGCTGCACCAGCCAATGAAATCAAAGCTGTCACTAAGCCACTCCTATGTTGTCTTTGATTTGTCCTTTTGGAAGGAGTCTAATGTCCAGACTGCACTGGGACAGGCTTTCATTAAGACTATCTTTATACTTTTCTCCATTCTCAACCCTCATTACTCTCTCCGTCCCAGCTATTGAAAAATAACCCCACAGTATGATGCTGCCACCAGCAGGTATGACCATTGAGTTCTTGTTTGCTTCTCTTACCAAGGACCTTCTTCCACGATTGCCCATTTTGGCCGGGCAGCAAGTGTTGAGGTTGTTCCAAACTTCTTCCATTTATGAATTATGAATTATGCTCATGGGAACTTTCATGGCTGCAGATATTTTTTGCAACCTTCCCCCAAAACTGACCTTCAACAAAATTGTCTCTAAGCCCTGAAGGCATTATGGTTTGTTTTGACCTGGTGGACCTTCTACAGACAGCTTGGGGAGGTCCTTTGCGTGCTAACAAGTTGTAGAAACATCTCAACAATGACCAATAGAATGAGATGCAGCTAACCCTAATTTCAAATGTCATAGCAAAGGGTCAGAATATTGACTGTTGATTGACAAGGGAACAAATAACGGAAATAGTTTTAGGGCAAGGCTGCAAAACAGAAAAATGTTTAAAAAAAACTGAAAACAGTTTTGAAACTTTCTGAATCCACTGTACATATTCAAATATTTTGTGTGTTCCTTATGTTTTCTGGGTGGAACCCCATGAGGAAGGACCACCCTCGGCCTACAATATACATTATGAGCCTGGGAGTGAATCCTTCAGCAGCTCAATGACTTAACATTTGAGGAGAACTCACTACTGAACATATTTTTTTGCATAAGTTTTGTGGTTATATTTCAGCAGAGTTTCTTCCTTGGCTAGTGTTCAAATTCCTTTTTTTTGACCATGTTCGATTATTTTGCTTATGTCAATAATGTTACTTGGGATTAATTACCGTACTAGAACTATTCTGTGTTTTTTTATTAGTGTTGCATATTTTTTAGTTTCTGAATATCTATGTATCTTCTATGTGCCATGTTTTGTGGGTTGTCTCCCAGATGCCGGGCCACCAGTCCATCACCTCAAGAAACTGTGAGGCAGTTCACTGGATACTCTCGTGGTGCTGGCGACTTCTGATATCTTTTGCTTCTCTTGGCATTTATTATTCCGGACTTTGACAATCTGCTCTGTTTTTTCGACTCTCTTTTGGATTTTTGTATCAGCACCATGCTTTCCTATGGGATTGACTATTTCAGACAACTCCTGCTTTTTTTGTTAAGAACAGCTTATTTTCAATAAATGTTTTATTTATGAATATCATGCGTTTGCCCTTTCATTACTAGCCAAGGTCTGACACCCGCAAAGAAAATTCCCTTTAAGACGAATCCTTGTTGCCCATTTTGCAAACTTTTTGCCATTGTCCTTATCCTTTTGATTCTAACAAATAAATATAAGCCTTTATAAAGATTCTGAATTTGACTTGTCTCTAAAATCAGGTTTTTTTATAAACATTCTTTGCATATTTTTTGTTATTTTCTTGAACCTTTAATATTTTGAACTTTGGAAGCCAGATCCCCATTTAAGGTATCGTGTAGCCCTAAGCCCGTCGGCAGAGATTGGACTGTGGCTGCCTACAGTGACTCCTAATGAAGGGAGTGTAGGAAAGGCCACGGCCTGTTGTATGCGTCTTTTAGAATCTTCACACCACTTTGCTATTTTGAGTGCACTTAATTTATGACACTCGTATACAATTCACTTGTCCCTGCTACTGCGGAGTTAGGCTTCATCTTCTACAACCTTATATTGGTTAAGAAAATGAGTGGGTGAACAGTTACCTACCCTTCCACATGGTTTGCTTTGCACAGCAATTATAAGCATGAGAGGTCACCAAACCTGCCAGATTTAACAAAACAGTCCCAGTTCTGAGATATTCAACCCGACCTAACTGAGCACAGCGTTTTTCTCGACAGAAATTCTGACTAGTATGGTTTTCATCTATCTATATAAAGGAGAGTCGGGATCCGAGAGACTGTGTTTGTGTGTTTGTGGAGGGACTGAGAGTTACGGCGGGTGGGGGAGTCACGTGATCATCTCCCCTCCCATTCACGTCATTTCGCTCTGAGCTGAGCTCCGCAGCTCACGCGGTCTTGCCGTTCTTTTTCCTTATTAGTGTTTAGTTCTCTCTCCTTTACTAATTTACTGTTCAGTACACGCGGTACTTACACAGTCACTCATAAAAGGGGAGAAGACTCCGTGCAAGAAATGGGTATTGAAACTACCTTGGAAGACATGCAATCAACGAGGCCATTAAACGGATCTCAAGAGAGGTCTTCGAGGTTGGAAAAAAAAGCGATTGGTTGCCAAAACCAGGCGGTTAAATGAATCTAAAGAAGACAGGATTTCTAGATTGGAAAAACCACAATCCGCTGCCGAAACTAGCCGGTTAAACGTGCTGCGAAGCGCGCCAGGTCTGCTAGTCACTAATAAAAAAAAGATGGCTGCTTAAACTATTACTTTTCTGAAACTTGTCTCAGGGAATTGTTTCATATGCATAATAGAGCTAACTATTTTACATTACAGCACGTAATTAACCATATAATAAGTTGAAAGTAAATTATGTTTCCTGTTGTGTTATACGATTTTGTTCTGTTTGGATTTGAAATTAACATACAAATATTTTTTAAAGTTATACATTTATAGTAAAACTTCAGTAGAAACAATTTTTATCAATATCACATTGAACTTTGATTCTGTTTGGACTTGCATCGTGACAACGCGACGTATAACTGCCCGTGAGTGAATTTCGTTCCTTTCTCTCTAATAAATAAACCGACCTTTTCGAATGTTTGTCTCTCTGATTTGTTAATTGTCTTTGCAAAAGATATTCTAACAGGAAACTGCAAACGTTTTAATATGAATGGCATATCAAGATCTCCTTTGTTGTGTAATGTTATCCCCTGAAGATGGACTACATTGCCTTTCTTGGATACGTCCTTCTTTCAAAAGTAATTCATGTGGAGGAAGACCAGACAGTGTTAACGGTTACAGATATTCTTCGAGATACTGTCAGCTGATGTTCTCCTCTTCTGTATGATCACCACCAACTGCTTCAGCAGAGTCTAATGATATGCTTTTAAACAATTTCCTGTGTAACCGATCGACAATTTTCGCGTTAATTCGTTTGACTTAGTTTCTCTGTGATAGGATAACCCGTGTACTTATTTCTCCTGTTGATAACCCTTTTGGGATGAAATTCTTCAATAAGATGTGGACATACTGTAATACGTCTTCTTTAATCGGCAACTTAAAGTAAGGAAAACGTAAAAATGTATAAGAGCTTAGAGATCAGAAACTGTCTGTCAAAAGCAATCACATGAATGAGAGGTGAGAGGGCCATTGGCGTCGCTGAATACGCTGTGTGCAGAATTATTAGGCAAGTGAGTATTTTGACCATATCATCATTTTTAATGCGTATATTCCAACTCCAAGCTGTATTAACTTGAATGCTTATTGGATTTCAGCACGTCAGGTGATGTGTATTTGTGTAATGAGGGAGGGTGTGGCCTAAGGAGATCAACACCCTATGTCAAGGTGTGCAGAATTATTAGGCAGCTAGTTTTCCTCGGGCAAAATGGGCCAAAAAAGAGATTTAACTGACTCTGAAAAGTCAAAAATTGTAAAAAGTCCTTCAGAGGGATGCAGCACTTTTGGAATTGCTAAGATATTGGTGTGTGATCACAGAACCATCAAACATTTTGTTGCAAATAGTCAACAGGGTCGCAAGAAACGTGTTGAGAACAAAAGACGCAAATTAGCTGCCAAAGATTTGAGAAGAATCAAATGTGAAGCTACCAGGAACCCATTATCCTCCAGTACTTTCATATTCCAGAGCTGGAGTGCCCAGAAGTACAAGGTGTTCAGTGCTCAAAGACATGGCCAAGGTAAGGAGGGCTGAAACCCAACCACCACTGAACAAGAAACATAAGTTGAAACGTCAAAACTGGGCCAAGAAATATCTGAAGACAGATTTTTTTCAAAGGTTTTATGGACCGATGAGATGAGAGTGACTCTTGATGGACCAGATGGATGGACCTGTGGATCAGTAATGGGCACATTGGAGGTGGGGTACTGGTATGAGCTGGTATTTTTAAAGATGAGCTAGTTGGACCTTTTGCATTGAAGATGAACTCAAAATCAACTCCCAAACCTACTGCCAGTTTTTCGAAGACACTTTCTTCAAACAGTGATACAGGAAGAAGACCATGATTTTTATGCAGGCCAATGCTCCATCACTTGCATCGAAGTTCTCCACTGCGTGGCCAGCCAGTAAAGGCCTTAAAGATGAAGGAATAATGACATGGCCCCCCTTCCTCATCTGACCTAAACCCTATCGAGAACTTGTGGGCACTTCTTAAACGCTAGATTTACGGGGGAGAAAAACAATCCACCTCTCTGAAGAGTGTCTGGGAGGCTGTAGTCACTGCTCCACAAAAAGCTGATCGTCAACAGATCAAGAAACTGACAGACTCCATGAATGGAAAGGCTTATGACTGTTATTGGAAAGAAGGGTGGCTATATTGGTCATTGATTGATTGATTGATTTGTTTTGAAATGTCAGAGATGTTTATTTGTAAATTTTGAGGTGTTTGTTTATTATTCTCACTATAACAGATGAAAAGAAACAAGTGAGATGGGAACATTTTCATTTTTAAATCTGCACACTAATAGTTGCCTAATAATTGTGCGCACATATGTATTCCCCTGATGATGGTCACACTCACATTTCCGTTGTGAAACATTCAGGTTTCAGGTTTATTAACATTTTGGATTGACTGATAGCACTGTGTTTGTTCCATATTAAAATGAATCCTCAAAAATACAACTTGCCTAATAATTGTGCACACAGTGTATGCTTGAGAGGAGGGAGAGACTTGAAAAAATCTCATCTTGTCGCAGGGTTTCCTTTTATAATTGAGAGATATTTTGTATATTTTAGAAAATTTACTGCAATATACAAAAATGGCAATAATTTCCAGATTTTAAAAATACATTTCAGTATACTGCAGTATCCATTTACTTGAAGTATTTAATAACATATTGTAAAATATATCCATATAGATAGTAAAAGATTTTTTTTTTTTCTTCATTTTATTACAATCCATACATAGCAATCAAGTTTTTACAAAAAAAAGAATTATGTTAAGAATTATGTAACAGATCGATCCCCACCCCTGAGAGAGAGAGCAAGCCAAACGGTGTAAGATTTAAGGCTTGTAAACATACCTAAATGAATAAATTCTCTGTGCTTTATAAACTTATTTTAAAATATTACTGATTAGATCCTGCCATGTTTTACTCTAACGGAGTATCTGATTTTTTCCAATTTCAAATAGTATAACACATCAGTTTCCCGCTGACTTAAAAGAGGAGAGTTTGGGTTCTTCCAGTTTATCAGAATAAGTCTGCGTGCCAACAGTGTAGTGAATGCAATCACAGTTTGTTTGTCTTTCTCCACTTTAAGACCCTCTGGAAGAACCCCAAACACAGCTGTTAATGGGTTAGGAGGGATTGTGAGTCCAAGACTGTCTGAGAGGTAATTAAAAATTTTTGTCCAGAATAATGCTAATTTGGAGCAGGCCCAGAACATGTGACCTAGTGAGGCTGGGGCTTGGTTGCAACGTTCGCAGGTTGGATCATGCCCTGGAAACATTTTGGAGAGTTTTAGTCGAGACAGATGTGCTCGATATATAATTTGGAGTTGTATAATTGTATGCTTTGCGCATATGGAGCTCGAGTAAAAGATTTTTTTAAAATATACTTTACACGTATTTTATTTTTGTAAGGGGCTGGACATTTGAGACAAACTGTCTTAGTCGTAACTTCTCTTTGTGTCCTCATTCGACAAGTTAAAGCCATAGTCACTCTATCCCCGATCCCGACTCTTAATGTTGCACTACTGGCTTGAAATATTCTCTAATAGGACCAAAAGTACTATCCTCTCGGGTTGCAGGTACTGTACAGTGTGAACGCTGGCCCGGACAGACAGACGGACATCTTGTTCATCACCCAACACACCATTTATTTACAATATTTACAAGTCTTTAATGGTGCACTACCAACCCCAGTGCCTCCAGCACCGATTCCCCCAATGTCCAGGCCACACAGTCTCTATGCCTTTCTTTCTCCTGGCCGCCTCCAGTCCTCCCTCCAGCTCCGCCCTCTTCCACCTGACTTCCACCAATGACTGGAGGGAGGCGGCCCCTCTTATAGGAACCCGGATGGCCTCCAGCAATCAGTCCTAGCCACACCCCAGTGTGGCGGAAGTGCTGGCTGCGCACCCGGAAGCCGTCCGGGTGTCCCCTGTCGTCTTCCCCCCAGCATTTCCTGGTGTGGCGGAAGTGCTGGGCTCCAGGGATATGCAGGCATTGGGGTGCCGCCTGGCGGTGGCCACGGGCCCCTACAGGGTTGGACTTCCAAGCCCCCAACATAACCAGGATGGACGCCCCCTCGCGGTCTGGAGGAGGCACAAGCCCGGGGACCACAACAGCTACAAGACAATTAAAAAGAATGTCATATCTGGTGGGCTTTGCGTAAGTAGAAAAGGCATTTAGAAGCAAACTACTGTCTTTTACACTTTCCATGGATATCAGTATTTTAATTTTAGATTCACTTTGGATTACAAACAAAAAACCAAAACTGTACTAATGAGACTTGTAGGTACTAAAGCATTTTGAGACCACTTAACTGGAGACCCCCGTTAAGGCTCAGTGCCGAGTAAAGCAATTAGTTAAAACCATTAAAGTTCACCATTCTGGAATGTGTACATGAAAACCACTCCAGCTCTTGTCACTGCAGCCTAGGCGGTGACAATCCGTGAATAACTGATGGATGTAAAACACCTGACAATCCTCAGCTGGGGAATTTTATTTACAACAAATCTGATGTGAGAATATGTAATGCTGGAGGCAGACATTACCAAAAAAATAAAAGACACGATTTGTAATTGTAAGACTCTCGTTTTAGAACTCCTGGGAAGATCTATAAATAATAGTAGAAGTCTGGCTGCTCATTGACGTTCTGCACGCTAATTAGTGACTTTGCAAAATGGATTTTTTGTTTTACCATTGAAATAGTTGTGGTATGATAATGTTGCAGTTCCTGTAATGACTAACGAATTGACTTTTAATATGTAAGGCTGCAGGTCCATCCCTTATCTCAGGTGCAATGCAGTTGAGCAATGAAACACATTTTATCAAAAACAGCACCTTGTATGATGGCTGTCACTACACAATGAATTAAGAACTTCTAAGATTGGCTACCATGTGACACAGCGACGGTTGTGAGGCAGTGGAGCTTTCATTTTACCTTGAGTGGTGCTGTTATGGCACCGGTGGTACGAAGACTCTGCCTCAGGGCACACTGGTTTTGTTCTAACCAGCTTTGGCTTTTAAATTGGACTCCTCGCCTAATTATTTCATAGTTTTTGTGTTTTTAAGTCAATGTTAAAATTACAAAAATGAGTTTAGTAAATGTTTATTGCAATGTACAGAGTCAAGAAAATGTAAGAGAACACTTTTGGTAACAACTGCATTTATGTATACTTTTATAAAATATGGTCTCAACTTTAAGGTTAAACAATAAAAAATATGATCTGTTGCCTGAGTTATTGTATTGCTCTTGTACATTTTGAATACTTCATTAAAACAGTAGGCTAGAAAACGTATGTGAACCGCTAAGGTGATTTGATAGATTACTTCAAACAAAGCTAAGTGCAATCAAGAGCTAGCAGATCTGGAGTCCAAATAATTAAATTAGATTGGAGCGGTGCTTTAGAGATACTTTGACCAACAAAAAAAAACCTCAAACACTTTCAGCTTGCAAGTCACAAGAAGCATCTCCTGGTATAAACCAGTCTTGGTGTTAGAAGAAAGATCTCTGAAGATTCACAAGAACTGCTGATTTGCATCATTCTGGAAAAGGGATGCAAAGCAATTCCAAAGAGTTCAGATATTCCTCAGCCAAGATGACTCGATTGGCACAACACTGAATGTAAAGTTAAGAAAAAAAACGAACTCGAGAGCAACAACTAAAGGTTTGAAGGAATCAACAGAACAGTTTAGCATGTTCATGAGTTGACCAGACACAAAACATCAGGCATCATGTTACATACCAACACGAAAACATCGAAAGAGAAGTAGGATGGACGTGACATCCTACTCGGAGCCTGGATGGCTTGCCCTCATCATGACACAAATGGATTCCCAAGTTTATCAAGGTAGTTGACAGGATACTATCAGGATGGCTATCCACCAGGTGAAGCTCAATACAAGGTAGGTGATGTAGCAGGACAATGACCCTAAACATCAAAGTAAAACTACTACAGAATGTTTTCAAAAAAGAAAATCTGCCTTTAGGAATGGCCTGATCAGAGCCCAGACTTTAACCCACAGAGATGTTGTGGAATGGCCTCAAGAGAGCCATCCACACCAGACATCCTAAAGCAGTTCTGTAATAATGAATGGTCCCCAATTCCTACTGACTGTTGGCCAAGTCGGTCACAAAATTCTCAGAGCTTGAAGTCACTTTATCTGGGAGTAAATAATATACCATTATTTGGAATACATACGTGTCATGTGTGTTCTGCGTCTACAACCATGTGGGTAAATGTAGAACGACAGGAAATGCGAGGCAAGAAATGTTGAAGACATAACTAAAAGAGAAACTTTATGTTATCCTAGTAATTGACAAAATGTTGACCTGAAGTATAGAACGTGTGAGGACTGAAGTCCAAATATCAAATAAACACTTTCACAAAAGGCTTAACGAAACATGTGAGGCTTTACTCAAGAATCTAAATCGAAGAAAAATATATTATTCAATTTACATGTTGCTGTCAATATGTATAAACCAAAATCCAAATATCAAATCGATACAACCTAAACATGTTTGCTTGGCTGGTGTAAAGGTAAGAATTGCTGCCTCTAAATCAAGAGGTTATGGGTTTGATCTCGGGTCCTCCCCGCATTTGCTGTTTTGAGTAGTGAGCTGCTATTATTATCACTGTTTTATAATAAAAACATACATTTGATTTGAGGCTGTAACAAAAAACATGGAAAAAAAAATTCAAGCAACAAGATACCAAGAGGACATGAATCATCAGCGTTTGTGTGTCTACTTATATCCCTTCAGCGATATCTTTTACGAGCAGCAAAACTTTACACCGGCTGTTACAGACTCAAAGCAAATTCTCATAGTTACAAGCTGTCATATTGTCTAATTTCTTCTGTAATGTACCAATCTGATACAAAACTTAATCTAAAAAAGGGTATTTTTCACCATTTCTCTAACAAAATAATACATATTTTGACAAAATCAATTAGTTGATATGCTTAAATCTAAATATACACACACACATACACAGTGCATCCTGAAAGTATTCACAGCGCTTCATCACTTGTTCCACATTTTTGTTATGTTACAGACTTATTCCAAAATGGATTAAATTCATTTTTTTCCTCAGAATTCTACACACAACACCCCATAATGACAACATGAAAAAAGTTTACTTGAGGTTTTTGCAAATTTATTTAAAAAAAAAACTGAGAAATCACACGTACAGAAGTATTACAGCCTTTGCCATGAAGCTCCAAATTGAGCTCAGGTGCATCCTGTTTCCCCTGATCATCCTTGAGATGTTTCATTGGAGTCCACCTGTGGTCAATTCAGTTGACTGGACATGATTTTGAAAGGCACACACTTGTCTATAGAAGGTCCCACAGTTGACAGTTCATGTCAGAGCACAAACCAAGCATGAAGTCAAAGGAATTGTCTGTAGACCTCCGAGACAGGATTGTCTCAAGGCACAAATCTGGGGAAGGTTACAGAAAACTTTCTGCTGCTTTGATGGTCCCCATGAGCACAGTGGCCTCCATCATCCATAAGTGGAAGAAGTTCAAAACCACCAGGACTCTTCCTAGAGCTGGCCAGCCATCTAAATTGAGCAATCGGAGGAGAAGGGCCTTAGTCAGGGAGGTGACCAAGAACCCGATGGTCACTCTGTCAGAGCTCCAGAGGTCCTCTGTGGAGAGAGGAGAACCTTCCAGAAGGACAACCATCTCTGCAGCAATCCACCAATCAGGCGTGTATGGTAGAGTGGCCAGACGGAAGCCACTCCTTAGTAAAAGGCACATGGCAGCCTGCCTGGAGTTTGCCAAAAGGCACCTGAAGGACTCTCAGACCATGAGAAACAAAATTCTCTGGTCTGATGAGACAAAGATTGAACTCTTTGGTGTGAATGCCAGGCGTCATGTTTGGAGGAAACCAGGCACCGCTCATCACCAGGCCAATACCATCCCTACAGTGAAGCATGGCGGTGGCAGCATCAGGAACTGGGAGACTAGTCAGGATAAAGGGAACGATGACTGCAGCAACGTACAGAGACATCCTGGATGAAAACCTGCTCCAGAGCGCTCTTGACCTCAGACTGGGGCGACGGTTCATCTTTCAGCAGGACAACAACCCTCAGCACACAGTCAAGATATCAAAGGAGTGGCTTCAGGACAACTCTGTGAATGTCCCATTATGGTCAATGAACAATAAGCTTACAGAATTTAATTTTGTTAAGAAAATGAACAGTTAACACATGTGGTCTATTTAATTAACTATAACAATACCAATACAATCATTCTAGCACATTAATATAGGGATATAAGGCTTCTATATATCAGCTTATGCAGAAGCAGGAGCTTAGTGAAAGGGATACAGAAAAACCAAAATGGAATCTGTATCGGCCAATCCAGTAACATAAAATCAGTGATCGATTTCGGCCTAAATAAGTAAATAAATCCTGGCCGGAGCATCCTAGTCACCTTGTACTCAGTAAGACGGGACAAGCATCACACCACATCTTGTCAAATTGTATTTGGGAATGGCTACAGTATGTACATCTTTTAAACCCAAATTGAGCCATATACTTTGCACAATATATTCGGAGGTAACCACCAGACTCTTTGGTTTCTTTAGCTATTCAAGCCCGCATCACAAAAATGTTGTTATCATTTTGTTTTTTTTATAAAATCTCTGTTTGGAATAGTTGAAGCTGAACATCTTCAGGTTGATTTAGAAAGCTCAAAAAACTCCTGTGGCACTTTGCAGCATTAGAATTTGTTTTAATCATCCAGTAACCACTCATGCAGACATCTTGAAATATTTAGGCACATCTAAAGCCGAGTGAGCTTTGATAACTTACGATTGGAAACGCATGTCATTTCCACCAGTGCCTTATTCACAGTACCTTGCCATATTACTTTTGGAGAGTGCTGAGACTGTGATGTTCTAAGTATCCTGTGGCTTCTCAACAACACAAAATTACCACTGAAGCCTGCAATCAAAAAAATCATTTTCTAATTCCTGATTGCTTTCTCTTTAATATATGCTACTTTGGCTGACTGGCATGAGCTCAATGAAAAGTCCAATGTGTATTTCTGACCAGATATTCATGCTGAATTCTGATTACTTCTGGCATGACTGCTTTCAAAGACAAAAGAGAAAACAAATGTAGACTGCAGGACTGTTTGATGTGCCTCTAGGTGACCTCCTCTGGACATCCTTTAGGGATTTGCTGCACATCAAGGATGGGCCAGTCACTTTAAGCAACGGCACATCCCCAAAGAACATGCACAAACAAGGCCGATGCCAACTTCTTTTATATTCACTATGAGAGGGAATATGCAGTTCTCAGCTGGAAAGATGAGTGGCTGCTCCAAACAGAAGTGATGGAGCGAAGATCCCCGGGGTCGTCTAATAAATACTTTATCAACAGCCACCACTTTTCAAACATTGATGAGACCAAATGTAATTTAGAGGCATGAGAAAAATGTTTAAAATGTTATGTCAGTAGGTGACATTTCCTATTTCCTATGCAGGCTGGGCAAAGCACACAAAATGTCTTTTATCTTTCCTGAGATGGACTCTTGTTGTCATTGTCAAGTGTGCACATTCTGCCTACGTCTGTGTGGGTTTTCCAATGGCTAAGATGTTCTGTTCTAATGCTCTATGTAAGAAAGGTCAGAGCAGACTATACTTTCTGAGAAGGTTGGCATCCTTCAACATCTGCAGTAAGATGCTGCAGATGCTCTACCAGACGGTTGTGGCGAGTGCCCTCTTCTACGCGGTGGTGTGCTGGGGTGGCAGCATAAAGATGAAAGACGCCTCACGCCTGGACAAACTTGTTAAGAAGGCAGGCTCCATTGTAGGATTAAAGTTGGACAGTTTAACATCTGTGGCAGAGCGACGGGCACTAAACAAACTCCTGTCAATCATGAAGAATCCACTGCATCCACTTAACAGGATCATCTCCAGGCAGAGGAGTAGCTTCAGTGACAGACTGAGGAGATCGTTCCTACCCTACACTATGCGACTCTTCAATTCCACCCGGGGGAGTAAATGCGAACATTAATTTTATTTTAATTCTTTTCATTTTTATTACTATTTAATTTAATATTGTTTCTTTGTATCAGTATACTGTTGCTGGATTATGTGAATTTCCCCTTGGGATTAATAAAGTATCTATCTATCTATCTAATTATGTGTAATGGAGTAGGACAGACTGGCATTGTCCACTTTGCTTTGATTTGGCACACAAGACATTTGTTTAAGAGGCAACTGCCAGCCCTCCTTTCTTTCACTTAAATTCAGCTAAAGTGTCAGTTCTCCTGAAAGGGTCCACCTTTGGAATGTAGTTTCTGGGTCTCTTCTATAAAGAAGGATCAATCACAGGCAACTGACATCCAGTGATGTCATCAGTTAAAGATATGGTAAGTGAACAGAGAGCAATAACTCAACCATTGACAATCTTCATGGGCAAAACTTGAACAAAAAACTTATGGCATATGTGCACCCAAGAAACCAATGGCAGAAAGTCAACGTTTTCTTTATAACCCACTGCAAGCACTAGATCTGTAGTCTCTGTGCCCTCAGTGCCCACTGCCTGGGCTAGTGTGTGGCTTCAACAAACATTGAGTGATGCCTTTTAACTCAAAAGGGTAACCTAGTGCTGAAGTGCAAGAGTGGAAAATCATTCATAATGAATTTGAATGTGGGTACCATCCATTAATCTGCGACTTGCTAAAAGAAAGCAAGGTGCACAAACTGAAGAGAGAGTTTACATAAAGCCACACGCGGGTCTTATTGAAGAAGTGAGCGGACTCATCGCCAACTAGTAAATGAGATGAGTGAAACCTCAAAGACAAACTGCAATACGGCCCTCAACCACAAAGCACAACTAAAGCAAAGTAGGAAATGAGTATCAGAAGACAGAAAAAACGCTTTCAACTCCCTTCAATGTGTGCCAGGGAAAGACAGACAACCCTGATGGAATCAGAAAAAAATATCTCGTACACCACACAAGAACTAACCATAAATACACATACTTTGATTCAAAGAACTACGGAATATAACTTGGAAGTTAGGATAAAACCAAATAATGTATTCTGGTTATTGGTCTTACTGTAGCAAAAAGTCATAACCTGTGTGAATGATAAATGATGATTAACTGCTAATATTTTCTCTTCCTAAACTGAATGGAAAAATTCAGAGCTGTCTCTCTCTCTATCTCTCTCACACACACACACACACACACACACAGAGGACACACACACACACACACACACACAGAGGACACGTGTGAAAATAACCTGTGAACAAATCAACACCACTGTCATAGTACAGGCAGCAGAAACTTTCCAACTAGCTAGGAATGTATCCATCTAACCTGCTTGAAGACCACCATTGTGAACAGAACATCTTAAAGCCAGTCTGGAAAAATTAGATTTATTGGTTAATTGTTTAGATAACAATTAAGGAAATAGAATTTACAAGTTATGTGTTAGCAGAGAAAAAGATCAAACTAATCTACTATGAATTTATTTTTTGTGTTGTTAGAACATTAGACCACTCTAGACGAGAACAGGCCATTCAGCCCAGCAAAGCTCGCCAGTTGTTAGCCATTGGCCTTCATCTGTATATATACCTGCATGTATCAATCATCCATTATCCTTATTTTTTGTATAAACTGTAATATTTGGTTTACTGCAGCCAACATGTGGGGCATTTCTTTTGAGAAACAGTTTATCATCACATTTGAACCACAAACGGGAAAAGTCAAAATTGTTTTATGTGAACTTTTACCAGTTTATGAGGAGACACTAGTGTGCAACACTCTCTTGAATGTCATATCCAGTATCTATACCAGTGTCATAAACTGCAGTCTAAACCAGAGTGATACACTGTTATGGTATAAGCTTTGTGTCTATGGCTATCGCTGTCTTTGGCATGTATCGATGTGACACAATGTAACTATGAGGAACTTCTACCAGTGTGGCTTGACCTGCATGATGCTCTGTCAAAGCCCAGAGACAATGGCAAAGTAGTAAAATGTCAACGTCAGGAGTTTATAGTATTGTGATTGTCTACAGTAGTTTGACTTCCAGTCAGCCCCACATCGTCACATACGAACTGGAGATGTCACTTTAAACTCCCAGGTCATATAGCTGTACCTTATATAGACATTTTGATGTGTAGCTCAGTTTAACTTACACTGGTAGTGACAAATGTGTTATTAAATGTCTAAGGTAAAGAAGATAGAAGCTTTGAGGTCAGGTAGCTCTACTCACTAATCATGCTGCTTATGAAAGGCAAGATGTTAAGAATTTCACTATACTCTGTACATATAACAATAACAACTATATATAACCTACTAGCTGAAATACCAGGTGTTGCCAAGGAAGAAAATAAGTGTTTTTTTTGTTTGTTTTTTTTAATTGCTTGAGAAATATCTCTCTATCCATCCATCCATCCATCCATCCATCCATCCATCCATCCATCCATCCTCTTCTGCTTATCCCAAATTGATTCATGTGGGCAGCAGCTTAAGCAGAGAGGCCCAGACTTCCCTCTCCCCGGCCACTTCTTCCAGCTCTTCCAGGAGAATCCCAAGGCGTTCCCAGGCCAGCCGGGAGATGTAGTCCCTCCAGCATGTCCTGGGTCTTCCCCAGGGGCCTCCTCCCGGTTGGACGTGCCCGGAACTCCTCACCAGGGAGGCGTCCAGGAGGCGTCCTGATCAGATGCCCGAGCCACCTCATCTGACTCCTCTCGATGCTCTACTCTGAGGCCCTCCCGGATGACTGAGCTTCTCACCTGATCTTTAAGGGAAAGCCCAGACACCCTGCGGAGGAAACTCATCTCTCTATTATAAAAAAAAATCCTGGGAGGGAGACTAGGGAGATGAGACGTGATCTTCTCGGAAGACAATTTGACGTCCCGCAAGACACGGCAGTGAGACAAGATTTAAAACAAGTTCAGGGACATCTAGCCTAGCAGTTGTTGGAATGCGTTTGGCAAACAGACATCATGTGCTCCCAGCTCTTAAAACAACAAGAAGCAGCAAGCAGAACCCGCAGCAGGAAGCCAGCAGATGATCCGGTCGCGTCTCCTTAGCGTGCATCACAGGCCTATTAAAACTCCACAAAGAAAAGAACCGTCTTTCTGACCCTAGCTGTACTGTGCTATGAAAGTATTTAAAAAAAAAAAAACAAAGCGGCATAACTGGATCTGCAGATTGCTGGTAAGATGTGGAGAATACATGCTATTTTACAGAGAGAATTGGAGGTACGTGATATACATCATTTTCTGTTGTGTTTATTTCCACATTTCCCAAAGATATTGTTATTGGCCGTTTACTTGTATGTGTGTTGTTTTGTGGTAAGTTTTTTGTTTTTTTAATTTAAATTGCGCACAACAAATGCAATACCCAATGTACAAAGTCCAGTGACAATGCTACAACATACTAGTCATTCCTCACTACTATTATAGTTCTTCTCTTCAATGTCAATCTCAATAGCTTGCATCTTACCAGCCAACCTTTCTCCCATTCCGGATGGTCATGGTGTATTAGGAAGACCTGTCATTAGGCATGAGTTCTGCTGTCAGAGTTCGGTTAACTTGGCCTTCATGCTCTCCATCCACACAATGCATTCTCTCGGCTCCATGTCTGCCGTTATTATTGTTGCAATGTGCAAACTCACTGTGGTCGCTGCACAATGAATGTTAGGAAATCCGATGGGAGCATCAGAAAAATCGGCGTTTGAGACTACTCACACCTTGAAGACAGATGATTGATCATACAATGTAATTGAGCATTCTAGCGCCTCACATGCCGTACATTAAGTAACAACCTATGATGCTGAAATGCCAGCAGACACATTAAACCAGGCTTGAAAGCGTGTCAGAATCATACAGTGTATGCCTGTCTTGAGAGGTCTTACAGCTTCTATGAAGTAAACACAAATAAGAGTAAGCCAATGTAATATTTTGATTAATGTGCAGGATCATAATTTTCAATATGTCAGCTCAAACTAAGAACACTCCCTTGAAGGTTTTAATTTAAAATGTGTACAAACTCAAACAAACTGTAGACAGGCAGGACAACACAAGAATGTAATAATATAACATATAGAATATAAAATTATATAATATATAGAATGTTATAATATAATATATTAGAATTTGACAGGATACAAGTCTGGTAATTTGAAATAAACATTCGCTCATTTTGTAATCTGCTTATCCTGTTCAGGTCCATGGAAAACTGTTACCTGTTCTAGCAGCATAGGGTGCAAAGTAATGGTTGCCCCAGATGAGATGAAAGAACTAATTTTAGCGGACACTTGAGCATACATCCAAACTAGAGATAGGAACACACATACTCAAGAGACAAATGACAGACACTGGGGTTTGAGCACAATCCACACATACGGTGCGCTGTCCAAGATTCGAACCTTCTAATATACAGCTGTGATGCAACCACTGAGCCACCCTAAAATAAACCATAAATCTTTATAAATTATTTAAATCGTTTTTCTATACCATTGGTTACTGACACAACATTCACAGTCTCTCAGTAAACCAAACATTTACAATACATACAGTATACTCTACATAAACAGTAAATTAAATAAAATATGATATTATTGACATAATGTATAGCAAAAGAAGGGAAAAAAAACTCCAGTAAATAGTATTCTTGAAGAAAGTAAATCTTAATAGGGCCATGATTACAACAGATACTCCTATGTACCATACCATGGGGTGAAGGGGTGGGGCCGGTGCCAATCCCAGCTAGCACAGGGTGCAAGTCCGTCACAGAGTAAACATAAGGGCCAAGTTAGCATCAGCAATCAACCCAACTGGCATGTCTCTGGACTGTGTGAGGAAACTAGAATACCTGAAGGAACTCCACGGAGGCATTTGAAAGATCACGCAGGGACCACTGTGCCAACAAGCTCATCATAATATATATATATTGTGAACTTGGCCCGGACACAGACAGGCGGACATGTTGTCTTAAAATCACCCCACGTTTATTCAACACAATATTTACAATAATAGGTCACTAAGACCCCAGCCAATGGTCACTCAGACCTCAGTCACGTGCACAAACCCCAAAACTGTCACAGTCCTGGCCACAATGCCTTGTCTTCGGGCCGCCTCCACAGCTCCTCTTGCCTCGTCCTCCTTCCACCCGACTCTGGCCTCGAATGAATGGAGACGGCCCCTTTTATAGAGGACCCGGATGAGCCCCAGGTGTTCCTGGCATTCCTCCGTTGGCCACGCCCCAGCGTGGCGGAAGTGCCGGCTGTCCTCCTGGCTGCTCTCCGGGCGCCGTCATAAATCTTCCCCCCAGCACTTCCTGGTGTGGCGGAAGTGCTGGGGCAACAAGTCTCCAAGACATCGGGGCGCCTCCTGGCGGTGACCACGGGCCCCTACAGGAAAGGCTTCCATGCCCTTGACCCGTGGCCCCAAAGCAACCGGAAGGCAAACCCCGTGATCCAGGCAGGGCTCTGACCCTCTTCCGGTCCCTCCTGGCGTCCCGGCCGGGTCATGGCCCCTGGCATCCCTGACAATATAAAAAGGTAAAAGTCCAAATATAATGTGCTTTCTAACTTCTATAGTTTCCAGTCTTGCAGGGTATTGGCGTCACTCCACCATATTTAGCTGCTATACCACTGGTGTAGATCTGACATGGCTTCTGTGGGTTTAGCTTCAGAGTCAACTTCTGCTTTGGGTTTAGTCTAAATTGGATAAGAGAAACTGAAAATGGACAAAAGAACGTATTTTTATTTTAGTATAAAATATGATTGTGTGTTATATTTCAACAAGAGCCGATTAGAATAATCACATCTGCAGAATTGATTCTTCATGGTGCCGTACAGTGGCAACACCTGCACCTATACATGTAGTCAAATGCTAAATCAAGAGGAAAATACACAGACAGAAGGGGCATAAAATGAATTGTACAAGCTGGCCCCAAAGGCCATTTTCTGGCTTCTACTTTTGTTGAGGGTCTCAGTTTTTCTTGGGGCAATGAGGTCAGTTTCGTTTTTGCTCTCTACGTGTTTAATATTGATGCAGCCCTTTACAGCACACCAGACTCTATCATCATTCCACACAGAGTTCTGTTCCTCTCACCCTCATTTGACTCTAACATTGGACGTGTTTCAAATATGCATCCGTTTGAATTTCCGACAATCTAAAACATACGGACTTTATTTAAACAGAAATCACTCAATCCGATTGCATTAACCTTTTGATTTTTTTTTTCCTCTTGACAGGCTAGATAATGAGGATAGGCCTCATTAGCATAAAATTTCTTTTACTCTTGGAACTCGATTTTCCCTTCTGTTTTTTAACTACCATTTTTAAAATTGAAAGAATTGAAAACAGCCAAAAAAAGGTCTAGTTTCACACGCTTTATGTGAGAACTATGTAACCCTTTGGCCACTTTACTAAATATCTCACAACCATGCAGCTAAAGAGAACACAGAAGCAGCATGTCTAGGTCACTTGTGAGAATGGAGCAGCCATTTATGAATAACTGTAGCACAAGTCTGCTTCCTTATACAATCTCCATCGGACCAGACCAGCTGACTGTAAAAATCAGAATCAGAATTCAAAACATGTCCTCCTCTGCTCTCATTGGGCGACCAATTCTGTAGTCCCGGGCTAGAGACCGCAGTGGGGACTAATGGCTTCAGACACACACAAGACTTGCAAAGAAAATAAGAGAGCACACTGAAAAAAGTATAACTTTGATGTTGTTCATTCAACGTACATTTTCTCTTTCAAGCAACTTAAGATTAGTCGTTTAGTGTTGCAGCTTGAAATATTTGGTTTACAACAACAACATTTATTTCTATAGCACATTTTCATACAAACAGTAGCTCAAAGTGCTTTACATATTAAAGAATAGAAAAATGAAAGACACAATTATAAAACAAAATAAATCAACATTAATTAACATCGAATAAGAGTAAGGTTCAATGGCCAGGGGACAGAAAAAACAAAAAAACTCCAGACGGCTGGAGAAAAAATAAAATCTGTAGGGATTCCAGACCATGAGACCACCTGACCAGTCCCCTCTGGGCATTCTACCTCACATAAATGAAACAGTCCTCTTTGGATTTAGGGTTCTCACGGAAGGGCTTGATGATGATGATGGTCACGTAGACTTCTGCCTTTTAATCCGTCCATCATTGTTGGAGCCTCATGAAGCTTTGAGTAGGTGGAGGTGGCACAGGCGATTCTACATTGGCCCGAGTGTGTGATTGGTGTGTGGGTGTGTTTGTGTGTGTCCTGCGGTGGGTTGGCACCCTGCCCGGGATTGGTTCCTGCCTTGTGCCCTGTGTTGGCTGGGATTGGCACCAGCAGACCCCCGTGACCCTGTGTTCGGATTCAGCGGGTTGGAAAATGGATGGATGGATCTCAATCAGAGTAAAAAAAATTGTACCAAATTAAGTTATGGTGGTGGAGGGAATAAACGTAAAAATCCTATTTCATTTAACTTAATATTTTAGGTTGTTCATGTGCTGTGTTTGAGGGGCCGTTTGTATATTCTTTCGGTCGAACTTTCCAGTTTGATGGCTTTCCAACTGCGAAAAGAAGAACAACTTAAAAAATAGATTTACCTCAGTAAAAAAAACAAGTGAATTGCACCCAATCACTCTAAATGATTTGCCTCAACTTAAAAATTGTGGGATCAATAAGCTAAAAAGAATTATATTGGTTCAGATTGAAAATATTAAGTGTGAATCATTCACATTTTTTTTTCAGTGCTAGTATCTAAAGGCAACAAAGGATTCATTAATGAATTACCCCGACCTACGCCAATCGTTCTTATTTACGCAATAAACAAATTCAGACCCATAATGTTCTTTGACATTGTTCTTTGTTCTCTCTCTTTCTTTATAGACGACGCATTTCTCTTTTTGCTTTATTATGCAGTACATCAGCTATTATTTCTTGATCAGCTGCTGACAAGGCCGCCACTGTCTCTCTTACATGTTCTTTTATAACAGAACAATGAATTCATTTTTCCAAGGTATCCCATAAAACATCCCGCATCCCATCAGTCTTACACTTAAAGTCACAGATACTCAACCTGCAGGTAGAGCGCTTTCCTTTGTACGTTTTGAACTATGACAGAAGTTATCAGCCACCTGTTATCGAGGTGCACACATAATCACGGATTGCCTAAGCACTTCTGGAGTGAACAAGAAACAGAGACTCAACTGGAAAACAACAAGGCTTATTCAAGAGAGGGTTACTGAGCTAAGTCTCAATTTAGTTAAATGCACTGGTACCCTGGCTGACTAGCATAGGTTTATTGGGTCCGAATTATTGTTTTGTTTGCATGTGCCACTCTGCAACACAATATTTAGTATTGCACATCTCTTTTAAAGGCATCCTTTTTCTAGTGTTTGATAAAACATTTTTCAACCAGTTATTATTATTGTTAAAATCAGATGGGATCTGGCACCTGGCGTATCACTATAAAATATTAAATGGATTTTTAAATTGAATATTTGTTACCATTGCAGACCTGGGCATGAACTCGTCTCATCTCCTTTTCTGAGAAGCTGTGAACTTGAGAGATGTCTCGGGGTGAGGAAAAAGAATCTGAGGGCCACATTACATCTACAACATCGGAAAATGTAAGAGACTCTGAGGAACGTAAATTGGGATATATTAAATATTTCCATACTCAGCTGGTATCACTGAAATCACTACTGCCTAAGGAAATCTGTTAGACCTTATTGGACAAGCAGCTCATCAAAGGATGGGAAGGGCAAAGATTTGGAGCAAGGATTTCAGATGTGACCTGCATCAATACAATCAGGAATGCTTGATTGCTTCAAAATAAGTTGGATGAACTGTCACATCTCATGGCAAGTCACAGTGAGTTTACGTACTGGGCCATTTTAGGTGCTGTAGAGACCTGGCTTAAACTTCTTATTTCAGAAGCTGTTTTAATGCTGGAAGTGATTCATCCGATACAATCAGAAAAAGTGGAGAAGGCAGAAAGGAGGCAGGACATCTGTATGAATAAGCAATGGGAAACAAAAGTGAACACATTGCAATAATAACTAAAATGTGTTAATAAATATGTAAAGAAATACACAAAGAAATACAGCCTGAATTCACGCATGTTACTGCTTAGGGCACAGATGTCAAGCTCTGGTCCTGGAGGGCCACAATGGGTGCAGGTTTTCATTCTAACCGTCTGCTTTATTAGTGACACGTTTTTGCTGATAATTAACTTCCTTTGCCCTAATTTGAAATGAACTTGACTCAGGCCCCTTTTTCTTTCTTTTTCCTTAATTAGCAGCCAGATAACAGTGAGACACAAAACAAGCTGCCCCATGACCAGCTCACCTGTGCCCATCACAAGATATCTGAAAATAAAGAACGGTGGAGGTCTTGGTAAGGTTGATCTCTCAGGTCACTAAAACATTTTGACGATCAATAAGAAAGTGATTGGAGTGAAATTGGTTGGTGTTTGAAGCCCCAATTTAGATGGCCATCTGTTGGCATGTTTCAAGTCTCATTTCTGTTTGGCTGTCATTTAATGAAGAGATGAATCAATTCATAGCTCTGAATCCATAAAAACGGGGCTATTAAAATGAAGGGACACTGACTAGCTTGCAATGCACAATGCACATGCTGGAGGACAATGCCACTGGCTTTTTAAAACAATGTAAGGCACTGCTTTGATATCTTATATATAAACGTCTACATGTGAAAGTGCGTATATCTGTCTGTCCGGCCCTGAAGTGAGAGGCTACAGCAAAAAGCTAAAAGAAAGTGGCTCTGTCTCCAAAGTGAAACCGCAGAGAAAAGAGAAACCGCAAATACACAAGAGAGGCAAGCACATCGGCAAGACAAAACCTCCGAGGAAAGAGAAAAAACGTGCTTACCCAATGATAGACAATGGAGCCGAGCACGTTGGCAAAACAAAACCGCTGAGGAGAGAGACCCGCGCTTAGCCGCTAATGCACAACCAATTGTGCCAGAATCCATGGTTTCTAGGAGCCTGGGCTTTTTACACCACAGGCTTACACAGCTAGTATAGTACATTTACATGAATACACCTTAATAAAATACTAATATACGGATGATGACTAAACCGTGTACTGCCAGTAATTTGGTTCCACTGTTTGAGGGCAAATTGTACCGTGGACGCAAGATAATAAATCTGAACTAAACTAATTATACAAGGTGGGCCATTTATATGGATACACCTTAATAAAATGGGAATGGTTGGTGATATTAACTTCCTGTTTGTGGCACATTAGTATATGTGAGGGGGAAAACTTTTCAAGATGGGTGGTGACCTTGGTGGCCATTTTGAAGTCGGCCATTTTGGATCCAACTTTTGTTTTTTCAATAGGAAGAGGGTCATGTGACACATCAAACTTATTGGGAATTTCACAAGAAAAACAATGGTGTGCTTGGTTTTAACGTAACTTTATTCTTTCATGAGTTATTTACAAGTTTCTCTTTGTTTACAGCCATTGACATGTCGCAGAGGTTAACACGTGAGGAGCGGATAGAAATTGTGTTGATGTCTGGTGAACGCAGTAACCGGGTCATTGCAGCAGATTTCAATGCAAGACACCCTACGAGACCACCCATCTCCCATGCTACAGTTAGCAAACTGCTTGCTAAGTTTCGTGAAACTGGTTCAGTGTTGGATTTGCCAAAATGTGGACGCATGAAAACTGTCACTAATGAAGAAACATCAGTGGCTGTCCTAGCTTCATTCAGCAAGAGCCCACAGCGTAGCACTCGCCGCATGTCACTGGAGAGTGGCATTAGTCGAACATCCCTTCGGCGGATATTAGCTACTCACAAATGGCACCCTTACAAACTCCAGCTACTGCAGCATCTCAACGAGGATGACCCAGATCGGCGCACTGAATTTGCAGAATGGGCAAAACAAAAATTGGAACAGGACCCTCAGTTTACGCAGAAGATTTTGTTCAGTGATGAGGCAAACTTTTATGTGAATGGTGAAGTTAACAAACAAAACCACCGCTATTGGTCTGACACTAACCCACATTGGATAGATCCCTCCAAGACTGTTGGAACAAAAATTGATGGTATGGTGTGGTATATGGGGTACAAAGATAGTGGGGCCATTCTTCATCAATGGAAACCTCAAGGCCACTGGATATGCGAAATTGCTACATGATGATGTGTTTCCCTCTTTATGCACTGAAGCTGGCACGTTCCCCCGAGTTTTTCCAGCAAGATGGTGCACCACCACATTATGGGTGTCAGGTCCGAGCATTCCTAGATGAACAGTTTCCTGGAAAGTGGATTGGTCGTGTGGCCAGTTGAATGGCCCCAAGGTCTCCTGATCTGACCCCCTTAGACTTTTATCTTTGGGGTCATCTGAAGGCAATTGTCTATACTGTGAAGATACGAGATGTGCAGCACCTGAAACTACGGATACTGGAAGCCTGTGCTAGCATTTCTCCTGCGGTGTTGCTATCAGTGTGTGAAGAGTGGGAGAAGACAATCCAACACAATGGGCAGCACATTGAACACATTTTATAAGTGGTCAGAAACTTGTAAATAACTCATGAAAGAATAAAGTTACGTTAAAACCAAGCACACCATAGTTTTTCTTGTGAAATTCCCAATAAGTTTGATGTGTCACATGACCCTCTTCCTATTGAAAAAACAAAAGTTGGATCCAAAATGGCCGACTTCAAAATGGCCACCATGGTCACCACCCATCTTGAAAAGTTTTCCCCCTCACATATACTAATGTGCCACAAACAGGAAGTTAATATCACCAACCATTCCCATTTTATTAAGGTGTATCCATATAAATGGCCCACCCTGTATAATTAGTTTAGTTCAGATTTACAATCTTGCGTCCACAGTACAATTTGCCCTCAAACAGTGGAACCAAATTACTGGCAGTACACGGTTTAGTCATCATCCGTATATTAGTATAAGATATTGAAGTTAGGGGGCCTCCCCTTAAAGCTTCAAGCGCCACTGGTACCAGTCCACTTCAAGCACTGCCAGCACAGGACCAAACAAACGCCACCACAATGTCACTTTCCTTGCCCAGTGCCTGAATCTCACTGCTTAGGTTTTTTTAAAATATAACACTACAAGGAAAGGCTCCAGCTGCTCCATGACCCTGCCTAAGATAAGCGAGTTAGGAAAACAGATGGTGAATGAAAAATAGTGTAACATTACTGACAAATTGCATTAGCCAGGGGATTAGTCACCCAAAGTACGAGCCGACATTCCATCAAGTAAATCAGGGGCTTCATGGGAGTGAAAAGTTAAAAAGATGGAAATGTGCCAAAGTCACAAAAGAATTCCAACTTCTGTGGCCACAGTTAGCGATCATTTTAAGAAAAGTGAGGGACCTAAAAGAGAAACGTAAAGAGCAACACACCATGGCCACTCCGAGTTGGCAGGCAATGCATCGGCACAGTGCTACAAAACATACAAGCGATCTCCCCACTGCCTTCCTTCAACTACACTGCACACCAGCATGATCCTGCTGTGAATACGAGTACCTGGGAGCTTTCTTGTGGGCTGGACGAGATTTTCAAAAAAGCAACAGCTGCAGATTAGAGCTTTGAGAAAATGTCTGCAAAAGCTTGGAGTCAATCGATGATGTTTATTTACACAGACGATATGCCCAGCCAATCAGCGATGGACAACATTGTCAACCACAGGTTGTGCACTGATCTACACGTTCCACTTGTGGACACAAGAAGCTGGTCCTGCTCTGTCCAAATGTTCAATGCATTTAAATGTAAAACTGTGGCCCAACTGGGCAGATCTGACTACATCGTACTTCCACCTACAAACCTGTTATCAGGTGGCAGCAAGATCTCTTATCATTAGCCAAGTCAGAAGCTCTTCTGTGTTTTTTGCTTTGTAATAATATTTTTACTTTTTGAGCTTTTGTCAAGTTTTCATTTGCCCCTAAGGAAAAGTAGCACATCTTTCTATCTACCTGTCTGTCTATCCCAAAATATACACTGTATTTTTTTCACTATGCTCTCCACAGCCATGGCCAAGAAAAGTTGCCAATAATAGAAGCACAGGTAATTCTGGTCCTATTTATGTGGCAAGAAGTACCAACATGAATTACTCTGGACGTGTTTCTGTTCACCCACAAATTATTGTGAGATAATTCTTATATTATTTTGTTTGTGTCCGTCTGTGCTCGATATCAACAATGGTTGCCACAACTACTATATCCTTCCACAACAACAGTGAGCAATCTGTGCGCCTGGCAGAGTTTTGGTCTTAGGCTCATCTTCAAGTCTTCAGTTCTTCAATGTGACCGATTATTGACTGTGGTATTTGACTGTTTATTCGGGGCACACTTTGTTACTGATCGAGAATTCATTCGGACACCACCATTTTACACTTCCTCTTTCCTTCACTTCAATGTAAGCCTCCCAATAAAATGAAAAGGCACATACAGCATAGCTAAGACCAACAGAAACGCTGTCACCGGCCTACAGACTCACACCATTGCACAGAAGCAGAAACCTCGACATCACATTAGACCAACGAGCACACAGAAGATGCCTCCGAACAACAAAGACAACGTATGACAAACCACAGAGTGACATTATCCGAAGATCAGCAGCAGCAAGTCTTGTACCTAGACAGTGAATGAAAAAACGATTTACACACACAGCTTTTCTGAAGAGCAGCGGCAAACTGCCAGACAACAAGAAACATTACGACAGAGAAACTACAGGGATTCCCTAACACTGACAACTCAAAACTTGATATTCCCTTTATAATACAGCGTATGCAATTTCGCCGTTCGTTTAGCATATTGTACGACTATCACCGAGTCACAATGACAAACATTTTATAACGTCAGAGTTTATTTGCCAGGCTCTGTTTTTACCCACGGCCAGTTGTGCACTACAATTTCAAGAGTTACATCGAAAACCTGGGTTAAAACGTGCAGGTACTTGCGGGTTCCACACGAGAGAATATTTTCTCTGACGATAACATTTATGCAACAAATTGTGTTTTCCGACAGTCCTAGACGTCGGTATACTAACATGACTCGATGGCCACACTTCACACATACTGACTTCCATGTGCCCTGCATATTCTGATTACTGTAACGCACTCCTCTCAGGACCACCCAAAAAAGACATCAATCACTTGCAACGAGTGCAGAATGGAGCTGCTAGAATCCTAACTAGGAAAAGAAAATCCGAACACATTTCTCCAGTTTTGATGTCACTACACTGGTTGCCTGTGTCATTCAGGATTGACTTTAAAATACTGCTTATGGTTTATAAAGCCTTAAATAATCTCGCCCCATCTTATATATCGGAATGCCTGACACGTTATATTCCAAATCGTAACCTTAGATCTTCAAATGAGTGTCTTCTTAGAATTCCAAGAACAAAACTTAAAAGAAGTGCTGAGGCGGGCAGGCGGCCTTCTGCTGTTATGCACCTCAAATCTGGAATAGCCTGCCAATAGGAATTCGCCAGGCTGACACAGTAGAGCAGTTTAAAACACTGCTGAAAACACATTAATTTAACATGGCCTTCTCCTAACTTCACTTTATCTTAATCCTGATACTCTGTATGTTCAATTCATCATAATAACTATTCACAGTGGCTCCAAAATCCATACTGACCCCTACTCTCTCTTCTGTTTCTTTTTCCAGTTTCTTTGTGGTGGCGGCCTGCGCCACCACCTACTCAAAGCATCCTGATGCTCCAACATTGATGGACTGAAAGCCAGAAGTCTACGTGACCATCATCATCATCAGGTCCTTCCATGAAAACCCTAAATACAAAGAGGACTGTTTGACTTATGTTAGGTAGAATGCCCAGAGGGGACTGGGTGGTCTCGTGGTCTGGAACCCCTACAGATTTTATTTTTTTCTCCAGCCTTTGGAGTTTTTTTTTTTTATTTTTCTCTCCACCCTGGCCATCGGACATTACTCTCATTCTATGTTAATTAATGTTGACTTATGTTTATCTTTTATTGTGTCTTCTATTTTTCTATTCATTTTGTAAAGCACTTTGAGCTACATTATTTTGTATGAATATGTGCTATATAAATAAATGTTGATTGATTGATTGATTGATTCCTTTCTTTTATCCCATACTGTATGTTCCGTTAGCCCGTTCATATGACACTTTATATTGTAAATATTCATGCTGTTGTGACTATAACATACCATACGAATCATGTGACTATTGTAATACTGGGTCCTCTCACAAGTCACTACTTATTAAGATGATCGTCTTTCTTACTGTAACGTATGATGTTCTTCAGTCGCTCATCATCATTTCATTAATGCTTTTATTCTTGCAAAATTTTCGCAAGCACAATTTGCTAGTTATTACTTACTTATTCTAAGACCAAACTTACAGAGGAATCTGTATGTCATCAGCCTAACACCAAAATGATCTGTTGATGATGCCGACGTAGGAATTTGCCCATGGGTAGCAAATACATCAAAAATAAGATCAGCATGATTACTGACCCCCAAGGAAATCCAGAGAATGCAAGGCTGAGGCTTGATTTTTGTTTCCCTTGGGCAACATATACCTTTTGTCCAGTGGGATAACAACTAAAATACAGCTAAACAATACCAGGAAATGCAATGTCTTGAATAGTTTAGAATAAAATGCTATGATCAGCAGCACTGTGAGTGTCATTCAGATAAGAATACTAGAAGACCCAGAAATTGCAATTATGTGTGTATCACTAAGAATCCTAAATAATGTGGGTTTGGTACCACGGAATGCTTGGAAGTAGGCTGCAAGACTTTTATATATCTTCTTAAAAGTCATAAACACCAGCAACTGCAACAGTCTTCTCAAGCAGCTTAGATGGAGGAGGACTGAAAATTGGCTTATAATCTATACTAATACCACTCACACTGACTTATTGAAGCACGCAGGCAAAACCACAACAGCACGCAGGCTCGATGTACTGTAGTGCGCGTCAACTCGATCTGAATTGCGCGATCACGTTTGAAAAAAATATATCTTTTCAAGTTCTATTTAGTCCATATGTGTCAAACTCACACCCACATGCAAGATCATTTTATATACTGTATTATTGTTATCTGCGGTGGGTTGGCACCCTGCCCAAGATTGGTTCCTGCCTTGTGCCCTGTGTTGGCTGGGATTGGCTCCAGCAGACCCCCATGACTCTGTATTCGGATTCAGCGGGTTAGACAATGGATGGATGGATGGATGTATTATTGTTATTAATGGCCCAGGGAGATGAAGCGCTGGTAACACAATAAACTACAGATCCCATAATGCAGCGCTTCAGCTGCCTTGCCGAACACTTACCGCGTTAATCAAGTCTAGCTTATGATGCTGCAAGTTATTGCGAAGCTAGCTCACACGATGCGAAGAGAAAAGGTGATTCTGAACATAGAGCCTTTAAAAACCGATGGGAGGCTGAGTATATGTTTACTGACATTGCCGGTAAACTTGTGTGTCTCATTTGTGGAGCTAATGTGGCTGTAATTACAGAATTTAATCTAAGACGGCACTATAAAACAAAACATCAGGATAACCTGAAAGATCTGAATGCAATGCACAAGATACAGAAAGCAGAAGAGTTAAAGAAGAATCTGACACTTCAGCAGACGTTTTTGCCCGTGCAAAATCATAAAGTGATTTCAAGTGAAGCTACTTTTATGGGAGACACAAATGCACCAGTGCAACTTGCCCCACTTTCCCTGTTGCCAAGTAATGTTGAACCAAGTCGGCACAACGGTGTTCTCAAATACGCACTTTGCTGATAAACTGAGCGCACTGAGTTTGCACGGCGCTTTGGTGACTTTGATGAACAAAAAAAGAATTTTCAGTTGTTTCGCAACCCATTTGCCGTCGATGTGGAAACTGCGCCTGTGCAGATTAAGACAGAGGTGATTGAGCTGCAGTGTAATGGCACACTGAAGGCAAAGTACGATACTGCAGGGCCCGCACAGTTTATTCACTCCATTCCCGCAAAAATGCTCAGCTCCGTCTACATGCGGCTCGAACCTTGTGCATGTTTGGTAGCACATATCTGTGTGAGAAGCTCTTCTCAGTGATGAAGACTAACAACACAGCACACAGGAGTCGCCTCACCGATGAGCACCTGCAGTCCATCCTGAAAATCTCCACAACACAGAACTTCACAGCAAACAGAAACGAACTTGAGACCAAAAAAAGATGCCAGGCGTCCAGCTCTAAAATGACATCTGAGCAAAGACAACTGAATGATTTGATTTGTTATTGCTGAAAGGAACACATTTTATTTATATTTCCAGGTTTTGTTATGCAGCATGTTCATATTTGAATTTGTATAATTTTGACAGGATATATTTTTACGGAGAGCAAAATCTTTTGGGATATTTAAAATTTAAGTTTATTTTTTTTTATAAAATTACATAAGAGTAAAGAAATTTGAATGTTTGTTCTTTTAACGTTTACTTTATTTCTAACTTGTATAATTTAGACAGGATATATTTTTATGGAGAGCAAAATATTATAAGTTATTTAAGGTTTGAGTTGATTTATTCCGGAATAATATTCTGTCGACTAAATAAAAATTCCTTCTATTTAAAATTTAAATAGAACTTAAACATATACGATAGTTGTGTGTGTGTGTATATATATATATATATATATATATATATATATATATATATATATATATATATATATATATATATATATGTATATATATAGTGATGAGTGTTGCTGTGAGATATATATATATATATATATATATATATATATATATATATATATATATATATATATACTGCTCAAAAGAATTAAAGGAACACTTTTTAATGAGAGTATAGCATAAAGTCAATGAAACTTATGGGATGTTAATCTGGTCAGTTAAGTAGCAGAGGGGGTTGTTAATCAGTTTCAGTTGCTGTGGTGTTAATGAAATTAACAACAGACGCACTAGAGGGGCAACAATGAGATGGACCCCCAATAGTTTAACAGGTGGAGACCACTGACATTTTTCCCTCCTCATCTTTTCTGACTGTTTCTTCACTAGTTTCACATTTGGCTACAGTCAGTGTCACTACTGGTAGCATGAGGCGATACCTGGACCCTACAGAGGTTGCACAGGTAGTCCAACTTCTCCAGGATGGAATATCAATACGTGTCATTGCCAGAAGGTTTGCTGTGTCTCCCTGCACAGTCTCAAGGGCATGGAGGAGATTCTAGGAGACAAGCAGTTACTCTAGGAGAGCTGGAGAAGGTCATAGAAGGCCATAGAAGGTCCATAACCCATCAGCAGGACCAGTATCTGCTCCTTTGGGCAAGGAGGAACAGGATGAGCACTGCCAGAGCCCTACAAAATGACCTCCAGCAGGCCACTGGTGTGAATGTCTCTGACCAAACAACCAGAAAGACTTCATGTGGGTGACCCAAGGGCCCCATGTCCTCTAATGGGCCCTGAGCTCACTGCCCAGCAGCATGCAGCTCGATTGGCATTCGCCATAGAATACCAGAATTGGCAGATGCACCACTGGTGCCCTGTGCTTTTTACAGATGACAGCAGGTTCACCCTGAGCACGTGACAGAAGTGAAAGGGTCTGGAGAAGCCATGGAGAACATTATGCTGCCTGCAACATCATTCAGCATGAGCAGTTTGGTGGTGGGTTAATGATTGTCTGGGGAGGCATATCCATGGAGGGTCACACCGACCGCTACAGGCTTCACAAAGGCACCTTGGCTGCCATTAGGTATCAGGATGAAATCCTTGGACCCATTGTCAGACCCTATGCTGGTACAGTGGCTCCTGGTGCACGACAATTCCTGGCCTCATGTGGTGAGAGTATGCAGGCAGTTCCTGGAGGATGAAGGAATTGATACCATTGACTGGCCACCACACTTTCCTGACCTAAATCCAATAGAACACCTCTGGGACATTATGTTTTGGTCCATCCAATGCCACCAGGTTGCACCTCAGACTGTCCAGGAGCTCAGTGATGCCCTGGTCCAGATCTGGGAGGATCCCCACAACACCATCTGTCATCTCATTAGAAGCATGCACCGATGTTGTCAGGCATGTATACAAGAACACAGGGGCCATACAAAGTGCTGCGTACAATTTGGAGTTGCTGCAATTCAATTTTGGCAAAATGGACTAGCCTGCCACTTAATTGTTTCACTCTGAATTTCGGGGCGTCTTTGAATTCAGGGCTCTGTAGGTTGATCATTTTCATTTCCATCAAACGATGTGGCATCCTTTCGTTCCTAACACATTACCCAGTCTGTATCAGTATAGATATCAGGAGGATTTCTTTTTCCCATTGAGATCTAATGTGTTTTCAAAGTGTTCCTTTAATTTTTTTGAGCAGTTTATATATATATATATATATATATATATATATATATATATATATATATATATATATATATATATATATATATATATATATCTCACAGCAACACTCATCACTCATAACAGTGACAAAACAATTCCATTGACAATCATGTTACGTTATTTTCAAAATGTTTCCCTTTCTTTTTCATTAATTCTTTAACACACTACTTCCCCGCTGCGAAGCGCAGGTATTCTGCTAGTTAGCCATATGCAGCATATAGAATCAAGATTTCGTTTTGTCCAAAGCTGTTTTTACAGCAGTAAGCTTAAAGAATTTACGCACTTTGCCAGACATTGTGTTAACGACAGTGCGAAACGGTTGGCCAGACTAGTTCAAAATAAATTGGGGATTGGCAGGAGAATTCATTCAGAAGAAAAGAGGAAATAAAAAAAAAAAAAACCCACAATTGAGCTCCACTTGAGAGACCTCAGGAAAGGAACTCAGAAAAGACTCATGAGAAATGCCAGGTTCAGGGGAAGTGAACAGGAACAGAACGGGAACAAGTAGCAAGTGTGTGCTTTACTTCCACTGCTGTCTGTCTGTTCTGCTCTTTGCAGGCATTGTACTGCAGTTTGGCCAGAAATACACAAGATTTTATACTGCAAGGTTACTATTTCAATCGCCACTTGCAACTCACCTTGGGGACTTAAACAAGTCACTTAATCAGCTTGTGCTTTATATAGCTGTAATGAATATTGGTATTTTGATAAATATTACTATTCATCTCAGGAGACTGTGTTCCTTTAAGTTGGGTTGTGACATATTCTACAACTCAGCGATGGCCAGTATGATTTTCTATGCTGTGGTGTGTTGGGCAGTTAATTTCCCTTCAAGGGGCGGCACGGTGGCACGGTTAGGAGACCCGGGTTCGCTTCCCGGGTCCTCCCTGTGTGGAGTTTGCATGTTCTCCCCGTGTCTGCGTGGGTTTCCTCCCACAATCCAAAGACATGCAGGTTAGGTGGATTGGCGATTCTCAATTGGCCCTCGTGTGTGCTGTGTGTGTTTGTGTGTGTCCTGTGGTGGGTTGGCACTCTGCCCAGGATTGGTTCCTGCCTTGTGCCCTGTGTTGGCTGGGATTGGCTCCAGCAGACCCCCGTGACCCTGTATTCGGATTCAGCGGGTTAGAAAATAGATGGATGGATGGAGAAGGTCTTTTCAAGGGACAGACTAACATTAAGAACTTTAGCAGAAATGTATGAACATTTTTGGCTGAGGCTTTCTTATACCAAAGGCAATACGTCTTTACAGGACCTCATTTTGACTTTCTTTTTATTCATTATGGTATGTATTTGTTGTTCATCATAGCACAATAATATTTATTTATTTATTTATTGAGCTGCTGTATAAAACCAAATTTTCCCCTGGTGCAATTTACATAATAATAATAATAATTATTATAAACATTTTCAAATGAAAATATTGAAGAAAACAATCACAGATATCATAAAAGGAAATCAAAGAGGTTGATCACACAGCATTCAACAATAACTGGACCTGGCGTCTGTAAGTCCAGCAGCAGATGATTGTTGCTGCTCCCCAGAAGCCTCGCCGAGAAGCAGTTAAACTGGTCTGGTCTTTCTCTACCTGCTGCCCAGTCTTTTGAAGGCTCTAAGTCATTTGGTAAACCATGGAGAGGAAACTCAAAGACACACATTACAAGTCTTTCAGGAGCAAGGATATCCAATCAAACAGTTATTTAGGTCCATAAATTCATCTGACTGCAGTGCATTAAATTGCACAGACACTTTATTATCCATCACACAATACCGATGAGAAGAGAGCAATGTCAATGTTCTTAATATTACAGAAAGTGCAACATGTTGATCTGTATTTGTGTTGGGTACGTAAAGCATCTAGCAGCACTACACCATTATGCGACACAACATTGTCCACACCACGAGTTTGAGTAATAGAGGAGGTGTCACTAGTTAAGGCACAGTACAAAGCATGACCCTATTGTGTGGGGGTCATGCTGAATTAATGAAAGACGTTCAACAAAAACAATAAACTTTTGAGGAAAGTTGGGATCTGGAGACACAGAGTGTTACAATCACTCAAGTTCAACCTGTCACGTACCAAAGGTACAATTAAATACTTATTGGTACGTCTCCAAAAGACTAGTGATCAGGATACTAGTGGAACACAAGCAAACACAATGACACCACCACCATATGTTAAATACAACATTAGACGATAGACAGATGTAAGAAACCCACAGCACAGCAAGTCCACTCATAGAGATCAACACAAGTAGCCGAACCAAAGATAAAAATGGCCTTTGAGTCTAGTGGTACGAACACTAGTGTTATGCTTTGTCACAATGAGAGGACTGCACAGGATGGCTGACATAATTATTAATCATGTTCATTATTATACAGTATTAAGTAGCACATGATATATGTCATGAAAATAAGAACACTTTGTACCGGTAGAATTATGAACCAAAGTCACCACCTTTTTCTAATGCCTGGCCGTCCTAGATTGAGCAGGTGCTGTACCCGGGTGTTATAATGCAAGTAAGTATCAACTCTGTTCTTCACCTACAGTATATACCATTACCATACCATATTTATTTGTTGAGCGCTTAAAAACACAGCATTACAACTGACCGAAGCGCTGTACAGTTACAACAAGCAGGACTAAAAGCAAAATATTAAAAACAAACATTAAGAGAGAATTAAAACAGAGATACTAAAAACAGGTCAGGGGACCAAATAAAATAGAGAAAATAGCAAAAGGCAAGTGCAAAATGAAACAGGTTAAGAATTAAAAGCCAATGCGAAGAAGTGCGTTTTTAGGCGAGATTTGAATGTGGCGACTGAAGCGGCTTGCCTCACCACTAAGGGTGCACAGAAAGCCCTTTCACCACGAGCTTTAAAACGTGCCTTGGGAACGGTTAGGAGCAGCTGATCTGCGGATCTAAGAGCACGAGGGGGATTGTGACAATGGAGCAAGACCCTCAAATAGGCGGGGGCTAGACCGTTTAATGCCTTATAGGTGAGAAGGAGAATCTTAAAATCGATTCTGAATCTAACCGGCAGCCAGTGTAGGGTTTTTAAAATCGGTGAAATGTGTTGGATTCTGCTACTTCCAGTTAGAAGCCTTGCAGCCGCATTTTGAGCCAGTTGGAGTCTAGAAAGCGTGGCTTTACTGATACCAAAAAGGAAGGAATTTGAGTAGTCAAGCCGGGACGTAATGAATTCCAGGAGGTGGTTAGACAGAATAGGCTTGAGTTTGGCGATTCGCCTTAGATGGAAAAAGCAGGATTTTACTGTGCTGTTGACTTGAGCATCAATTTTCAGTACCGTATCCATTTTGATTCCAAGATTGGAGACAGACGAAGCTACTGGAATGGGAAGAGAAACGAGGCCAAGGGGTGGAGCCTGTTTGCAGTCGGGACTAAAAACAATGACCTCGGTTTTTGAATCGTTCAGGTGAAGGAAGTTTACAGCCAGCCAGTCCTTAATGTCAGATAGGCAATCGAGGAGAGGTTTGGTGGAGTCAGTTGGCTTGAGGGAGAAATAAATTTGGCAGTCGTCAGCATATAGGTGATATGAAATTGCATGTTTTCTAAAAATTGCACCTAAAGGCAGGATGTAGATTGAAAAAAATAGTGGCCCTAAAATGGAACCCTGGGGGACCCCACATGGGAGTGGGACTGATCAGGTGACAATTCGTCTAGCATGACCTCTTAGAGTCCTGTTGCAGAAATATGACCTGAACCAGTCGAGGGCTAAGCCAGATACACCAGCCCAGGATTCGAGTCGGGAGATCATGATGTCGTGGTCGATTGTGTCGAAAGCAGCAGATAAGTCGAGAAGAACCATAACCACGTGGAGTCCCGAGTCCAATGCCAAAAGGACGTCATATATAAGCACAATTTGCTCTGCTATAGCTCAATAGCCCTGAATTAGAAAGCAAACAAACAGATTTCAGAATTTTTTGCGAATTTAGTAAAAATAAAAATCATTGCTCTGACACCTAAAATCTGGCTGAGGTGTATTCCATTATAGTGATCACCACTGAGAGGTTTCTAAACCTTGTCTGAAGTCCACCTATTGGTAAATCCAATTGATTGAACGTGACTGGGAAAGGCAAAACACCTGAAACGTTCCACAGATGACAACGTGTAAAGCCATGAGGGTGAAGGAGCCTGCTGAGCTTACTGATGGGATTGTGTTGAGGCACAGATCTGAGGAGGGCTAACAACCTGCAGCATTCAAGACTCCCAAGAGCACAGAGGCCATTTTAATTCTCAAATGGGAGAAATTCGGAACAACCAAAATTATTGCTTGAGCAGGTCACCCGGACAAACTGGGCAAGTAGGGGAGAAAGGCCTTGGAAAGAGAGGTGATAAGGAACCTGATGGTCACTCAGGCTGAGCTCCAGAGAACCTTTATGGAGATGGCAGAAGAACTTCAAAAAGGACAACCACTACTATAACACACTATATATCTGAGCTTTAAGATGGATTAGCCAGACAGCAAGTTCTCTTCAGTAAAAGACACATGGAAGCCCATTTAGAGTTAGCAAAAAGGCATCTAAAGGACTGTCAGACTGTGAGAAATGAGATTCTCTGGACTGAGACTGACAAGGTACAAATAAAATATTGTGTTTAAAAGAACTAAGGCTACACCGGTACAAATCAGGCATAAAATGAAAAGGCAGAGCTTAATAAAAGAGGTTAGAAAATCAAGCATAACCAATGAAACAAATGACATTTCAAAATCCAGCACTCATGTAGTCTAAAAACTGTTGAAGTGTTCATCTCTAGCCAGTAATGAAAAGGAGCCGAATATGGGAATACCTCTAAACACGACAATACACCCCAACAAGAATTTGCATATATTTAAGAGAGAACAGTACGTGAATGTTATGCACTACATAGTTCCTAAACATAAAGTGCAGAAACAAATTCCAAAAATGTCCACTTAAATAAAAAGATTTGCTTGTACAAAAAAAAAAAAATGTTTGACGACAATGAAGCTCCAAAGAGCACAAAAGGCACAGCATGGAATTCCTGAAAAGACAAAAGCAATCCACGGCAAACGAGTCCCAATGAAAAATTTTGAATACAGAAACAGGCAATTAGGTTAAAAATCCAGTAATTTACAAATATCCATCCATCCATCCATCCATTTTCTAACCCGCTGAATCCGAACACAGGGTCATGGGGGTCTGCTGGAGCCAATCCCAGCCAACACAGGGCACAAGGCAGGAACCAATCCTGGGCAGGGTGCCAACCCACCGCAGTAATTTACAAATAATAAAGTGCAAAACACACCACCACCACCACCACTACCACAAGCACATTCACTGAACTGCAAGGGACTGTGGGTTTTCCTCAACCTTTTATTGGGCTGAGGGCAGTCAGTTGCAGTGATAGACCAGGCAGACAAGTCTCTTGGTGGACCACCCTCAACACTCATCGAACATAACAGAAGATACACCCATACATAAAAAAACTAAACAGTCCATATGGTTATTACAAAAACAAACAAAATAGACACAAATCAGAAATCTGAACCCCAGCCTGGGGAAACCTTGGCTGAAACACAACAATGAAAAGGAAAACAAGGCCTTATTTACTGAAGATGTCAAAGACTTTAAAAGACACTATGTGGACAAGGCTAAATGTACTGCCACCTTCCAAGGCTGTATTTCCCTTAAAGGAACAAAGGTGGTTCAATGCCATGTTCACAGCCTGCCCGCCCATTCCTTCTGTGCAGCCTCTTTCAGAACATTCAGGCAATACCACCAGGTAAGAGAAGTCCATCACCAAGGCACTTCCTGAACTGGGTGTACAGACGGCAGGCAAGCAATAAAACCAAGACACTACAAGTGACTTCGATTTACATACTGCAGGTTTGATCACCTGAGAGCACTTAATCAGTCAGGAGTGCCCTAAAATACAGAAATGTTTGAGATAGATCACCACAGCTCAGCTACTTCACAATGCTGTTAAGTGTAATAAAACACCTTTTGAGGATAATGTTATACATGTGCTGCCAGAGCCTATGCTGCCATAATCTTGGACTATTTTATCTGCTACTAGTGCTCACTCACAGTATTTGTCAACCACTGCTGTTTTTGTGGCATCTCAACTCATGCATTTTTTAACTGTGGCATTAATTTGAGGATGCTGCTTAAGAAAGGAAACTTTATATTTTTCAAAGAATGCCATTAATGTGCTGTTGATTTTCTACACACACTGCACTAAAATCAAAGTGCTGATGTAGACTGTCCATTAAGAGCCACTTAAGACTAAATCTATCACAGATCCCATAAAACCTCCAGACTTTGTCCAACCAGCAAGTGCACTCATGACATTAACTGTGAGCAGAACGACAACAAAACTGTCAGTGCAAAGGGCAGTTATGTTTTTCTTTTTTTAAAGATATACAGTGGTGTGAAAAACTATTTGCCCCCTTCCTGATTTCTTATTCTTTTGCATGTTTGTCACACAAAATGTTTCTGATTATCAAACACATTTAACCATTAGTCAAATATAACACAAGTAAACACAAAATGCAGTTTTAAATGATGGTTTTTATTATTTAGGGAGAAAAAAAATCCAAACCTTCCAGGCCCTGTGTGAAAAAGTAATTGCCCCCTTGTTCAAAAATCACCTAACTGTGGTGTATCACACCTGAGTTCAATTTCCGTAGCCACCCCCAGGCCTGATTACTGCCACACCTGTTTCAATCAAGAAATCACTTAAATAGGAG